>NC_142146.1:42119364-42744364 GCF_024610735.1 Ursus americanus
TAGCCCTTATTTTCAAGGTATATATAAATGCTTTTAATCTCCTGTAAGTCTCTCCTGTGTACCCACAACGAAACTATATATGTTCTGAGGGAATGTCAAGGACCTGGTCTAAGGAATGCTCAGGAAATGTGTGGTACCAGCAGGGCTGGAATTCAGCCGAGGAGTGTGAAATGCCAAAGGTGCAAAAGCCCAGGAGGCACCCACACCCAGGGTCATGCCAGTGCAGGGTCACCTCGCCCCAGTCTTGGCTCTGGGAGCCACAGAGCAGCTGGTGGACAGGCAGCTGAAGTTCAGCAAGATGAGAGAAGTAGTGATGCCTACTGGAGTTTGGCTGCCCAGGGAGACCCAAGGCAGTGTCTGGTGAATCAAACTGGTGGAAACAGAACTGGTGTCTAGAAAGAGCAGAGGTAAGCCAGGGTAGGCGGATCTTCCCTGGTGGCCCATCCTTATACTAGAACAGTGGGTCACCAGGAGAGCTGAAACAGGAGTAGCTGAGCAGGTATCTCTTGGTGCAGTCATTCCTTGCATCTAGATCTTGACAATGCCGTGTTATAAATGGACGGGTTTCTGAAGCAACTCCTGTGAGTTGCTTCAGGCTTTTGCCTGTATGTATTAGTCTTCTAGGGCTGTCGTAGCAAAAACAATGTGGCAGACTATGGGGCTTATACAACAGAAACTTACTTTCTCACAGTCCTGGAGCCCGGAGGTCCAAGGTCAAGGTGTCAACAGGTTTGGTTTCTTGTGAGGCCTCACAAGTCCTTGGCTTGTAAATGGCCACCTTCTTGCTGTGTCCTCAGTCTTTTCTCTGTGCATATGCATCCCTGGTGTCCCATTGCATGCCCAAATTTCTTCTTCTTGTAAGGACACCAGTCAAACTGGATTAGGACCCACCCAGGAGCCTCATTTTAACTTAGTCACTTCTTAAGTGGTTCTATCTCCAAATACAGTCATATTCTGAGGTACTAGGGGTTGTGGAGGATACACTCAGCCCATAATACCATGGGTCTAGAGAATTGTAAGCTCTCACAAAAACAAACATTCCGTAATGGTTAGCAAAATGCCATGCACATTAATAGATAATAAATATTTATTTCTTCATCCTTCAAAATTCAATTCTGACATCTAGGCAAACAATAAACTTTTCTTGAATCAATATAATTGATAGAATAAATGAATTAAAGTTTAATATCTTGGATGGTCACCATCACTCTGTCTAAAAAGCAAAATTTAAGAGAAATGTTGTTGAGATGCAAATTGATAAATTACCCATTCTTTATTACTTAAAAGTTAATATTTTAAACAAATGAACTGAAGCAATGCTACAATTAAGGAAACAATTCTATATAGAAATGTCTGTCTCTTTTTCATAAATATATACAATTGAATATTTTTCTCACTTCTTTATTATTACCTTTAATCTGACCTACTTCATACAGCCAGATATAAATTGGGTATTTATTACCCTTAATCCTATATTAACACTGAATCATCTTGGACTGGCTTTGTAGTTTCTGATTATCTTGAAATAAAAATAGCACATGTAGTTTGGTTGCCAAAAAGGACTTTACATCATGCATACATACTTTATTTATTTAAGCCGTTGTGCTAATATTGATAGTTTTCATTGTATTTTTATGTATTTGTTGTATTTTTCACATTATGTTGGGGTTAATGTAGATCATGAAATACCTGGCTTGTTAAAATCTAACACAAAGGCTACTGAGGGCAGGGAAGGTTTTCGGAGAAGGGCGTGTAGGCCTCTGGAAGGCCGAGGCCTGCTGACCACTTCGCCTGAGTTCCCCCAGGGAGTTGCCTTCTCAAAACTTTCTTAGCCGGAACAGTCCCCTGTGACCTAAGAGATGTAGTCATTGTCCCTTAGGCTAAGTTTAGCAGAACTCGTTGAACATGCAGATTAGCATATCGTATCTCTCCCATAAACAGATCCTCCCAGTTTCAGTAAGACCCCTTGTCACACATCAGGTGCTTGAGAAACAGTGATGAGGGTTTGTGATTATCCTGAAGGACCAATAAAAGCGGGCGCAAAGACGAGCAGAGTGTCTTCGCCTCTGAGCGTTGATCCCCTTGCCTTCTCACAGCAAAGTTTGGAGTAATCTTTCATCTGTCGGTACAGGGAGTGCTGGCCGTTCCTGGCAACGTTATACATCTTCAATCAAAGATCAGCACCTTTTCTCTTATCACTTCTGCTGTAAGATCTTCTGATTTTCTCTTCTTTACATAGCAGAAAAAAGAAAAGAAAAAATAATTGTGTAGATTTTATTTTACACATTACGGCGTACACCAACATTCTTGTCAAGATTCTGTCTAATCAGATGATTAATTTCCACTTGACTCTTTAAAAATAAAGTAGCTCAGCACTCATCAGTTATTACTAGCAAAAATCACTGACTTGTTTTAACTTGAAATTTAAATTGAATAGTTCACTCTCAGCAATATGCCAGCAGCAGTTGAGCTCAGAGTGTAAGCAAAAGCTCTCAAAACATCTGTTTTTGGTGAAGTCATATTTTTACTTACTAAATTTATTTTCATATTCTTTTTTACTTGTGAAACTTGGGGCAGATTATGAATTAGGAGGTGAAGCAGTACCTTCTTATATCAAATAGAATTTTTTCCTGCAATTTCATATGATTAATTTAAAATAGCACTTAGCAAATAGAGCTTGTGCCAAGTCTAAAAGGCCACAAAAGACATAAATTCATGGATTATAATAATTATTCCAACCATTCATTTTACAGATAAAGAAACTGAAGCTGAGATAGTGTAGGCAAGTTGTATACAGAAGAATGATTTGAAAGGGCTTTGATTTTTAGGTTCAGAAGTTGTTTGAGAAAAGTGATCCAAACAGGACCTTTGAGGAACAAATAACTTTGCTTGCGGGTAAACATGCATGCTCCAAAAATTACTCACGAGGGGCAGTGTTGAGTTACTAATGGTAGGTTTGAAAGCCAATAGGAAATTGAGTTAAGTGTATTAGGAGAAGAGCGTCAGTTGAGAAATGGCATGGTGAAAGTTCAATATGATTTATTTGCATAGTTTGTGATCATGGTGGCTGATAAAATGGACTAATGATGGGGGAAGTCCGGCCAAGGTCACCTGTGAGAACATAACTACATTGGATGCATCTGTGAATTAAGCGGAATCTGGGCAGAGACTAGGGTGATGAAAATGTGGTGAAGAAAAACAATAGGAATCACATCAGGTATTTGCATGTTCTAAAGATAGCCTCACAACATTGGAATCAGTCATGTCAAAATTTCAAAAAGAAAAAGAAGTCAATAAGAAAAAAAAAGTAGGAAAAGGTTGTCATCAAAGAGAACAAAGACAAAGATGAAAAATCTAAGATTGGTTCTTAATTATTTTTTGTAGAATAGATGAACTATCTCCACGTTCATATTTCCCCAGGAATTACTGTTCACAGTAGCTTAAAAAATAATGAAAGATTGTAACTTCTTTAAAAAAAACACACACAAAAAACTAATATGTATTTTAGTTGGCCATATGAAAAGACTTTAAATGCACCTTGCCCTTTGTACTTTCTGTGTATAGCTGCCATATTCAGAGGTCTTATATTTTATAGACCCGAGAGCCAGTCTACAGGGCAGCACATATTTGCAATGATGAGGCCAGGGGAAAAAACCTCTTTGCTTTCATACGTCCTTTGTGACCAAAGTCATTTGACAACATGGAAAAAACACCCTTTTCTTTCGTCCCAGTGGTGTTTATGGGAAGGAGGCTGCATATTGTTTCACAGTATGCATTTTCACGTTGTTTGGATGCTAAGCATTCCACCCCAGAGAACCCTGAGCTGGTGGGAAAGCTTCGAGTCAAGTCACTTGAAGTGGGAAAACAACTCTGATGTATTGCCCCTCTTCTCTCTGTTTTCCTCAATTGCTCAGCCCCCTACAGTGTTTTCAACCCCAGAAGTGTGAAGAGCAAAGCACCGCAAAAATATCACCAAGGCTAAGGATATGTCTAATCTAAATTCGTTCATATGCATTTAGTCATTAATTGTATAACACTTTCTGAAGAGGGAGTATATCACAATTAAGGGCTGAGCAACTTCATGAAAAAGAACAAACTTAACTGAGGTTGAGGAAATAACTTCTTTTCAGTTGCTTCTCTAAGGTTGTGAGATTTAACTGAGTAAGAAAATCCAAGGTTCATTACTTCACCCTTCTTTTAGTACATAAATTGCCTTATGGAAATTGGAGTTGAAAATCCAAGAATTATTTGATAATTATCTATAGTGGGTTGAATTATGTTCCCTCAACAGGCTATTTTAAAGTCCTAACCCCTGGTCCCTGTAAGTGTGACCTTGTTTAGCAATAGGGTCTTGAAGATATAATCGAGTTAAAATAAGGTCAGACTGGGCCCTAAATCAGATGGCTGGAAACTTTATAAGGGAAGGAGGGTTTGGAGACAGAAAGACACACACAAAGGAAAGAGAACATGTGAAGGCAGAGGTAGATACTGGAGTGATGAAACTACAAGCCAAGGAATTGCCAGCAACCGCCAGAAGCTAGGGAGAGGCCAGGAAGAATTCTTCTCTAGAACTTTCAGAGAGAGCATGGGCCTGGCAACACCTTGATTTTAGACTTCCAGCATCCAGAACAGTGAGAGAATACATTCCTGTTGTTTTAAGCCATCCAGTTTGTAGAAAATTTTTACAGCAGCTCTAGGAAACTAATACATGCTCCGAACTATAATTTTCCCCTGATTATAAATTACCCACTCATTGTTATAATTTTTTAAATTTCTTGCTGTTAAAAAAATTCAGCTCCTGATTTTGTATATAGAGAATATTGAGATATCTTAAAAGACTTCTAGTAACCTTGGGGACTTCTGAACAGAATATGCAAATTTAAAGGAAAAGAAACGTTCATAACTTTAATGAATCAATGTCAGCTGTGTGAAAATAAACATCTTCATTCCCACCTGCAGGCTGGCTTTGGCCTCCTTTTGCAGGCGTTCCACAATTAAATCATATGGTCTGTTACCATTCTGTGAGTCTCAGGGGGAGAGACTGATGATGCTGGTGGTGGTGGTGGTAATTACTAAAAACACGATAATTCATATCTTAGATTTTTTAGTTTGATGAGAATTTGTTAACACGTACCACTATGTAGTATAATGTATATATATTTGTCTTTTAGATAAAAATATTGTAAATTTCCCCTTCCTTTTGTTTTGGCTTGGGTTCCCTAGAAAACAATGCCTGAGGTAAAAGAGTGCGTGTGAGACTTTTCGGTGGGGGCGGGAGGCCTGTGGGTGGGGGGATACAAGATATAGGGAAAAGCATGGATGGAGGAACATTTACTATAGCTTTTTTTTTTTTTTTTAAATCAAGTTGACCACTTGTTTAGGCAATTCGGTAGTTCATACTTTATGATAAAGACACGCCTCTCTACCCACAACAGCTGCAATGATATGGCCTTCCACCTCCTTGACTAGAATAACCTGGGCCTCCCTAGAGGTCACCACTTCTCCCGGAAGTGTACCCAAGCGGAGAGCTTAATCTCTTACACTCCATGTAATCGATGTCCCCAGTGAGATCAGGGACTTCCCTGGCTTCCCATGTCGCATTGTTACCCTATCTGAAATTTGTGAACCCTACCCTTTGATTTTCATGATTTTCTGTGCACTCCAACTCCTGTCAACAATTGTAATGACTTCAACATTCACATGAAAGATGCACTAGACATATGGACTCTCAGTTCCTGGACCTTCTAGTTTCCAAAGACCTTGGACACTTGAGGTTAGCTACGACCTTCCACTGTTTTTATCTTAACCATTTATTTTACCAATACTTGAAACTACCTGGCCTCTAAATCTCACAAGTAAGGGCCTAAATCTAGAAGACACTCACGTTCAAGCTTTTCTCAGAAAGCTGTCATATTTGGGCTGTGATATAAAGAGATATGGCAATGAATTGAGGGCAGCCTCTAGCCAATAGCCAACAAGGAACTGAGGCTCTCAGTCTAACAGCCTGCAAAGAAATAAATCCTGCCCACGACCACCGTGGGAGTATGCTGGGAAGCAGATCCTTCCTTGGTTGAACCTTGAAATGACTAAAGCCCTGGATAACACCTTGACTGCAATCTTGTAAGAAGCCATGAACCAGAGGGACCCAGCTATGTGTGCCCAGATTCCTGACCCACAGAAACTGTGAGATAATAAAAGTTGCTTTTTAAGCCATTAAGCTTTGGTACAATTTGTTATTCGGCAATGGATAAAAAAATTCCATTATCTATGGCCAAAAAAGAAAGTCATCTGTTTCTCTGGAAACTGACGTGAATGTTAGGAACCCAATATTTTGCAATTAGGTGGGAAGTAATAATAGCGTGTCTAAGAAAAAGAGAGAAAATAGCTGAAAGGAGGAACATACACCCCATGATACAACCCATAAAGGCATCCAAATTTCTGCCTTCCCCCTAAAAGTGCTGTCGTTGCCATTGCTACTTATGATCAGCTCCTAAGGGCTTGCTGTTCTAGTCAGAAAGTGGATGGAATGACTCTATAATGCATTCTTTGAGTCCGCCTTCCAGATTATGTGAACAATTTAATAATACGTTATTTCTTCCTGTTCCCAGCCTTCCCTTGCTCGGACAATTTTATTTGGTAACATTTCCATCTTATCATCCTACTCCTACTAATGGAATATGGGGGATATGATTTCCAAATTCTCCTTCACCACCCTTTTTTCCTGCTGTTGTTTCTGTGGACTATGAAAATAACACTAACAAAGTGATTATGACATAAAAGTCCAATCTTATGCCATCATGGGCCATTCAAGAGCAGGTCACTATCATTAATCTTTGTCCTTCTATGGCTGGACTCCACTGTTTTCATACAGACAATTCAGACATTTGGAGTCTCTGTTCTAACTTCACCCTGAGATTGGCTGGTATTGTATTTCGAGGATTTATATCTCACAATGGTATAGTTAAACCACTTCAGACTCCAGTCTACTTGTCTCATAGGGTAAGTATTATATGAGTTAAGTCAGTGGCATCCATAAAACTTCGATCTAATGTAAGGATAAAACAACACGGATGAGTTACTTCGTCTCTTAGTGTCTCAGTTTACTGATCTGTCAAATAGGGACAATAATCATCTCTACTTCATGGTTGTGAAGATTAAGTGTGTTAAATACTTAGGTCTCTTAGAACTGCATCTGGCACATAGGAAGTTCTAGATGTCAGCTATATATACCAAATATAAACCTTCCAGAAATAGGAAAATCTCATTTTTGTAACCAACCTTGAGAAGGTTCTCACACCCAGTATTTCACCTTACTGTGGCAAAAGGCATTGAGGAGGAAACGGCAGAGGGTATTTCATAGTATTTTCATTTTACAGATGAAAAAGCAAAGGTTTAAAAAAAATTAAATTACCAGCATCAAATCTTATAAGTGTCAGGAGTAAGATTAAAATCTAGGTTTTCTCGTGAAAATTTTTCTGAAGCTTCGTCTGCCTGTTCTAGAGAGGTGAATAGTTGCCAACATATGGTCTCATCACATTGGATGAGGATTCAGTGGGCTGTGATTTTCCCGCCTCTCTCCAGCACAGAGCGAGCCTCAGGCTTTCACTGAAGAACAATGTGGGGGGTGTGACGGGAAGTTAGCAATGAGTTGGGGCGAATATATGTAAAAGTCTTGCCGCAATATATGGACACCCTTTGGACAATCATTATCTAGTAGCTCAAGCTTGGGATGAGGACATACTTCCTTTTTTTCCACCTCTCTCATTTGTTTTGCTGTTCTTGTTATTTTTGTTTTTTTTTCAACATCAGACAGTAACATAGTAATTTGTGTCCAAGGTTCAAGAATGTTGGGATGATTATGTTCCTCAGGACAGAGTGCAGTTTTGTTTTGTGTTTAAGAGTAAGAAACTGTCTAATCTCACCATTTGATAGAATGAAATAAAACCAGATCATAAAGCATGATGTACACCTCATATTCTATGGTATTTGAATGGTGTTTTTTGCTTTCACACAAGCCAATAGATTGTTTTTAGCTGTACAAAAATACAATAACACAAAAGAAAGCGGGACTGCTACTAGAAGGGAGCAGACCATGTACTAACCAGGGAGTTAAATCCCTCTTTTTTTTTTTTCCACCTCACTCCCATTTAATGCATCATTGCCAAGAGTTCTGGATATCACACTTATAAAATACCAAAAGAATATAATGAAAAAATATCCAGAAGCCTGTTTTTATGTCTGGATTTAGTGTCTTTTTATAGTTTACTTTTTTATTTTTATAGGAATTCACTGTCAGCGGAGAGCTATCAGGTCCTAGTGTTTATCTATAGTCCTGGTGAAAGCCCCGCCTGTCTACTTCTGGCTTGTGAGAGTTTCTTTCCTTTGGGGTGGTGGCTGGTGCCAGAATGAGAGGAAATATCATGCCCTCCGAGAGTCAAGAGCAGCTGGCACAATTGCCCTGGTGTTTATGGGATGTTATAGGCATAAAGGCACATTTGGAACTGGTTGGGGAAAGAACTTAATGCTTCTTTCTTTTATCTTTATAATCCACTTTCCTAGCAAGGATTATCCTACCGTTCCTACTAAATTTAGCAAATGCAGATTAAAAAAAAAAAAAAAAAAGCTAGGCTGCCACAAGGTACTGTGAGAAGGGCAACGTATGTGCTGAGTAGATAAACTGGCTTTTATCAAATGAAACAATAAAGACACAAAGGAACTTGTTCAAATTGTTGTGGGGTTTTTTGTTTTTTTTGTTTTTTTTTTTTTTTTTGAACAATGAAAGCCATTTTTGTAAGAATTAACCAGAGGGAGTTGTACATCTGGAAAGCAGTGAACACAGAGTTTCTGTTTGGGAGAAAACTGGCATTATTGCCAAAAAAATTTACACATCCACAGTATGATCCAAATTTGTCAAGCTGGGGATGTCATGGAGAGGAATTTGCTACCAGAAATTTGCATTAGATGGCATTTTCACTGTTTATTTTCAATGACATCTTCCTTCATTTTTGGCAGAATTTTTCTAGTGTTTATTTTGTGAAGAGCTACAGAAGGAAGCTTAATATAATAAAATAAGTGAAGTATCAACATGGCAAAATTAGGGTCCTAGGGTCATAATGATGACTTCTGTTTTATGTCCCTATAGAAGTCAGGTCTCGGGCCAAATTTTGCAAATCACTGAAGTTATTCCTTAGTGCTTTGTTGTCTGCTTTTTTTATACTGCATATCTCCCATTTTTTCTTCTAATTATTTTCTTTTTGATCATATAAGGTAGGCCATTTGGGGTGCTTATTCTCCACCCTTCTAACAAACATCAGTACTTCAGGTGTTCACAGCTGCTTTATTCACTTATAAATAATTAACACAACAAACATTTGAGGAACTGTGGTCCACATTTGAGAAGGCACCGGAAATACAAAGGTGAATGCATGTCAAGTCAGTATGGCAGAGTGAACTTCTGCTTCAAATACATAAAAATGCTGTAGAGATAAAAACTATAAAATATCATATGTTTGAGCTCAAATAATGAAAATGAAAAGAAAGTTGTCCATTTCTATGAATGAGGCAGCAGCACAGTCAATGCAGAACTGAAGTCAAGGTGCGCCTAGGGTTTTTCCAACATAGATTTAAACTTGATGAGGCTGGATCATGGGTTTTGATGCCCAGTAAGGGTGCAAGATGAGGCAGGGAGCCTCCAAATACACTTAGGAGCAAAAGGCATACTCTGCTGTGTATCCTGGAATGTGGCATGGAAGTTTTCCATGTGTCCACAGCTCTGGGGGAAGAAAGCCACCTGGGAGAAATGGAAACCTAAGCCTACCCACAGGTAGCTAGGAGATTCAAATTTTTCTCAGTGCTTTGAAAGTGAATTTTGCCCCTCTCAGGGGCAAACTGAAAGATCACGTGTATGCTTCTATCTGTAAAACAGGTTTTTCCTAGGAAAGGCAGTGCCTACTAGAAATAATCAAACCACCAAAAATTTCCAACCACACCATAAAGTAAACATCTTTGGAAGAGTCAATAGATGGAACAAAGATAAAGCAGCTGGAATTCAGTCTTAATAGTTGATAGCCAATGTGTTATAAGGAACAATATCTTCGTATTTGTTGCCACATTTTAATTTTTCCCTCAAAATATCTTTAAAAATATAAAGACATTGAATTCTCATTCCTACTTATATCTATCCATTGCCTTGTCCTGCACTTCAGTTGAAAAAAATTTTGTTGAATACTGGAATTTGAAGGGAGATTTAATTTGCTTGCTTACTCATTCTCTCAACAAAAATGTATTGAGAGCTATGTTGTACCAAGTACTGTGCAGCATGCTACAGTTACAGGTTGAAGATGAAACTGTCAGTGTGGCTAAGAAGGCAATGTCTCGGGGACAGAGAGACTAGAAAGGAGGAACTTATAATTCAGCGTGATAGACAGATGACATAAATAAAAACAGCCCAGTACACACAGCTCTGGAGTCAACTTTCTACAATCCTGGAGAAGTGTTGGGTTTATCCTGGTTAAATTTTTAAATTTAATGTATTTTTTTAAAATTCCTATAGGCATCTGAATAAAATAATCATTGCCTTAATAGAAATTGCAAATCAGATTTACCTCAAATGTCTACTCTATAACCAAAACTCCAGAAGATGTCTACAGAATTCTTGGTGAGGAAATTGGCTTGACCCCAAATTCCATACATCTAAGTTTTTGATCACGTGAAAAATTAATTGGAAGACAAACATACATATATAGTAGCTCAGAAGCTATGCCGCTATGTTACCCAATAAGAACAGTTAATGAAGAGCACGTGGCAGTTAAACCAGAGATAAACAACAATAAGGAAAAGGAAGTTTGGGTTATAAAAGGTTGTAACTCTGGGGCACCTTGTGGCTCAGTTGGTTGAGCGGCAGACTCTTGATCTCAGTTCAGGTCTTGATCTCAGAATTGTGCGTTCAAGCCCTGAATTGTTCTCCACACTTGGAATAGAGCCTACAAAAAAAAAAAAAAAAGTAACTCCAAAGCAGGATAATTCCAAAATAAAAGCAAGTGTTAAAAAGTATTCTTGAAGAGGAAAATACATTCTTTAAAATAATTTAACAATAATAATCAAAGATCTCTGGCTGTTAGGGTAGCACCATAATGGTCAGTAAGATGAAGTACCTTATGAAAGCTGACAAAGTGGTTGTCTTTTCTTAACTAAGATTGGTATAATGTGAATCTGTGTTCAACATAAGAAATATTCTGGGGCGCCTGGGTGGCTCTGTCTGTTAAGCATCTGCCTTCAGCTCACGTCATGATCTCAGGGTCCTGGGATCCAGCCCCGTACAGGGCTCCACTCAGCAGGGAGTCTGTTTCTCCTTCTCCCTCTGTATACACTTGCTCTCATTCTCTCTCTCTCCAAAAAAAAAAAAAAAAAAAAAAAAAACCTTTAAAAAAAGCATAAGAAATATTGTGGCAGCATTAGTGACAGGGGTCACAGAACTAGAACTGCACTGAATAGTCTTAAATTCACATTTTTTTCGCGAGCCTTGCAAATTTGCAAATGAGGATATTGCAGCTACACATTTCAGATTTAATTTAATTATTGAGGTTGTATAAGACAAAAACTGCCTGACCAACTTCCCTGAAATTGAGCTCTTCCATGATAAAATGCATATTATTTTTAAAAGGTAGTCTGTGATTTAAATTATTGTTCACATCAAAACCATCAAAGATCATTCATTCCTTTTCCTATCTTTTCTGTGTGCTTTACTAAAAAGCACCAAAGACCTCTACAAGCAGTATTAAAAGGTTCATGAAATGCGGAATAAGATAATGGGAAGCATGAATGATCTAAAAGATAGAGACAAATGAGTCAAAATAAGTGGTCAGTTTTTTCACCATATAACACTGGGAAAGATTAGAAAACACTTGCCAGAGTATGTACACAGTATCTATGATCTTTATGTTTTGTTTATTAGAAAAGTTGAAAGGCTGAAAAAAGTCAAGTTTATAAGAGAATTCTAATACAACTCTATGATAACATGGTTCTGGGAAAAAAATCTCAACAGTAGAAAATATACTCTGGGTCAAAATATCAGCTAATATGAACTCAAATTCAGAAAGGTAGAAGTTAAAAAATAATAAAATTTCAAGGGACGCCGGGGTGGCTCAGCACCCGACTCTTGATCTTGGCTCAGGTTTTGGTCTCAGGGCTGTGAGTTCAAGCCCTGTGCTGGGCTCCATGCTGGGCATGGAACCTACTTAAAAAGGAAAAAATTAATAAAATTTCCTCATCTTATAGAAAAGGGAATTCAACGATAACTGTGACTTGTGATAATATAATTAGAGAATGATCTGTGTTTTAAAGTTATAAATAAAAACTCTAGGAGAATTAAAGCAGGCCATTTACTCTTCAAATCACCAAAGAATTAAAAATAAATATGAAAAGGGAAGAACATAAGGTCAAAAATATTAGCAAAATAAAAGTGAATGGAAAATCTGAAAACAAAAAGAATGAATACTACACTCTTTAATATGACAGTGAAACACATAAATAATTTCTCATCCACAATCTACCAAATTTATCCTAAATATATATTTTTATCATAAGTGGTTTTGGAGTTCATAGAGTAGGATACTTTTCTGGCCCTTATAAATGCTATTATATAGAGGTTTTAAGAAGGTAATTAGCTCACTATATTAAAAAGAAAGAAAAAAAATGTGAAGATGTAATGGGTTATTACATTCAAATTAAACTCAAATTATTTCATTATGATTTAACTTGCATTGTACAGTGATTCAATCAGTTTTCATATTTTGTAGTTGGATTCATTATATTATTTGTCATAATCAAATGATATTTATTCAATTTTTAAAAAGCTGTCGTTATAAAAATGTTGAATAAACACCCTGTGTAGACGTTTAGACAGCTAATACAAAATATCTTTTTTGTCAATGAGTGCAGATTTCCCTTTCCAGCTCAAAATAAAAATGAGATGTGATACAAAGGAAAGACATTAACTCCCAAACTGGGATGAGAGTTCTGGAAATTGAATATACTTTCAATATGTGTAAGGGAAGAGTTTACTTTCAATTTATAGGAAGCTAAATCTTGGAAATTTGTTGTAATAGGGTTGTGATATGACCACTCTTTTCTTATTGATACCTTTTTGAGTGCCATGTTCCCTCTTACTGTGGGATCTTTGCACATGCTATTCCTTCTGCCTAGGACACTCTTCTTCTCCCCCACCTCTTCAACCTCTGCCCTTTCTTCAGATCTCACCTCAAAAATTAATTCCTCGGGGTTTTCTTTGAGCTTCTTAAGAAGGTCTATTTCCTCTTTTATGCTTTCATCACATTATTTCATTTATTTAAGGAATACTTACTGTATTCATTGAAACTAAGACACTGGTGATGGTAAGATATACCTTATTTTACGTGTTACCGCTTGGAAAGACAATGTGATGCCAATTAAACTATGACACAATGTTTCATAGGATTCGGAATTTTTATTTTACTCTTATTGAAAGAGCTCTTTCAGAAATAGTTAGACCTACTTTTACCATATATCCCTCTTGAGCATACATAAAAAAAGAACTCCAGAATGAAATAAATAAAGATATTCCTAAAATGTTCACATTCAGAATTCAACCTTCAGTTCCTTTTCAAGTCAGAAAGATCAATACCCATGTGTTTCCACATGCTGTTGTCTTTTAAGCCATCAGAAGCATTGTTGGTTCAATGCTTCCTAAAAGTTTGCTCCAAGCTTTAAGTCACTGGCTTTTAAAGGTTTGCTCCAAGTTTCTACTTCACTGGAAGACTTGCATAGGTAATTTATTGATTTTACCTGAAGGTTTCAAATTAAGTTTTTCTGATATCATCAGGACTCATTCCTTCCTCAAATGGACCTGAAAAAACGTCTAATTAAGCAACCAAAAATAAACACATCTAACCACGTGTAGATTATCACAACTGTCACACCCTCAGTTAGTGGATATGACATTATTGATGATAAGGATAGCCCAATTTCCAAAACGCTTAAATTACATAATTTACATTGATGAAATGTGCTATGTATGCTAATGTTCCAAGACTTGTTTTAAGCACTCTGTGAATATTAATTTGTCTCATCTTCATGACAGTCCTATGTGTGTACAATTAATAGTCCCTTTTCAATAAAGAGAAACAAGCACAGAGGTTAAGTAACTTGCTCAACAGTCAGAAAGTGACAGAACTGCATAAACTTGTGTATCTCCTATAAGTTGAAACAAAGTTGTAACTTACATTCCCCGTTTGAAAAAGGAATTCTTTTACTACCAGATTGTAAACTCTGGGAGGGCCTATTGTTCTGTCTACTGAAACCCCAGGGGACATCACAGTGTTTGATACAAACTAAAAGCTCAAGAGAGACTCTTGTTGCAGATTGAGGGTGGATACCCTTCTCTGCACTTTCTCTAACCTCAGCGTCATTCCTCCCCTTCTTGTTAACTTTGACTTTTGTGATCTAGCATTATGCGAAAAGAGAATACATTTCCTTATATAGTATGATTTGAGGAAAGTCAAGAGATTTTTCACTTGATCTTCTTAAGTGATTATTGAAAGTCACCTATTAGTGATCTACACCTTTCTGTTTGGCATTTTTTTCTCTTAGAAGTTCTCTTTTTAAGATGTAAATATGTGTGGTAGGTGTGATAGGTTATATGATATTGTGTGAATTTGCTAGGCTTGTCTCTCCTATAGATAAGCAGACAAAGATGGGTTTAATATGAGGACTCAAGATGCCTGCTATGGGAATCAGAGTGAATTCAGGGAATCTGGAAGGATTAAACTCATATCTAAAATACACACACACACCCCACAACAAAACAAAACAAAAACAACCCCCAAACCCCTCAAGTCTCACCAAACCCAGATGGTTTTAACTTCTATTGAACGATATAATATACACACAGAAAAATGTACCATTCATAAGTGGATAGCCTATGGGTTTTTACAAAGTAAGCACATTAACAAAACAGAACATTACCAACATCCTAAGATGCCTAGTCACTACACCTTCAAGAACGAAATTTTCTGACTTCTTTCATCATTGATTACTTTTGCCCATTTTTACACCTTATATACACAGAATCCTAAAGTATGTACTCTTTTATATATGACTTTTTTCACTCAATTTGTGTTTGTGAGATTCGCTCATATTTTTATGTGTCATCATAGTCCATTTATTCTCATTGCATATCGCATTCCACTGGATAAACACAGCATGATTTATTTACCCATTTCATTATTGATAGGTGTTTGAATATTTTCCAGTTTGGAATTACTATAAATAATACTGTTGTGAACCTTGTATATGCCTTTGGTAAAAATAGATATTAATAAATATCTATTAGATAATAAATATCTAATAGATATTAAAATAGATATTCTGGGTATACATCTAGTAGAATTTTGGGGCCATGTGGTATATGAAATGTCGGCTTCAGTAGATAAGCCAAATGTTTTTTGAAGAGGTTACACTGGGGCGCCTGGGTGGCTCAGTCAGTTGAGCGTCCAACTCAGTTTGGCTCTAGAGGATCATAATCTCCGGGTTGTGAGATCGAGCCCCACAGTGGGAGCACCACAGTGGGCTCCCCGCTCCCTGCTCAGCAGGGAGTCTGCCTGAGATTCTCTCTCTCCCTCTCCTTCTGCCCCTCTCCCTGCTCTCTCTCTCTCTCAAGTAAATAAATAAATAAAATCTTTAACACAGTTATGAAGAGGTTGCACTATTCACCTTTTCTTTTTTCCTCCTCCTTCTTTTTCTTGTTTTTGGTGGTAGGGAGGGCCGATCCTGTTTGTCTTGCCTTATCTAGAGGGGTTTCATGGCACATCGAGTCCTTCATGCAATATGTACATACTGAGAACATGCCAGGTACAAGGAAATATCAATAGCCAATTTTAGGCTTCTGAATTGAAAATATGCTCGCATATCCATCTCCCATTCAGTCACCATAGAATCACTGTAAATTAGATGGTAGAAGCATTATCATTCTTTTATATTTGGATTATGAAGCTCGGGAAGATTAAACGGCTTAGTTTTCACAGCTGGTAAAGGCAGTGCTTGAACTTGAACTCAAGAGTTCCGACGACACATTCTATGATTATTCTAGTTTGTCGTGTCACCTCATCTAAAGGATATGACATATTTTCTTCTCTCAATCTACTTCTCATTCGTGAGAGAGTTGAGAGCAGGATACTTTGGAAATTATTTTAGTAATCAAATGTACTCCATTGGTGACATCGGAGAAGTAGTTCTACTTATGGCCTTCTACCATCTGACCATGGAGTAGCTGGGTGCAGGCATAGTTTGGGGGTAAGGATGCCAGTTGTCCTTCAGCATGTCCTGAAGTAACCCAGAGGTGAAAGGAAGCCTGACATTTCTAGTGCAGCAGGTGAAAGCATCCCCTTTGAGACCAAGGAGACAGACAGGGAGACTAAGCCGGCATTGTCCAGCCTGCTCAGCTCTGCTGTTTCTGACAACTCCTTATTTCACAGACTCTACTTTTTCCCTCCCTAACTTAATTTTATGAATCAGTAACTATTTTATCATCCAAAACAAAAGAAACTTTGACTAACAAAATTTAGTCTTGATGGAAAGATAGTCTACTAAGGTGGATTGTAAGAGGGAAAAGATAGAAAATAAATAGGAATAAAACTTACTTTTGCTGATATGTTGATACAGGATAGAAATAGGATATCAACTATTACTGCACAGATGAAAAATCCCCAGTTACAAAGCATTTTTCCTAAAGACAAAAATCAAGCCAAATTGCACCTTTTATGATATCCGTACATTTATGTCAGTGGTCCTAGATTCATTCAGGGTACTGAATGATGTGCTTTAATTGCACACAAAAGTCCTGGAACAATCTTTTGTTTCTTTATTTACCTCTATTATAAAATGCCTTGGCAGACTTAGCCATTAACATTTTCTGCTTTCTCAAGGAAAAGATAATTTACCCGCTTAAAGATATTAGGCTCCTGTGTATTGTTTTTCTCCATTTGGTATCCCTGATTCCCCCTCTGAACACTTGAGTGCTTGCAATCAGGGCACAATGACACTCGCTAGTAACAAGTGAACCACTGCACCCGTCATAATGCCGTGCGGCTCCCACATTCACGAGCTCGGAGCCCCAGCTCTGTGGCACAGCGTCCCAGAGCGGAGGCCGGCTCCCCTCCCCAGCTGTGTCTGCCTCCCTTCTCCCCCTGGAGCATTGCTGTGAAGCGTAACTCCTGCTGAGCACATGGAGACCCAAACTTGAGCACTTTTCTCCGGATAGTCTCAGATCCTAAAATTCTCCTTAAACTCAAATACTCAGACTCCAACAGCCATTGGAAATAATACTGGTGTTCAGAAGTGGTGCTCTTGTTTTCATTAAGGGTCTTTTTCCACTGACAGAAATAGTTAAAGAGGTTAGTGTGACTTTTCTGGGCAGAAAAATCTACTTTGATTTTTCTAATAGGTGGTATCTTTAAAGAAAAAAATAAAGATCATATGAATGCAAAGATTGTCCATATTGAAGGAGTTTTGACATTTTGTCAGTTGTTTTATTTTATAGTGCCCTGTCTTCATCCTCAAGGTAAAGCATGTCAAGCTTTATTTTTATTGCATATGAATTAGAAGTATTTGGCCATCGAAGATCAAGAGATGGCACGGTCCTCTTGAAATAATGAAGATAACCTAGTAAATCACAAATCAGAATTTTTTAACTGAATTAAATCACAAGATAGGATGGAATTTCCTCTGAGAAACAACAGAACTATCAGATTTCTCCTGGCTGTTTTGAGTCTTTGGGGGAAGATCGTATTCGGCATTCATGAGACTGTATTGTGGCCGGGCTGTCTCTCCACTATAATCTTAGTCCTTTTAAAATTGCAACAATATAAAGAGAAGATGGGGGGAGGAGGGAGGGATACATCTTATTGTTTTTTAAAAAGAAATCCACCCTTGTTCTCTCCCGTCAGTACTTCCAGTGCTTCATTAGCCTAACAACATTCGCATCTGCTTATAGTGTCCCATTTTTCTCAAGCATTATCTGACCAAGTCGATCATCTAGTCTATAAACCCTCTGAAAACAGTGATCATCATGTGTGCCCCCCAGCAGCGACCGATGCCGCAGCAAATCTTGCAGTAACTATCTATTGAATAAATGAATGATTAACACCATGAATTATAGGATTTTCCACATGCTTACACTAGACATTTACCTTAGGAATGCCTCTTATTTTAATGCCAAAATGTAGTTGATGTATAATTTCAGTCATTTTTAAAAGTGGGAGTTTCCTCTTGTTCTCTGGCTGTGACCAGTACCCTGTAAAGATTGACAGATAGGTACACTGAGGTGAGAATAATGCCTGATTTACCTCTGGTCTTCCGCTCACCTCCTCTTTCGCTAACCAGACAGGTGAGCTATGAACGCGGCTCTGTTGCTCACCACGCCAGGCTGAACTAGGGCCGAGCTGCTGTCGGCAGGGTTTTGTTCTGTAAGAGGTATTAGTCCAGGGATGAAACAGAAGTAAAATATCGCAGACCCTTCCTATGCTCTCTCTTTGAGCCCTTTCAACTTCCTTTTACTCCAGGCTCCTCGTGATACCTGCCAGCACGACCAGACCTACTGGAAACAACCCCTTCAGCCTCACACACACGTGTTCAGGAGTCCCTGCCCTCTGGGTTGCATACCCAGTCTCACTGAGGTTTTTCTCAGGCATTACCGACCCGCTTTATGCAATTTTTTGCCTCCCTCCCTTCTAACAGTAGAAATTAGATAGAAAGCTCAGTGTTTATATGAACTTCATCATTACCTCTCAGAGGGCTTGGAGGACCCGCCAGCCAGCATATAAAGGGAGCAGGCATGTCTTTGGGGACAAGACGTAATATTCATGACCGGCATGTACTTCCCGTCTCCCGTGTAATCCCATCTCTGCTGCCTGACAAGCACCTCCACAAGAGCCCGCAGAGCTCTCGTTCCGCCAGCCGGATTCGGCCGAAATTACCAGCCAGACTCAGGAAAGCCTTTCAGCCACAGAGGGGTCTTTGTATGTGCAGAGTCTCCTGCATGTGCCTGGTTGGCACGCCAGCCAGCTGTGGGTTATCGGTGGGCACCCGCCAGGTGAGGCCACAGACCCACGAGGAGACCTGAGTTCCCATACCACCTCCGCGGATGGGTGCAGCGGGGATCTGAGACACAGGGGGTTTGAAGCGTTTGGGGTAAGGCAGCGTCAATGAAGATAATGGTGCCTCACAGATAACCCAGCCAGGCAGCTCAAGCCAACAGCGCGTTTTATATCTTTCATTTTTACAAGGCACTGGTGAGATCACACACGCGGGCACGCACACACACACACACACACACACACACACACACACACCATGCTGGCAAAAGAGAGAAGTGACTACGCGAAGCTACAAAACAGCAACCGTTTTTTCTCAGAAATAGGAAAGCAAAGGTTTAAATCACTGCAAGCAAGCCTGCTACTTCCTCTTTTTTGTTTGTTTGTTTTCTGTTCAAATTTGGCCCAAATATCCATGGCAGAGGGAAGTGAGATGGAGAGCGCCAGTCAGGCTCCCTCTCGTTAGCTGCTTCTAAATCCTCTCAGCCCTACAGGAACCCTGATCTGTGTATTCTGAAAATGGCAAGAGATACGTATTGTATATTCAAATAATATAGCCGTAAAACCAAGATTCAAGGGTTGTTAATCTCAAACATATTATGGGATTGCAGAGCAACTAAGGTACTGAGTGTCTCCATTTTAATTACCAGGATTGGCAGAGGAATCCAATTATGTTGCTGTGTCCCCAACATAACCCTTTCTGTCTGTGTTTGCTGCTCAGCTGTTCTGAGCATGTTTTGATCACCTTTATTTGTTTGCTGTGTGTTGTTTTCTAGTATGCAAGCCTCCTGCTCTAATTTGAGAGATATTTTTGGAGGTTTTATTCTCATCGAAAGAGCTGCTCATCTTCCTCTTGCAAGCAAGAAATGTTTCACATTAAGAATATTTTTTTTCTTTTATCATTCCCTAGTGGAATTGAGGCAATGAGGATGACTGGCTTCCCATATGTGCCAGACCATTGTTTGAATCTGATGGTTACAGGCACAAATTAGTGTAACTCTGAGCTTCTGACATCACTGGAAATTTCAGGCTAGGAGTACGTTTTTATTCCATATAATTTCTTAGTGCAGTGCAAAGAAAGGATCCTTAGACTTTCTGCTTCTAAACATATTTTCACACCCTAGGATCTGTAAGATCCCAGGACTGAATAAAAATAAAATGAAATGTTTAATTCAAATGATCACTCTCGTTGATAGTTGGGCCAAAACATTATCTGCATGGATAACGGACAGCAGTTTTATGATATTAAATTAGTCACCAAGTTCTTTCCATCCTACCCTCTGTTATCACTGGAATCTAACCTTTCATTTCCATTCCTGTTGCCACTATCTGCTTTAGCCGTCATTGTGCTTCCACAAATATTTCAATAATTTTCTAACTAATCTCTCTGCTTCCAATCTGTCCTTGCTCTCTCCCTCCCTCCCATTTATTCCTCCAAAGCACAGGCATGACCAGCTCATTTTTCTGCTCAATTATTTTACAAGGTACCCTGCTGTCTATAAAATATCACTCACTCCCCTCATCTGACATTCAAAATCTTCCCTGACATGGCACCGATCTAACCTTTCTATCTGCGCTCTGTTTCCTCCTGCTCAACACTGCCAGCAAACTCCATTATCAACTCTGTCTCAACAGGCAACATATTTGCCTAACACTGCCTTATTTTTTTTTCGTGTTTTATTAGCCAAAAATTGTTTTACCTCCATTTTCTTATATTCAAATCTCATTCTTCAGCATTAAGCATAATTATTACTGTGGTCCCACTCAAATTCAAAGAAGTCTTTACCATACTACTTTTTTGTAACCTATTTTGGGCTTGTTTTATCTTCATTATGTTCACAGTGATCACCTCCAACATAGTGTGAACTCCTTGATTATAAAGGTTATGTTTTATACATTGTTGTATAGCCCCCATTGCCCTGGTACTCTGCCATTCCTATAGGTACTCATTCATTCATCCAACAAGTATTCGTTGAGCTCCTATTTAGCGTCCAGTGCTGTGCTACATGCTAGGGATGTAACAATGAACATGATGCACAAAACTTCCTGTGCTCATGGAATATATATTCCATTGGAGGAGAACAGATAATAAATAAAGGAAGTTGGTAAATCCATAGAACTGGGGAAGAAAATAAAACTGTGAAAAGGGTGGGGGAAATGTCATTGTACGTAGGGTGACATAGGGGAAGGTGACATTTGAAAAAGTAAGAAAGCTGAAGAAAGTATAAGAAAAGGTCATGGTACCTTTGGGGAGAAGAGCTTTGCAGGCTGATGCAATAGCAGGTGCAAAGGCCCTGTGGAGGAGTTGCCGAAGGTGAAAGAGAAAGGGGAAGAGTAGTAGCAGATGAAGTGGAATTATAGGGTGGGTGGAATGGACAGTGGGAAACAGTCATACAGTATCTTGGAGTTAGTTGTAAGGACCCTGGTTTTAATCTGAATATTATGGCAGATTATTATCAGATTTAGGAAAATGGTGTGAATTATAATTTAAAGTATCACATCAGTTTCTGAAATTGTAATGGATTGAAGGGGGCCAAAGGTGGAAGCAGAGGGAACAGTTACAATATTATGAACACTTGAGCTTGAGTAAGGGGGTGTGGGACATTCTGGATATAACTGTATAGGTTCTCTATTAACTCCTCTTTCTAACCAATAGCATAAATGCAAAAAAAAGAAAGAAAGAAAGAAAGAAAGAAAGAAAGAAAGAAAGAAAGAAAGAAAGAAAGAGCTAGATGCACACTCTGTGGTCTTGGAAAAGGATGAGAGGCTCTGCTCTTCATCTTTGTCTATTAAAATGATGCTCTGAATGACAAAGTTAACTAAACATTATATATTGTGACCTAATCAAAATGAGATGAAGAAGGAGGAGGAGAGCAGGGGGAAGGAGAAAAGCAAAAAGATCCTCTCCAACTCTTGTTGCCTTGACCCATGACTGCCACTTGCCCAATTGATCATAGTTGATAACAGAAAATATGTCCTAGCAAGTTGTTACAGCTTCTTTGATGAATTGTTTTCCTGATATCTTTTTTCCCCATGTATATGCTTCCTAAAAGAAAAAAGTAAATTATTTTAATTCTATTATTTTTTTTTTTTCCTTTTAAGACAGGGAATACTTTATTCAAACTCATCAGTGATATGGTCAGCTTGAGTCTATAACAAAACATCATGTTTTGTTTTTTGGGGGTTTTTTGGTCTGTTTTTCTTTTTTCTTTATTTAAATTCAATTTAGTTAACATATTCTGTATTATTAGTTTCAGAAGTAGAGTTCAGTGATTCATCAGTTGTATATAATACCCAGTGCTCATTACATCAAATGCCCTCCTTAATACACATCACCCAATCACCCAATTACCCCATGTCCCCATCCACCTCCCCTCCAGCTGAGGGATGGGGTTACTGGGTGATGTAACAAAGCATCATATTTTAAAGCATAGGTCAGTAATTGTATATGAAAGTATACACACAAATTAGCTGATCAGAGCACAACTTTTCAATGTTTGAAACAGAATAAACTTCCCTGTGAAAGCAACACATTTGTGCCTTTTTTTTTTTTTTTTGGATGCAGTTTGACACTTTTATTTTTATTTATTTATTTTAAAAAAATTTTTTTAAAGATTTTATTTATTTATTGGACAGAGATAGATACAGCCAGTGAGAGAGGGAACACAAGCAGGGGGAGTGGGAGAGGAAGAAGCAGGCTCACATCAGAGGAGCCTGATGTGGGGCTCAATCCCATAACACCGGGATCACGCCCTGAGCCGAAGGCAGACGCTTAACCGATGTGCCACCCAGGTGCCCCTAAAAAAATTTTTTTTTAATTATGTTCAGTTAGCCAACATATAGTACATCATTAGTTTTTTGTGTAGTGTTCAATGATTCATTAGTTGTGATAAAGAAGATGTGATTGAGATATATATATATATGTGTATATATATATGTATACATATATATATATGTATACATATATATATGTATATATATATATGTATACATATATATATATACATATATATATGTATACATATATATGTATATATATATATATAAAATGGAATATTACCCAGCCATCAGAAAGGATGAATACCTACCATTTGCACTGACATGGATGGAACTGGAGGGTGTTATGCTAAGTGAAATAAGTCAAGCAGAGAAAGACAGTTATCATACGGTTTCACTCATATGTGGAGTATAAGGAATAACGCAGAGGAACACAGGGGAAGGGAGGGAAAACTGAATGGGAAGAAATCAGAGAGGGAGCCAAACCTTTGTGACATTTTTAACTTTAGTATTCCTCTCCTTCTTCACCCTCTCCTTCAACAGAAACCACACCAACCTCCTCATAATCCTTCTCAAGGGCAGCCATGTCCTCACAGGCCTCAGAAAACTCTCCTTCCTCCATGCCCTCACCCACATACTAGTGAACAAAGGCATGCTTGGCATATATCAGGTCAAACTTGTGGTCCAGGCGAGCCCCGGCCTCCGCGATGGCCGTGGTGCTGCTCAGCGTACACGCAGCTCGCTGGACTTTGGCCCAGGTCTCCGCCAGGTACCACAGTGGGAGGCTGGTAATCAGTGCCAACTTTGAAGCCAGTGGGGCACCAGTCCACAGAATGGATGGTACACTTGGTCCTGATGGTGGCAATGGTAGTGTTGACATCTTTGGGAACCATGGCACCATGGCACCACAGGCGGCAAGCCATGTATTTACCATGGCGAGGGGCACATATCGCCATCTGGTTGACTGGCTCAAAGCACACATTGGTGACCTCTGCTACAGAAAGCTGTTCATGGAGATGACAGGAGCATATAAGACCAGAGGGAAGTGGATGTGGGGTAGGTGGTAGTGGATAGGGCTTCAGGTTGGTGTGGAATTCTGTCAGATCAACATTCAGGGCTCCATCAAATCTTAGGGAAGCGAGGACACAATGTGACCGACCAACCTATTCCGGTTAGTGTAAGTTGGGCGTTCAATATCAAGGTTTCTACGATGGATGTCGTAGATGGCCTCGTTATCTACCATGAGGGCACAATTTGAGTGCTCCAGGGTGGTGTGAGTAGGGAGGATGGAGTTGTAGGGCTCAGCTACAGCTGTGGAAAGCTGGGGCGCTGGATAAATGGAGAACTTCACCTTGGACTTCTTTCCGTAATCGACAGAGAGAGGTGATGGAAAGGTCAGTTATCTCCTTGCCAATGGTGTAGTGTCCTCGGGCATAGTTATTGGCAGCATCTTCCTTGCCTATGATGAGCTGCTCAGTAAGCAGGAAGCAGGAAAAGTCATCAGTAGGTGCCACTGTAAACTTCATCAATGACTATGGGTTCCAGGTCTACAAATACTGCCCTGGGCATATGCTGGCCAGCACCCATCTCACTGAAGAAGGTGTTGAAGGACTCATCTCCTCCCCCAGTGGTCTTGTCACCTGGCATCTGACCATCGGGCTGGATGCCATGTTCCAGGCAATAGAGCTCCCAGCAGGCACTGTCAATCTGGACACCAGGCTGGCCATGGTCACTGTTTTGTGGCTGCCAAGCAGATGGCAGAGAAGAAGAGGAAAGGTTGTTGCCTCTTAATTCTATTCTGAAAATTCAGCTATTTTGTTTAGTCTGTAGATATAGAAATTCTCTTTCCTTGGATGCTCATCAATTCTCTCATATGTGAATCGATAAAAATATAAGATTTAATAAGCACCTTCAAGGCACAGTTCTATGCACGTAAGGCAAAGTCTCATAGATTACAGTGCAGTTGGGAAGACAAATTACTACATGTGTTCTGAATAGGGTAGTGGCTCAAAACTAGTGACTGAAGAAAAAAAATTAAAAAAAATAAGTAATATATAGCCAACTGATTGTGTCTCATAAGCAGAAAAAATAAAAACATAGAGCAGTTCTGCGCAAGGACTGTCCTTCCATTCTGTGTGGATGTATTAGAGAGATTTTATTGAAGAATGAATAGAGATAAGGTAGAATGAAAAGGAGGAGAATTCCAGGAGGAGGATTTTTAGGAAGTATAAAAGGGAAAGGAAAATTTGAAATTATAAAAACTTCATTTAATAAAGATCAACCAGGAAGCCAGGTGCAAAAAAGAGAAAGAGTTCTGAGCCCCCATGTAACTTAAACACTGATAATTTTGAGACATCTCTAAAAGCCCATCTCTCATCTTAAATAATACGTGTTGGGGTTAATGTAGAGCATGAAATCAGCCCTAATACCTGGCACGCTAAAATGTAACACGGAGGCCGCTGAGGGCAGGCAAGGTTTCGGAGAAGGGCGAAGGCCTTTGGAATGCCGAGGCCTGCGTGACCACTGTGCCGGAATGCCCCTGGGAAGTTGCCTTCCTGAAACTTTTCTAGCCCAAACAGTCGCCCTGTGACCTAAGAGATGTAGTCATTGTCCCTTAGGCTAAGTTTAGCAGAACTGGTTGAACACGCAAATTAGCATATCGTATCTTTCCAGTAAACAGATCCTCCCAGTTTCAGTAAGACCCCTTGTCACACATCACGTGCTTGAGAAACAGTGATAAGGGTTTGTGATTATCCTGAAGGACCAATAAAAGTGGGAGCAAAAGAGCAAATGGTCTTCACCTCTGAGCTGTGACCCCCTTGCCTTCTCTCTTTCACAGCAAAGTTTGGAGTAATCTTTCATCGGTCCAGGGATTGCTGGCCATTCCCGGCAAATATGTTCGCATTTCTTTGCAAACCTTTACACTGGCATTGCATAAACCGTAAAGGAACAGAATTCTGGCTGAATCACTTTTCTGTTTCCAGGTCACAAAACCAGTATTTAATTTAGGCTTAATAAAGGCTCGGTCACTTCACAGCAAGAAAGGAAAAGTACAGCAACATTTAGGAGGGGCCTTTTCCTGTTGTAATCTTGGCTAAAGCCACATTGCTTATGCTATTGGTTGCTAATCCAAATGCCACAGTCCAAGGAGAGGTACTACAGAGATCATAATGGGACTGATGAAAAGAAAGCCAAACTAAGCCAGCCACCATCACTCACCTGAAAGCTATATAGAGTAAGGCTAAGGGTATATCAGTGAGGACAGGATTTCTTTAGACGAAGGAATGTGTAAGAATAAAGGTAACTGTCAGGGTTTCCCTCTCCTCCTTGTAGGTACCCCTTAAAGTAAATTAGAAAGCTCTAAAAATCCTTGAAGAGTGTAGGAGAAGTTGGGGTCAAGGAGGAGAAATTAACTTCTTACTCCGTGATTGCATGGTCCCGAGCTCAGAAGCCCGGGGTGTTGCTGCCAGGGTGGAGACTACTGACATTTTAGGAGAGCTTGACCTGTTGCCCCCTAGAGTTTTGGCAGCCAAGAAACTGCAGCTTGACTCTCACATTGAAAGTTTTGAAGCTGGGAGGGTGCCTGAAGCACCCCCCCCTACACGAATGAGGTAAAGGGTAAATAAGCCATAGTAGAAGCAAGCTGAAATTCTGCAATTTGACAAACAAGGGGGTTTACATTGCTTTGAGTCAAGCGCGTACTGTAGAAGAAAGCTAGGCTGAAGTGTTGTTGAAAGTACTGCCCCCCCCCCACCAATTAAAAAAAGAAAGAAAAGGATACTTGCCACAGTGAGGACCTAGTATGTAAACTGCCAGAGGCACTAGCTAAGAGTGAAATCAAAAGGTCAGCTCAGGATTGCCACATTTTTTGCCAGAGAACATATAATAGTGGAGATCACCATAGGCTGGGTAGAGAGGAGCAGTTCTTAAAGAATCTAGTAACATGCTTCGTAAAAGTACAAGTGTTTGGATGTCTGCCATGACAGAGGGCAAGAACCAGCCAGCGTGAGCCAAGAACGAATAGCCAATAATTCCACCTACTAAAAAGACCTTTTATCTCCTGGAAGCCTTCTTCATTATGCTTTAGTTCTTGGAAGAATGAAGAGGATGAGGAGAAAGAGGAAGTTCAAGGTGCAGGAAAGGGTGGCTTTACCTTGAAGCTAATGAAACTCAAACTTCAGAGCCCCTCATTTGCACAGATCTCCTTGGGATGCCATGGACCATATTTTGTATTATTAATCTGTAGTATTTTTTGTAAAGGGGGTGCTCCTCCCCAAATTGCAAATGCTTTAGGTTCCACAACCTGGATAAAAGAAGAGAGAATGCATGCCCTTTTCCTTGATGCTCCTTGCCTGGCCATGTGTTAGACTAGATAGGGGGTAGTAGTTGAATGGAAGGAGAAATTGATGTTTTGATATAGGTTGGACTGAAGTTTTTAATATCTGAAATTAAGACACCTCTAATATCTGAAAGACACTGTGAACTCATGGGATTGACTTGGGTTGCCATCAAAAGGCAAGGGAAGGGAGATCCGAAAGAAAGTTGGAAGGTTGTGGAGTAGAGGGAAAGATAAGCTGTTTCCTGGTGTACTTTAGCAAGTTTAACCCATTAAACATTTGTATTTTGTTAAGAAAAAGAAATATGGTCAGTTTTATGGTGAGATTTAAATGTAATTGGGAAAGAAGGGAACTGAACTCCTTCCTTCCCGTTTGCGTGTTTCATATTGGGACGAAATTTTTATCCTTAGAGCCAAGATTCTAGAGTGATTCAAGGGAAGATGGCTTACATGCTACGTGTGCACACACACAAATATATAGATATATATTTAGAGAGAGAGAATGCACATGTCAGCAGAAGGTGGGAGGGGAGGGGCAGAGGGAGAGGAAGAGAGAGAATCTTAAGCGGGTTCCCCATTCAGTGAGGAGCCGAATGCAGGGCTGGATCTCACGACCCTGAGAACATGACCTGAGCCAAAATCAAGAAGCAGATGCTTAACTGCCTGAGCTACCCAGGCTCCCCCACACACAAATATTTCTAACCAACGTCTGTCTAGTAAATCCGTAGCAAATTTATGGGAAAATTACTCTAAAATTCCCAGCCTCATGCTGGTCTCATCGCCAAGGAAATCATTAAAAAGGTGAGAATTTTCCATTTTTGCCTCATGTTCACACTAATGTAAATAAAACATTTGTACCTGGATGAATGACGTATTTTGTTACCTCGGAAAAAAATGCTCATTTTGCCTAAGAAACTTTTCTACTTCTATGTACAAATAGATACTGTTGACATGTTTATCATTTGACAATAAATAGCTTCATTTAGTTTATAATAAATGGTGTTCTCTAAGGAAAGGAGAACAAAGCAACAGGTTGCTATACTAGTAGTAATAAAATTTAATATGAAAAGTGAAAAAAAAACACAAAGAAACAGAAAACTCTGAGCTAAAATTAAGTCAGATAGTGAAACTTTGGATTTTGAGTATGTAGAGTATATTATTTCATGTAGCTATAATGTTGTTGTGTTCTTATTTATCAGAATATCCATGCACATATTATAATTTGCCCCCCACTAGTTATAATCAGCTCATCCTTTATGCGAGATATGCCATTTTTTCTTCTTAGAACATTGTGCCCTCAAGTCACATTTGTTATACTTTTCGTCCCATCATAAACCCTTTGGAATACAGAGTGCTATTGAATTGAGTTTCCATTTGGATTTCTTCCAGAGCTATTGCTTTGAGAGCAGCATATGAAATAACAAAATTGGCATGGGCTGGTTTAACGCCATGGCTATCTCTGTTGTTTTCTGTTGATGGTAAGTGTGTGACATAGTTGAAAATGTAATCTACAATATCATTCTTTTATGCAAGTAGATTACTTTATATATAATTCAGCATTTATCTTTAAATATATTCCAAGGCTTCACACATTTCACTAAACATCTCTTTGATAGCTTTTTTCTTTTTAAAGATTTTATTTATTTATTCGACAGAGAGAGAGAGACAGCCAGCGAGAGAGGGAACACAAGCAGGGGGAGTGGGAGAGAAAGAAGCAGGCTCATAGCAGAAGAGCCTGATGTGGGGCTCGCTCCCATAACGCCGGGATCACACCCTGAGCCGAAGGCAGACGCTTAACCGCTGTGCCACCCAGGCGCCCCTCTCTTTGATAGCTTTTGATAGATAATTGATAACAATAGAGTATTGAAAATAGAGAAGCAGAAATGATAGCACTCTCATTCACTAGCTACACGTAATAGCCAACCTTGGGTTTTTCTTTTTTATAGTGCAAGTAGTTTTCTGGCAAAGGCACTAATATGATTTGGGAAATTGAGATTCTCTTTGTATTGCTATGATATCAAATAAGGGTAAGTATCTTGAAATTAATAGAACTTAAAGGAAGACAGAGGATGTTAGGTAGCATCAGAGTATTTCTGAGATGAATGTGTCAGGATACTGTTAGGGAACTCCTTGTATTGCTTTAACTTACTAATGCATCATTCTGGAAGCACACTTCTAAAAAATGTCAGTATTTGGTAAAAACACATACTGATGAAGTATGGTGTTCAAAAGAATCTACAAAACATGTTTATTCCTATAACCCGGATATCAGCCCAGGTGCCCTGTACATCTAGATTTAAGTGAAATTGCCTTGATTCCTTTTCACACCACCTGCCATGAATCCTGAACTCCTGAGGATCTTATAACTACATCTAATTCCCCATTTCTTGATTATGCTACTTGTAAAATGTATTGTTTCACTTGTAACAATAAAGGAAAAACAACAGATGGATATCATGATGGGAATCCGATGACTGGTAGACTATATAAAGGCAATTCTTTCAATTTCAACTTTGTCAAGAGGTAAATATTTCATTAGTTTACATTTTTAAAATATGTGGACACTTATTTTTTTTAAAGATTTTATTTATTTATTCGACAGAGATAGAGACAGCCAGCGAGAGAGGGAACACAAGCAGGGGGAGTGGGAGAGAAAGAAGCAGGCTCATGGCACAGGAGCCTGATGTGGGGCTCGATCCCATAACGCCGGGATCACGCCCTGAGCCGAAGGCAGACGCTTAACCGCTGTGCCACCCAGGCGCCCCAATAAAGCTATTTTTAATAGAAACTAAAATTTCTGCCCATCAGGATTCACCATTAAGAATGTTAAAAGCACCACAGAATGGCAGAATATATTTGCAATGCATTATCTGACAAAAGACATCTCCAGGATAGCACACACACACACACACACACACACACACACGCACACACACACAGAAACACACACACACCTCCTACCCATGGATACTACAAAGACAAATAGAAATATAAGCAAAATACTTGAACAGGAACTTTATTAGAAAATCAGAATTGCCAATAAACATAAAGAGGTTTGACTTCATCAGGGATAGGCCCATTAATATGACAGTGTGATGCAATTTCACAAGTACCATAATGGCAAATTAAGAAGACTGATAATTTCAAGAGTTGACAATGATGTGGAGCAACTAATACTCTTACACACTTTGGAAGCCTACTTTTGCTAGATCTATTATAGCTAAATTTATACAATTCCAATCCTATATAAATTATGTATCAGATCTATGAGCAAAAAACCAGGATCTTCATAGTAGCAATATTTGTAACAACCAATAACTAGAAAGAACCCAAATGTCTGTCAACAATCAAAAGGATAAATACACTGTGGTATATATATTCCGTGAAATACTATACAACAATGAGAATGAATCACTATTACATGCAACAATATGGATAAATCTTACAAAGGTTCTGTTGAGCCAAAGAAGCCAACTACCAAAAAAAAAAAAAAAAAGAATACCTATTTATGATTCTATTTTTATAAAATTCTAAATAAAAACTAATTGCTGGTGATAGAAATCAAAATAACTTTCTAATCTTTGAAACCAAACCAATGACTGGAAAGAAGAAGGAGGAGGCTTCCAAATTGTAGATTATAATTACATGTATTGATTTGGAAGGAAGGCACAGGGCTATGTTTACTTGGTAAAATTTTATCAAGCAGACAGTTGTAATTTGGGTCTTTTTGTGTACATACAGAAAAATTCAATATTTTTTTAATTTTATTTATTTGACAGAGAGAGAGAGAGAGACAGCCAGCGAGAGAAGGGAACACAAGCAGGGGGAGTGGGAGAGGAAGAAGCAGGCTCCCAGCAGAACATGGAGCCTGATGCGGGGCTCGATCCCAGGACCCCGGGATCACGCCCTGAGCCGAAGGCAGACGCCGAACGATTGAGCCACCCAGGCGCCCCAGAAAAATTCAATTTTTTAAAATGCTTTTCAGTGCTATAACCAACAGATGCCCCAAAATATGATAAGGAAAGTTTATATGCTCTTCTTACACAAAAGTGGCCTAGCTTCATTCAAAACTTTCTCACCATTACTTTACATACAATGCATACCAAGTTGCCTTTTCTTGATTTCAAAACAATAGCAGATAAGGTAGGGTGGGAGTATTGGTTACTTAAAGAAGGTTTACTGTCAACAGAAAGATAAGTCAATGAACCTAAGAAAACCAAACACATTAGCACTCAAAATGTACAGAAATCTAGGGGCGCCTGGGTGGCACAGCGGTTAAGCGTCTGCCTTCGGCTCAGGGCGTGGTCCCGGCGTTATGGGATCGAGCCCCACATCAGGCTCCTCTGCTATGAGCCTGCTTCTTTCTCTCCCACTCCCCCTGCTTGTGTTCCCTCTCTCGCTGGCTGTCTCTATCTCAGTCGAATAAATAAATAAAATCTTTAAAAAAAAAATGTACAGAAATCTGGAGACATAAATTTCCGAGATTCCCAATAGCTCCTAAAGCAGCTTACCATATTGCAAGATAATGGAGTAACAAATATTCAGCATGATAGTTTTCAATCAACAAAGAAGTTAAATTATTCATTCAATAAATTAATTTAACTACATTTTATATTAACTCTAATATTAGTACCTGGCATGGGAAGCGTATATGAAATATCTGGCATGGCAGTTACAGTGACTACAATGGGCACGTTCTTTGCTTTCATGGAGCTTGTACTTTAGTCAGGGCAACAAAATAAAAACAGGCAAACAAATGCATAAGGTCATTTCAGATAATTTGAAGAACTAGGATAAAAATAGAAAGATGAGATCAGAGAAATGACATTGTCTGGTACATGAATGAAAGGTAATGGTTTGTGTAAAAGCCATGAAATAGAAACAAGCTAGATGTGTTCAAGGACAGAGAGCATACAAGTATGGATGAAACATGGTGACCATGGGTGGCAGGGCTGGGGAGCTGGGAGCATTGATGATGGGGAAAGAAGTGAAGTCAAAGGAGGAGGCAAGATCCAGATCAGGTAAGGTTTAAAGGCATGTTTTATGTTATGTATGAATTTAAATTACCAGGGAATCTTGAGCAGAAATGATGTAAAAGGATCTGAGATATATATATATATATAAATTATATTTATATATATATTTATATATATTTATATATATATTTATATATTTATATATATATTAATATATATATATAAATATATATATATATAAAAATTTATGTAGAGCATGGGCTGTTGTTGGGGGTAAGTGGGAAAATGGTACCAGTGATGTGTCTTTTGTAAAAGGATCTGAGATATATATTTATATATATATATATAAATTTATATATATATAAATTATATATATATAAATATAAATTATATAAATTTATATATATATAAATTATATATATATAAATATAAATTATATATATATATATAAAAATTTATGTAGAGCATGGGCTGTTGTTGGGGGTAAGTGGGAAAATGGTACCAGTGATGTGTCTTTTGTAAAAGGATCTGAGATATATATTTTTATATATATATATATTATATAAATTTATATATATATAAATTATATATATATAAATATAAATTATATATATATATATATATAAATTTATGTAGAGCATGGGCTGTTGTTGGGGGTAAGTGGGAAAATGGTACCAGTGATGTGTCTTTTGAACTATTTCGATTTGTGATGTAGAGAAATAGGAGATAGTGTTTATAAATATAACTGGTAAAGATGATAAGTTGTAGGGCTAATTGTATATATCTTTAGCTATGCTGTTAAGTCATATATCTGGTATGATATATTCTACAAGTTTCGTAAAGAACATTGTAAGCATGTTTTTAATACAAATGAGCCCAAGACAAGTAAAGACATATTTATTTTCATATCTGTGATTTAAAAAAAAAAGTAATGGAAGAGTTGCAATGAGGAGGCAGAACTTTGAAAATTTAATTAGGAATCAAACTCAGAGCATCTTTCAATAACTTTAAGAACTGAACATTTACTAAATTTTATGAGGTTTGCTGCTGTATGGCTAAGAAAATCACTAACTTTCTAGGTATTAAGTATTTGGTTTCTAATCATAGTGCTGCTATCAGGTGTGAGATTTGAAGGATTATATGATCATTCAGGGTATTTTTAACTCAAAGATTCTATGATCATCATCATGAATTTAAATGATTCTTTCAGATAGAACTAAAAAGCACAATTAGCTATATTATCCTGTGTTGTGTAAAAAAATTGTTACCTATTACTAATACTTAATAGAAACTATCTCTTAAAGGTCAGTACAGTATTAACTTTTTAAAATCTTTTGGGACTTCACTTCTGGAAAGGTGGAATAGACATACCTCATTTCTCCCACTAAGTACAACTAATAACCCTGGAATTATATGTAAAATAGCCTTCAGAAGATTCTGAAAGTTTAGAGTAGAAGGCAGACCAACTATGACTTGGGGACCCAAGGAAAGATAACATCGTGAGTTCCTTGAGTTTTCTTTTTGCCTCATATATCCTAGCTAAACCTGGCAGCCCAGAATGCCAAGGGTTGTAGACATTAAAAAGTCCTTACGAAAGTCTGCCCTCTTTAGCCAAAAAATCAGGAAAGGGGGCAGCCTAGCAAGAAACAAGTTTTAAACAATAATCAATATATAATTTATAAAAATTCATGCTGCCCTTCTAACAAAGGGCTAATATACAGAAACGTGTGTGTGTGTGTGTGTGTGTGTGTGTGTGTGTTCACAGACTGATATATTCAGAGCCCTCAAAATCAGCAGTAGTGAAATTTCCATACAACCATAGATAATCAAATAATAGTTAACCTTCCATTTTGAATTTCTAGGATGGCCATGCCATTCAGGAAATCAACTAATATAGGCCTTTCATTCTTTTAAATGCTCCTGTTCCCAATTCAAATTAAATTCTGGTATAGTTTATTTGATTATGAATCAAGTACTTATTTTCCTCTGGCAAGGAATTTTAAAAACATAATAACGGTAGTGTACTCATCTCAAACTTTTTCAAATAATAAACCTGGAGTGCAGCTATTTACAGGAAAACCTGAATATTATACATCTTTAGAATAAAAATAAAAGGAATATATTAAAAATACTTTAATTGTGAAGTTTCAAAGTGTCCTTGGACTTTTTAAAAAGATCTCTATTAAAAATTACCATATCTTAATATGACAATGATCAAAAGCCTTTCCTGGAAAGATCCCACCTTTCCAAAGGTGGGCTTCCTCATGTAGTCTAATTTTATTATGGAAGTAGATTATCTGTCATATCATCAACATTTAGTATTTTGCAATCATTTTAGTTAATTTACTAAGATGATACTTTAGAACAGTTTTCAGGTTTTTTGGGTTTTTTTTTAGATTTTATTATTTGAGAGACAGAGAGACAGCCAGCAAGAGAGGGAACACAAGCAGGGGGAGTGGGAGAGGAAGAAGCAGGCTCCCAGTGGAGCAGGGAGCCCAATGCGGGGCTTGATCCCAGAACCCTGGGATCACACCCTGAGCCGAAGGCAGACGCTTAACCACTGAGCCACCCAGGCGCTCCCAGTTTTCAGTTCTTTGAAAACAATTCTTCAATTTGATTTGCTCTCTGCTCCTACATATGAAGGAGGAAATTAAAAAAAACAAAACAAAATGGGACTAAAATTCAAAGAATTCCTGGATAAATTATTGTTAAAATCGGAAAGCTCTCCTACCGTTGGTGTTCCCTTTTTTGCTAGTCTTCACAGACCCTTTTTTAAGTCTCTGCCACTGGCCTTCCCTACTATACTTAACTTCTAAAGAATTTATGTTTCTGTGTCTCGGGGTTATCCTGGTTGCTTACTTACTATTGTCTCTAATACTTTTTAATTTCTGAGAGAGAGAGGATGAGAAATAGAAAATCTTACCCAGAATAACAACATTAAAAATCTTTAAGTTCAAGAGATCATCTTGCTTAGCCCCTATCTTCACTAAGTTAGAAGACAATATTGTCCGTTTTACATATTAGGCAATAGAGACAAAGAGATGTTAAAGTGATATTCAGGAATACCGCATGATACATATTAAGCACTGAAATATTAGTTGAATGGATGTTTGAGTGACTATTACTAATAAGTAATAGTGGAGAATATCATCTAGGCTTCTATCAACCCTTATATCACCACTGACTGTATTGTCGATTACATTTAATTTAAGAACTCGTTGTGCCTGTGTGGTGCAGTTGGTTGAACTTGAACTCTTTGTTTCAACTCAGGGCTGATCTCAGGGTCATGGGATGGAGCCCCCCATTGGTCTCTGTGCTCAGTGCAGAATCTGCTTGAGTTTCTCTCTCCCTCTGCCCCCTACCCGACCCCCTCCCACAAAATAAATAAATAAATAAATAAACATATGATGAAAACCTTTAAAGAACCCATAAAGCTATTAAACTCTATGTTCAAGGATAAAAATTTATTAAAATTCTAATTTTCTCTTTTTTCTCCACCCCCAGTCTATTGGTTATTTAATGTGAGGGCAAGAAGAAAAATCATAACCTGTGGGAACCAGGAAACTATTCACTTAAGCTACCCTATTTAGTCACTTAATTATATGATATTTAATCCAGACCTTTCTTTCAAATGTCATATTTGCATTCTTCTGGAAATTATATGTTTTTCAAGCAAATATGGGATGTTTTCTATTTCTACACCTTGCTATATCCATTTACATGAGCTTCTTAGCTTAAAATCAATTTAGCCTTATAAAACTTTATTTTTGTTGGTTAATATATACATTTTACACTTAGGAACAGGTGTAAACTCTGACATCTGGGACATCCATCAGAAAAGAATGTCCCTGAGGCACTTACACAAGAGGATATCAATACACATTCACACAATGACATTTCAGACAGATAAGTGCCCTTATATCAGTGCACCAAATAAGAAAAATAGAAAGTATGAGCAAAGAGCACATGACTTAAAATGAAATACATATGTAGAGACTGACCATCATTTGCAGGGGTTAGAGCCCTATTCCATAGTGAAACTGAAGTCCATTTTAAAATGGAAGTTTTAACATTTAACAGCTAAGCACATAAAAAGGAATTCATAACAGAAAAACCTACATCAATTGAAGTGACCTTTCTCAGAGATATCTTTTACAGATTTTCCTTCTGGCTGTCTCTTTTCTTCTTTGCTCTACTCTAGACGTTTTTCAATAGAGACCTTTTTCTTTCTTTCCTTATAGATAACCCATATTTTAACATCTTTAGTCTTATGAATCAGGTTCCATTGTGGAAAACTTTAAGATGATATTTCTATCCTGGTGTTTGACGACTTGGGGAATTCCAGAATCCTCTGTATTGTGTCAGATTCTTTCTGTCAGGAAATTTGTTCAAATTATGATAGTAGGGGGAAAAAAGACAACATAGAAACCTATTACAGTTGATCCATATTAAACTCTTCAAAAATCTTTTTGTCATTTTTCCTTTATTTTGTCCCAGCCATGTAAAAGGCTAAGGGACCCCATTTGCTAACTCCAACTCCTTGAGCTCAAAGTCAAGGAATAAGAAGGATGACACAAATTTGATATTTGAAGACTCTTTGAATGATTGGATATAGCCTCATTATTATAATAAATTTGATGAATATTCACTGAGGAACGGATTAAATAAATATTATAGAAATATTTAATTCTATCTTTTTTTATTCTTGGTCAAAACCTTTATTTGCATGGCAGCTAAGACCTACAGAGGAAAAGTTTTGAAAATTTACGAAATTAGTCATTCCAATATGGAAATTTTAATCAAGTTGCATTTTACCATAAGCTTAAAGGAGACAGATTTTGGAGAAGAATACAAAAAAAATATCCTGCTTGGGACATTTTATGACCAGGACTTCTGGAACCTCCTCCACTTCCCTCATTTAGATATATAGGCAGATGGTGGGAGGTTTAGGTGTCTGTGTAGAGTGAAGACTGAATCCAAACCAGGATTCAGGGAGCATCAAGGAAGGGCTTTATAAATTTCTTATAGCCCTAGTCCTATCACTTAGGAATGCCAGCATTTTATGGTTTATAAACACCTTTTTAAAAACCATGTCACATTTAAGCTCACGTTGCAATTTCTTACTAGATCAGCATTCTGTATATGTAGTTTTTACAGAATATGTAAAAATGACAAGGCATCACCCATGTAAAATAGTTTTGAAAATATGTGAGAATGACCAGTATGGGCAAATGCAATTATTTGTTTGTTGTGCACAGGATTAGGAGTGACTGAGTCTGAAAAACATGACCAAAGTCTATCACAGCAAAAGGCTAATTTCTTAAAGAAGTGCTTCTTTGAATAGATCATTGTACAAAATCAAAGTTGTGCATTTGGTGCTTCAATTCCCCAAGAGGCCTTGAGAATGGCCAACATGGTTACTTTTGGGAATAATACTAATTCTTCCCAGGAAACTCAATCAGTTACCCTGGTATCCTGCCATTCAAAATATTATTAAGAAGCAGTGCTCTCTTTGTTCCTCTGTTAGAAATGTCTGTTGGTCAGGGCACCTGGGTGGCTCAGTTGTTAAGCGTCTGCCTTCGGCTCAGGGCATGATCCCAGCACTCTGGAATTGAGCCCCACATCAGGCTCCTCTACTGGGAGCCTGCTTCTTCCTCTCCCACTCCCCCTGCTTGTCTCTCTCTCACTGGCTGTCTCTCTCACTGGCTGTCTCTGTGTCAAATAAATAAATAAAATCTTAAAAAAAAAAGAAATGTCTGTTGGTTTCAAAGGTAAATTATGGCACACCAGGGGCAAAAATAATAAAATAATCAATTTGAAGCCCATTTACCATTTTATTTAAAATAATGAAGAAAATAGCCTGTTCTTGAATAGTATCTTATCACTTTAATATATGTCCATATATAGTGATGGGATCTTAGCTTGAGAGGTCAAGTTGAATTCACCCTAGGATTCAGATGTATTTCAGTGAGTCTAGTGAGTCTGTTTAAATGACTACCAGGGTCTGTTTGCATGAAGGACTAATGAACTTCCTTGGAAAGAACAAGTATCTTCTTCAATAAGACAATTAGTGCATACAAACATACTGTAAGTTTTGAGAAAAGATGGAAAATTTGGATACAGATGTTATGTGTTTCCTTGCTTCCTTTCAAGACATATGGCAGAGACTGGAATATAATGGATATATATTAAGTGGAACTGGTTTCTTAAAATCTCTGTAAAACCTGAAGAGAATAGAGCAACCATAGCCTAGTAGTCTGTATAGCAGAGTGTAGCGCTTTCCATATTTAGGTAATTATTGATCTCTGTAGTCACATTAGCTGAAACAACAAACCACTCCAGCTTCTGTGTAGAATGAAGGGAAAGAAAAGAACTCTAGCAGGGCTGGAACATCAGAGCATTAGAAGAAAGACATATCCTCATAGCAGGGGACTAGGAGACAAGAGAAATGGAGGACTTCCTGAGGTATCCAAGAAGAATATGTAAGAGGAAACCATATTCTCTGCATGTGAGCTGAAGGCACTGCTTTTGGCTATCCCCATGAAGATGGCTTAAAGTCTGTTGGAGAAATCTGAGAAAAGCTGAAGCTTCTGAAATTTTATACATAGTGACAAAACAAATACTGTTTTATTACCCTTATTAGGCTATTATCTTGACTCCTAGACTGGTTTATTTTTGAGAAATATGAGTTACAAATACGTGTTGTTTGGGGAATTTTTTTTCTCCATTAGATTATTTTTATAATGATCTCATCTTGGAAAAGCTGAAGTAAAGTCAGCTTGAGTAAGTTTATGATAGAATGCACTATTTTGATCAAATGACTTAGATAATTTTGTATTGTCAGTAAGAGCTGGCTGGAAATAGAAGTCCGTTTTCAAGATTCATTAAACTTTGTCTTCCTAATCAATGTATGATCATTAATGACTAACTCTTGCCTGTATGAGTGGATCTTAAACAAATGAACAAATATGCAAAAAAAAAAAAATGCCTGCATTTGATACCCTGAGTGACAGAATGAGGGGTGAGGTTCAGTGAAAGGACTTTCCCCGTCACAGCATGGGACACCTCATTCTTGTCCATATGATGCTGTAAGACTGCATATGAACCCTCTAACTTTTCCTCTTGTACAAGACACTGAAGTCAGAGGCCCAGAGGTGGAAAGTCAAGGTCAAGGTTACCATTAGCTGATGCCATATCTTTTATTGTTTACTTCTATTCCGAGGTAAAAACACTTTGGGTACAGACTTGGAAGATTGGGCACCAAGAAGGTGGAGAGGAAGACATAGATGTCTTATGCCATGTGTTTCCTTGCCTTCTCTTAGTGGTCTGTGTAGTTTTGTTTGTTTGTTTCTTATCTTCATTGTTTTAGCACATCTGATAATACTCAAGTGATGTGGTAAATATTGGTGCCTTAGAGAGGATCAATTGCTCCAAATTCCTCTAACTTAAAAGGAGTCATCTAAAATATATATGTAGTACCCTCTTCTTTCTCTCTCTCTCTCTCCCTCTCTCTCTCCCTCTCTCTCTCTCTCTCACGCACACACACACAAACACCTTACACATATATTTTTATATTAAACACACTTGGGGCTAAAAGCAGACATACAGCCATTTTTATTCCCTATTTTGATATCTTTGCATTTTGTTTTGTTATCCTACTCTTTGGGGGAAAAACAGTATGAATAACTTAGCCACTGGATCTGGAAACATCAACAGTCCCCTTTTAACCAAGTTTTCTATTATTAGATCAATACCATGAATTCACGCTCACACTCAGAGAAAAGATTGTGTTATTCTTGGAAATAAAATAACCCCAAACTGTTGTCTCTGTTGATCTTTTTCTTGCATGGTTATGTGTCTGGTATCTGTACTATGATGCTCCCAGTAGAAATAACTGGGGAGAAAATTAGATTCACAATCTTAGAAGAATTTTAGTTTTTGGTCTTCCTAAAAAAATGCTCTTTCTTCCTCATGGACATGGGATGCCAAGTAACTATATAGCATTATTTAAATATTAAATAGAAAAACAAATGGCCAAATTCGATTGAACATCATACTAACTTACCAAGATCAGAAATCAATATTCAGTAAAGACTATTTCACCCTTTTCTGTTTCATGATGAGGAAACAACACCCTATATTAACCACAAACTATCTTCAAATGAGGACCTTTACCTAAGCTGTCAGTTAGGTAAAAATCATCCCAATTATAGGGAAAGTACCTCACCAGCATTATATTCAATTAATTCATGTATTGAACTATTTCATGGTTTAAATGAAAAACACCATGTTTTGAACAGTTTTAAAACACAGTTTTTTAAATATATCCAACAGCTGTATTAAAACTATGATTTAGTGAATGTTTAGTTACTTTCTAATCAGTTTTCTATCAATAAATTTGTTTTGCCCTTAACATTAAAAGCAGGGTTCCCCCAAACCTCTCTCCTCTCCCCAAAAGGGTTAAAAACAAACAAACAAAAAACCACAACCCATTCCCACACTCAAAAACCTCTTCGGTTTTTAAAGTAGAGAAGGAAACTTTTACCAACAGGTATAATTGGGATAGAAACTTAATGTGAAACTTTAATCTGTTAATTCAGTGGAAAGAAAAGGTCATATTTTAATGCATGCTCTGAAACTAAGTGTTTTTTTTCTGGCTTTTAAATGAGTAAAGGGATAGATAATTGAGACTGGGGAATATAATGTGCTAAGAAGTGCTCATGGAAAGAACACACTGCCTTTGAGATTCTAGAAGTCTTTCACATAGCTGAAATATCATGGGAGATTCAGGATGGTAGGATTCATTCAGTTTCATTCTCATTGTGAGATCATTCTGATTAAAAATAGTTTTATTATCTCTTAATAAAGTTTTAACTTCTACAACTTATCAGTTTAAATTTAATCTGAACTAACTTCTTCACCTTGGAAAAGAACAAATTCATTTTTTGTGAAAGATGATTTATTCACCAACAACCACGCAAACATTCTTTTTCCCCCTCAATAGAAAGCATATTCATCAGCAGACAGGTTTATTTACTTTTCAATTTTGATTAGATTCACACAAGTGCACTGGGTGAAAATTGATTTTTATTTCCCTTTTGTTAAACTGATAATCTTCCGTACTTTCTATGTAAGCATCCAATGTGTGACTTCTACATGTGAATAACATCCTGGCAGCACTCTCTTAAGTATATTTTGCACAAAGAACACCAAAAAATTGCTCCTTATATTACTTTCATTGACTCCTTGTGAAACAATTGACACTGAGAGTACAATTGAGAAAAATCAAGTACATAGGGGGCAATTCTGAATCACCAACTTTTTGGGGATTAGAAACTGTGTTTTAGTTAATCATTTATTTAGTTCATTATACTTTATTTTTAGACTTACACATTTATACAGATGTATTTTTAATAGGAATATATATTATATATAAACAATATTTAAACAATAATTAAAAATGAAAAAACCTCTTCAGTCTGTAGTACTCTGGTACTATCCTGACATAATGTTGTATAGGAATAAATCTAGAGGGTTTTAGCTAACAAACTATGTGCATGTGCCCAACAGACAAACAAACTTCCTTTTTGACAGGAATAGCAAGAGAGGTAGGAAGTAGGGCTGTCTTCTGCTACAGAAGACAATGAGGGAACATGGTCATATAGATGGTAGAGTGACAGGATGTGTCGTCAGCTAATCAGACACTTCCTCCCAGAGGTTCAAACTTTGAGAAAGTGAGAAAAACAGTGCAGGATCCAGTAGAGATGATTTTGGCAGATGTAGTGGAGTAGCACGTGAGCTAATGTCAGAGATAGCAGAGAGTTCCAAACTATGTTCTGTTAGTTGACAAGTGTTAGGGTCTTGGCCTTTCTGCCTGAGCCTGATTTTCCAGGCTTCCTTTCTGTTCCATGATATATTTTTGCAAGAAATTCCTTTATTGCTTAGCTACCCAAAATGGTTTCTGTTGTTTACATCCAAGAATCCCACTTATATAGTGCCTCACCTTCATATGCATTGGAATGAACCCATGATAGTTTGGGCTTGGCATGGACAAATACAGGGCTCAAGTAAATAAGTTATCCTTTTGGAATTAGAACCCACAAGAGGAAATGTAGTTAACATTATTCATGGAAACACATTCGATAGTTATTAATATGAAATGTGCAATTGCTGATATTTGATTATTTTTGGCATTCAATGGTGGTTTCAGATAGTTCAAACTAACAATAAGAATATCTTGCTGAGTTGAATACACCCTTCTATGACATACTTTATTCTTAAGAGTCATAGAGTATGGGTTTTGTCCACATTAATATTCTTATCTGCCAGAGGTTTCTGGATTTCTGTGATGACCTATAAAGTATCAGAAGGTTACTTGGGCTCTAGATGGAGGCTTTCATGATTAGAAAGGAAATAAATTTTGACCATGATTTGTTTAGAAAGAATTATGAGGTGGTTTATTTTGAAAAAATTATGTATTATATGTAACTCACATATCAAATGTACCTTCCCATGAGATCACTAATTTCAGAATATGGTGTTAACTAGCATAGTCTCTTTAAAGAGACTCTTGGGAATATCTGCTATAACAAATGGAACACCTTGAAACTAAATATTTGGAAAGCACTTAATTATTAATATTTAAAATCAAAATGGCTAATATTTATTGGGTTCCTACTATGTCTTAGGCCCTATATTATACTCTTTATATGTGTTATCTCATTTAATCCTTACAGCAAGCCTATCAGAGGTATATTGTCATTATTCATTATGTTTAACAAATGAAGTATGAAATCTTAGAAAGATCAAATAATCGCCTAAAGATCACAGAATAAAAAGTGACATGGCTAGGATAGTAACATAGGTCTGTCTGACTCTAATTTATTTATTTATTTTTTCACATATTTTATTCATTTGAGAGAGAGAGACAGAGCACAAGTAGGGGGGAGGCAGAGGGAGAGGGAGAAGCCAACTCCCCGTTGAGGTGGGAGACCAGTGTGGGACTCGATCCCAGGACCTGGAGATCATGGCCTGAGCTGAAGGCAGACTGTTAACCATCTGACCTACCCAGGCGCCCCGGTCTGTCTGACTCTAAAACCCATGATTGCAAACACTATTACCTTAATTTTACAGACTACCTGGATATTATTACTAATTACCAAATAAAAAGCAAACATTAAGCACGTTGTGTCCAACAAGATTGAAATACTTTTGTTTTCTTTTAATCCTTTAACAATGGTGCTTCTCTATCCAGAAAACTTGTTTTATCCGGAGGCACCTGCATTTTCTTCTATACTGTTAAAGAAAAAAATTATTCTGATACTTGTTAAAGATGCTAAGGAAGATTTCATTCAAGGGACTAGTGCAGTGGGGTTTTATGGTTGGGAAGAGGGGAGGTTGGGCTCAACTCTGAATGCAGCATGGACAAGTAGCGATTTATAGCCAAGGAGCAGGGCTGTGGATGGAAAATTACTAAGAGGGATGGGGATTCTTGCTAAACCAACTCAACAGGATTCTTGCTGAAGGCAGGCAATTGTGATTAGATATTATGGGTGGAGAGTTCTGACGAAAGCTATTTAGCAGGATTCTTGGACAATGCAAAGACTGACATGGAAGTCCAAAGGTCGAGACCTAGTCCAGAAAATGGCTCAGAAAAGCTTAACTGAAGTTTGATCAAGGAATCTCTGTCAGCTCCTCAGATTCAAGGAAATAAGAAACATTCTTCCTTTGGACAATATAAGTCCATTTTCTCTTTCAGTTGCCTTATGCTCATTAAGGACCTGTTGAGACTTGCTGGTAGAGAATATTTGCTGAAGGCTACAAGCAGTCAGGCATTTAATGACGAAAGTTTCTATGAAAATAAAAAGAAAACAAAGATTAATAGTTGAAAAAACAGTTTCTGAATCCAGAGGACCACCAGTTGAGAAGATTTCTAGATATTGAGCTTGAAGTGTCCTCAGATGGTGGAGTGAGAACAATCTTCTGGAAGACTTATCCTTGACCATCCACTGGTGCCACATTGCCAGCATCTGCTAAATACAGGCAAAACTGCCTATGCGTTTATCCTTATTACTAGTTCATATGCTTCACTTTTGAGAGGCAGGACATAGAAACAGAGATGTTTTCCTTAACGAAACTTCTATCCTATTCTAAGTAAGGACAACATGTCAATTGCTTTGGTCCTAAGCCTCTGGTTTCTGCCCTCCAGTTTCAGCCCAACAGCCCAACAGGATACTGAAAACATTCCATGTAAACATTCCACTTAGGCTTTTGTTACTTAAACCAACACCTGCTCACCTTGAAACAAATAAACCAGTTTAAGATGAGGTTATGTTGCTAACTTCCAGCCAAGGCTGCTGGTGATTTCTAGAAAGTTTAGCAATGTGTAGCCCAGGAAATGTTAGGGCAAGGGAAAATGTTTTATGAGAATTATGAGTTCCTTTCTGTTTCTGTGGTCTTTATGCCAAGTGTTCAAAGGTTCAGCATCTTCAATTTCCATTCATATCTACAACTTTGAAATCCAAATTTGCAGCCACAAAACAGTAGGCATTTGCCCTGAAGATGGGTGTATTTGTCTGGTAGATTAATTCTTCTCAAAAGGACTTTAAACAAAATATTTCTATATATATAGCCACATACAATATGTCACCTTTATGATGTATACACCATCATTGCTGGTTAAGAACTGTGATGAGAATGTGTTGCCTCCATCATAATCTATGGACATTAGGAAATTCCAAACCTGTGCTAGCTCTTTGATGGAGCAGGAATAGTATGGTAAAGGAGTAAAAAGGAAGATTGCTAAAATGTACCTTTTAACTTCTTCCTATTATTCACCTGAGTGTCACAATATAATATAAGCTCTGAAAATATATTTTAAGAGAGGTTTCCAGGATACACAGTGACAATCTAACTCTGATGCAAATTAGTAGTCTCATTCATTAGCTGTTGAAAGCATCTCCAAAAATAAAAAAATATTCTCTTGTAGGATGATTGTTTTGGTATTATCTTAATTTCCTTCTTTGTGTAAGAGAAGAATTGAGGGTGAATAATAATGAAAGCATACTGTGCACAACAGTTCAAGTGGCTGTTTAAAACCTTTATCTTCTGGTTTCATCAGAAATAATCAATTTCACAGTATTTCTTTTCTTTTTTCCTTTTCTTTTGCTTTTTTCTTTTCTTTTTTCTTTTCTTTTTTCTTCCCTTCCCTTCCTTTCCCTTTCCTCTCCATCCCCTTCCTTCCCTCTTCCTTTCCTTCCTCTTTCTTTTCTTTCTTTTTCTTTCTTTCTTTCTTTCTTTCTTTCTTTCTTTCTTTCTTTCTTTCTTTCTTTCTTTCTCTTCTTTTTCTTTCTTTCTCTTTCTTTTCCTTCCTTCCTTCCTTCCTTCCTCCTTCCTTCCTTCCTTCCTTCCTTCCTCATTCTTTCCACTCTTACTTGCAGCATAAACCTTTTACATTTCAGGTCGTACTTACCAAGTTTCTTCTTTTCAATGTGTGTGCCTGAACGTGGGTCTGGGGGTGGTTTTTTTTTGTATGTATTTCTGTGCATAAGAGAGACAGAAGGAGTCAGATACGAGCACAGAGAAGAAAAGATGATCTGCTGTGCTTCCACATTTTAGCAGTCTTCATTCTCGAAGAATTCTCCTAGATTCAGGAGACAATAGCTATGCAAGAAATTAAATTTATTCCTCTGTTTAACAAACACTCATTAAATACCTATATGTGTCGGGTATTTGGAATGATGCATAAGTGAAAAAATAGTTAAAAATAAATTTTTGCCCTCATTAAATTTATATTCTCGTGAGAGAGGCAATAAATAATAAACAGTACAATTTTAGTATGTTATAAATATATGTCATGCTGAGAAAAAACTCAGGTGGTGAATGGCATCTATAGTATTGACAGGTAGTAAGGATAGGCCTAATTGAGAAGACAACATTGAGCAAATACTTAAAGGAGTGAGTGGATCAGCCTTATAGATATGGTAGGGGAAGAGGGTTCCAGGCAGAACAAATGGCTAGAACGAGCTGACTTGGGAGTAGGCGTGGTATATTCAAAAACAGCAGGAAGGTCAGGATAGCTAATAAAGAGTAAGCCAAGAGAAGGCTTATAGGAGTTGAGGTCAGAGAGATACTAATGGGGAGGAAGCAAACATTGTAATCTCTTACAAGGAACTTGGATTTTTATTGAGGTATAATTGATGAATAACATTATATTAGTTTCAGGTGTATAGAATGATTCCATATTTGTATACACTTGCAAAATGATCACCACAATAAATTTAGTTACCATCTGTCACCATAAAAAGTTATAATTTTTTTTCTTGTGGTAAGAACTTTTTTAAGTGTGGTTGACATACAACAATACTTTAATTTCAGGTATACAAGATAGTGATTCAACATTTATATACATTACAAAGTGATCATCGTGATAAATCTAGCTACCATCTGTCACCATACATTACGTATTAACTATATTCCCTATGCCGTACATTGTAGTTCCTTGTCTTATTTATTCCATAATAGGAAGTTTATAACTTTTAATCTTCTTCCCCTATTTTGCCCATCTTCCTACCCCCCTCACTTTGGAAACCACCAGATTGTTCTCCGTATCTATGAGTCCATTTCTGTTTTGGTTTTATTGTTCATTTGTTTTGTTTTTAAGAATCCACATATACGTGAAATCATGCAGTATTTGTCTTTCTCTGACAATTTCACTTAGCATAACACTCTCCAGATCCATCCATGTTGTTGCAAATGGCAGGATATCATTCTTTTATATTCCCTTGTGTGTGTATGTATTTATATACTTATATGGGAGTGTGTCTCTGTGTGTGTGCTACGTCTTCTTTATCCTTTCACCTATTAATGAAATCTTAGGTTGCTTCCATATTTTGGCTGTTTTGAAGAATGCTGCAATGAATTTTGGGTGCATATATTTTTTCAATTAGTGTTTTTGTTTTTTTTTTTTCAAATAAAGACTCAGAAGTAGAATTGCTGGATTGGATGGTAGTTCTATTTTTAATTTTCTGAGGAAATGCCATACTATTTTCCAGAGGGACTGCACCATTTTGCATCCCCACTAACAGTACATAAGGGTTTCCTTTTCTCCACATTCTTACCAACAGTTATTAATTCTTGTCCTTTTGATAATAGCCATTCTAATAGGCATGAGGTGACACCTCATTGTGTTTTTATTTTGCATTTCCCTGATTACTAGTGTTGTTGAGCATTGTTAATGTGTCTGTTGGCCATCCATATGTCTTCTTTTTGGAAAAATATCTATTCAGGTCCACTCACTATTTTTTATTTAGTTTGTCCATTTTTTTTTGTATTTAATTGTGTGGGTTCTTTATATATTTTGAATAGTAACCTCTTATTGGTTATATTATTTGCAAATATCTTCTCCCATTCAACAGGTTGCTTTTTAATTTCATTGATGGTTTCCTTTGCTGTGCAAACACTTTTTAGTTTAATATAGTCCCGTTTGTTTATTTTTGCTTTTCTTGCCCTTGCCTGTGGAGATAGATCCTACATATATGCATGTATGTGTGTATATATATTGCTCAAACTGATGTACCAGAGCTTATTGCCTCTTTTTATTCTAGATTTTTAATGGTTTCCAATGTTATATTTAAGTCCTTAATTCATTTTGACTTTATATTTTTGTATGGGTGTAAGAAAATGGTCCAGTTTCATTCTTTTGTACGTAGTTGTCCAGATTTCCTAACATCATTTTTGAAGAGATTCCCATTTTCCCATTGTATTGCATATTTTTGCCTCTTCTGTCAGAGATTAATTAGCCATATAAACATAGGCTTATTTCTGGACTCTCTATTCTATTCCATTGATCTGCGTGTCTGTTTTTGTGCCAGTACCATACTGTTTTGATTATTATAGCTTTGTAGTATAGTTTGAAATCAAGGAGCATGGTACTTCCAGCTTTGTTCTTCTTTCTCAAGATTGCTTCAGCTATTCAGGGTCTTTTGTGGTTTTATACAAATTTTAGGATTATTCTAGTTCTGTGAAAAATGTCATTGGTATTTTGATTGGGCTTGTACTGACTCTATAGATTGCTTTGGATAGTAAGGACATTTTAACAATATTAATTCTTCTAATTCATGAGCACGGTATATCTTTCTATTTGTGTCATCATCTGTTTCTCTCATGTTTATAATGTTTATATTTGTCTGGTGGAGTAATTGCTCTCAAAAGGACTTTAAACAAAATATTTCTACATGTATAGACACACACAATGTGTCACCTTTATCAGGTATACAACATTATTGTTAACTAAGAACTGTGATAAGACTGTATTGCCTCCATCATAATGTATGGTTGTTAGGAAATTCCAAACCTGTATTAGCTCTTTGATGGGGCAGGAACAGTATGGCAAAGGAGTATAAAGGAAGAATGCTGAAATGCACCATTAAACTTCTTCCTGTTGCTAGGGTGCCTCAATATAAGTTCTGAAAATATATTTTAAGAGAGGTTTCCAGGATACAGAATGACAATCTATTTCGATGCAAATTAATGGTCTCATTCATTAGCTGTTGAAAGCATCTCCAAAAATTAAAAAAAAAAATCTCTTATGATTATTTTGGTATTATCTTAATTTCCTTTTTATGTATGAGAAGAATTGAAGGTGAATAATAGCAAAGGCATACTGTGTAATGTCTTATAGTTTTCACAGTACAGGTTTTTTTTTACCTCCTTGGTTAAATTTATTGCTAGATATTTTACCAATTTTGAAGCAGTTGGGAATGGGGCTGTTTTCATAATCTCTTTCCTTTTTTTTTTTCTTCCAAGATCTTGTTTAATTTCAAGTTAGTTAAAAAAAACTATAGTATTAGTTTCAGGAGTAGAATTTAGTGATTCGTCACTTACATACAACACCCAGTGCTCATCACAAGTGCCCTCCCTAATGCCCATAACCCATTTAGCCCATCCCCCCACCTCCCCTCCAGCAACCCTCATTAATTTCTCTAAGAGTTCATTATTAGTGTATAAAATGCAATGGATTTATGTATATTAATATTGTATCCTGCAACTTTATTAAATTCATTTATTAGTTCTGGTGTTTTTGGTGGTATCCTTAGGGTTTTCTATATGTAATATCATGCCAGCTACACAAAGTGACTGTTTTAGTTCTTTTCTAATTTGGATACCTTTTATTTCTTTTTCTTGTCTGTTTGTTGTGGCTGGAACTTCCAGTACAATGTTGAATAGAAGTGGTCAGAAAGACATCCTGTCTTGCTCCTGATCTTTTCACTATTGAGTATGATATTAGCTGTGGATTTGTAATATATGGCTTATATTATTTGAAGTATGTTTCCTCTATACCTGCTTTATTGAGAGTTTTTTTAATCTTAAATGGATGTTGAATTTTATCAAATACTTTTTCTGTACTGTAAAGATAATAATATGGTTTTTGTTAATGTGGTTATATTTGTGGTTAATGTTGATATATTTGTGGATATTGAACCATCTTTGCATCCCTGGAATAAATGATCAATCACTTGGTTATGGTGTATGATCCTTTTAATGTATTTTTGGATTTGGTTTGTTAATGTTTTGTTGAGGATTTTTGCATCCATGACTAATTTATTTGATAATTGGAATTTTGTACCTTTTGACTCTCTTCATCCATTGTGCTCAGCCCTCCAACAGTCTTCATACTCTGACACCACCATTCTGATCTCTGTAATTATGAGTTTTGCTTTGTTTTTTTGTTTGTTTGTTTGTTTTGTTTTTAGATTCCACATATAAATGAAATCATATAGTATTTGTCTTTCTCTGACTTACTTCACTTGGCATAAAGCTCTCAAGATCCACTCAGGTTATTGCAAATGCCAAGAGTTTATTCTTTTTAATGATGGAGTAATATTTCATTATATCTTCTTTATCCATTCATCCACTGATGGACATATAGGTTGTTTTCATATCTTGTCTGGTGCATTAATTCTGCAGTAAACATAGAGGTGCCTGTGGCTTTTCAAATTAGTGTTTTTGTTTCCTTTGAATAAATACCTAGAAATGGCATTGCTGGATCATATGGTAGTTATATTTTTAATTTCTTGATAAACCTCCATACTGTTTTCCATAGTGGCTGCACCATTTTGCATTTCAACCAACAGTGCATGAGGATTCCTTTTTTCCCCTCATTCTCACCAACAGTTGCTATTTTTTTTTCTTTTTTTTTTTTTTAAGATTTTATTTATTTATTTGACAGAGAGCATAAGCAAGGGAAGAGGCAGAGGGAGAAGCAGACTCCCCACTGAGCAGGGAGCCTGATGCGGGGCTCAATGTGGGGCTCGGTCCCAGGACCCTGGGATCATGACCTGAGCTGAACGCAGATGCTTAACCGACTGAGCCACTGAGGCACCCCTCTTGTCTTCTTTATAATAGCCATTCTAACAGGCTTGATGTGATATCTCATTATGGTTTTGATTTTCATTTCTCTGATAATTAGTGATGTTGAGTGTCTTCTCATGTGCCTATTCGACATCTGTATGCCTTCTTTGGAAAAAAGACTGTGCAGATCCTCTACTCACTTTTAAATTGGATTGGCTTTTTTCTTTTTCTTTTTCTTTTTCTTTCTTTCTTTCTTTCTTTCTTTCTTTCTTTCTTTCTTTCTTTTTTTTTTTTTGCCATTGACTTGTATAAGTGTCTTATGTATTTAGGTATTAACCCCGTATTGGATATATGATTTGCAAATACTTTATCTCATTCAGTAGGTTGCCTTTTTGTTTTGTTAATGTTTTCCTTTGCTGTGCAGAAGCTTTTAAGTTTGATGTAGTTTCACTTGTTTGTTTTTGCTTCTCTTGCCTTTGTTTTTAGAGTCAGATAAAAGGAATTTGGATTTTTATTTTGAATATAAGTGAGCGCCTGAAAGATTCTGAGCAGAGGAGAACACTTTGACTCCTCACTAACATTTTGAAAGTGGCACTCAATTTGCAGTATTGGGAATCATGATAGAAGAGTAGGCTATCTAGAAGACTATTGAAGTAAATCAGGTGAAAGATGATGATGGTGATAGCAAAAGTTGTGGTTAAAAGTAAGCAGGTTCTGAAATATTTTGAAAGTAAAAAAAAAATAGATTTTCCTAATGGATTTGATACAGAACATGAATAAAAGAGAGACATTTGAAGAGATACTAACATTGTGGAATGGTGGATTTTCCATCAACTGAAATCAGAAAGATTGTGGGAGGGAAGCAAGTATGAGAGGAAAGTTCAGAAGTTCATTTTTGGAGGCAACAAGTGTGAGTTTTTTATTAGCTATCCAAGTGGAGATGCACAGTGGGCAGTTGAATATATGAGTTTAGAGATTTAAATTGGCGAGTTATTGGCACAGAGATGAATATATGTGTAAACCTATAAGTCTGGATGAGATCACAGGGATTGTGACCATAGATAGAGGAAGGATGAATTACTGAGCTCTGTGGCAACTTTAAGAGGTAGCAAGAAAGAAGATGATCCAGTTAGGAAACTAGAAACCATTTGAGTATTTTCAAATAGAAATATAATACGGGAATAATTATATAGAGAGACTGAAAGAACAAAAAAAGGAGGACAGCACTGTATCCCAAAGGTTAGGTACCACAGAAAAATGTTAAGGCTTCCACGATAGCAAGTTTGTTTGAGCTACAGTACCCTCTGCGGCTGCTTCAGAAGCTCCATCATCTGTTGGATATTACCCATAAAGAGCTCACATTCACAACAACAGTCACTGCCAAAACTCCGAAACTATTGGAAAATCCTACAATAACTTTCAGTGGTCCAGAGCTACCCATCACTACCACTAACTCAGCTACACCCAGAACTCTGGCACAAGTGCTAGAACCACCTGCGCTTTTGCAGAATCCTGCAGTCATTCACCTGCTGCTACCAGAAAAGAACAGCTTCTACCTGACAGCCTTCTCATCTGATGCGGGGTCTCCGTTAGCAGCAGACAACCAGACCTAGTTGGCAAGATAGTATGTGAAATGTAATTTGCAGTCTTCAGCCTGACTGTGCAAAAGAGAGCATAGAAGAAAGAAGAGTATGATAGGGTCAAGTGCAACTAATAATGTCTGTTAACTCCCAACCCTTTGATTACTAAGCATCCATATACTTTCTTTCCACATTTAAACTTCTGAATAGTAATAATAATGCAGCAGCTTTTTTTTTCTTTTTTACTAATGTGATCCAACTACCCCTCATATAAATGATGGCACTTTCATTCCCCCCCTCAAAAAAAAAAAAAAAAAGTAGGCAAATAGTCTTTGTGATTGTAACTGTTTTTGGAGAATGTTAATTCCTCTTCTAGTTCAGTCACTCTTTATTTAAAATAATAGGAAAAGGAGGAAAAAATATATATAATGATCACAAGACAGTTTTTGACATTTATGATTTCCTTCCTCCACTATCCATTCCTTTAACCTCACCTGGCCAGGAATTTCCATAGTAGGGTGGCCTAACAACCTGAACACTTCTTTATTTCTCAAGGTTTAACTCTAAGTAGTTGTCCCTTTATCGTTTACATGTAGTCTTCTATTAACTTTTACCACTGAATACTGAAATACTTAGAGAGATCCCACATAATTCATTGGGTCCTATACGAAGCTCTCTCTCCCTTAGTAACTGCCATCTATTACAATACAGTAGATTACCTTCTTTGCCTATAAGTGTATGAGCCCCAAATACTCGGGTAGCTATCACAATTTCCATTTTCAAAAATCGTTTTTGTCCCTTCTTGGAATTATTTCTCCCTTTCGAACTAAGATTTTTGAACTAGCAGAGCCCAGAGGTTTCAGACACAAAGCGAAAAATTAGCAAGTGAGTTATTAAGTTTATAAGAGAAAGGACATTCTAACTCCCATCTGTTAATTCCTAGATCTGTATTACTAGCCATAAAAGACTGTTGGTTCAAAGCATGCACTGAATTTTTTAGGAAAGTGCCCAAATTTGCAAGATTTTGTTATTTAACTGTCGTTGAATCTTCAGCAAATTATTTCATGCTCAATTGTTCTACAAGGCCACCTGCTTCTAGTAGGGTATATTGTAACAGCAATGAATATCACAGGTATGAACCCATTGATTTTTTTTTGTAATGAATTCCTTAGTCAGAAACAACACTATCTGGAATGCCATGATGTAAAATAAAGCCTCTAGTAAGTCCATAAATGGCAGTGCTAGCAAAAGCAAAGCAGATAGGAAAAGAAAAAATTAAGTAGAACATATATCCATCTCTCTGAGGACCTGTCCATGTTGGAAGTATCCAATGTAGTCACTTTGTCATCAGATGGACAGGTGGTCACCAAAATCAGGTGCCATATCTTGAACTCAGTTTTAGCCTTTGCTAATGGCAAGTTGGGCACTCATTAGTGGCAATTGCTAGAGAAGTTTTGTTGAATGGGAATTTTTTTGCTGAGCCATTTATAACATCTTTTTATGAAGCCATGGCCATGCTGTACATGAATCCATTGGTCTTATACTGGGATTACTGGGGATAGAAAGGTCAACTGGCATTCATAAAATGGATCATCATCTCCATCCAAAGAGTCTTCTCTGCAGTGGGTGCTCTTTTGTGAGAAATATCACAAAACATAAACATCCTAATATGCTGTGCCCTTTCCACAACTTATCCACATGCTTTGTTCTTTTTCTCTAATCTTTCCATCTTGTTTTTTAAGTCTTTCGCCATCTATCCAGATCAGAGAAATAATGAAGAATATAATTTAGAAAAATATGTTTTATCTTTCCACAAATAATTTTTGATTACCTGTGTCTGGGACTCACCTGGGTATTGGTGATATTATGGTGACTAAAACAGCAAGGGAATCAAACGGTGAACAATGCTGAACAAAAGGGATCTCATTATCAAGGAGCTTACAGTTTAGTAGTGAATACATTAATCAAATAATTGCACAAGAATGTAATTCCAAATTCTCATGAGTCCAATGGAGGAAAAGTTCATGGAGTTATAGAAGCATACAGCAGACCTAGAATTGTGGGTCAGGGACAGTTTTCCTCAAAGTGGTATTTGAGCGGAGACATAAAGCTGTGCTCTGAATGAATTAATTAAGAAAAAGTTGGGGGGGCTACATTTCTAGACAGAGGCATGTATAAAGGCCCTGATGTGTTTCAAGCATCTGAAAGAAGGCCAGGTTACCTGGAGTGCATAGACTAAGAGGAAGAGTGGTTTGAGATGATGCTGGAAATGTGAGATGCGAGAACCAGCTTATGCAGTACTTTGAAGAATAGATGAAGAATTGGGGTCTTCAAACACAGCAAAGGAAAACCTTTGAAGAAGCAACAGAGATATAATGAGATTTAAAGCAATACCCCTGGCTTTTATATAGAGAAAAGATTAAAAGGAGGTAAGAGAGAAAAAGGAGGAAATCATCAGTGGCTGAAATATCACTATTAGTAATGTAATTCTGCTATATTTAGAATAAGCGGGCTTTGGGGTGTTGGCTTTGGAAGCCAATTGCCATATACCGAATATATGGAAAAACCAGTTCATTCTACCTCACAACTCAGGTATGTAGGAACCTTTGTTTCTGAAATAGTAGTCACTGTTCTATATAACTCTTCTCTGCCCACAACTCATTCAGTATCTACATGGCAGAGAAGGCTGCACAAGCATCCATAATATGGGAAAGGCCTTCCTAAAGTTACAGTGGCAGAAAAAAGAACTCTAAAGGTGCTGGCACTAAGTAACCCTGCACTTCCCATATTATAAAGGGGTAGGGTGGCTAAGAAAGGCATGGACTTCAGTGAAAGCGTAACTTGATTTAGAATATCAGATTCATCCCTTGTTAACCATATGACTTTGTGTAAATTGTTTAATCTCTTTAAGACCTGGATTCCTTAGTTTGAAGTAATTGTTTGGCTTAAAGGGTATATGAAACACCTAGCGTGAAGGATCGTCGCAAGGATTAACAGGAGACAATGGGCACACAACACCTAGCATAGGGTGAAGCTTATAGAAAACAACCTATACATGTTTACTTCCTTTGATAAAATAATCTGAAAATCTAGTGATAGAATCTTCAGATCTATTAATATTACTTCCATATGAAGATATCATTACAATTTATTGTATATCTTTTGCCCATAATCGTATTCCATTTTCATGCAATTTCCATTGTTCAAATTATATCATAAACAGAACAAGGTAGGAACTAGATCTTTTCATTCTTCTAACTAAAGCTAAAACATCTAGGATATGGGAATTATGTTGAACAATGGCTCAGTAAATACTGGTTAATTCATACATTTATAAAAATGGAAAGGACTTCATCAAGAAAAATGGCTTTATTACTATTAAATTTAGAAGTCTTGAAATTATAAGATTTTTCTTCACCAAATAGCCAGCAATGCCTTTATTGTCTTCTTTAGGAGAGAGAGGAAAAAAGAAAATAGTAATTTAGTCTTATAGAAGTCAAACTCAATGGGAAGTGTTTCATAAAATTGTCCTATATTTCTTCTGTCTTCTGAAATATTTGCCATTTGTATTTTCCGTGGTATTTGCCATGCAAAATTGTTGCAATTTTACTCTGAAGAAAACTGAGGGGGTTCAAAGAAGTTCAAGTCTGTAGCTTAATGGCATTCACCCAGTAGCTAAAAGAGCCAGAATTTCAGGAATGACCCAACTGGCTCATGTTCTCTCCTTTCTACTCAGTTGCTTGCTTTTTTTTCTTTTCTCTTTCTTTCTTTCTTTCTTTCTTTCTTTCTTTCTTTCTTTCTTTCATTCATTCATTCATTCATTCATTATATTATGTTAGTCACCATATAGTACATCCCTAGTTTTTTGATATAAAGTTCCATGATTCATTACTTGCGTATAACACCCAGTGCACCATGCAATACGTGCCCTCCTTAATACCCATCACCAGCCTATCCCATTCCCCCACCTCCCCCCCTGAAGCCCTCAATTTGTTTCCCAGAGTCCATAATCTCTCATGGTTCATTCCCCCTTCTGTTTACCCCCCCCTTTCTTCTTCCCTTTCTTCTCCTACCGATCTTCCTACTTCCTATGTTCCATAAATGAGTGAGACCATATGATAATTGTCCTTCTCTGCTTGACTTATTTCGCTTAGCATTATCTCCTCCAGTCCCGTCCACATTGCAGCAAATGTTGAGAAATCGTTCTTTTTGATGGCTGAGTAATATTCCATTGTAGATATGGACCACATCTTCTTAATCCAGTTATCTGTTGAAGGGCATCTTGGCTCCTTCCACAATTTAGTTATTGTGGACAATGCTGCTATGAACATTGGGGTGCATAAGGTTCTTCTCTTCACTACGTCTGTATCTTTGGGGTAAATACCCAGTAGTGCAATGGCTGGATCATAGGGTAGCTCAATTTTTAACTTTTTAAGGGACCTCCACACTGTTTTCCAGAGTGGCTGTACCAATTTGCATTCCCACTAACAATGTAAGAGGTTGCTTTCTCAGTCAGCTACCAAGAGTTCTTGAATTCTCTTTGTATACTTTCTCTCTGAGGCTGACTCCATTATCCTGGGCATTCAGAACATGACAATGCTTTCTTAATGTCATGAAGTCTTCAACAGAATTCAATAGCTAACAGGAACTTAGTACCAAAATAGTATATGTAAATTTTGAAAGTAAGCTAACATTAATATAATTTTTCTTTCCTATTTCTTTCTCCTTTCATCTGTTCCTCTCAGGAGAAATTGCCCTCATAAGAAAGTACTTAAGTGTGGTATCTAAATACCTGCTAGCCAAGAAGTAGTAATAACGTATATGATGTTTTTATGACAGGCATGTTTCTCCTGGCTGTTGTTTAAAACTACATATGACTTTGTTATTGTGGAATATACTAAGAGCAGGTCCTTTTTGCCTATATAGGTCCCTTTGGGAATATGTGACGCTTATCCAGATATTTAGCCAAAACCAGTCTAGTTAATCTGTATATGCTTATAAAGAAAACAAAGAGGTTTAGACCAAAAATTACTTGGAATCTAGTTTGGAAAGAGAGCTTGCCTGAACAATTTTGATGATATTCTGAGACTTGATTAAAATATTATTCCTTGCAACTTATAAATTTTAATGATGATTGGTAACATTTCAAAATCTTATTTATATATGTTACTACAACTGTGTGAATGAGTGTTTTTTTAATTGTGAAATGAAAACCTCTTGAAAATATTGTTTCTATAAATATTAAATCCAGAAAATGAGATTTCAGGAGGTATAAAACAGAGTGAGATGTTAATTTAAAAGTGTCTTCATGAATTCTGCCCTCAGGATCCAAAACTTACAAGATCCAAATGATAATGGCCCTTGGTTCTCCATGCTCAATGAGGATTCCTTACACAGGGACCACTGGCCAAAGAAATGATCCACGCTTCCACAAAACCCTCTTTCTCATCTTTAGTGACAAAATTAATGAGTTTGTATATCAGGAAAATCTTAAACATAGGAGTTTCATGCTTAGCATAAGCACAACACAGACATAAGACACACACACACAAATGAGAATTATTACATTATTAAAGTAAATTATTTTTCATCAGGAAAACTTTTCCTAGGCAACTTTGCTCCATAAAAGGAACCATCTTAGAAAACTGTACTATAATATTAATTAAATCTTTATCTTTTAACTTACAGAAAATTGAAAAGTTTAAAAATCATTGCACTCTTGCTTTGGGCTTTTTCAAATGTTTTATAAGAAGGAAAAAAGTCTATTTTTTAAATTCATGTAGTACAATAATTCCTTTTAGAGGAAAAAATACACTATCCCAGCAAATCAATCTCTGCTTCTTATATAGAAGATAATCTGTTTGTAGATGACACCTTAACGCTGTCCATTTTGATGCACAGTGGGTGAACACAGTTACCAGAAACTATTCTCTCCCCTGGCATTCTTTTGGTGGCCCAGTAGATAGTTGTGACATCACTGGTAGGGCTGTGAACATAATGTAAAGGTCACCTCTAGTATTAAACTGAGGTCAGGGAAGATTGTGAGCACTAGGAGACATCCTTCAAGTGCTTTATACACACCAGGCCATAGAATCCATTTACAAATGTGTTTTCATTGTACTTCTAGTCAGTGATAGAATTAACTGGATTTGCACTTTGATGTAAAGTTAAGAGAAATCTCTTAGTACTGCTGACCTTTCTAAAGCACACACAAAATGTCTGTATTTTTTTGTTGTCGTTAGGAAAGATGCAGAATATTTTGTGTAATTTGGTTGTGCTTACATTAAAATAGACATTATATGTAAGATGATTTAAGCTCCATGTTCTTCATGGGTATTGTTCTAAGCTCTTGTCTCTATAGAAGTACGGAATAGAATGAATTACTTCTGAAAGGAAGAGGCAAATGGAGTTAAGTGATAAAATATAAAATGTATAAAATGTAAGTTTATTTTTGAGGGGAAAATGGTAAGATAAAATTATTGGCTCCTATAATGTAAAGTTTTTGATCCAGGTTTCAAACACTGTCATCAGGATGTTTTTTTTTCCCCCTCCATCTCTCTGCTCCGTTTCATCAAATAAACACTTCCCTCCTTGGGAGTAACTCCAATCATATTCTTCAAGGTTCAAGTAAAGAGTGAAAGAGAACACCTTTGTTTCCAGCCAAAATCCTGGATTAGTTCTGATGGGGTCTGATTGAGTCAGGGGGTTATCTATGGACCAGTTCTTATGGCAGAAAAGGATTAAGAGGGTGGCAGGTAATTCTTCCCCAAAATGAACTCAGGGTGTGTTACCCAAAAAAGAATGAATCAATGGCAGGCAACCAAACAGACAAAAAATTTTCTTTACATCAAAAACAACTTTGATGCGTCCAAAAATTAAAAGATGCCTCTGCAGGTTTATCAAATTGTGAGTTCAAAGAAAAGAAATTGGAAGTGTGTTTGAAGAACAGATGGTGGATCAGAATAGCTAGAGCATATAAAGAAGTTTATATAAAACTGCAAGAAAGGTAAGACTGAGTTCGGAGTGTGACAAAAATTTCATGAGCCAATGAATTTGAGTTTTAGTTCTGTAATCTGTGAGAAATCAAAATTAATAATTTGAGGGACAAAAATGTTATCTGTGCCTAGGGTATACCTTGTATACACTCAATGAAGGATGCATTTTCAGAAAACTAATATGATAGTAATTTACATCCTGGAGTGGTGGGATAATACAGTTTTAGGATTCTGCTGAAATAATTCAGTAATGAAATTCAAAGAACCTACCAAATTCGAATTTGTCCAAGTTTTCTTTCTTTCTTTCTTTCTTTCTTTCTTTCTTTCTTTCTTTCTTTCTTCCTTCCTTCCTTCCTTCCTTCCTTCCTTCCTTCCTTCCTTCCTTCCTTCCTTTCCTTCCCTCCTTCCTTCCTTCCTTCTTTTCTTTTCTTTTCTTTTCTTTTCTTTTCTTTTCTTTTCTTTTCTTTCTTCCTTCCTTCCTTCCTTCCTTCCTTCCTTCCTTCCTTCCTTCTTTCTTTTCTTTCTTTCTTTCTTTCTTTCTTTCTTTCTTTCTTTCTTTCTTTCTTTCTTTCTTTCTTATGTCTGTGCTAATAAATTCAAACTACACTGAAGCTCTCAAAGTTGGTTTAAAACTGTTAGGAGAGGTTAAAGTAGATTCTCTTCTTTTTGTTTGGATACTGACTCCAACTGGTTCAATAGATTGCAAACAATTCGAACTAATTAAGAGCTAATTCAAAATTGTTTTCATATTGAAACTGAGTAATCATAAGTATTTGGAATTTTTTAAACTACTGTCTTCTTGAATATTCATTTTCTTGGAATTAAATTAGAGGTCTTTTAGAACAGAGCACTAAAAAAATGATTGAAAATTTGACAGTTGGAGTCTACATGGATGAAAAATTGGAGCAAGCTATGAGAACTACAGAGCCTACCCAGTGCCACCTTTTCTGCACACTGAAAACCAGTCCTTCCTTCAGAGAGAAGACACTTAACAACCCTTTTACTCTCATATTAGAAAGAATGGAGAGAAAATTCAGTCTTGTGCCCGTCTCTTAGAATCTGTTTTCCATTTTCTAGTTTGAAGTTGTACCCTATCCATTTTTCCCTCCCCAATGGAGGACAGGTGACTTGTTCTCCACTTATGCTTGTGCCGTCTCCCTGGAGCTGGTTCCCTGACCATCAGTCAAACCCTTTCTTGAAATGGACCCTTTTGTGGAAATAGCTCAGTTCAAGCATTCCAGAGGTTACTGAACCTCACTCTTTCTGGCATTTCCAGTCTGTGTCTAACCACAGAAGACAAAAATTTTTACTCTGAAGATGCAGAGGCTGAGAACTGAGTCAAGAACTTTCTTTAAATGTAGTGAGGTGAATTATTTCATGTGGATAGCATAGTTCCCAAAAATTGGATGGCCAGGGATAATATATTATCCTGATATTTCAGGAATGATCTTAGAGATTTCTGGTGCTTAGTCTCGTTAAGCCTCAGCTTCCTTGCCCACAGAATGAATCAGTAAAATTCCTACTTTGCAAAGTGGTTGTGAGGATAATATGATAACGCATTCAGTCAATGTGCCCAGACCAATGTCTTGCACGTATTATTCTCAACAAATGTTAGCTCTAGTAAGAAACAAATCTAAGAATAAACACTTGATATACTTGACCAGTTATGTGTGTGCCAGAGGAGAGTGGTGGGAGAGTCCTAAAAGACATGAAATTTCAAATAATTTTTTAATCAGTGAATGGAGTAAAGTATTTTTGCAATTTTATATTTTATAATGTCATATTAGAAAAGAGATTGCAAAAGGTAGGAAAATCAAGTGTAACCCTGAGGAATGCTAATATATTTGATGGCTTAGGAAAATTTCAGGAAAATAATGTGCCATTTAGAATGTTTTTAAGTATATATCCAGAGTAGAAGCCTATAATAGAAGCAAAGCAATCCACTAAAAGCTAAAGGAAATTGGAGGTTCAAAATAAACAATTAGATAACAGGAGAAATTTTCATTCAATGAACATTGCCTCCAGTAGTTGTGAATACTTCCTGAAACATATAGGTTGAAAAGGCTAACTTAAAAAAAAAAATCTATTTAGGAAAGGCCTGAGGAAGAGTATATTAATATATTTATGTAAAAATCTCTTAGTTTGGGGGGCACCTGGGTGGTGCAGTCAGTCGGGTGACCGACTCTTGCTTTCGGCTCAGGTCATCATCTCTGGGCCATGAGATTGGCCCTGCGTTAGGCTCTGCGCTCAACACAGAGTCGGCTTGGAGTTCTCTTTCCCTTTCCCCTCTGCTCCTCCACCTTGTGCACTCTCTCTCTGTGTCTAAAGATAAATAAATCTTTTTTTAAAAAAATCTCTTAGTTTCAAAAACTGGGTTTATACTGGGGCAGATATAGAAAATTCAGATACTAGAAGTCAACTAATTTTTCTTATGATTTAAAATATAAAATATTTAAAAGCCTATTTTATAATTATACATTAAGTCCATTCTTTTGTGCCTTATATAATCATTTCTTAATTAAAGAAAACTATCACCTTCATTAAAACTTTTCATTAAATTAGCATTTGTTATTAAAATAATTTCTACACGTATTTGTCTACCATACTTAGTCCTTTTTGCTTGGTAGTGTGCCAGGTTAGAAGATTTCAGAGGAATATGTAAGGTGTCATTTAAGCTCAAGGGCAGATTCCTAGCTAGATCTGACTGCTTCTAGTCCCTACTCTTCCCCTCTTCCGGATAGCATTAGCACATGGACAACTAGGGGCATGCCACCAGAAGTACAAATACATACCACACAGAGTTCTTATACCTTTGATTTTGTTTCAGTTCTCTTGAATGCTACAAGGTAAAGGTTAGATTAAAATAACGGGCAAACAACTCCCTGAGTGTGTATATTCTATCAATTATTGTAAGCTTAATCAGAATTTTAGAGGAAATAAGAGTTTTAATGGAAGGTGGAAAGGAAAATTATTTCATGGTATGACAAATAAAAATTCCCACTAATTGAAATTTAACTTTGTTCTAGGTCCATGGCATATTTGTATTTTGTCAACCTTACCCAATCTTAAGATATAGACACAGATTTTGCCATGATACGCATGAGGCAATAAGGTTCAGTGCAATTAACTAACTTGCTCAAAGGTAGACATTAATAAGCTGAGGTACCAAACTTTGAACTCAGGCATTCTTTCTTTTTTTAAAAATGGTGGTTTTTTGAAGACTATTTTACATATCATGGAAATCACATTTTAAGTGTATAACTCAATGATTTTTGTATTTTTACTGAGTGATGGAACCACCACCATAAATTAGTTTTAGTACATTTTTACCCCCTCACTAAGATTCCTCATGACCATTTACATTTTTTAGTTTTTTAAATTTTTAATTGAAGTATAGTTGACATATAAAATATTAGTTTTAGGTGTACAACACAGTGATTCAACAATTATATACATTACAAAATACTCACCATGATAAGTGTAGCTACCATCTGTCACCCTACAAAGTTATTACGTTATTGACTGTATTTCCTATGCTGTACTTTTCATCCCCATGACTTATTTATTTTGTAGCTGGAAGTTTGTATCTCTTAATCCCCTTCAACTACTCCACCCATCCCTCCATTCTCTCACCTCTGGTACCACCAGTTTGTTCTCTATCTTTGAGTCTGTTTCTCTTTTTTGTTTGTTCGCTCATTTGTTTTGTTTTTAGATTCCACATATAAGTAAAATCATATGGTATTTGTCTTTCTCTGACTTATTACACTTAATACCTTCTAGGTCCATATATATATTGCTGCAGATAGCAAGATTTCATTCTCTTTTATGGAATAAGGAATATTCCATAGTGTCTATATACCACATTTTCTTTATCCATTTGTCTGTCTCTGGATACTTGGATTGCTTTCATATCTGGGCTATTGTAAATAGTGCTGCAATAAACATAGGGGTGCATATATCTTTTCAAATTAGTGTTTTTGTTTTTGGGGGGTAAAAAACCAGTAGTAGAATTACTGGATTATAGGGTACTTTTATTTTTAGGTTTCAAGGAACATTTATATTTTTTTCCATAGTGGTCGCACCAATTTACCTTCTCACCAGTAGTGTGCAAGTGTTCCCTTTTTTCAACATGCTCGCTAACATTTGTTATTTCTTGTGTTTTTTATTTTAGCCATCCTGACAGGGGTAAGGTAATATCTCATTTTGGTTTTGATTTGCATTTCCCTGATGATTAGTGTTGTTGAGCATCATTTCATGTCTCTGTTGACCATCTGTTTGTCTTCTTTGGAAAATGTCTACTCAGGTCCTCTACCTATTTTTAATTGGATTGTCTTGCTGTTGAGCTGTATGAGTTCTTTATATATTTCGGATATTAACCCATTATTAGATATAGCACTGGCAAATATCTTCTCCCATTCAGTAGGTTGCCTTTTTGTTTTGTTGATGATTTCTTTCCCTGTGCAAAAGCTTTTTAGTTTAATGTAGTCCCGATTGTTTATTTTTGCTATTGTTTTCCTTGTCTGGGGAGACATATCCAGTCTACCTATTATAGAGTAATACTGAGCTACAAGGTGAAGAGCTGTGTTTTAAATTTTCTGACATGGCCATCTCACCTGTGCCATCAATCCACATAAGGGTAGGGTCAGCTCAGATTAAGTTGGTGGAGCTAATTCTTTTAAGGTAGTCTATTTAAAAAAAGAGATTTATTTTTATTTGAGAGAGAGAGAGAGAGGGAGAGCATGTTTGAGTAGAGGGAGGAGCAGAGTGAGAGAATCTCCTGGCGGATTCCCCACTGAGCATGGAGCCCATCTGGGGGCTCAATCCCATGGCCCATGAGATCACAATCTGAGCCAAAACCAAGAGTCTGATGTCCAACTGAGCCACCAAGGTACCCCATCAGGGTAGTCTATTTTTTAAACATTTTTAAGTCTTGAACATAGTTTCTTGATTTATTACAAATAACAAAGAAATCTATCACATTTATCCTGAAGATGGTGGCTTTCAATACTGGTCGTACATGCCATGGTCCTATCCCCAGACATTCTGATTTAATTGATCTGGGGTCTGATTTTTACATCAGTGTTTAAAACATCCCTAGATAATTCTAATATTCATCCAGTATTGATAACCACTGTTTTAAGGTCTGGATTAAGAACTATAGAAAGAAGATGAGAATGGGGATGGTTATGGGTAAAAGAAAGTAACTGAGTTTACAGACCCAAGTGTTCTCTTTACTTATAGCCTAGACATCTAATGTATTTTACATACTAAATTATGTAGCCACATATCCAAGGTTAATTTCTGATAGTAACTTCTAATATTTTAAAACTTAAATGATTTAATAATGTCAGACAAAATATCTCAGTAAATATTTATAGAATCAATCAATATTTCAAACATCATCACACAGTATTTTATTCTTCAGTTACCTAAGGATGAGTGAAGAGATATTAAGAATTTCAAAACACATGGATTTTTTCCCCACATACATTTGATTTATTTAATGTTCCTAAGTTTTAAAGTAAGAGTGCATTTTTTAAATTCATAACTGAAACATTGTGCTAATGTTTTCACAATTTTTAAGTGTGAAGAATATGGTAGGAATATTTTATAATGGCTGTTCTTTTTTTTTATCTCTTTCATTTCTCCCTGATCCAGTGTAAGCCTGAGATTTCTATACTTTTTAACAAATATAAATACATGTATAGATAACCGTTTACTGCTAAAAATGAGTTACATTCCTGGATAGTAGTCTTTTCAGGAAATTTCTGTTTGTTTTTTGTCTAACTCTGTATTTCATCTGAATTTTATTATTAAAAGGTATGTCTGTCCTCTAAAGGAAAAATAATTTCAAGATGGTCATAAGAAAATAGTTTGATTATAAGAGCTACTCCTTTTGCTCTATAAAGTTGATTTGTCTTGGTTCTTTAAATAGATATAATGCGGGCCTTTCCCTAAACTTCCACCAGACCAATTATGAATACTTTTTTTGGTAGCTGTGCACTGGCAAAGGAGAACTAGCCATGGACTGGCTCTAACAAAACGCTATTCATGAGCATCCAGACCAAATCTTGCAACCAGTCTTACGGACTTGTGAGAGTCATGTGATAAACGGAATTCAAAATAAGTTAATCTCATGATCAGCTCTCTGTGGACCAGAATCTGCTCTGTGGACATTTCTATATTTGTTTTGTTCATGGTTTGAATCAATATCATATCTTCACAGAATTGCTACATGGGCTTCCAGGTACTGGGCTACTATAGTAGGAAGTAAAAGCAAAAGCCCCTGGGCCTGGCTTTTCCTATAACAGCAGTAAGCTTAATATTGTAACACACTTCTAAGAATATTGAAGTGATTATTGTTACCATTACAGCCTTTGAAAATTGAGATTTACTGAGTCCTATCACGTTTCTGACCCTTATTCTGGCTAATTAAAATGACTGGTGGTACCTGAAGAAAGATGGTGGATTTTTTAACTTGATCAGGTTATGACTCATGCTACTGCTGTTCCTAGTGGGGGCACCTAACTATAGAAAATGAAAGCATCTCTGGTACTTGCTGTGCATTGAACTGGTAAATACATCTTACTCCTTCCCATACACAGAAAATCAGAAAAACATCTTAAGGAGTCAGCAGTACAAATAAAAAATTCTACCTCAAGGATAGAAAACATTCCAGCTAAATTCTTCAACCATCACATTGTTCCACAGAACATCATGCTGAGCCACTATATTGATGCCATCATCATAATATGATCTAAAGAGCAGGAAGTAGTAAGTGAATGTGATGTATTGGAAATAAATTCAGAAAAAAATATCATAGAATTTTCTGGGGTTCAGTGTCATTGAACAAGTTGAATAATCTCTTCCTCTTCCTCACTGTACTTTGTGTCCTAAGTCATTAAGAGGGAAGCACAATGCCTAGCGGGTTACCTGGATTCTGATGGCAACATATCCCATCTATAGGTGTCCTCCTCCAAATCCTTTACCAAGTGATCCAAAGTTGAGTAGGGCTCAGAAGAAGCATGCAACCCGGCTGGTCTAGACCACAGCCTGAACAGCTCTGCCACTAATTCTTTTGATCTAGTGAGCCAATGCTGATAAAAGCATCTTGAGGTCCTAGACGGATCATGTGGAAAACCCTGGTAGAGTATTCACAGCAAAGATCACTAGGATTTTGGAAGTAGGCCGTATCCTTTTCAGCAAGCTATTATTTCTTGTTTGAGCAATAGTGAGTCATGTGATAAATGGAATTCTGGTTGGGCAGAGCTCTGGTTAGACAGAGCTTGGGAGATCAGCTGACCAACTGACCTGAGCTGTCCATCTTGAATTAGGTACTATGCGATTTGCTCAGCCATAAAGAAGAGGTCCTTGCCTGAATAGTTTTGGAAAGTCTAGATAAGTCCTTTAGGGAGCTGCTTGCACTCCCAGTGTATCTTTTCTTTTCTTTTTAAAGATTTTATTTATTTATTTCTGTGAGAGAGAGGGAGAGCACAAGCCAGGGGGCGGGGCAGAGGGAGAAGCAGACTCCCCACTTAGCAGGGAACACAATGTGGGACTCTATCCCTGGACCCTGGGATCATGACCTGAGCTGAAGGCAGATCCTTAACAGACTGAGCCCCCCAGGTTCCCCCCAGTGTATCTTTTTTTTACCATAACACTGCCTTTCCTCAATCAGTACCAAGGATAGGGACCTTACGTGGTGCTCCCCTTCAATTTGGAAATAAGGAAACTGGAGAGTAGATTATAGCTAGCTCTGAGCAAGGTGTGGTCACCTGCTGAAAGTGACAGTTATGATATCATAGCGCCTTTCAGAGTTGGGCCCTGGAGAGTGAAGAAAAGAGCCCCTCCCAGTGGGCAGCAGAACTTGAAGCAATGTATTTCACTGTTATGGCTGCGGTGATTGACCCTGACTCTCTGTACTAAATGGAATAAGTGTAAGAAATTCCTCTTGGGGACATGCTAGTTCTACCTTCTCAAGAAGTAAAAAATATGGTATCCCTATATTATCAGGGCCCACTAGAAGCTCTGGACCTTCAGGAATAATAACCTGAATCACTCTAATAGGTAAAAACCTCAAAAAGCAGATACTTAACAAGGAGAATATGAAATAGCTAGTGGAAGAATTAAATTGGAAATACAAGCTCTGGCTTTTTGGTGATTTTCAGCAATTAGGAATATAGTCTATTCCTTGCTTGCTGAACATATGATATTTTAAATGCTCTATTATTTTTTTTTATTTTTCTCTTCTCTTGTAGATATGATGTATTGAATGGCAGTTATATACAAAACTTTCCTAGATAGGTTGCACAATCTCATGAGAGAACCGTGATAGAACTAGAGGACAATATATTACTCAGAGATACTGGACCAAAAATAATAGTGACATCATTTTTACAGGTAGGAACTGGACATGACTTTGGGTTGTCTCCCATTAGGAGGGGGGGAAAAAGCCCATTTGAAGTCCTACATGGAGGAGAATCATGTTCAGAGAGCCATTTTTTAAATCACATGTTTAAAAGAAAAGAATGTTGGAGAAAAGGATTTAGGAAGCTATTCCTAATACTTTCCTGAATACTTTCCTTTTCCCAATTTTTAATAATAAATTGCATCCCTTGGGCCACTAAGGTGAGTTATATTCCATGATAGATTACTTCTTCTTGAAATTTTAGGATTGATCAATGATGTATTGGGTTGGGGAAAGACATTAAGATTTGAATAATCTAATGGTGACAAACAAGGTAGAAACTGATGAGATAAGAGGAGAGATCTATGTCCTCAGATTACTTTTGCTTGGATTTTGTGAGCTATTCCAGTGTCCTTCCAATCTCTCTCTCCTCCCCTCCCTTACTCCCCTATCCTTCAGTCTTCTTTTCTCTAAGTTTCTCAAAATTATTTTCTGTTTCTTGCAACCAAAGTATCTTAACTTATACAGAAATAAAGTTACAAGCAATAAATTCTTAGATAAATGCAGATGTTTGGAATTGGTTATTGGATGAAACAAAAAACACTGAAACAGGTACAAAGAAAAGAAGTAGCAGTCAATGGAAAGGAATCTTTAAAGAACCACCTGTAGTGGCTGGCTGGGACCTGGGGCTCCTGAAGAGGAAGTTGGAAGAACAGGTGGCTTCGCCATACATCCACTCAGAGGATGAGGAGTGGTAGGCCCACTGAGTAGGATGGCTACATCTGACAGGCTTAGTCTTGGAATTGGAGAAGGAAAAGTTCATGCTTCAAAACACAGGATGAAACTCATGATCATCCTGTAAGTGTGCAGAGAAGTCGCTTGCTGCTTGTGGTTATGCAGCTGAGCATCCTGAAAACTAGTTCCAAAGATACATTTTGTGCATTTCTGAATTACAGTATTAGTGGAATTCACAAACTCTCCAGGTCATATATGTGAAAGCGAGGACAGAGAAGGGTGAACTCAGTATAAAGTCATATTAAGATACTGGTATCCAAATTCCTGGGTTCAAAATCCTATCTCTGTCTACTACAAATAACTGTGAGATCCTCAGTAAGTCACTTAAATTGTATCTCTTACTTTTCTAGAGGAATAGTAGATACTATTACCAAAATTATTTAGTACATAAATGTTATTTCGAAGATTGAATTAGATAATCCAAATAAAACACTTAACACAATGCCTGGTACGTAGACAGTACGCAATACATTTTAACTCTTAATTCAAGTGAAACCTTTAATAATTTTCAAATAAGTGATAGAGAATTTATAATTAAACATTATAAATTTATCAGATGCCTACTTTAATAGCAACTCGTCATGTTTCGAGAAATTTAAAGTATGTTTCTTGCAATCAGGGAGCTGCCAATTATTCTGGGAAGGCTGAAATAAAATGTGAAAATTTAAATGACAATGTAGGAGATAATAGAAGAAATAGAAGGTCAGTGTAGTGAGACAAAAAGTCACAAGGTTTAACAAGATTAGTGCCAGAAGAATGCTCTTGTTATAAAAAAAACTGTTATATTTTTCTAAAATATCTTCTTTTATCTCTTTGGACTTTATTTGGCTTCTTGTATGCAACTAGTTTAATTCATTTCTACACGTGTCTTATTTTTGTTCACGTTCTTATAGGGGATCGGTCAAACCTAAATAGTTGTTGCGGAACTTCACACTTTGGGTTTCGACATTTATTTTCAATTTCCTAAGCCAACAACTGAATCTTTAAAATCTGTAAGACAATACAGTAATCCAAGTGGAAAATGCTTTGAAAGCGCTTTGTAGTTGGCAATAAGGCTTTATTAATGACAACTGTTCTTACATGATGGATGTACTTGCCATAATACCTATGGGCTTATACTGTTACTATTAGTATTTCCTTGAGCAATTCCCTAAGTGACCATGTATAATTTAATACACCTAGTCTCTCCAAATATGCTGTCTTGTGGATTTTTCAGTAGTGTATCTTAATGAGAAAAGTGTCCTTAAGTCAAATGTAAATTTTTTTTAAAATAATTTAACTATAGATAGAGCATACTTTAAAAAAATATGATCTTGCAATGCATTTGTTTAAAAAAATTACTAATTGAATCGTGTTTCCCATTGATTTACATTATTGCATTAGGGATGTGTTCTTATGGAAAGAAATTTGACCCAAGATAAATAAATATCACAACTTAGAAATGTAGAGTATTTTATGACACATATTCTGAGGGAAAACATTTTGCTAAGATAACACATAAAACTTATTTGTAAAATGTTCTAACCACTATAATCATATAGTTCTTGTCAGAAGCAATTAAATAAGACTCTAAATGCTATAAATTCTGTGTACTATGAAGTATCTTTATGATCATCTTCTTCACAAACAAGGTAGCTGGTCTGTAGTTTGCCTTGCTTGCTCTTCAGATGATCACACGATCATCTGGTACATAATGGTGCTGAAAATCATTTCCTTTTCTCTATTTCTTCTACGTTATTTTATTGTTTGTCAATTTTTTCACGTATTGAAGATGACATCTATTGTGCCTAATTTTTCCACTGTTACCTTCCCTCCAACAATATTGTAGTTTTCTATTTATTCCTTAAATTTAGTTTGCATCATAGCAGGTGAGTCCATCCCTCAATAATGATTAAAGTGAGGGAGTTTGTGATTTGTCCCGGAAATCTCAAAAGCTAAGAAAACACCACTCTGGTTCTAAATGGGAATTGTTGAACAGACATCTTTCTGTTTTATTACTATGGTTTATCTCATGATTCTAATTCACTACCCAAAGTTAGATTCTCTTGGTATTACAGCTACATGACAGAGATTGCTGAACTGTACACTTAGTTCTTATGTTTCCTTAAACCCACCCACAAAGCATGTCTCTTTTCTACTCTGTCTTCCCCATTCTGCCTCCATAAATTAAATTCTAGTGGACTTTTATCTCCCTGAACTATATGTCCCAACAATAGAATATGACTACTCATAACACCAATCATTTCATAATACCGATGATCATCAAGCAAGTAGTCTTCCCACCCAACTGACCTTCCCAGCTACTAGTGAATAGTATTCTTGAATACAACTTAATCATCTTCCTGCAAAAACTTCTTTGCTTATGGAGTTAAATTCAAATTTTTAAGCCTACAATCAGATCCTACTTCTCAACCACGCCGCATTTCTCCGTGACATGCCATTCAAATACTCTTCCTTAGCACAGCATCCAAGCATTCCTATGTTTGTTCCTTTGTCTGTGTCTAGCCTGGCCATGCTGCCTCCATCTTTGGACACTAATGATCTCCAATCCCTCAAATAGGAGCTTTCTTTTCCTTCTCTGAATACCAGAATATTTTATTTTTCATGCTTATGTGAACTGTTTACTTGTCTTAAATTATTTGAGGCTTAGAATTTTCACTAGTGAAGTGAAGAGATTGAATATAGATAATCTCTAAGGCTTCTGAAGATTCAAAATTCTATTGCAAGTGCTCAAAATGTCCTGACAAGATGGAATATTTCTATTGATGAAAATATTGCACTAAATGTTCTGTTTGAAAGATATTTATCAATTCTTTTTTTCATTATTGCTTTAATACTTGAAAATGTCACTAGATAAAGATGTCCTTAGTCTTCTAAGACACCATGATTTCTCCTTTTTCCACTACCCAGGACAGTGCCTGGCTCTTACTAGACACAATAAGCAAGGAGTAAAAGTTTAATAACTCTTTAAAAAAATGTGAGCTCTCATTTGGGGAGTATTTTATCCTTAAATCAATATTCTCTTTAGGTTATAACAGTAAATATTCAGTAAACTACAAAATATTTAGAAAACACAGAGAGGAAAATGTTGTACCAGAAAGTAGTTCACACATCTTTGGGAAGCTGGTTTCCTTTAGGTCTGATGATACAAAGGCTTCAGACTATCCCAGAAGGGGTCATTCAGAACTTATAAACTTTTAAGCACAATTGGTTTGAACTGAGGAGTCTCCTTATGAATAACTTCTCTACAGTTCCAAAGCTCAGAGAAAGAGGCTGTTTATAGCCAATTTATGAGGCATTTTAATTTTAATTAAATTCTGATATTTTGAAGACTTTATATATATATATACCTTGACATTACTTGATGGATTTCAGAAGAGAGATTTGAATCATTACAATAGGATCCATGGGGAAGAAAGATGAACAGATGAATTTCTGTCATATTTACAGCTATTCAGAAGACAGAAGATGAATCTGTACCCTTCATTCATGTATTCACTCAACAAACAAATATCAGTGAACACATGCTCTGTGCCAAGCACTATTTGGGACAGAGCGCCACAGCAGCAAACAAGTAGGCAAAATCCCTGCTTCATGGAGTTTACATTCTAGTGGGAGGAGACAGACACAATTAGTAAACAAACTACGTACTAGGTCAGAAAGTGATGTGTACTATATGAAATGGAAAGAGGGAGATCTGGCTAACAATGAAGGCATTATTTTAATATTTTTAATTTTTATTTGAATTAGCCAACATATAGTACATCATTAGTTTCAGGTGTAGTGTTCAATAATTTATCATTTGCATATAACACCCAGTGCTCATCACATCACATGCCCTTCTTAATGCCCATCATCCAATTACCCCATTCCCCTCACCCACCTCCCCTCCAGCAACCCTGTTTGTTTCCTATAGTTAAAAGTCTCTCATGGTTTTTCTCCCTCTCTGATGACTTCCCATTCAGTTTTCCCTCCCCGTATAATCCTCTCCATTGTTTCTTATATTCCACATATGAATAAAACCATACAATAATTGTCTTTCTCTGTTTAACTTATTTTGTTCAGCATACTACCCTCCAGTTCCATCCTTGTCGATGTAAATCGTAAGTATTCATTCTTTCTGATGGCTGAGTAATATTCCATTGATTATATATATACCACATCTTCTTTATCCATTCATCTGTTGTTGGACATCTTGGCTCTTTCCACAGTTTGGCTATTGTGGACATTGTTGCTCTGAAAATTGGGGTGCAGGTTCCCCTTTGGATCACTACATTTGTATCTTTGGGGTAAATACGTAGTAGCACAATTGCTGGGTCTTAGGGTAGCTCTATTTTTAATGTCTTGAGGAACCTCCATATTGTTTTCCAGAGTGGCTGTACTAGATTGCATTCCCACCAACAGTATTAAGAGGGTTCTCCTTTCCCGCATCCTTGCCAACATTTGTTGTTTCCTGTCTTGCTAATTTAGCCATTCTGACTGGTGTAAGGTGGTATCTCATTGTGGTTTTGATTTGTATTTCCCTGATGCCAAGTGATGTGGAGCATTTTTTCATGTGTTTGTTGGCCATTTGTATATTTTCTTTGGAGAAATGTCCGTTTTGCCCAATTCTTGACTGGATTCTTTGTTTTTTGGGTATTGAGTTTGATAAGTTCTTTATAGGTCTTGGATACTACCCTTTATCTGATATGTCATTTGCAAATATCTTCTCCCATTCCATAGGTTGCTGTTTAGTTTTGTTCACTGTTCCCTTTGCTGTGCAGAAGCTTTTTATCTTGACGAAGTCCCAATAGTTTATTTTTGGTTTTGTTTCCCTTGTCTTCGGAGATGTGTCTAGCAAGAAGTTACTGCAGCTGAGGTCGAAGAGGTTGCTGCTTGTGGATTTTGATGGATTCCTGTCTCACATTTAGGTCTTTCATCCATTTTGAGTTTATCTTTGTGTATGGTGTAAGAAAATGGTCCAGTTTCATTCTTGTACATGCGGCTGTCCAATTTTCCCAGCACCATTTGTTGAAGAGACTGTCCTTTTTCCATTGGATGTTCTTTCTGGCTTTGTTGAAGATTAGTTGACCACAGAGTTGAAGGTCCATTTCTGGGTTCTCTGCTCTAGTCCATGGATCTATGTGTCTGTTTTTGTGCCAGTACCATACTGTCTTGATGATTATAGCTTTGTAATAGAGCTTGAAGTCTGGCATTGTGATGCCACCAGCTGTTTCTTTTCAACATTCCTCTGGCTATTCGGATTCTTTTCTGGTTCTATATAAATTTTAGGATTATCTGTTTCAGCTCTGTGAAAAATGTCGATGGTATTTTGATAGGGATTGCATTGAATGTAGCGTAGACATTTTAACAATATTTATTCTTCCAATCCATAATCATGGAATGTTTTTCCATTTCTTTGTGTCTTCCTCAACTTCTTTCGTAAGTGTTCTGTAGTTTTTAGAGTACATATCCTTTACCTCTTTGGTTAGGTTTATTCCTAAGTATCTTATGTTTTTTGGTGCAGTTGTAAATGGGATCGATTCCTTAATTTCTCTTTCTTCTGTCTCATTGTTGGTGTATAGAAATGCAACTGATTTCTGTGTATTGATTTTATATACTGCCATGTTGCTGAATTGCTGTATGAGTTCTAGCAATTTTGAGATGAAGTCTTTTGGGTTTTCCACATAAAGTATCATGTCATCTGATGAAGTAATAATTTTAAATAAGATAATCAGAGATCCCCTTACTGGTGCTGTGACTTGAGGAAAGAAGCCTGACCCATAATATTTTATTGTTGAAAATGACAGGGTACTCTAGAAAAGGGACTGCCTGTGTTAGATAGGTGTTTCCTCTTGGTTCGTTGAACGCTGCTCTGTGGAAGGTCCAAATCAGCACAAAGGGGAGTAGGAATGGCATCTCTAGAAGAGCAGATGATGGGGAGAGGAGTCCACTTTCCTTATTTAGGAGTAGTCCTAGGGCACAGACTTGAAGAAGGAAAGACAAGGACATATCTGGGGAAAAAATATTCTAGGTGGAAGAAACTACAAAGAGTTCTGAGACAAACTTGAAGAATTAAGGCAGAGTAAGTTGGGGGTGGGTGGGGGGAGATGAGGTCAGAGTGAGCAGCAGGATTCTGCAAGGGCATTACAAGGACAGGCTTTTAATCTAGTTGAATTGTAGGAGAGGCATTGTTGTTAGAGAACTTTGAACAAAAGATTTTCGTGATCAGTTTGATGTTTTACAAGAATCATGGCAAATAGCAGAAGGTACAAAAGCAGGGCTAGCAGACATCCTTAAATAAGTAATTTACTTGGATTCTCATTCAAGGTATCACCTCTGGATAACAACTGTTATTTGTGTAAATAGATGTGTGATCTAGGAAGAAGGGCCAAGTAGATGCATGGTTTTGGAAAACCTTCTCCATCTTGATCTCACTGTGCTTTTTGGTCCTTACCTAAGTTAACCTGTTAGACCAAATGGCCAAATATTATAACTTTGTGGAAAAGTTATTGAAAATGTACCGTAAGAAACTTCTTGAATTATTGTGATTTTTAAACTCATTTTCAACATTTTCCATTTAATTTTAGGTTTTAGGCAACTCTGATAATCATAAATTTCATTCTGCCAAAAGTTGAATAGTTCATTCTGACATTAATGAAATTATTGTGCTACTTAAAATACAGCATGTTCTGGTGGCCTATTGCAGATGGAGATATTTCATTTTTTTGCTTTCTCTGTTCACAATAAATAAAGTTCATTAATAAACTCATAACAAGCAGTTATTGGGAGAAAAACTGTGCATAATTCACTTAAAGTAAGAATTGTATACAGCATATATCACTTTTCTATTAAAAATAGATTAATTGGAGATATCTGAATGCTTACAACTTCTGTATTCCTGAGATATTATTATATTTATAAGCATCTTACAGCAGAATATGTGAATTTGTGATCATAAAACAACTCATAAAAGAAAATCTACACAGACTTGAGCATTTGATCAATCCTACAAATTATTCTTGCAAACATGAAAGTAACTTTTTTAACTAGAGTAAATTGGAAAAAAGAGATTAATGTAATGGTTTATTTAGCACAGTTATAATAAGTAACATCATCAGCACAGTCAGAAATGCAATCTAAATATTGGGAGTATTCCCTACATCTTGGAATAAACTTTGAAAGAGTGTATCTTTCATTTTCTCTTCTGAGTGCCCACTCCACGCCCTCTCAGTAGCTCTGTTTGGCTACGACTTTTAAGCACATAACTGTTCAGTAACTCACACATGAATAGCAACTTCAGAAGAGAGCCCTATTCATTGAACAAGTTGGTGAATAAAATTTGGAGAAAATTAAGGCTCTCAAGTACTGATCAACATTTCCCTTGGCATCCTATTAGTCTCATGCTGTAACTGCTTGACAATAAGACTACGCAATTATCTTACAATTACAGCTTCAAGATTTTAACCTGAATGGGTTTGTTGGGTCCCACTTCCATTATTTTTGCCATGTGTCATACTAATGAATGTTTTGTTGTAGTCTTTCTTAGCCAAGTCTTTCTCATGAGACCGTGAAGTCAAAACAGTAATATCTAATCTACTGTATAATGAGAAAGATATACTAATCGGTTGATAGTTTCTTTTCTTGCTTTCTTTTTTTTCTTTTTCATGATTGACTGGCTATTAGACCTTTCTTGTTGAAGTTAATTAGACTGGATTTTAAAAAATGAAATAGAAGGTAAGGGAAAGGAAATCTAAAAAGGAACAGGAAAAAGTAAGTGGAGAAAGAAAGAGAAAGAAATAGTAGGGATGGCAAAATACCATATGAGAAAACATAACTATGGTTAAAAACAACCTCTCAAGACATGCTTCCTATTTCATTTGTCAGGCTAATCAGGGTATCAAAATCTTTATATTTTGCCAAAAGAAACGTATTTGCAGTCACTTCTAGAACAAAAATGCAAATGGGAAATTCATCTCATATTTTCAGTCATTTGTCTCAGATCATTTCAATCATCCTGTCTCAAGCCATATTCTCCACTAGAATTCCAAAATTCTGAATTAGAGTTTATATTTTGAACTATAAAATGGGTTTACATATTAGAGTTTCTTAGTTTTGTATCTACCAGTGTAATTTCATCATGAAAATCTTATCTGTGTATCTATCTCCATACCCCATACTTCATTCATTCATTCATTCATTCATTCATTCATTCACTCACCTACTCAGGCACTTAACCTACCAGAAATGTTGCATATTTTATACCGCATTCATATATAAATTTGGTTTGATTTAACATAAAATTCTAGAAGTTTTATTTCTAGCTAAGTATTTTCAGCATTGAGGAACATTTACTGAGAGGGAGAGAGTTTATTCAGAATAAATGATAAATGACAAAATAGATAATAAAAGCCATTTTGTTTGTTTTTAGACAGAAACAGAAATAAGAAAAAATAATACATCAGCCTACAAGGATGCCTCTTTGACTAGTCTGATATCCTCAAACCAACTAAATTATATGTTTAAGACTTGATATGTTGCAGAGATATTTCCTACCACATATCAAAACATACTGTAACATAAAAAATTTTAAACAGATTGGTGGAAGCAGAATCCAGTATATGTAAAAACTTTACAACAGTAAAGAAAGTATCACAATTTAATGGGAGAAGGACTGACTATTCTAAATGTACTGTTGGGAAAACCCGCCACATGCTGAGAATACAAAAGTCAGCTTAGATCCTCATCTTTGACTCCACATAAAAAAGTCCAATTGGAGAATGAGTTTGAGGGGGGAAGAATAGAAATGGAAAATCAATAAATAATACAAGGGCTTGTAGAAAAACTAGATGTGGATATCAATATCAGGATCAAACTAGTATTTCTAAAAACAGGAAAAAATAAAGGAAAAGATAGACTATATAAAATTTAAAATAGCCTGCAAATTAAAAGGCACGATGACAATATATTCACAATATGCACGACAAAATGTTGAATAACCTTATAACAAGATCTTATAAATGAGTAAGAAGTTTATATATGCATCTCAATAAAGGAAAAATGGGAGGTAAAGAGAAACATGATACTAATAAATATAAAATTCAGTAGTAAATAAATTCACATGTGTATTTAATTACATTGTTCAAAGATAGTTGGGATTATGGCAGTGCTGTCAAAGCTGTGCACCTACAGCTTGTCTGGAGAACAGTCTGATGCCGTACAAAGATAATTGTACTTTTGATGGTAAAATTTCACCACTGCAGCTATCAGTGTATCTTAAGAAGATCACTAAAGATGCTTACAAGGATTTATATCCAAGGATGATCGTAACAGTTTTCCTTGGGGCCCCTGGGTGGCTCAGTCAGTTAAGAGTCCGACTCTTCATTTCAGCTCAGGTCATGATCTTAGGGTTGTGAGATGGAGCCCTGGGCTCAGGCCCAGTGTGGAGCCTGCTTAACATTCTCTCTCTCCCTCTGCCTCTCACCCCCACTCACGCACGCACAAGTGTTCTCTCTTTCTCTCTCTAAAAAACCACAAACAAACAAAACAAACCAGCTTTCCTTTAATAATATGAAAGTAAAAACAATCCATCTTTCTAAATATATGGCTATAATAACATAATGAATGCTGTATCAGTGTAGCTGGGAATGCTGCCATAAATATCATAGTTTCTGTAAATATTCCATGATATGGGTAAATGTTAATTGATATAATTTCAAGGAAAAGAATAGAATCCGCTTATATGGAGTATTTTTTTTTAGTTCTTCATAAGTAGGTAGATGGAGAAAGGGCTGGAATAAAATAAATAAAAACACTAGCAGTCACCATTTCTTGATGATGGCATTATGGTTGCTTCCTATTTTAAAATTTTTAATTTAAATTTAAAGTTTTACTTTTGCTTTTTAATTTATACTTTTCTAAACTTATTTATAATTAATGTGTATTACAGTTATAATTTTGAAAGATAAATATTTTAAATAAAAATGTGTCACCCTCCTTCTGTCCTTTTCTGCCTCCACGTCCCAGAAGGACTCTGTAAAATCTAACACTGAATGGGCAGAATTGGAAATGAGTGCATTTGACCCTGAGAGACCTTGTCCTCAGACCACACTTTCCTCCTACTTCCTCTTCCTTACTCACCTTTACAATCTGTGAATATATCTGGCTCCTGAACAAGACCCAAGACCCTTCAAGAGCATGAAACTCTCTGCTTCCACTCTTCCCTAGCTGCCCCCCATATCACCCTGTTACCATCTGCAGTCATTACAGCAGTCAGAGTCGTCCTTTTAAAATTTAAATCAGATTAAACCCTCTGTTCAAACCTTCTGATGGTGTCTTTTCACTCAGAGTAAAAGCGAAAATTCTTACAATGCCACCATGATCTGATACACCATTACTGTAACTTCTCAACTCCTAATACTTTTCCCCCTTGCTCCCTCTACTGAAACTTCTCTGTCTCTCTGCAGCTCTTGAAACTGTCCCAGCATGCTCACAGCACAGAGCCTTAACGCTGTCTCTTCCTTTTGGAAGGAGCTCTTGCTGAAACCACCGCATTTACAATCACAACTCCCCCTACCCTGGGATACTGGCCTATAATTTTCTTTTTTTACAAAAAAAGTGTCTTTGGTTTTGATATCAGAGTAATGGTGACTTTGTAGAATGAGTTTGGAAGCATTCTTTCCTCTTCAAATTTTTGGAATAACTTGAAAAGAATAGGTGTTAGTACTTCTTCAAATGTTTGGTCAAATTCACTTGTATCATCATCTGGTCCTGGATGATCCTTTTGTTCATTGAGTGTTTTTCGATTACTCATTCAAATTCACTGCTACTAGTCAGGCTATTCAGATTTTCTATTTTGTCATGACTAAGTCTTGGAAGGAATTTATCCATTTCTTCTAAGTTGTCCAATTTGTTAGCATATAATTGTTTAGAGTAGTCTCTTATGATCCTTTGTGTATCTGTGTTATTCTTTGTGTAGCTGTGGTATTTTCTTTCTGATTTTGCTTTTTTGGGCCCTCTCTTTCTTCTTGATGAGTCTGACTAAAGGTTTATTAGTTTTGTTTATCTTTTCAAAGAACCAGCTCTTCGTTTTTAAGTCAAATTACTATCTGTCACCATATATAGTTTTTACAAGATTGTTGGCTCTATTCCCTATGCTGTACATTACATTCTCATGTCTTTTATTTTATAATTGAAAGTTTGTACCTCTTAGTCTTCTTTACCTATTTATTCCACCCCCTCCTTCTCATTGGCAACCATCAGTTTGTTCTCTATATTTATGAGTCTATTTCTGTTTTGTTTTGTTTGTTCACTTTGTTTTGCTTTTTTAGACTCCATTTGTAAGTGAAATCATATGGTAATTGCCTTTTTCTGTCTAACTTATTTCACTGAGCACAAGGCCCTCAACATCTATTCATGTCTTAAACGACAAGATTTCATTCTTGTTTTAGGGCTGAATAATATTTCTCTGTGTGTGTGTGTATGTGTGTGTGTATGTGTACTCCACATCTTCTTTATCCATTCATCTATTGATGGACAGATAGCAACTTGGGTTGCTTCCATGTCTTGGCTACTGTAAATAACGCTGCAATGATTATAGGTGTGCATTTATCTTTTCAGGTTAGTGTTATCATTTTTTTCAGGTAAATATCCAAAGGTAGTGTTGCTAAATCATATGACAGTTCTATTTTTAATTTTTTTAAGATTTTATTTATTTATTTGACATATTGAGAGAGCACAAGTAGGTGGAGCAGCAGGAAGAGGAAGAGGGAGAAGATGCGGCACTTGATCCCAGGACCCCTAGATCATGACCTGAGCCAAAGGCAGACACTTAACAGACTGAGCCACCCAGGTGCCCTTATTTTTAATTTTTTAAGGAGCCTCTGTGCTGTTCTCTGCACCAATTTATACTTAAGCAAATTACAACACTTCAGTTCTCCTATTCCCTTTTATTTTGCTTTATTTTTCTCATTAACACTCACAACATAATAAACTTTAGAGTTTACTTATATATTGTGTTTTTGTCTGACTTTTCCCATTGGAACATAAGTTCAATGAGGTCTAGAATTTTTGTTTCTTCTTTCTATTGTTGTCTCCAGTGCCTAGAATAGTGCTTGGCTTGTGGTAAGTGTTCAAGATAAATTCGTTGACTATACGAAAGATTATAGTCCCAGCTCCTAGCACAGAGTCTGGCACAAGAGACCGTATGTATTGAATAAATGTTTTTAATCAAAAATTTAAAGTCACTTCATATAAGTGGTTTCCCTTTATCAATTTACAACTTGTTTCTACCTCCTGCTCTCCCAAAATCTGTACTAACATGAGAGCTAAATCTCTGCATTTAACTTGTGATACCAAGGGGTGCCTGGGTGGCACAGCAGTTAAGCGTCTGCCTTCGGCTCAGGGCGTGATCCTGACGTTATGGGATCGAGCCCCACATCAGGCTCCTCCGCTATGAGCCTGCTTCTTCCTCTCCCACTCCCCCTGCTTGTGTTCCCTCTCTCGCTGGCTGTCTCTATCTCTGTCAAATAAATAACTAAAATCTTAAAAAAAAAAAAAAAAACTTGTGATACCAAATCTTATTTAAATATAATAGCCTGTTTGTTTGCACTAACATGAGAGCTTAATCTCTGCACTAACATGAGACCTAAATCTCTGCATTTAACTTGTGATACCAAATCTTATTTAAATATAATAGCCTGTTTGTTTGCACTAACATGAGAGCTTAATCTCTGCACTAACATGAGACCTAAATCTCTGCATTTAACTTGTGATACCAAATCTTATTTAAATATAATAACCTGTTTGTTTCCTCAGTTGAGATGTAAAAGTTAGGATGAAAGAAAGGGCAATTTTTTAAACTATCTAAACCAAAAATCTACCCCCCCCCTTTATTTTTTTGTAGAACACCAGCAGAGATCTCTTAACAAGTACCTCTCTCATATGTTTTTGAGGTTGTTTTCATTTATAAAATTAATATATATAATACCCATATTTCCTTAATAATTTATTTCCAGGGAAGTTTCCCTCTCCCACCTAAGATACTGTTAAATCAGAAAAGTTGCATGACAAATGAAAGTACTAAAGTTAAAACTGATTATTTCAGTTAGGAATAGACAGACTTTATGCAGTAGGAAAACGCTAAACCCGTCAAGGCTTTTAAATCTTTCTGCAAATCAGAGTAAATAACTCATTTACTACCATAACTCATATATCTACAAGGCTCAGGTTTTCTTTAGTTTCAACAAGACAGTAAAACATAACAGGGACAGAATAAAGAAGTACTATCAGGAATTATCTAATGTTAGATGCTTGAGCACTGTCTTGGCCCCCATCCTAATGCTATAAAAGGCAACGAGTTGCACTTAGAGATGCTTGGAGCTCTGAAAGCTGGTGGAACCATATAGGAAGATCGGTAGGACAAGGAAGGGAAGAATAAAGGGGGGGTAAACAGAAGGGGGAATGAACCATGAGAGACTGCGGACTCTGGGAAACAAACTGAGGGCTTCAGAGGGGAGGGGGGTGGGGCATTGGGATAGGCCGGTGATGAGTATTAAGGAGGGCACGTATTGCATGGTGCACTGGGTATTATACGCAAATAATGAATCATGGAACATTACATCAAAAACTAGGGATGTACTGTATGGTGACTAACATACTAAAAAATTATTAAAAAAAAAAAAGCTGGTGGAATCTTCTTAACACAGGAATGCTGTTGGCCATCAAATTTCAGGGAGCCTCCATAAGGCACTGCACGTTGGCTGGTAGCAGCACTCTAAAGGGAAAGCGACTTTGAAAGTAGTCTGAATTAACCACCCCCCAAACCTTAAACGTGGGTCTGCCCCTGTAGGTTGGGTTAATCTCATCAGCACTGCTTTCATTTTATTCCAAAGAATTTAAAGTTCACAGAAGCAGAAAACAGGTCCCTTTATACTTCATCTGGTAGAGATATACCCATCCCAAACTCTGCAGGCCAACTAATCAGCGTAAGGGGCTTGTCTAATCAGATACAGAAATTCAAATTCCCCAAGAGTTGGCAAAGGACAAGTATAATGATGTGCCCTAATATGACCTATTCACATCATAGGTTACTTTCTTTAGTGACTCTCTTCTGTAGAATGCTGCTTTAACACGATTGCCGTACAGGGTTAAGAAATTCTGGGCAGAGTCTCCCTCTGCCCCCACCCCCCGCTCATGTGCGCCCTCTCTCTTGCTCTTTCAAATAAATAAATAAAATCTTTTAAAAAATTTTTTAATTAGGTACGCCTGGGTGGCATAGTCGTTAAGCTTCTGCCTTCGGCTCAGGGCGTGATCCGGCGTTATGGGATCGAGCCCCACATCAGGCTCCTCCGCTAGGAGCCTGCTTCTTCCTCTCCTACTCCCCCGCTTGTGTTCCCTCTCTCACTGGCTGTCTCTACCTCTGTCAAATAAATAAATAAAATCTTTAAAAAAAATTTTTAATTAAAAAAAAAAAAAGAAATTCTGGAAAAATATAGGGAGACCAACCTTATTTACCTGAGATGATTCTTCTGACACCTTTACTTATTTCTGTTCACAGAAAGGAACAGTCCAGTTTCAAAATAACTACAACTCGAGTTTTAGCTTGGCCAAAATTCAGTGAAAAAATATGTTGCCTGGTCATGGAATAGATTATTATTCTGAAAATAATCTGTATGCTGAATTGTGCTTTCACTGTCAAATAATAGACAAAACCAACAGATCCTTTATCTTATGCTTTGGTATAATTGTATAATTAATTTGAAGTTGCACAGTACTATCCTTGCATAAAAACAGTAGACAATTCCAGAAAAAAACCTGTAAGAATAAGATATTTAAAATAGACTCATGGGGGAACTTCCACGATTAGCTTGATAGAGTTTGTTTACATCAGTAAATTTCTACCTACCTATTGCCTGTTCTCAGAAATACCATATTAGCTTGCTATTTAAATCTGAAAGTAGACTCATCAAAACCAACAGTAATTTTTTTCTTTCTTAACATAAAATGTTTTTAAACTACCTCCGTCTGTGTATTTGCCAGAGGCAAATGATGTGATCCATGATTCACTGGACTGTAAATAAATAAATAAATATATAAATAAAGCCATGATCCCCAAGACAATAAAAAGCTGAACATCTGGAGAAAATCTAGTGCCCAAAGATGGATTATACAATGTGGTAACAGGTGGTGCTAAGAACTATTAAGCTGATTTTAATAAAAAAGGCAAGTCTCTCCAATTCCATTTCTTCCAATAAAATCTTTTAAGCAGGTGCAAGGGCAAAGCAGAATTAGTTTCTTTAGTGTTAAGTATGAAAGAGCTTCCTCTTTTTTCTTTTTAGAATCTTTGAGATGACATTGGTCTCATTAAAATATCACTGTATACTGTGTTTTTGTTTTTGTCATTCAAGAGAAATGTAAATAATACCTTATCAAAGTAGCTAAATATCTGAAACAACTGTCTACATGCTGACAGATTAAATGGATGAAAATAAACCAGTCTAAAAATGTAAGATTTGTCTTTCCTTTTAAAGGGGTTAACATTTTGTTTTAAACTAAATCCAAATAATGAAGATATCTTAGGAAAACAGCCTTTAAAAATCAAAGGAAAAGCCTGGTTTTCAGAGTAAGTATCCATTTTATCTCAGACTTCAATTTCTCAAGCCTTACTTTTCTCAGCTCCAAAGTAAAAATAAGAGACAGTTTGGTCTCTCCAAAATAAAAAAATTATATGACATAATTCTAAAACTTAGGGTACTTTTCTTAAAAACTAAATGCTCAGCTTTCTCATCTTTGGACCCAAGATAGACAAGCAAACAAGATTAAAACAGGAAGTGAACATTTGAATCAAACTGGACTGACAAGTCAATAAATGGAGGTTAAGTTTTAATTACCTAAAACAATGAAAACTCTGAGGTTAATAGACCCCGAAATATTGTCTGGGTGTTTAATTGCTGTGACTACTTATATTCTTTAGAATTTTAGTACTTATAAGCCGTTATCTATAAACTGATTTTTTGTATATTTATATTTGTGTTTATATTTATGCATATATATTTATATATGCATACATAACTTTTAAAGCAATGTAGGATGACTATAAATGACCATATTGTTACTTTCAATAAATGTAAATAGTCTTAACCTCCCCATTAAATGAAAAACATTTTTCAGATTGGCTAACAAGCAAAATCCCACTCTCTGATGTGTATAAGAAACACAGCTGATGTTTTTCATTAAATTTTTAATCCATGCCATGTGAGGCATAGACTATGGGCAGCACCAGTAGAAGTCTGCCATCCCTGATCTATTTTGGCAGCTTTCTACACTGATGTGGAAACCTTTGGTGATTCATTAAGTCTGAATTTTTTATTTATAAAAAAAAGTTCATATTTCAATATTTTTTCTAAGATTTACATGTCAACTACTTCTGTGAGAATTTGAAGCCAAAGACACATCATATAAACTAATTTAATCTCATATCTGAAACAGAACACTTCTCAAATTATTTTTAAATGATTGTGTGTTTTCTTTCTTCCAGAAGTCCACTAAGCTCAGTAGTCTGATTTATACATTACGTAGTTTTAGATGATTTGACTTGCATCCATTACATGACCTTAAAATTATCAATGTAGAGTTTTATTTATTTTCTTACCTCTATATGTGGTTCCTAATATGTGTTACAATTCGGGCTTCAAGAAATACTGCTTGTCACATTGCTAAATTTTCTCCATATTTATGTCTGAAAGACGACACACCTGCTTCACCATATAGCAATTTCTGTCAATACATTTCCTCATGAAACCAAAAAGAATTTTACACATATATTTGTAAATGTAAAATTCAGAAACATAATGGCACATAGCCCTCTGGTTCTAAGATATTTTAAAGAGACAGGTTCACAGTAATTTAGGGTAGTTCTGCTGCTTGTGTTTTCAAATCTCCAAATAATTCTCTCAAAAGCAAACCATAATGCTTCAGATCGTCATTCCATTCTTCTTATATAGCCTCTCACCTCACAGGCTGAGAATCTCACAGTGCGAATGAGAAAGTTACTATTCAATGAAGATGATTAGAGAAGCCCTGTGAATTCTTTAAGAGTGAATAAGACAGCAAGCATTTGGTGGTGCTTAAAAGAACACTGCTGAGATGCAAGACAAGAATGGAGCACTGAAAATATTTCGAGAGGCAGCCCCTTTCCTTTAGAATTAATGTTTCCTTGTCATTCCAGAGAAGTTGTTATAGTCTATACTAATACAACAAAAAATTGTAATATCACATCTGCTTTTATAACCACAAAGAATGATGGACATTTTTTCTATCTGACAATAGCATGCCAAAATAACTAGTCTATTCAGTGAAGAAACAACAACAACAACAGCAACAACAACAAGACACCTGACACTGTAGCTTAGGTACTTCCTATTTTTTTCTCCAGCTCTCACACTCTGCATCTTTTTCTTTCTCTCTTCCTCTCCTATTCTTGCCTTTTTTCCATCAATCCAGAGTGAAACAGGGAAAAACTATGGTCTCTACCTACAAGGAGCATAGAATCTAGCAGAGAAAACATATAATTAATTGAAATAAACTGCCATGAGTATTATGATAAGGTACAAGGTCAAATAGAAACAAAATCTCATGCGAGTCCAGAGAGGAAGTCACCACCAACTGAGACCAGAGGGCAGGGTTGGAGCCAGGTGAACAGGGAAAGGATTCTAGGTAAAGGCCCAGGGGCAGAAGGGAATATTCTGGGAATTGAAAGAAATTAAGTATGACGTCACTAAAGTGGAAATGAAGCTGTGCTACCTCTGTACCCAAATTCATTTTGTCTTCTTCCTGAATGTTCACCAACACCGTAGTTCCCGGTGTTTTATCCTTGCATTTAGGTGTGCTCCTGTGACTCTTTCCCACTAATAGCATGTGAGCACAAATAATAAGTAACACTTTTGAGCCAAGGCTGACCGCCTCTTTCCCTTTGTCAGCTAAATACAAAAAATTATAAGTCCCTGGAGGAGGCAAAGCCACAAGATGGGAAGAACCTAGGCTCCTGGGGTACTGTTAGAAGAATAGCCTGCCAACAGGAATTCTTCAATGGACTATTAGCTAAACAAGAAATACACATCCATTGTGTTGAGCCATTACACATTTGACCTATCTCAACTAACATAGGGGCTAAACGGCAGGGGGTCTGCGCAGGCCAGGTTAGAGTTTCATCTTTATCTTAAGAAGCAATAGGGAACCATGAAGGGCTTTCAACTGGGAAGTGTTGAGACTGCAAAGCCAGTCATCTTCAATTAACTCTATCTATAATGAAGGAGTAGTCATTGTTTCTAATAATTTAGGCAATTTCCCTCAGGTTTCTGCTCTTCTCACGTGACAAATAATGCATAGCATGAATTAACTCAAAGTTTTAGTAAATTCCAGTCTTCATACAGATAATAACCATAAATATCGGAGCTTAAAAGGACATAACAGTTTATTTTCTCAAAATCCCTTATTGCACAGAAAAGGAAGGACCATAAAGGTGAGGTACTTACCCAAGGTCACCTGGGGATGTTAAGCGCGGAATGGGAGGTCAAGGACTAAGCCAAGTTCTCTTGCTCTCCAAGTCTCTTTCCACTATGCCTGCCTTTTCATTCCTTGAGCCCCATTGCTTACAACAGATCCAGTTGCTCTGCGGAAATGAATTAAAGGGATTAACCACTGAAAAATTATAATTTTGGCAATATCATTTTGATTTTAAACTTGGAATCATTTGCATGTAATTTTTAGAAATATGATTGTTTCTTTTGCCTTTTTAAATTGCTTTCTTATTGAACTGAAACGAATGAAATATTTTAACACCTTACATCTCCTTACAAGAAACATCTCCATTGGTTACAGGGAAATATTTTGAGTACAATTTCTACCTTTGTTTTACAATTTTATGTCGTTATAATCTGAAACTCCTTATGTATTCTTTTCTGAATTCATTTTCTGGCCTTGAAGGTAATTGCCACGTTGCCTAAGCTGCTAGTAGACTATCTGATGAAGCTGAATTGACTGAGATTGGCATTTTGCTTGTGCTGTCAAATATTTAGAGATAAAGAGCACTATGTTGAGTTGCTTTTTAATTTTCCTGGGCTAACTAAAAGCCCATGGCTGCTAGTGGTAAAAAATGATAGAAATATATCCATCAGCAAATACGAGTATGTGAGAGTTGTATCTATAAAAATGAAGGAGCATTAGAGTAACTGACAGACCAGGAAATGAGAAACTATAATAAAGCACATAATGGCACATATTAAGAAAGTAGTACCCAGTATGGACATTTTTCTGTATTGGTATTAATTGGTGTCAGTATAGATCTAAAGAATGGAAAATCATCTTAGTCCCTAATGGCAAACAGGAAATTAATGGAAAAATAGAACTTAAAACTAATCAATTGAACACATGCTTTTAGTTCTATATCCTGCAATCCCATAAACACAAAGGCATAATCCATAAGTGGTTTTAATAAATATATCAGCCTATAATAAGACAAGCACCAGTGAAGTTGGATCTTCCATTAATATGCAGAAATCATTTCAAAATAAACTTGAAATACAAAGTAAATCTGGTCTTTCAACATTGTATGGCTTATAATGATAGGTCCAAGAATAGGTTATATTCATCTACTCTTAGGAAATGCTTTGACAGATGAATACTTATATTATATTAGGGATGGTAATGAATATTGATGATACGTGTCACAGCTAAATCTGAAAGAACATCAGATTGACTGGGGGAGGGGGATGAGGGAATGAGGGAAGAGAGGAACCATCCAGAGTAAGTCTAACTTTGGGCAAGAAATTTGTCTGTGCTTCATTTCCTTTATCCGTAAACTGGACATGATCATAACTGTCATACAAGTTTTATCTACGAGTTAGAAAGTTTGCACATACAGACACTCTAAACACATAAGGTCTGGCCTTGTACCTGGCACATAGTAGGCATCTAAAACATGATAGCTTTATTGCCATCGCTATCATTACTGGTATTACTGTTTATTATATTATTATTACTATCATTATTAAGTCAGCCAAAGTCCCCAGTGAGTATATCAAAACATTGTTTCTTTTAAAATGAATCAACTGGGGAGTGATGGTATGATTATTTAAGTGAATGGCCACTATTTGAAGAGATAGGGATTTTTCTAATTATATATGTATACGCATACATATTATATATTATAATATATATAATCGTCAGTATTAGGTAGAAGAATGCAATGATTTTCCTTCTTCTACGGGGATTAAAATAAATGACACTATGCTACAAAGTATGGTTACCAAGTACTTGCTTATTTCATTAGAAAAAAGATAATTTGCCACAGCTGTTATCTGAAATTTCAGCACCTTTTGTTCAAGCTGTATGAATGTGCTCTTCACTTAACAACAATGAATAAAAAGTAGTTAACTGAAAAAAAAGAGAAAGAAAAAAAAGAAATACTTCAAGCGTATTATTTCATGGTGGCCCTGGAGAGCATTGGACAGAAAGTTCAGGATAATCTATAAAAAGCAGGGTGAAGGGAGGGAGGTGGTGAAAGGGGCCAAGGGGCTATGGGGCCATGTGAATCCATGTGGAAAAATGATCAGTGCTAGAGAAGGTTAAATTCTCAGTCCCTGAAGTCTTGCTGTTGTGGCTACAGCCCAAGAAAGTTAATGAAAGAAAGGAGCACTGACAACTCCTGCTGCTTCGACAGGAGCTTACCACCTCATTACTGGCCAGATTCTTACAACCAAAAGAAAAGAATACTCCTGCCAAGGAAAAGAGTAAGAGCTAGAGCGAGAGAGTCATCCAAGCAAGGCATTGCTGATATTGGGCGAAGATCAAAGTAATATCAAACAAAAGGAACTGGACAAGAAATAGCTGAGCCAAGAGCTATGACCACAGACTAGACAACTATCCAAACCCCAGGCAGGAGAGACGGAAAGGACAAGTTAAATCCCTTAGTCCTCCCTGCTGAACGGGGAAAAAGTAAATGAAGTGACACCATCTGCTCACTTTCCCAGAAGAGAGAGTTTCAACTCCTCATGGTTAGCAATGCAAACATTTTCAAAAGCATTACTCTAATTACAAATGATTAGAAATGATTCCTAGAAGTGAGGACTTAACTCACGGTGTGCTGACTAATGAACATTTTCGGCACATCCCACTGCACTTTGAGCTGACTTTGAAAGCACTGGCTAGAGACGGTTTCTGAGGTTTTAAAATGATTCTCTTAAAGATAATAGGATGCTTCGCTTTTTTTCTAAATTTCTCTAAGCATACAAATGCACGGCATTGTTTTTTTTTTTTTAAGTACAGTAGGAAATCACAAGATTCTTTCAGGAGTAGCAAATGCAGTTTTTGCTGTTGTTCCAGTTGTTAGTGTATGTGGGTGGGTTTGTGTTTGTCTGCATGCCAAACTGGGGAGGGGGGGAGAGCAGTACATATCAACTAAAATTAAATATTTAAACTTAAATTCATACTAATACTATTCATAGAGATATAGTCCTTATTATAGATTTAAATTCCAGTATCATCTCTGTAAATTATTACTATACCCCATTAAAAGTTGACCATAGCAAGTGTCAGTGGTGAATTGGAGCAACTGGAACTCTCACACATTGCTGGTGGGTGTAAATTTGGAAAGCTGTTTGGTAGTATAGGCAACACCTCAGAGATATTGTAGGTTCTGTGTCAGACTACTGCAAAAAAGTGAATATCCCAATAAAGCAAGGCAAGTTGATTTTTTGGCTTTCCAGTGCATATAAAAGCTATATTTACACTATACACAGTCCATTAAGTGTGAAATAACATTATGTCTAAAAATGTACATACCTTAATTTAAAAATACTGATAAAAAATGCTAGCCATCATCTGAACTTTCAGCAAGTGATGATCTTTTGGCTGGTGTAGGGACTTGCCTTGATGTTGATGGCTGCTGACTGATTAGGGTGCTGGTCGCTGAAGATTGGGATGGCTGTGGTTGTAATCTTAAAATAAGACAACAATGAATTTTGCCCAACCATTGACTCTTTCACAAACGATTTCTCTGTAGCATGTGATTATATTTGACAGCATTTTATCCATAGTAGAATTTCTTTCAGTATTGGAGTCAGTCCTCTCAAACCCGGCTACTGCACTTTCAATTAAATTTATGTAATATACTCAATCCTTTGTATTAGTTTCCACAGTCTTCATAGCATCTTCACCAGGGATAGTTTCCATCTCAAGAAGCCACTCTCTTTGTTCATCCATAAAAAGCAATTCCTCTTCTGTTAAAGTTTGATCACAAGAGTGCAGCAATTTAGTCCCATCTCCAGGCTCCACTTCTCATTCTAGTTCTCTTGTATTTATACCACATCTGCAGTTATTTCCTCCATTAAAGTCTTGAACACCTCAAAGTCATCCATGAAGGTTGAAACAAACTTCTTCCAAACTCCTGTTAATGTTTATATTTTGACCTTTTCCCATGAATTAAAAATAGTCCTAATGGCATCTAGAATGATGAATCCTTTCCAGAAGGTTTTCAGTTTATTCTGCCAGATCCATAAGAGGAATCACTATCTATCTTACAAAATGTATTTCTTTTTTTTAAAGATTTTATTTATTTATTTGACAGAGAGAGAGAGACAGCCAGCGAGAGAGGGAACACAAGCAGGGAGAGTGGGAGAGGAAGAAGCAGGCTCCCAGCAGAAGAGCCCGATGTGGGGCTCGATCCCAGAACTCCGGGATCACGCCCTGAGCTGAAGGCAGATGCTTAATGACTGAGCCACCCAGGCACCCCCAAAATGTATTTCTTAAATACTAAAACTTGAAGGTAGAAATTATTCTATGATTCCTGGTCTATGCAGTGGATGCTGTGTTAGCAGGTATGAAAACAACATTCCATCTCGTTGTACATCTCCATCAGAGCCCTTGGTGACCAGGTGCATTGTCAATAAGCAGTAAAATTTTGAAGAATCTTTTACTTTTTCCTGGGCAATAGATCTCTTGCCATATAAACCATGTTGTAAGTAAATTTGCTGTCATTCAGTCTTTGTTGTTCCATTTATAGAGAACAGGCAGAGTGGATTTGACTTATTCTTAATTAAGGACCCTAGGACTTTCAGAATGGTAAATGAGCATTGGCTTCAACTTAAAATCACCAGCTGCCTTAGCCCCTAACAAGAGAGTCAGCCTGCCCTTTGAAATTTTGATGCCAGCCGCTGACTTTTCCTCTCTAGCTATAAAAGTCCTAGATGGTATCTTCTTCCAATAAAAGGCAGTTTCACCTACACTGAGGATCTGTTGTTTAGTGTAGTCACCTTGGCAGATGTTAGAGCACAGACAATTCCTGAATATCTACATTATGAACGTTGCAGATTATCCATTTTCTTTTTCTTCAACCACCTAGAAATCTTTTAAAACTGACAACTTAATCTTTTCTTTGATAAATTACCTGTTACCATCTGCTCTCCTACCTATAAATTCCACAAAGGCAAAGATGTGTTTGTTTGCTCAATATTATTTTTTCGGAGCTAAGTATTACCTAAAACATAGCAGGGGGTCAATGGATATTTGTTGCACACAAATAAATAAATAAATAAATAAATAAATAAATAAATAAATAAATAAATAAACAAATGCAGACAAAATTGATTTAAAGTAACTCAAAAGAGCCAGCAGATAAGAGAAACTTCAAAAGAGTACATAATCTGTTAAGTAAGTTGTAACATACACAGTCAAGGGCAAGAAAGGGGGGCATTTCAGGGTTGTGGAAGCTCTTGTTATTCATCTTAAACCACATGTCAAACTCAATTAAGAAAACTTAAGACCTGAATATAGCAGTGGCTATTTTAGGGTGATAGAGTTAGATGGATTTTTTTGTATTTTTAGCTAATTTTCAAATAATCTACAGAAAGATTTATTATTTTATAATCAGAAAAAGGTGAAAATAAGGAAATTCAAATACTTAATTTAGCAAGTATTTAATTATTGCCTAGTATGTGCAAAGTATTGCTCTGGTTCCAACATGTAAATATATTAAACAAACAATCAAGACCCATACCATTCAGAGGAGAAGTTATGGAGAAGACAGACCTGAAAATAAACCATTATGATCAGCACGTGAGGGCTACAATAGTGTATTTGCTCCACATTTGAGAGAAAGCAATGAACTACACATATGTGTACCAGGGAGGAGAGACCTGACAGGTTTCACAGAGTAGATGACCTGGAGATTGTTTTCTTCATGGTAAGATTTAAAGGAATTACTAAATGAAGCCCATTATGTTTGGTAATGATGATGTTTAAACCACTCCATTAATTTTTTAGTAAAATTATAACAACTTGAAAAAACAACCTGATGAATAACCTAACCATTTAAATTTAAAGAAACAAACACAATCATGAAGGAAGCAAAATAGTGGGTAATGGAAAGTGTTCCTAAATGAAGAAGAAAAGGAGTTTCCTCTTTTGTCCAGGAAACATCAGTATTAAATGAAAATGAATGAGTTTTTATAAGTCAGTAGCTGCAAAATTTTGTTATTTTGGAGAACGATAAAAGTATTTTTACCTTAGTGATCATTCCTATGATAGAACAATCTGATAATTCCATAAACTTAGCAGAACCATGTGAAACTAAAAGGTAAATGTCACATTTGTTCATTTAAAAAAACAAAGGCAAAGAAACAGAGAAGCAGAAAGAGCCGTGGAAAATGAAAGCCATTATGTTGCCCTTTACTTGCCCTGCTTTTATAGATGCATGCTTTTAAAAATCCCACACTAGTAGATTAGTAAAGACAAACATTTTTTTCTTCCTCTTCAGAAGCCTCGAAGTCACTGGAAGCTTCACACACACACACACACACACACACACACACACACACACACACACACACACACAAAGAGACTAAATGAGAATAGAAAGCATCAGTGTTTTGAAGCCTAAACTATAGTCCTATTAATGCCCACATGAAATGCAAACATTTTAAATATATCCAATCTGACGGAGGGGCCCTTTTGAATATTTAACTGGTTAATGAATTAGGTGACTTTTGATTTCAGGCAGTGACTTTCCACCATTGTAGGTGCTTAAACTGGAAAATTTTTGTTTTGAGGGTGATTTTTATCATAAAAGATTTTCTGAGCTTTGCAAAAGTTCCAAACAGTGAAACAAATGCATTAGAATGGTATCTTCATTGCTCAACTAATTAAAAAATAATGTTTTAAATTCATTTATTATTTTTTTAAAAAGCCATGGCTATCCAATATAAAAGTGCTATCTAGTAATCTTGCCCAAAGAATCAATTGTTGAAATGTGTCAGGTCTTACTTCTCAGAACATCTTGAAGGATAAAAGTTAATAAGCCATGAATTGGAACCTTGATTTTTATAAGCCTAAGACTTTGAGATTAAAGTGTCTTTAATGGTAGTGAATGTTTTGGAAGGCTTACCTTCTCTAGGTTTATTTGGAAGGTATTGGACATTATCCTACCATCTGGGCCATCAAGACATCTGCAATAATAAAGAACAACTCATAAAAGCCAATTTACACAAAGTAACTAGTAGTTGGAGTGATGTTCATCATAACAAGCTTGCTTCAGGACTAACCCTTGTTCTCCAGCTGGCTTCTAAGTGTAATTGTATGTTCTTCACAGTCAGTGTGCCCTCAGCTGGGACTGCCAATGGTAACTTTCTAGGTATTAATGCAGTGTAGGAGATGGATTTGGGACAGAGTACATAGTCTGAAGATGCAGTATATTTTAACTAAAACTTGAAAATAGGTATGTTCTTACATCTCATCCAGATGAGAGGTATATATATATATTTTTAGATCTATTAGAGGAATTTTTCTTTTTTTTTTTTTTTCCGTGATAAAAAATGTGGTTAGAATCAGGGATAGTGTGAAGAGGTTTTAAGGGTGATGAACTGCATAATTATATACACATTCTATATAACTTAAAATAGAAGAAAACAATGTAAACAAAATAATATAAAAAACATAGCATTCTCTATCCAACGTGAGGGTAAAGATAGTATAATATGGAGATTTGTGGCCATTCTTCCAGATTCAAGTATAAATTAATCTGGCCTATCAGATATACTACCAAAATGATTTTTATTGAAACCTTATGTGAGTTTCAGATGAACCATATTCCCCCACTCTCCTGCTGATAACAGATTTTCCAAGATGCACTTAATGATCTGAATCCCATGGAAGAATGCTTATGACATCCTGCCACAAAGGGGAAAAGTCTACCATGAACTCTTATTTTAGTTGCTTATCAGGAGAGGATCACTAGACTTCTCTCCAAAATTCCATGAAGAACAGATGCTTGTTGTTGAATACGATATTACCCTAGTTCCCTCTCTCACCTCCTTAAAAGAATGAACCAGAGGCCTGGATAGAATTATATGGCCTAAAGTGCATCTTAGAAAAATCAAGGTTTCAAATAAGCTAAGTTTGAAAATATCTGCCACATTTTTTCAGAGTGGATTGAAAAATCAGCATTCAACAAGGCCGAAAATGGAAGATTTAGGAGCAAAGCATTAAGACCTGTGCCAGAACTGTAATTTCTTTAAAAGAGAAAATGAATTAGCTGTCACATCCCAGATGGATGAACATAAGGCAAACTAATCTCTAGCCAGTGAGCAAATCTTGAGGGAAGGCCCTCTCCCACCCTGCCCCATGCATCAGGAGAACCCTCTGTCCAGCTCTACACTCAGCAGGGCCTCACCTGCCCTCTACCTTTCTCCTCCTTTAGGCTCCATCAGTTCTAAGGGGACTACAAAAAGGCATTATAAGGTATGGTCATTTATTAGCTAGCACAAATTTCTACTTCTTTTTAAGTAAGTTTTAACATATGTACATAATTTTAAACATTATGTGTTGTGGATTTTTTAAATGTCAGCTACAGAGTAAGTTTTATTAGTACTGAATTAGAATAGTAATCACAATCTTAACTGTAGGCATCATCATAATATATAGCTTCTTACTTCTTTCTCTGATGCAACCTCTTGGCTAGATACTAAGCTCAGGTTCCATTTATAATGAACCTACTTTGTGTCAGATGTGGGGGTAGAGAGGATAGTGAGAATGTAGGCTGTACTCTCACAGAGTTTATATACTAGAGGAGGAGACAGAAAACATAAGTAAATGGATAAAGAAAGATCTGGTGATACGAGCTATAAAGGCAATAAAACTGGGTGATTCCTTTTAGCGTAGAGAGCCAATGGGTTGAAGGGGAAGGGTTCCTACTTTAGTATGGATCATTGGGATTTCTCTGGGATGCAGAAATGAGGTAATTTCTGAATGATGATGGGGAGGCAGTCATGGGCTGATCTGGCTAAGATGGGGCCAAGCAAAAGGAAGATCATGAAGAAACCCTAGGGATGCTTTATGTTTAGTGTGTCCTAGGGGTAGACAAGTGGCCGCTGAGAGCAGAGAACGCAGTAGAACCTGGTATGAGATTAAACCAGGGAGATAGGAAGGTCACAACAAGATTATGCAGAGCTTTTAAGTCTGAAATTTAAAATGTGCTGAAGTTACTTACTGATGGATTCTATGTTCACGTATGACATGATCTAACTTTTCTCCCTGAATGCATGTACAGAATGGATTGCAAGGGGAACCAGGCATGGAAGGTGAGGGCAATTTGGAGGCTAGGTGCTGAGTATTGGAAACTTGTTAAGGGCAGGAGTGAAAATGGATGGGGTGCCTGCTAGAGGGAGAGCCAGTAAGACTTAATGACCAGTTGGATGTAGGAGCTGAGGTGCTTCAAGTCTTTGGAGATCTTTATGTAAAAGCTATTACACAAATAGATGTTTATGTGCTCAATCGTTTACGTACATACTTTCTGTATTTCTCTACCTAACCCTGGGCAAAAGGTAAAATTAATTTGCTCTTACAATTAATAAAACAAAGGAAAAATATGAACATTTTAATTACATGAAAATCCTGTCAAGTTATGGTTAGAAATTGTGTTTTGGTGTCTGGACATCCCCTCAGGGAAGACAAGGATATGATTAGCAAAACAGAGAGCAGACTATTTAAGTAGAGGGAATAAAAATCTTCCATTTTAAAGTAGCAGGGTAATAAAGTTCAAAAATAGAAGAATTATTTGTTCCTAGTAAGCACATTTATTCAAACCAATATCAAGAAATAATCAATAAAAAGAGTACAAGCAAGGTGAACAGCAAAGGCTAACTAACAACAATGAGAGAGCACCCCAGGAATTTCAATGATCTAGGATAAACACAAAACACTGAAGAAACATTGGCTTATGTACAAAGAAGGAGGAAAGGGATGGCAATTTAAGTGTGGAGTGGACACAGGCTCCTGAGGGTGGGTAGTTTGGGGAAGAGAGAATCAGGGAAAGAAGATCTCCTCAGATTCAATCCATTTCTTTTGGGAATTAAAGGGGGAAATGCTTGGAAAGCTGGTGTGACTCTCACTTGGGTCTTTGTGATTAATACCTCAGTAAGATGCTTACTAGGTTGAACCTCTTTCTCCTTAATTTTAAAAACTACTGGAAGGTATTAGTTGGGGAATTTTAATTAAAACTTCCATATATCCAGAGTGCCTGGGTCGTTCTCTCTGTTAAGCCCTGGACTCTTGATTTTAGCTCAGGTCATGATCTCAGGGTCGGGAGATCCACCCCTGAGTCCAGCTCCCTGTGGAGCCTTGAGCCTTCTTAAGATTCTTTCTCTCCCTCTCCCTCTGTCCCCTCCATGTGTGTATGTGCTCTCTCTCTCTCTCTCTCAAAAAAAAAAAATTTTTTTTTAATTTAAATTTAAAATAAAAAAAAAAAAAAACCACCTTCATAGATCCTAGAAAGTCTTGCCACTTTTTGCAAATGTTGATTGTAGGATGATGACGATGGTAAGGGAAGAGAGATGGATATAAAACAGCCAAGAAGCACACAGGAGCTACATTTTTTTTTAAACGATGTTTTTAATTAAGTAGTTTATAAATGTTTATTAATTCTTCTTGTAATAGTATAAAATATTAAGGAGTATTGATTTTAGAGATGAATTTTTATACAACCAATCTTAGTATCTATAGACTTTGTCTTTTTTTTGAGTAAACACAATTTCTCTAAACAACATAGAAGAGAAAAATCACACCACTCCCCTATAACAAACACACAGAGGACAGTTCTAGGCTATATTTTTGTAATTTAACATAGAGTGAGCCATTTAATAGCTTTTAATTTATGTTTCTGTGAACTTAAAATTTAAACATTAATTCCTTAGATGGAGATATTGGTGTTTTTTAATATGTCGCCTTCCATATCTATTTATAATTTCAAGGAAAATATTTTAGCAAGAAAATAAAATTGAAACACAAGTATTTATAAAAATCATACAGAGGATTCAGGGCTCATGTTCCAATATAAACTATGAACAGTTTTGTCACTACAAAGTCTACTTGACTAAATCTTAACTCTTATTCTCCATCTTTTACCAGCTAAATAAATGAAAGACATATTTAGTAATGTCTGTAGCAACAATATTCTCATGCTATCAAAAAACCAAGTATAGCAATACATAACAATATGCCAAAGTAATAGATAAATAAATAGATAGATAAATAAATAAATAATAAATTGGTAGAAAAAAATGTATCTATTCTGGGAAAGTTGGAATAAGAAGATAAGAGACTCTTGTGTGCATTTTTACGGAAAAGTATAGGTGAATAAAATGCCCCTAGGTGCCCTGGATTAAAATCAAGAGAACAAATCATCTACATAAGAGACAAAAAGAAGTATGCAGCCTAAAATAAACTTAAATCCCATTATAAAAAGTCTTCATTTTTTTCTGTCCATTGTTATTTATTATGCACTCTTTTTTATATACTCTTTTTTACACACTTTATAAATTCTAACTGTGAGGTGAGAGAAAAATTATGGGAATAGTTAGCTATGACAAGATGGTAGGGAATTTGGAAAGTTTTAATTTGAAGAGAGAAATAGCAACAAAATTGTTTTGAGAATAAGTGATCATCTTGCAAAGTCATTTTAGAGATAGTAGGCACTCATCGGTAGAGTTTTTGCAGCCATTAGAGCTCTTATCAGTATGGTAAAGCTTACTGGGATTTCTGTAAAGGAACACAGTTGAGATTTGTTCCTAGCAAAATGCAGTATGCTCTTTGAAAGGTAGGGGTCCCTCCAAAGGGGATTATATCTTGCCAAAAAGCTCATTTGTCTGCGCTTTCCCTCCTCCCAGGCTCCCCAGCAACTTTCCCCTTTGCTTGGCACCATGCAGTATTGTCACGTGACTTTTTGGACTGGCTGACTGAGTTCATTGAACATAAAGCCTTGGCAGTGGCAATTATCCTGGCAGTGGCAGAAGCCAGGAAACATATACCAGTAAATGGATCTCATTTTAATCACCGTACATAGGGTTCCCTTGATTTATCCTATACCATACCAAGTTCCAACGTGGCAGCAATACTCTGCACTCGGTTGCCATGTTCAACAAAACCACTCAGGTTGAACTTTGGTTACATTGCCAATAAACAGTTTTCTATGAATATCCTTTACTGTTAAAATTTTTTCCTGTCATTTTTGTTCCTTTCTAAAGTTCAAAGATGAGGTTGGACAGGTTCAACTTTGTTTAATATTCAGAAACTATAAAATAATATAACCATTTCTGTTTGAACCACAAGTTGCCCTTTAACAGAATTTTAAAATAGAGGTTAAAAAATCATTATTCTGAAATAGATTAGTAGAATTTTTTGCTCCTTTTCATGTAGTCTAAAGTTTTTGTTCCTCCATTAATCTTGCTTTAAACATAGGACCTCATATTCTTTCTTAAATTGGGTTAATATAGTTTAAAGTGCTTCAAATTGTGCTGCGAACATAATATACACTCAAGAACTGTTAACTTTTGCTGTTATTTTAACTACTAACTGTTAGTTTACATGTTTAATATTTGCCTCACCCTTAGACTCTGATCTATTTGTAGTCACTTGCCCTGTTGATTTGTATTCTCGGTGCCTGACAGATATGTTGTGCTCAATCATGTTTGTCATCCTATAGCAAATAATCATCATTATCATCATCATTGTCATCATGAAAGACACTGCACTAGTATTGCTAGGAATATGACGCTTTAATAGTAACACTAAAAATGAAGTAAAAGAGACATAGTCCCTAGCCACTACGATTCACACTTACTAAAGGTAGACTAGAAATAGGAGCACAAAGATGAAAAATGGCTTAAGAACTCTACAACTTTGCAGACTGATCAGAGAGACAGAAGTAAACAAATAATTGTAATATTATGTTGTGGGTCCAATTAAATGTCCATAATTAATATTCAGTTTATTCTGGAAGTAGCCACAACAAGTTTCACAGGCTCTGTATACTTTTGAGAAGCATGGAGACCAGAAAATTAATCTTTATTAAAAATCTGTATGCCTGATACCATAATCAACAATTTATAATGATCGTCCCTATATTATGTCAGATAGAGGTTACTATTCCTTTTTAAATGTTTGAAAATTGTTGTTAGAATGTTTTATTAAGTTCTTCGGTGCTTGAGTTAGTAAGTGCCTGAGCAAGGATTCAAACAAGGAAGGTCATGCTAACACTTAATATACTGTGGTGGCTAAGCTATAGTACACTGTTATCCAATAAAACATTAATCTGTATGTTGCTGTGAAGGTATTTTGTAAATGTGGTGAAAGACCATAGGCACTTAACTTTAAGATTATTCTAATTAATATGGATGGCCCGATTCAATTAGCTGGAAGGTCTTAAAATCAGAGCTGAGGCTACGCTGAAGAAGAAATTCCACATGCAGACGACGCCTCCAGCTGTGCCTAAGTCCGAGCTAGTCTTTCCTGAAGGCCTGCCCTGTAGTTTCAGGCTTGCTTATCCAGCCCCCATAACCACATAAGCCAAGTCCTTATAATAAATCTCTTGATATGACTCTCCCCTTGGTTCTACTTTTCCGGTTGAACCCTGATTGACACCGATTTTGGTACCTGAAAGTATGACGCTGCTGTAACAACGTAAAAATGTGAAAGCAGGCAATGAGAAGAAGCTAGAATTTTGAGGAACATATTTTTGAAAAGTAGATTGCCTTGAGCATACTATCAGTAGAAATATATGTGTTAATAACTACTGTTAAGGATTCTGAAGGAAAGGAGGACCATAAAAGACAAAAATTACCTAAGCAAATGCCTAAATTCTGATGAACAAGCCCTTAGTAGATAGAGGGATGTTAAAGGTGCTGTTGGTGAAGGCTCAGGAGGAAATGAGAAATATGATATTAGAAACTAAAGAAAGGGGACAATCTTGCTATGCAGTGGCAGAAACCTTAGCACAATTATGTTCTGAAGTTATATGGATAGGGGAATTTGACAGTTAGTTGAGGAAATCTCTAAGCAAAGTGTTGAAATTGTGGCATTGTTTCTTCTTGCTGCTTATGGTAAGTTGCAAAAAGAAAGAAAGAACTTGAGAAAGAACTATTAAACATAGAGAAACTAGGACTTGATGATTTGGGAAAATACTAGCTTATCCCAAAATGCAAAAGACCCTGTAATTAAGAGATTCCCCATAAGAAAAGCAGGATCTAATGAAAAAATCAAGAGTCTGGCTATACAACCTTTAGCTAATACCTCAGCAAGATTTTTAAAAGTCAGATTATTTAGTAACAGGAATGCTCTTTGAAGAGAGCACGTGAAGTGTGTGATTCACACTTTCCCTCAGTCAGTGAGGCCGACATGAGATTATCTAGGAAAGATTTGTGGAGGAGATTCTTGTCTACTGGAGTGACTCTCTAGGACATAAACTCATCAAGTTCTTGAGAATGTTACTCCAGGAGAAATTCTGCTGGTTTGGACTGAAAGGAACAGAGAAAAGAAGGCTTTTGATCCCCAAAGTTCTCCAGGAAGGAAACAGACTGATAAAACTCCTTAGCAGTAAACATATGCTGTCATTTATAAAAAAGGAAAGATGACTAACAAGGTAGAGCCTCAAGGCAAAGGGTGGGGAGCCTCAAACTCAGATTATAGAGCCTGGGGTCCAGAGGATGGAACCACTATTGCCAGACCTTGAAACCTAATGGTGTTTGCCTGGCTGAGTTTTGAAATTGGTTGGGATTAGTGACTCTTTTTTTCCTTATATTTTCTCCCATTATGAGAAGGAATGTCTGTAACTGTTATCCTATGCCAGGCTCACTATTGCATTTTGGGAGCAGATAACTTGTTTTTTAGTTTCACAGATCCACAAGTGGAGAGGAATTTTACAGCAGGATGCATTATACTTACACTTAATTTAGATTATTTCAATGTTTTTCGTTTTGGGACTTTCATGCTGAGGAGATTTTGGACTTTGAATTGATGCTATAATGGGTTGAGATATTGTGGACCTTCTAAGGAATAAGATGAATTTATTTTGTATGTAGGTTGGATTTGAATCTTTAGGGTACGAAGGGTAAGCTATGATAGGCAAAATAATAGCTCTCCAAATATGTCCATATCTTAATCTGTGGACGATATAAATATGGTATCTTATGTAGCAAAGTGGACTTTACAGATGTAATTAAATGAAGGATCTGGTGATGGATAGATTATCCTGGATTATCTGGGTGGGCTCATTATAATCACATGGGTCTTAAAAGTAGGAAAGACCGGGAGAAGAGAGTTACAGGGAGATTTGACTATAGAAGAGGTCAGAGTGATGCCATGTGAGTGATATGAGAATTCAACTCACCTGTGCTAGCTTTGAAGACAGAGGAAGGGGTCTATAAGTTAAGGAATGCAAGCAACCTCCAGACCTTGAGAAAGGCAAGGAAATAGAGCCCATCCAAAGAGTACAGAAAAGAATGCTGTTCTGCTTTAAAATCTTTATGCTGCTGAGACAGTGTTAGACTTTTGACCTACAGAACTATAAGATAATAAACTTGTGCTGTTTAAATGTGGTGAGAGGCTATACTGATTTATGGTTCTTGGTTAATGGTTTGGTTTGACTGAGTAATCAGGTACTTGGGAAGGAAAACAATTTGAAATTTGGTAACTTCTGGGAGAGAGGTATATGAATAGACTCTTTCAGCAAAGAATATGAAGATATTTATGTCCCATGTGAATGCTCACCAAAGGGTAACCTCAGCAAAGGAGGATTTTATTAAACAATTGCTAAGGATAGCTCTGAAATGGGTCTCTTTCCCCAGCCATTCTTCTCATTGCCCAATGGGTTTGTGAACAAAGTGGCTATGGTTGCAGGGATGGAGATTATGTATGGGGTTAGCAACATAAACTTCACTCACCAGTGTTGACCTGGCTACAGTCACTATCAGGTGCTCAGTCAGCCAGAATCGGAGACCAACACTGAGTCCCTGGTATGGCATCCATTCCCCAGGGTGATCAGCCAGCTGGTGATAGGTTGATTCATTGGGCCATGTCCAACATGGAAGAGGGAGCACTTTGTTCTTTATTAAAATAAACACTAAATATTGATTTACCTTCCACGAGCACAATGCTCCTGCCAAAAGTACCACCCATGGACTTATAGAATACCTTATTCATATCATTGCACATATCGTTGCTCTGATCAAGGAATTCACATCACAGTAAATAAAGTACATTGATAGGCCTCTCCTCATGGAATTCACTGGTCTTACCATGTTCCCCATCACCCTGAAGCAGCTGACCCACCAGAATAATGGAATGGCTTTTTGAAGACTGACTTACAGTGCCAGCTAGGTGGTAATACCTTGAGGCCTTGGAAAAGCTCCAGAATACTGTGCATGCTCTTAATTCGCATCCGATATATGATGCTCTTTCTCCCATAAGCAGGATTCGCAGGTTCAGGATCCAGGGATAGAAGGGCACCACTTACGATTTCCCGTAGTGACCTACTGGCAAAAATGTTTGCTTCCAGTCGCCATGACTGTATGCTCTACTGGTCTTAATTCCCAAGGGAAAATTGCTTCTACCAAAAATTTAACAATACTTCCATTGAACTGTAAACTGAGACTGTCAGAGAGCCAATTTGCATTGACTCACACCTCTGAATTGACAGGCAAAAAGGAGTTACTGTGCTGGCTAGGGTGTAGGGTAAACTGGTTTGCTACTACATGGTGGAGTTAAGGAAGAATATGTGTGGAATACAGAGATTCCTTATGGTATCTTTTAGTATCACCATGTCCTGTGATTAAAGTTAATAGAAAACTATGATGACCAATTCAGGAAGGACCACTAATGGCTTAAACCATTCAGCAATGAAAGTTTTAGGTAATGTCACCGAATGAAAACTGTGACCACCTGTGGGCAAAAGAAATATGGAATGGGTAATGGAAGAGGGCCGTTATAAATACTAGCTGTGACCCACTGATCACAATAGAAACAAAAATTATAATCATTATGAGTTTCTTCCTTATTTTGTTATGAATATTGGGATAAATATTAAACAAACTTTTCTTCTTTCTCTCTTCTAGTATACTTTCATCATCTAACATAAAATGCATTAACAACAATTACTTTTATCTCACAGTATTTAAGCTGTAGGATATCAAGGGAGGAGAGTGAATGTCACCCAAGGACTGAATTAGTTTGGTTTTGGTTGAACCCAAGACAGTTGGTTGTATTGTGTTCAGCAGAAATATGACTTTGTTGTTGCTTTAATTTGGAGATTAAATAAGATTTAAGATGTGTTCCAAAGAGATAGATGCTTTGACAAGTGGTGGACTGTGATGGTCTTTTTCATGTGTCCACTTGGCTAGTCCCTAGTTATTCAGTCAGATACTAATCTAAGTATTGCAGTGAAGGTATGTTGTAAATGTATGTAAAGTCCATAATCAGTCAAGTGGACATTCTGGAAGGATTAAGTAAAGCTGGAAAGCTGCGTATTTTCTGTAAATGGAAAAATTACATGGGATTTTTGAAATGCAATTTAAAGGCAATGCTGAAAGGCAAGCTGAGGTGCCTTGAGTGATTCCATTCAACCCTGAGTTAGTACTTCATGAGTAAATGTAATGTTCGTTTGAGTAAGGGAACTAGAGAATGGCTAATGTATGTCATAGGGTATAATGATTGGTGTGACAAAAAATTGGTTGAAGTCAGAGAAAGAAGAGTGACATGGGTAAATCAGAAGGAGTGGTTTGGGATGTGAGGATAGTAGAAGCATGAAATTTAAAGCAAGATTTTGCTTGGAATTGATTTTGATGTAGAGTATGAAGAAAAAATACTGAAAAATAGAGTCCTAAAGAGTAAGTAATAGAAAGCAATGGGCAGGCTGCATTAAAACCTGTGTATAGAGGTGCCAGGGTGGCTCAGTTAACCATCTGACTCTTGATTTCTGCTCAGGTCATGATCTCAGGGTGGTGAGATTGAGCCCCACAACCTGCTCCATGTTGGGAGTGGAGCCTGCTTGAGTCTCTCTCTCTCTCTCCCTCTGCCCCCCCCCACACTTGCTCGTGCTCTCTCTCTCTCTCAAAAACAAAACAAAACCAAATCCAAATATCTGTGTATAGAATTAGTACTACCAGCAATGTGGAGATTAAAGAAAATGGCATTAAAATAGTGTCTGTAACATAACCAGTACCTCTACGAAGAGCTGTGAACTATAGTCACCTATAAAGAAACCCGTATCTTAGCATTTTATTGCCGCAAACAAACAATAACTACAATGAAAAAACAACAAAAACTAGTCTCATCTTGTTATCTTAAAAATAATGAAAGACTCCCAGAGTGGAAACCATTGTTTGTGTCATAGAACCAGTTCAAAGTAGCAGAACTAATAGAATGTGTTTATTTTCTATTTACCTCAGTGCCAAAGTAATTCCCCACATTCCTAGTTTGAGAGGTAACATGGTGTGTAGTTGTTAACAAACATGGCGTGTAGTTGGCTCTCAAACCTGATGAACTGGCTTTAAATCCTGAATCTGATACTAGTAAGTTGTGTGACATTAGTCAAATGGTACCTTAGGCTTCCCCATCTCTAAAATGAGAGTGACAACACTTTTGTCAATCTCACAGGAATGTTGTAGAGTATAAATGAGCTTGTTCATTTAAAGTATTTAGACTAGTGCCAGACACATGGTAAGAGCTGAGTAGATATTAGCTATTATTATTATATAAACTGTACTATAAAATTACCATGGATAAATTTTGGATTTTTAAGTCACAAAAGATATGGAGCATCTGGTGATGAATTTAAAGTACTATCCTAATCTCGGCAGAGCTAATATGAAGATGGATGAACTGGAAGGGGAAGAAAGGACCAGCACAAAATCTTTCTTCATTACACTGAATTAAAGATTGTGGTAGAGCATCCATTTAGAAAGCCAAATACAACAGGTGGTTTTTTAGAAAAGCTAGTAATGAGCTGCCATTAAAAAGCTACCAAACAAAAGGATTTGGTCAGCAGAAGTAGAAGCTGAAATCACTTAAAGTTGCATCTTCAATGACGGTTGAGTTGAGGAAAAATACAAATTACATCCTAGGAGTCTTTCTACGATGGGGATGGTTATGAGGGAACTCCCAAGCAGAAGCTCAGGTTAAGTGGTCGAAAGGGAGAGGAGCAAAACAGCTCTATCTCTTTGGGAAGCTGGAGGGATACTTAATAAGCTCGTGAGCTGCTGACGGATTGAAAGAATCACAGCAGGAGAACAGTTTCGGCTTCATGATGTAGAAAGAAGCAGGGACTGGGAGCCATAGCATAATATTCAACTACTCAAATGAAGAGTCGTTAGGCTTAAACAGACCAATAAGGGCCAATGGAACTAAGATGAAACTCTCAGTGGCATCGCTGACTTTTTGAGAGCAACTCAAAGTTAAATGTACTTAAAATGCTAAGCTCTGTGACAGAATCTTTCTCTGGATACGATTCCGTGAAAATGGCTTTTTGAATGGGTGGAGCAATTGGCTAACCCTAACTGAACAAGACTCCATATGTTTTTGGTGTAGGAGTTTCATCAGTGAATCGCAAAATGTGGTTAAGGAATTAACCGTTTATAGTGCCGGGTACTAAGAATTTTTGTATCTGGCTACATAACATATTTCCTTTCCACAGGAGGTAGTTATGACAAATTAGAAGTCTGAAAATTTTCTGATGGTGTAAAGGCCCAGCTGTCACTGGGGAGATAGTGATCAGATTTCATAGCTGCGTGGTCCCGTGGCGCCACGGAGAGCTCCATATGGTCACCCAAATGTTCCAGCTAAATCCACTGAAAATTTCCAGTCTGACTTTTACTTGTAAAGAATAAAACTCTTCTTGTATGAATTTATCACTCTGTGCCTACCAAGAGAAAAAGTCTTGTTAACTGGTTACATTTTAAAAAATGGGAAAAAATAATCCTTTTAAGAACAACTTTGTACAGCTGTTATGCCATCCTCATGATAAACGGATAATGATGCACTCCTGGGCATTCCACGGAATTTATATCAATTGTAATATAACCTAAGAAAGGTGGACTTTTTAATAGATGTATAATGAATAATTAAAATCAGTGGAAATACCTACTTCTGTGATAAAAAAACAATTTTATAAACCACTGTTGTCTCATTTCCCTAGAAAATCACCTCTGCTAAATTGTTAATGTAATTACTAAGTGCTGGGACACTTGTATGCATGTCAAAGATGTCAGCTTAAGTCTTACCCAATAACAAATGACAAATGCATAATTTATTGAGTCTTAAATGGCTATGTCCTTGGATATATTCCATGTAAGTAATTTGCTTAGAAATACATCTGGCTCATGAAGGTAACTGTTTTAAAGAGGGCCAGCTCTATGTTTTAAAGTTGAAGAATACAATAATCTTATTTGTTACACTTCTATACTGAATCAACAAGTTTTAAGTTATATAATTCTATTTTGGGTGTGATGGTATAAAATAACAAAAATCTTTCACTAAAACATCTAAATATTGAATATATGATCAATGAGTCAAATATTACCATAAGGAATTATTTCATTTTTACCAAAAACATCTAATATACCAAATTTTATGGTATGCATCAGATTCTACTAGGTTGAATATTTGTTGTTAATGAAATGTAAATTCAAGTATTTGACATATATTATTAAAAATATAATATTGAAATATTAATGAGGGTACTTCAAATATTTAATATTTTAATTAAAATTATTTTGCTATAAATTCCTAATCATATATAGCCTGCATAGCTATTAGCATTTCTTGTGGTGGTTCTAAGCTCATACAAACATATGAAAATATTATATTTCATTAATGATTTTATGCTTTTTGTTTCTCTGATAGAAGCAAAATTTGTTATTTGAAATACACTTCGAATTTTATTCTATTGGTGTACAAAGAAAGGCATTGTGGAGAAAATACATTTTCAAAACCCTGTCATAAACAGCCAGGCACCTTTAACTTTACATTTCACCTTGCAGCACACACAAAATGTTTAATTATTTGAGGATTAATGGAGGTAGTTTATAATTAAGCTGAAGTATGAACTGATGTCATCATCTCAGTATGATGATATACATTTTTATGCCAAAGCACCTGTTGTTTTGGAAGGAAGCAGCTGATATCATTATCTGCGCAGCCAGATAGCCCTGTTTCCTGCTGCTTAAAAAATTATCCTAAGGGTTACCTAAGTTGGAGTAATTCAGCATTTACGTTTTCATACCCAGAAGAGGACAGAATGGAGAAAATGACTCCTCCTGCAATCAAAGAGAAAGTGAAAGGCACACTGGGAAAGAGGAAGAAGAGTGAGGAAAGGAAGAGAGCTTGAGCTAATGTGGCCAAAGGAGACTGCCAGTCACCCCTGAGATGGCCTTCTTAATCGTTCTAAGAGCATATGGAGTTTACAAAAAAACTGAACAATGAAAGCACCTAATTAATTTTATTAACGTAAATGGAATGTTGCATTGTTGGGGAAAGTAGAGAGGAAAAGATATACAGCTTTAACACAGAATATAATATTACCATGTTTCTAAATACTGATATAAATATCTCTATTTCCAACTTTTATATATACAGAATCAATTGACTATGGCCAAAATTCAAGTGACCCAAATTCTTATTTTCTCTTATCCCATTAGATATCTTATGCCTGAATGACTTTTTGGTTTACTGACTGGCTGGTTGGTCTTTTGTTATCCCTTCATTGATTAGGGATGAAGGTGAAGACCTATTCAATATAAACATAGCTGTTGTCTAAACATATCAGTCAATGTACTCAACTTGCCCTGTCACACTGGCCTCATCCAACATGTTGAAATTAGGAAGAAATCGCCAAATTCCCCAGCATGAGACAATTCTACAGTGATCCACACTAACAAAATGATATTTTGAATATGATCTTTCTCCCATACTCTTCCATAAAACATTACTGCCTACTCAGCATTCCCTTTTATCAAACATAAGTTCTTCCCAACTTAGTTCTTTCTCATATCGACTCACGGCCTTAACCAAGACTACCCATCTGCCACGTTTCCTTTTGTATTATCTTCCTTTTTTTTTTTTTCCTCTCCACAACCTATCTGCCATAATACTTACAGGCACTAGTTATTATTTCCCCAAATAACATTGCTGTTGTTTATTTAGCTATATTTCATTCCTATAAACATTTCATGAGGTAGATATTATTATTATTATTATCATCTTAAGATTGGAGAAGAGAAAGCTGGACTTCAGAAAGTAGCTTGCCCATGGTTGTACATTTAGTAAATGGTGGAGTGGATACTCAACCTTAGTCTGCCATATTCAAAGTGCGTGGTCTTATTTCCTACGTTATTTCCTTTCCAGTTTAACTTTTTTCCTCATGTACTCTTTCCATTCACTTCCTTAACTGAACCTGATATGTCTCTGAAGACAATTCCTTACAAACTTTGTGTTAGGATATACTCCCTGTTCTCACTTGTTGTGTTAGTTGGGGTAATTACCTCTAATAAATAAACTATTGAAATATATATATATATATATATATATATGACACACACATTTGTGTGCAGCTGCTAGAACATTCAGTTCTGGAAGTGCTTATGAGGATATCATTGATATTTATCAATATTTATCACTTCCTCTTCCCACTACTCATTCCATGTTACCTTGCTCTCAGATCAATGAGGCAGGATTCTTTACAATGAGAAGAGTCCCAAACCTTAATTGCAAAAGGGTCTGAATCCTTAATGGCTTTGTCTTTTTTGGTAAGTAATGGGGTCCAGGGAATCCTATGAATTCCAAATATTGTGCTTTTACTCTTGTTTTTAGCAGAAACCCATTCTTTTTCTTGATAACTTGGAAAAGTCACCCCTACTAATACTATAATCTCTTCACTGCCTTCACTATAATGTCTTTCAGTCATGCCTCTGAAAATAATCAGGTGGTAGTTTTAACTTCCAGTTTAATGGGCCTATTTCTGTGTCCTATAGTGAACATCTGGACAAGGTTGCAGGAACTGAAAGAAAAATGTCTGTGTGATGAGTTATGTATAATAGTGAGAGACAGCCTTCCAACTTCCACCTCTTGGATTCAGGACCTATGATTGCAGGCTATGAGAGAACTATCATCACATAACTGTGGTTGATTCAAAGCATATACCACCTGCTGTAGGAGAATATCTCAACTTCACCTGGTCTTCTTTCAAATATCCTGTCTTCATTAGGCTATTCACCTTTCTTTTAGGCCTGCTGCTTCTGAGTGATGAGATTTGTGATTAGATCAGAGAAGTCCCCAGGTGTGAGCCCACGGTTGCATTTCTCTTGTAGCAAAATATGTTCCTTGGTAAGAAACAATGTTATATAAGACAACATCATGATGCATAGGGAATTCTCTAAGTCCATAGGTGGCAGTACTGACAGAAGCATGGTGGGTCTGGAAGGCAAATTCATCTCAAGAGTCAATGTTTAATTCAGCAATCCCACTTCTAGGTGTATGTCCAAAATAATTGAAATTAGGATCTCAAAGAGATATCTGCATTCCCCTGTTCATTTCAGCATTATTCTGAATAGCCAACATGTAGAAACAACCCACATTACACTGACAGATGAATGGATAAATAAAATGTGGTTGACATCTACAAAGAAATATTATGCAGACTTAAAAAAAGAAGGGGATGTTCTCATAAGTTATTATATGAATGAATCTCAAGGACATTTTGGGGAAAAAAAGAATGGATGTTTAAACCAGTGAGGAAAATTACTTTCACAATGGAAGAGGTCCAATGTCATCCACCTGCCACTCATGCACCAACCAATACCTCTAGAGAGTGGTGCTGTACTGAACATTCACCGTTGGCATCTGTGGTTCAGAAATTGGACATTTATCAGAGAAAATAAGGACATCAACAATGATGAGGAAAAGTCCTGTTGTTGAGATCATACATAGCCTACATCCCTGTTGATATGGCTATATTTTTATCATTAACAAACAAACTCAGGGTGGATGCAAGAGTAGCCCTCCAGTCCTGTAGTGGGACATCTTTCCCACATGATTAATGAGACCGACCTCTGCAGTAGATGCCCGCAGAGGAACACACATGAAACATACATGCCGATTTGGCGATCTGTTCATATTGCTCCTCTTGACCTGCTTGCCATCAATCTTCCAATCTTCTTTTCAAGTCCCCGATCAATGAGGACAACTAGTATCATTGTCATGAAGGAGAGTAGAACTTCCCTCAAGCCATCTCTCTCAAAGTCATGAACAACCAACTAGACAGTCTAAAGTCTTAACCATAAGAAGGTTGATCTTCAGCACCATCCTCCAGGATCACCGCTGACTGGAACTGCAATGTGGCAGCGGCTCATGTGCCGGCTATGCCAGTATATTGTGCAAATTCTCTGAAAACTGAGACTGACCATTTCTTCCTCTAACAACTGGTCATCGGAAGCCCACATGAGACCATAGTGTTTGATGAACAGAGGAGCAGCAATGCAGCAGAAGTAGGTGTCATGCAAGTAGGAGCCATCTTTTCATGTCATTTACTTATGCCGTCAGGATCTGCTCAAGCCACCTTTTATATACCAATTCCATTTTATGATGGACTGCTGCTGCGGATGTCCAACTTTCACATAAATGTTTCAAGTTTGTATATTCAAGTTAAATTATAATTCTACAATGTTTGCCATTGGATTTGGGGCCTGATTCTATCATGTCTTCTCTGCTACTACAGAAGATTAGATATACTTTTGAGTTTCCATAACGACTCTTTGGTTCTTTAACTATGACATGAACAAAGAACTCAAAGCTCTTAGTCTGTAATTTTCTTTCTGTAAGTTCGTCAAAGCTGTCAAAAGCAGTCATTCCGAGGACAGTGCTTGAAATCATTATTACTGCCATAATGGTATGATAGTAGCAGTTGTTACTTGTTTTCCCAGGGTCTTGCCTTTGACTGGCACTTAATTCCATGAAATCATGGGCTCACTTAAGTAATTTAAGCCACTGCATGCCAGGTATTAGTAGTACCCTATTTTCCCACCTGCAAGGAGGTCATTGTTACATTCACACTCAAACAGAGAAGGAACTCAACCCTGTAAACCCATCTTGAAAGTCTGACACTTGGAATAACTACTAATAACAAGAAGTTTGTCAGTCAAGGTATAATCAGGAAAATAAAACCATTCAGAGTCATAAACAGAAAGAATTTAATGCAGTAAAATGGTTACAAAGGTGACAGAAAAGGCTGAGAATCAAATCAGGGAGTGATGGGGCAATCCAGAGAGAAGCAAGAGCAAGAACTGCTACCAGCCCTTGGCTGAAAGTGGCAGAGAGGTAAGAAGGTATTACTGGAATCCAGGGACCCAACTATTCTTTAAACAATTGTATTAGTAAGACTTAGAATCAATAATAAAAGCCCTGAAATAAAAATTGTTCAGCCCACTCAATATGCACCAAATGTGTGAGGCCAAAGATGTGGATCTAGTTGTTCAGCCAGGAGAACTTAGGGAGAACAGGCCAGGCATGTTGGTTCTACCCAGTAGGAAAGTTGTCATCTTCAGTGTAGAAGGAGCGGGGCAGGGATGGGGTTGGCTTTAGAATGGAATGTATCTCTCTGGTTGATCTCTTGAGAGACGGGGGGAGGAAATTAGATCTGAGAGAGCAGTTTCTTCTAATTCTGTAAAACACTAGGCTCACAAACTTTTTAGGCTTGAATCCTATCTTAAAAATATAACACAAATGGGAGAGAGCTATTAGGATGGGTCAATGATTGCCCTCAAACTTGGACACCATGAGCATAGGAGCTCCAAGGATGCCAAGAAAGGCATTAGTGGAACAGTGAGAATGATCATGGTGCCTGGCAGAACAACAACCTTCCACAGCCAGAGATTGTGGTGCCTAGGAAAGCAGCAACTAAAAGCAGCAGCAGTAAGAATTCCCAGAAAGATATGGAAAGGGTAAGTATATTGCAGAGTGTTAGGGTGCTGTTTTTTAAAGGTGAGGACCACAGCCAATAAAATTTGCATTTTTACTAGTTTGCTTCATATGTATTCATAGGTTTATAAGACCTGGAGAAATGTGGGTTACATGTAGATAGATTGAGTAGGCCCAGGTGATGATGTTCAGATGCGGCAAAATCTGGGTAAGAAATTCCCTTGAAGAATTCTTCCTTAGTGAAGCTATTTCCATCTGAGTAATCTGTAAATTATAAAGGCATTTTCTGAAATTCTATTTTTCACCCCTTCTCTATTTTTCTAATCTATTGTTGTGGCTTATAACAAAGTACACGTTAGCATAACATTGAGAGCTTCTTTATAATACTAATGACTCATTAGTACTACAACACTCTACCCTGTCCCTGATGTGACACAGGAGAGTCAAACTCCTCAGAGTGTAAAACATTTTGCAAGACAACTATCCTGGATTCTAGAGAGGACCTAGCGTAATGAAGAACAGAAAGGGAGAGAGAATCTTCTAGATTGGGACAAACTAAAGCCACAAAGGAATGCCATTTTTAAGGGAACTTGATTGGCTCCTATATAGGAAAAAATAAATATTTTTAATATATCATTCAATATAGTACATCTTTGAAAAGAATAAGGATGCTATTAACAATTGAACCGGGACAACAGGCAGAAAGAGGGATTTCCCCAGAGAAAGGAGGACACACTGTCTCCTAGTTATAAGGGACATTTTTCAGAGTTTTCAGGGAAATATGAGGATGATCTATGCATTGAAAGATGTTACTGAATTAATTTTTCTTAGGCGTGATGGTGTCATGGTTGTATAAGAGAATGTTATTATTCTTGGAAGATATATGTATACTGAAGTATTTAGAGTTAAAGTGTCATATGCATTCAGCCTTCTTTTGGATGATTTGGTAAAACGGGAAGCGTGTGTGTGTGTGTGTGTGTGTGTGTGTGTGTAAAGGAAGAGAGATGGAGCTAGTATAATAATATGTTAATAATAAATTAAAGGTAAAAGATTGTATGTTTCCATCATGCTGTTCTTCTGACTTTTCCATCGGTTAGAATTCTTACCCCCACTCCTCCTCCAAACAAGTCAACTAGTGAAAAAAAATAGGTAATAAACACTAGAATATATGCTTAGGTTAGGTGCTGCCTTTGGCTCAGGTCATGATCTCAGGGTCCTGGGATGGAGCCTGACATCGGGCTCCCTGCTCAGTGGGGAGTCTGCGCCTCCCTCTCCCTCTGCCCCTCCGCCTGCTTGTGCTCTCCCGCGTGATCTTTCTCTCTCTCAAATAAATAAATAAATAATCTTTTTAAAAGGGGGGGGCGCCTGGGTGACTCAATCAGTTAGAATATATGCCTAAGAAAAACAAACAACAGAAAACACTGATTCCTAACTCCCTACTACACTCCCAGTGATTCAGATTTAATTGGTGCGGGATGAGATCAGGATCAATATATGTTAAAGGCTGTCAAGCAGGTCGGAAAACCATTAGCTTTTACAATTACTTCTGTGCTGGTAACTTTTAGGCCATACTCACCGCTCTCCTGTTTTGTACTACTGTTCTGCGGTTCTAACTGACGGATATCTTCATCTCTAGACTGTCTGGTCCTTACAAGGCCTCAAGACATAGTTTTCATCTTTCTCTACCATCCCCATCTCTTCCAAACAGTTCCTATTAATTGTTTTTCTGTGTTTACTCGTGGTACATGCATTCTCCCAAAACTTGAAGCTAAAATGCAGTGAGTCATTTTTTTCCCTGTCCTGCCATCAAATCAGAATCAGTGTTGCCAGTTACTCCCACCCGCTGCTGTCTTCATGACCATTATGAAAGACCTTACTGGCTCTCTTACTGTGTCATTAGAAGAGTCTCGTTATTGGCCTCTTATTTCTATTACATACCTTTCTCCAATCCATCCTATCCACTGCAACTGAAGCATCCAAAACCAATCATTAAAAAAAAAAAAAAAACACTTTTAATTATACCTGTTAAAATGGAATATTATTAAGCTACCAAATGAAATGAGAATTTTATTTCCTGAATTTTAAAATTCTCCACTGTTTCATCACAACTTAAAACTCCAGGCTTGTGGCGTTTGGGTGGCTCAGTCAGTTGAGCGACCAGCTCGATTTCCACTCAGGTCATGATCTTGGGATCTTGAGATCAAGCCCCCCATCAGGCTCCTCACTGGGCATAGATCCTGCTTAAGATTCTCTCTCTCTCCCTCTACTCCCCCCCCCCAAACAAACAAACAAAACAAAACAAACTCCAGGTTTATTACACATAACACCATATGCCTACCTTATATTTGAGTGAAAATTCAGACCTGCCTTTCCATGATCTGTACCATATTGCAATTTTTCCTTGCACATTAACGCCCTCATCTACAACTTATTCACTAAAGATAAGTACAGCCTTCCTATGAAAAGCCCTTATTCCCTTTTGATGAATCCCCAGAGGATTTCATTTATATCGAACCCACTTTCTCACCTCTAATATTTGGAAACTGAGGTCTTTTTTTTTTTTTTTTTTAAGTAGGCTCCACACCCAGCCTGGAGCCCAACACAGGTCTTGAACTCACCACTGTGAAATGGAGACCTGAGCTGAGATTAAGAGTCAGACGCTTAACCAACTGATCCACCCAGGTGCCCCAAACTGAAGTCTTGCATGAGGGGAACCCTTAGGTAGATTCCTCACTCTACCCTTTCTTGTATCTCTTTTTTTTTTTTTTTTATTTTATTTACTTGACAGAGAGAGAGAGACAGCCAGTGAGAGAGGGAACACAACAGGGGGTGTGGGAGAGGAAGAAGCAGGCTCCCAGTGGCAGAGCCTGATGCGGGGCTCGATCCCAGAATGCCGGGATCACGCCCTGAGCTGAAGGCAGACGCTTAACGACTGCGCCACCCAGGCGCCCTGTATCTGTATTCCTACTTTCATGTAAAGTACATTTCATTCCTACTTTCATCTGTGCTCAGAGAAATGGTGCGTTACTTTACATACTTGCAGTTTCCAAGTTGGTTTTTATTTTCCGGGCTTCCTTATCTGATCATTCTAATACCAGCAAGGTATTAACTTGGAGAAAACTACCAGAATGAACCTTTGTTTGTGTATGTTCCCAGGCAGCTATTCCACATGTACCTCATATGGTCTGGTAGCTTTGCAAAACTTTTACCTCTCTTATAGTCATTTTCTATCTTTCATTATAATTACGCAATATCCCCTTCCATTATACTATAATCTTATTAAGGATAAGAAATGTCTTATCCATTTCTATAACCTTTGCAATACTTATAAGTTGGCATACACTTGCTGTTCAATAAATATATGCTGACCTGAACTGAACAAGTGTTTTTAGTGTCCTATACAAATCATTTTACTCTGCTCTAAAAAAATTACAATTGATTATGATTATTTCTATCATTCTTTTTCACAATAAGATAAAATATTTTCATTTGAAATTATATTTGGTGGGTTACAGCTGAATTCTGTACCAATAATCATGGATCATGGGAAGAATAAGAATGGTAGAAAATATTGGGAAGGCAAAATAAGAGGTTTGTAGAAACTGACTAGTAAATGAGAAGTAATGCTCTTTTTTTATTAGATTAAAACTAGCTTGAAATTGATATTTATTAAAATTTAAATTGATGAATGCTCGAAAACAGTACACAGAAACCTGTAATTCCATCTTGCATTTCTAATGATAGTGAAGAACTAAACAAAATGTTCTCTGTCATTTTTTACACCACTATAACCTTTGGATGAAATTACAGTCTTATACCAAAGTGCATTTGAAAAAGAATATCCCTGCCCATATTAAATGCACTATATGGAAAAACAGTACTTGTAATGAATATCTGTATAACATAATTATGTAAACACCTGCTAAGTACAAATGTGTTATTGTGTTTCAATCCCTAATGCTGCGATTGTTTAAAATATAAAGGAAAAGGAGAAAGAGAAAGGTTCTACTGTTTTATCTCAAAGGAAAAAAAGACATGTAATTCTGTATAATATTTTGAGGCCATGAAATATGCTATCTTGTTTCTTTTGGCAGCACAATTATTCTTAACATTTGACACTTCCACTCAAAATAAGAACAATTTTTCTTCTTTATCTTCTGGCCATATTTATTATTTCATTGAACAAGATGTAAAAAAAAAAAAAGTAAAAAATTATACAGGACCCAAAATGCAAGGCATAAAGGTACAAAATAGGAAAAAAAATGTCATCTGAAAATGAAAGAAGAGATAGACCAAAGAGAAAATCAATGATTAAAAATATCCTTACCTCGATCACATCTAATGATGTAAAAGATAGTTTTAAAAATAAATACAAATCTCCACTGTAGAAGTGAACAGAAGTAATATTATTTTATCTAAACTAATTTGTCAGAGGAACTAGGATAGAATCAAAGGACTTTTAACAGAAATTGGGCAGGAAATATTAAAATTCTTCCAAAAATGAATTATTTTTATGTAAATAAAATATCAGAATACATTTTTTATTAAACGTGTACTTCACCATACATCAACTTGTATATACTTACTACTTAATCGGTTTTCTTTGGAAGATTTTCCCTGATGAGGTTTATATATATGAATTTTAAAATAATAAATTCTTGAATCATGTAGTATTTCCTTCATGAGTAAAAAGTATTTTTTCAATAGTTGCAGATAAATATTTTTTATACTTCATGCAAATAATAACACAATTTCTTTTTTCCTTTATTATTTAGATAAGTTTTATTTGCTTTTATAGATAGCATTTTTTCATTGCTTCTTTCAAATCACTATTCCTTTATGTTGTAAAGTTTTGATGTTGTAGAGGATACCTTAAAAAAATATTTTCCTAAATAATTTCCATCATCTTTTCTTCCATTTTTCCCCTCAATTGTAATTAGGCCTTATTTATATACATACATCTACAATGTGAAATAGAATTTCTCTTTTAATCTCTTCTGAAGACTCTAATTTTGTCTTATTCAACATCCCACCATCAGTCCCAAAATATATTTCTTTTTTTTTTTTAAAGATTTTATTTATTTATGTGACAGAGAGACAGCCAGCAAGAGAGGGAACACAGCAGGGGAGTGAGAGAGGAAGAAGCAGGCTCCCAGCGGAGGAGCCCGATGTGGGACTCGATCCCAGAACACCAGGATCACGCCGTGAGCCGAAGGCAGACGCTTTAATGACTGCGCTACCCAGGCGCCCCCCAAAATATATTTCTGACTCCAGGCCCAAGTGTCTTAAAGCATCCATTTCAAATTTTGGACTATCTACAAAGTTAACAGATATTGAGAGAGGTAGCTTTTATATTTACAGATACATACACTCCAAAGTCACTCATATCATTCATTCACATCCTTACACCCTACTGGTCAATAATTGTGTTAGCTCTACTGCGAAAATATATCCAGACTCCAAACATTTCTTACCATCTTTACCATGACCTCCCAGTACATAATTTCTCACCTAAATTATTACCAGTCTCGTAACTGGTTTCTCTCTTCTACTCTTGCCACCCACCCCCCATACCTGCTGTCCCACTCCTGTGTCCTATTGCCAATATGCTGTCAAAATTCTCTCCATTCCTACCAATTCACTCAGGATAAAAGTCAAAGCCTTAGTAACTGCCTAAACTGATCTGACCCCCACTGGCTAAACACTGTGCATGATCTGATCTCATTCCTTACCAGTCTTCCCCTCACTTCTACCTCAGCTACACTGGATTTCCTGCTTTTCCTGTAGCATGCTTCCCCTCAACATTTCTGTATCTAAAGGAACAACCAAAGCATTTTCTTCTCATCAGGTTCAACAGTCACCTTTGTCATATTTGTTCAAATCTGTATTGGGTTCCTACTTTGCCAACTAATGCGTTCAGCTTATAAAATACAAATATGAAAAAAAAAAGCCACTTTCCCAAAGGAGCAGTCTAGTGGAGGTGATAAATGCTGTAATGGAGATAAACACAGGGAGCTATCAACCCAGAAGAAGAGGGACCAGTACATATTGTAGATACCAAAGCTTCCCGAGTTCAGCCTTGAAGGAGTAGCAGGGGTTATGAAAGTCAAGAAGAAATTCAGAGGGAATTTCAGGCAGAAGGCATAGACACAGAATTAGTAGAGATGTAATTTATTTGGAGAACTGCAAGCTAAGCTCCTCTTCAATTTATAGTAGGGCTCTGACAAATGATAAGGCTGGAAAAGAGGCAAGGAAAGAAAATAAGGGGGCTCTATGCATATATGTGTTTATTCTTGCATTAATTCAATAACTTTTCTGTGACATACCCTGTACTAGGTTCTGAAGAAATAATATAGTGGCCAAAAATATATGGATTTTATGCTCATATTGTTTAAAATATAGTAGGAAATACCATGTGATTTGAAGGGGAAACTCCAAAGTGTTATGAGAATGAGCAGAAGCATGCATAAATCAGACGTGGAAAGTTAATGGACACTTTTCCAAACAATTAACAACATCTGAAGGCTACATAGGCATTAGCCAGTGCTTTAGGCTGAAATGTGTCCCCTTCCCATTCATATGCTGAAGTCCTAACCTCTAGGACCGCAGAATGTGACGATATTTAGGAAAAGGACTTTTAACGAGGTGATTAAGTGAACACAGCTGTGTGGCCCTAATCCAATCTAATTTGTGTCCTTATAAGAATAGGAAATTTGAACACATGGAGAGACATGGGTGCAAGGGCATGTGCACAGAGGGACGACCACGTGCATTTTATTTGATTCCACTTTCTCTTTTCTTAGCAGATCATGTGCACTTCTTTGTTGTTTTATTAACTTTTTTTAGTGGCTGCCCTAGAGTTTGCAATATACATTTACAACTAATCCAACTCAGCTTTCAAATAATGCTGTACTACTCCACAGTATAAGTACCTTATAAAACAGTGATTCTAATTCTTTCCTTCCACTTCTATTATTATGCTGTCATTCATTTCACTTAGATCTAAGCATACATAGCGTATATAGACATATATGGATATACAACCAATGAACATACATCATCACATACGTTGTTGCTCTTGTTATTTTGAACAAACTGTTACCTATTACATTAGGAATAAGAAAAATAAAAGTTTTCATTTTACCTATGCTTATCTTCCAGTGCTCATCTTTTTTTGAACGTAGAGCACAGTATCTGACCCATATAAATTTCCTTCTCTTTAAAGAACTTCTGGGGATGCCTGGCTGGCTCAGTCAGGTAAGTGTCTGCCTTCAGCTCAGCTCATGATCCCAGGGTCCTGGGATCGAATCCTACATCAGGCTCCTTGCTCAGCAGGGAGCCTGCTTCTCCCTCTGCCTGCCACTCCCCCTGCTTGTACGCACTCACTCTCTCTGACAAACAAAATCTTACAAAACAAACAAGCAACCTTCTGTTAACATATCTTGCAATGCAGGTCTGCTGACAACAAAGTCCCTCAATTTTTGTTTGTCTGAGAAAGTATTTGTCCTTCACTTTTGAAAGACAATTTTGCAGGATACAAAAGTCAAGGTTTTTTTTTTTCTATCTCTCTCAATGCTGTAAATATTTTAATTCACCGTATTCTTGCATCATTTCTCAGGAGAAATTGCATATAACACTCATTTTTGTTCCTCTATGGATAGTGCTTTTTTCCTATCCTTCTTTTAGGATTTTTTCTTTAATTCGAAAATATATCTGGGTGTTGGTTTGGGGGGCATTTATCCTACATGGTGTTCTCTGATTTTATAGGTGTGTGGGCTGCTGTCTGACTTTAATTTGGAGAAATTCTCAGTCATTATTGTTTCAAATATTTCATCTATTCCTTCCTCTCTTTCCTGTCCTTCTAGTATTCCCATTGCACATATGTTACACCTTTTGTCGTTGTTCCACAGTCTGGGATTTTTTTTTTTTTTCTTGGTCTGTCTTTTCTTTTTTCCTTTTTTTCTTTTTCCAAGGATTCTATTGATGTTCTAGCTCAGGGATTCTTTCCTCAGCTGTGTTTAGTCTACTAATAAGCCCATCAAAGGCATTCTTCATTTCTTTCACAGTGTTTTTGATCTCTAGCATTTTTTGTTTGTTTCTTTCTTTCTTAGGATGTTTTCATCTCTCTGCTTACATTGCCCATCTGTTTTGCATGCTACCTACTTTATCCATTAGAGCCCTTACCATATTAATTGTAGTTGTTTTAAATTTTTAATCTAATAATCCCAGCATTCCTGCCATGCCTGGTTCAGATGCTTGCTCTGTCTCATCAAAGCGTGTTTTTCCTTTTGGTCAGCTCTGTAATTTTTTTTGATAGCTGGGCATCATATAAAAGGTAAAAGAAACTGCTATAAATAAGCCTTTGGTAAAGTGGTGGTGAGGCGTGGGGGGTGAAAAGTATTTTGTAGTCCTCCAATTAGCCTTCAGTGTTTTAGTGACCTTTGCCTCTGGACTGTAAAGTTCCCAAGTGTTCCTTGGTTTTTTCCTTCTCCCTTAGGTGGCATAAGATGGCTAGAGTGGGCTGGAGTTGGGTATTTATTTCTCTCACATGGAAGTCTAGAGCCCGCTGGATTTGAGTGTTTCCCTTCCCCAGGCCATTTGGGCCTTGATAACACCTTATTCGTGTAGGCTCTTATTAACTAGTTTCCCCTGAGGGCAGGCCTTAGTTAAGAACAGAGTGCTCTGGTGTATTTCAAAATGGTTCTTTTCCTCTGCCCCTGAAGGAAGACCAAGACAGTTTTTCATCAATATTTACTGTCGGAATCTTGTCAGGGTCTTGTAGGTAAATCTTATGTTATTAATGCTCTCCTATAACTGGGTTTCCTTGGAGTTTTTGACCCAGAGTTGTCCTCACGGAGCCTCCAGTATTTCATTAATTATGGTTCTGTTTTTCCTGCCCAGGCACTGGTTCAAGGAACGTTTCCACTCTTGAGTCTCTGACCTGGTAAGTTGTGATTCCCTGTATTTTTTTGTCCCTTCTCCAGTCTTGGAGACAGTACTTTGTTCCGTGTCCTCTCCTCTCTTATGGATCCAAGAATTGTTACTCTTTAACCTGTTCAGCTTTTTACTTGTTAGGTTAGAATGGTTATTTCCAAGGTCTTTAGATGAATAACCAGAAACCAAAATCTTTTTAAATAAGAATGTTCTGTAGTCTTCTTAGATAAGTATTTTTATGCTATTAAGTATATATCTGATGTAAAAACAATTGGAAAGTATATAGAATTATTAAGATAAAAATCCATGCATAATTCCACCAAGGAAGGAGAACCATGTAAGCTTTGCATATATGTATTTCTGGCATTTTAGAGATTTATACAAGTCTACATCTAGGATCACAGTTTCCAGACATCTTTAAATCTTCCACTATTACTTATTATTTATTACATGTACATAGTCCAATGTTAAGAAGTCTTTGAAAACATTGCTTAATGTCTATATAATGTTTTGTTCAAGTAATATTCCATAATTCAACCATTTTCCTGTTATTGGTGATTGAAGTCATTTTAAAATTTTCACTAATACTATTCAGCAATAAATATCCCTAAAAGTAAGACTTAATTTCTTTTTTTATTTTTTTTTAATTTTTTTTTTTAAGATTTTTTCTATTTATTCGACAGAGACAGAGACAGTCAGCGAGAGAGGGAACACAAGCAGGGGGAGTGGGAGAGGAAGAAGCAGGCTCATAGCGGAGGAGCCTGATGTGGGGCTCGATCCCGTAACGCCGGGATCACGCCCGGAGCCGGAGGCAGACGCTTAACCGCTGTGCCACCCAGGCGCCCCTAATTTCTTTTTTTAAAAAGATATTTTATTTGACACAGAGATAACACAAACGGGGAGAGCAGCAGAGGGAGAAGGATAGGGAGAGGGAGAAGCAGGCCCCCAGCTGAGCAGGGGGGGTCCTGGGATCAAGCCCTCAGCCGAAGGCAGATGCTTATCCTACTAAGCCATCCAGGCACCCAGTAAGACTTCATTTCTGATTGTTTTGTTAAGATGTTTTCTTAGAATCAAACTGTTGGGGCAACAGTTTCAAACTTTCCAAATCCCTTAATGAATTTCTACTACATATCTTTACAGAAAAGCTGCGACGATTTACCCTCCCACCTGAAAAACTTTAGAGAGGCTTTTTCACCCACTGAAGAAAGAGACCACTTATTATCTAAAATAAAAAGGAGCTGCCTTTATTGCTTGCTTATGTATGGGAGAGATGTACGAATAAGTCCACAGCGTGTCAGAGCTGTCTTATGTGTATGGCTTTGAGAAGTGTGAAGTTAAGAAAATTAAGAATTTCAAAAATGAGAGGGTTAGGAAATTCATGACTTTCAGGTGTCAGGTGTGAGGCTAAGGTTGACTGGCTAACTGTTAAGCCTAGGGCACTGTCACCTGTTGTTGAACTTTCCAGAGGTATGGATATGATGTGGAATGTCACTGGGCAACTGAGATGAGTTTAACCCCAGGTCTGCTTTGTTACTTGGCCACTCTTAGGATTCTGACCAAAGAACTATCAGTTTTTTATTATTTGGATTGCTAATAAGGTTGAATTTTCTTTATCTGTGTCTACTACCCTTTTTCCATGTGTTTTTTGCTAATCTGTTTGGTCTGCTTATACAAGATGTTCTTTTAGTTAATTTGTGTGACTGCGTTTCAGATTTTGCTTTTCAAGTTTTAATAAATATTGGAGAATTTCTCTTTGTTTACTTTATAGATGTACCTAAACTTTTTGTTGTTGTTGTTGGGTATACTTAACACACAATGTTACATTAGTTTCAGGTGCACAACTTAGTGATTTGACAAGTTTATACATATGCTATGTTCACCACAAATGTAGCTACCGTCTGTATTCTTAAATTGCTCTTAGATTATCACTGACTATAGTCTTTATGTTTTGCTGTGACTTAATCATTGGATTGTAGCTCCCTCTCTTCTTCACTCATTTCACCTAACCTCCCAACCCTGTCCCTTTTGCCAACCATCAGTTGTTCTCAATATTTATAGGTCTGATTCTGCTTTTTGTTTGTTTATTCATTTGTAGGTTTTTTTGGCTTTTGGATTTTGGGTTTTTCTTTTGTTTAGATTCTACATATGAGTAGAATCATATGATATTTGTCTTTCTGTGACCGATTTATTTTACTTAGCATAATACCCTCCAGGTCCATGCATGTTATTTCAGATGGCATGATCTCATCCTTTTTTATGCCTTTGTAATAATCCGTCATTTGTATACACCACTTTTTCCTTATCCAGTCATCTATTAATGGACACTTAGGTTCCTTCCATATCCTGGCTATTGTAAATAATGCTGCAATAAATATAGAGGTGCATTTATCTTTTCGAAGTAGTGTTTTTGATTTTTCTGGGTAGTGGAATTACTGGATCATATAGTATTTCTATTTTTAATTTTTTGAGAAACCTTCATTCTGTTTTCCACAGTGGCTGCACCAATTTATATTCCCACCAACATTGCACAAGAGCTCCTTTCTCTCCACATCCTTGCCAAGATTGTTTCTTGTGCTTGTTATTTTAGCCATTCTAACAGGTGTAAAATGGTGTCTCATTATGATTTTCATTTTCATTTACCTGATGATGAATGATATTGAGCATCTTTTCATGTGTCTATCGGTCATTTGTATGTCTTCTGTGGAAAAATGTCTATTCAGTTCCTTTGACTGTTTTTGAATTGGATTTTTTGTTTATTGGTTCCTTTTTTTGGTGTTGATTTGAATACATTCTTTATATATTTTGGACATTAACCCTTATTAGATATATCTTCTGCAAATATCTCCTCCCATTCTGTCAGCTGCCTTGTCATTTTGTTGATGGTTTCCTTTGATGGTAGAAGCTTTTTATTTTGATGTAGTCCCAATAGGTTGTTTTTGCTTTTGCTTCCCTTGCCTTGGGAGACATGTCTAGAAAAATGTTGCTATGGCTAATGTCAGAATTTACTGCCTGTGTTCTCTTCTAGGATATTTATGATTTCAGGTCTCACATTTAGGTCTTTAATCCATTTTGAGTTTACTTTTGTGTGTGGTGTAAGAAAATGGTCCAGTTGCATTATTTCACATGTAGCTGTTCAGTTTTCCCAGCACCATTTATTGAAGAGACTCTCTTTTCCCCATTTTAGATTCTTGCTTCATTTGTCATTTATTAATTGACCATATAAGGGTTTATTTCTGGACTCTCTTTTGTTCTATTGATCTATGTATCTATTTTTGTGCCAGTACCATATTGTTTTAATTACTACAGCTTTGTAATGTATCTTGAAATCTGGAGTTGTGTCATCTCTGGTTTTGTTCTTCTTTTTCAAGATTGTTTTGACTATTTGGAGTCTTGTGTGGTTCCATACAAATTTTAGTATTATATGTTCTATTTCTGTGAAAAATGCTATTGGTATTTTGATAGGGATTACATTAAATCTATAGTTTCTTTGGGTAGTATGGACATTTTAATCATATTAGTCTTCTGATCCATGAGCATGAAATATCTTTCCATTTGTTTGTGTCGTCTTCAATTTCTTTCATCAGTGTTTTATAGTTTCTGGAGTACAGGTCTTTCACCTCTTTGGTTAAGTTTATTCCTAGCTATTATATTCTTTTTGGTGCAATTATGAATGGTGTTATTTTTTAAATGTCTCTTTTTGCTACTTTGTTAGTAGTGTATAGAAACACCACCGATTTCTGGGTATTATATTGTATCAAGCCATTTTACTGAATTCATTTATTACTTCTGGTAGTTTTTTGGTGGAATTCTTAGGATTTTCTACGTGTAGTATCATGTCATCTGCAAATAGTGACAGTTTAACTTTTTTTTACCAATATGGATGTGTCATTTATTTTTCTTGTGTGATTGCTGTGGCTAGGACTTCCAGTACTATGTTGAATGGAAGTGGTGAGAGTGGGGGTTTCTTTTTCAGCCCAGTATGTGATCTATTCTGGACAGTGTTCTATGAGCACTTGAAAAAAATGTATATTATGTTGGATGGAATATTCTGTGTAGATTGGTTATGTCCATCTGGTCCAATGTGTCATTCAAAGACATTTTCTTATTAATCTTTTGTCTGGATAATCTATCCACTGATGTAAATGGATGTTAAAGTCCACTACAATTATTATAATACCATTAATTTCTCTTTGTATCCATTAATATTTGCTTTATGTACTTAGGTGTCCCAGTGTTGGGTGTGTAAATAGTTATAATTGTTATATCCTCTTGGATTGATCCCTTTATCATTATGTAATGCCCTTTTTGTCTCTTGTTACAGTCTTTGTTTAAAGTCTGTTTTGTCTGATGTAAGTATTATTACCTTGGCTTTTTTTTTTTCTTCTGTTTGCAGAGTGAATGTTTTTCTAGCCTTTCACTTCCAGTCTGTATGTGTCTTTAGGTCCGAGGTGAGTCTGAGTAGAATATAGACGGGTCTTTTTTTTTTTTTTTTTTTTCTTCCCAAGAGAGAAATAGAGAGTGAGCATGAGCAGAGGAGGAGGAAGGAGAGCGAGAGTCTCAAGCAGGCTCCAACCCCTGCATGGAGACTGACTCAGGGCTTGATATGACAGTGAGATCGTGAGATTATAACCTGAACAAAAATCAAGTTGGATGCTTTAATTGACTGAACCACCCAGGAACCTCAAGATGGGTCCTTTTTTTAAATCCATTCTGCCACCCTATGTCTTTTGATTGGAACATTTAGGCCATTTACATTTAAAGTAATTATTAATCATTGAGTACTTATTGTCATTTTCCTATGTGTTTTCTGATTGTTTTGTAGTTCTTCATTTCTTTTTCTCTTGGTCTTTGTGATTGATGAGTTTCAGTAGTGTTGTGTTTAGCTTTATTCCTCTTTATTTGTGTATCTATCATAGGTTTTGTTTTTGTGGCTATCATGGAGTTAATATTTAACATCCTAGGTAAATAGCATTCTGTATTAATTTGATTATTTAAATTCAAATGCATTCTAAAAAAAGAAAACAAAATACTTATTTTTCTTATTCCCTTTTTCCTCTTGTTACTCCCTCCTGCATGTTTTATGTATATGTTGTCATATTTTACATCTTTTATTCATAATTTTTATGCCTAATTATGGCCATTTCTTTTCCACTTAAAGAAGTCCCTTTAACATTTCTTGTAAGGCTGGTTTAGTGGTGATAAACTCCTTTATATTTTGTTTGTCTGAGAAACTTAATCTCTTCTCCAAATTTGAACAATGACCTTGCTCGGTAGATAATTTTTGGTTGTAGGGCTTTTTTTTTTTTTTTCTTTTAGCACTTCGAATATATCATGCTACTCTCCTATGATCTGCAAAGTTTCTGCTGAAAAATTAGCTGATAACCTGATAGATTTCCCCCTGTAGGTAACTTTTTCTCTCTTGTTGCTTTTAAGATTTTTCTCTTTATCTTTAAACTTTGACATTTTAATTATTATGTATCATGAGCAGACCTCTTTGGGTTCTTCTTGCTTGGAACTCTCTGTTCTTCTTGTGTTTGGATGTCTTTTCCTTCTCTAGATTAGGGGGGTTTTCAATTATTATTTTTTCAAATACAGTTCCTCCACCCTTCTCTCTTTTTCTGGAACCCCTATAACATGAATGTTTGTTTACTTGAGATTGTCCAAAAAACCTCTTAATCTATCTTCATTTTTTTAAATTCTTTTCTCTTTTTGATGTTCAGCTTCTATACTTTTCATTACCCTATCTTCCAGATCACTGATACTTTCTTCTTTCTCCTCTAATCTATGGTTGATTCTCTGGAGTGTGTGTTTTATTTCAGTTACTGTATTCTTCAACTCTGATTGATTCTTTTCAATATTTTCCATCTCCTTATTGAATGTCTTACTGAGTTCTACCACTTTTTTCTCTAGCTCAGTAAGTATCTTTCTGATCATTACTTTAAATTCTTTATCAATCATTTGCTTATCTCTATTTCATTTAGCTCTTTCTCTGAGACTTTTCTTGTTCTCTCTTTTGGAGCATATTTCTCTGTCTCTCCATTTTGCTTGACTTTCTGTATTTGTATGGATCAGGCAGAATGTCTACTTCTCCCATACTCGAAGGAATGGTCTTGTGTATGGTGTCCCCTATGCAGACTGTGTGTGCTTGTTGAATGCTGTGTAGCTGGAAATATAGCTGTATATGCTAGTTACTCTTGTAAGCCATGGATTTTTACAGAAAGAAGAAAGAATAATAATAAAATAAAAATAAGGAAATAATGAAATTTTAAAAAAAAGCAAAAAACAAAACAGGAAGAAAGAAAAGAAAAAAGGAAAAAAAGAAAGAAAACCCCAAAGGGACAAAAATAAAAACAAGATCAGAAAAATTAGAAAAGATAATTTTTGTATTTAAAGAATTAAAAATTAAAACATAGCTGATTTTTTTGTTCTCCAGCACCACAGGGAACGGTATGGGCTTGTGGACCCTAGGCCCACTGAGGTCACAAGCTCACTGTGAGCTGGAACCTATTTCTGTCTGAGTTTCTAAGGTGGAGGGAAAGAGAGCATTCCTGCAGCTTCTTAGCTCTTTTAAATCCCAGCTCTTTTTCTCTGTCTCAGATGAGCAGGGCTGGTGTGGGCTTGTGGAACCTGAGCTTGCTTAGGTAGCAAGCTCATTGTGACAATCAGACCCACTCATTATGGTGTCCAGACCCTGCTCCAGTCTAGGCTTTCAAGATTAATGGGAACATAAACCATATTGTTCTCTAGCCCCTCTGATCTGGAGAGCTTTCCCACAGCTCCTCACTGCTTAGCAGAGTTCTAGTGTTGCCTCTTTTATACACTAGTTTCTCTTTTAAACTATGGGTTTTTATTTCAGTGCCCAAGGACAGAGGAATCTGTTCAGTACTTTCCCTCCCCACTGCGTTCACAGTGTAGGGGTGGGGGTTCTCTTTGTTACCATGTCTCCATCTCTCTTGCTGTTCCCGCGCCTTTATTTTTGGTTGCTCAGAAGCTGTTCAGTCAGCCCTCGGTTCTTCTTCAGGAGGAGTCATTCTTTAAATAGGTGTAATTTGGTGTGTTACATGTAAGAGGTGAGTTCAGGGTCTTCCTCTGTCACCATCTTGGACAGGAACCAAGATGTACCTAACCTTTTTGTTCCTACCACCACCACCACAACATCTCAGGTCTTCAGTTTCTCATGCTTAAATTACTGAATTGGCCTATCAGCCAATCTCCCAATACTAGTCTGCTTTCTTCCTATCATTCATATCACCGTAGTTTATCTCCCTAATTCACTGCTTTTATCAAGTCAGTTTTCCTCCATGAAAACCTCAGTGCCTCGTTATGGTCGAAAACAAAATCCTAGGATGCTACAGAATCCTTTCACATGCATGTCCCACTCATAACTTGCTTAAACACAAATATTGGACTCCAAATAGCCTCAAGTATTTATTGTCCTTCAACATCCATTCAGTTCTTCTTTCTTCTTCCTCTTGCCTTTAGTTAATGCCTGTCTTTTGCAAATTACCCAAGGAATGATAAGACACATAAAGCCTGCAAATATTCAGAGCAAAGTTGGGAAGTCTTAGAAGTAATCATGCAAGTCCCCCAAAATGTACTGAGAACTGTGTTGACTCTGAGTGGAGAAGAACGTGCTTCTCACAGGTGATAATACTTGAGCTGAATCCTGAATGCCAAAGAGAACTGGCTGCAAAGGCCCAAAATGGAGAGAATGTATGAAACAAGTAGGAGTTCCAAACAGTTCTGTAAAGGCAGAACAGAAAGGGTGATGGTAAGAGTGAGCTGGAGAGAACACATGGGCATATGTATACATCCATACAAAGGAAAAAAGCATGAAGATTCCTTCAGACTAATTGACCTGAATGCCTGGATGATATAATATGAGGTGGGAAGGCAGCAGGAATAAAACCATTGTGACCAGAATGACTCCTAGTCTCCTGATATAGACAATATGGTAGATTCTGGATTTGTAGACAAGGAACTAGAGGAGAAACAGGTTTGAGGTGGGAGAGTAGATTCGTATGAGGGTATATTGACTTTGCACTGCCTGTGAGAAATACAAATTAGAAGTTCAATTGGATTTTTTTTCTTCTCTGTTGTTACCCACATTAGTCCCTCTACCTATAGTGTCTTCCTTGTCTCTCGCAACTCATCAAATCCTACCCAATCTACAGCCTAAGTCCCAGTCAATTGTTATAAAACTCTTTATCTACATGAACTCAAATGAAACATTTATCCAAAAACTGTTTAAATACTGCTTGTCCAAATAGAGTCTTGTCTTTCAGTAAAGCTGCTCTGCCTTATGTGGCCCCACATGAGAAACGTTGGCACATTGTACAGGGAATTCTTTTGTCTGTTTTGATTTCAATTCCATGGCAAGTAGGAGAACTTATTGGGAAGATAAAGGCAAGTTGGAGGTAGATTTGAGGGAAGAATTATGCTTTGGGGGAAATATACACTTATTACTGTGAATTATTTAGCCCAGTCATTGTGAAGGATAGCAGAGACTCACTAGAGAAGTGGCTTCCCAGTAAAAGGTCACAGGTTGTATTGAGTTTTTTATAGAGGGTATGCCAGGGCCTTAATGTATCTTAATAGCTGGAGTCCTAGGCTGTGACCATTGTCATGTTCTGTACATTAGTGAATTATTAACTTTTATTTGTGTGTAAGAGAAGAGTGTTTTCCTAGAGATTAATAGATAATGAAATCCATAGCTCTCGGGCTTGAATAATAGTAAAGCTCCCTTCCCCCTCTGCCTTACAACGTAATAAAGCTCTAATATAAATTAGGTTTTCAAAAAAAATTTGCAATAATAGAGAAAGACACATACTATACGCTAATATTCAGGATATATAGAAATGGCCAAGGAGTGTGCACCATGCTTGTAGCTGATGAATCATAAGCATTGAATACTATTTTGTTATTTCCTATGTATGACAAAAAATTCGCACTAATATTTTTGATGATACTTACCTATCAACTGTCCTTGCCTAATAAAACAGACTTGAACACAAATAACAAAGACATATATCCTCTTCCTAAATCAAATGACACCTTTTCAGAGACCATTCTTAGCAATAAAAAAAAGAAGTGTGAATGAACAGATTTTCTACACATTTAGTACAGTGAGAAAAGAATTGTGCCGCATGTCTAATTTTTGTGATTCTTTGAATTAAAGATCACTGTGGGGTTATGTTTAAAAAGAGCCCAATTCACAGTAGTAGAGGCTAGCAATTCTAAAATTACTTTCTGTGGCTTTTAGGATGGAGCATATGAGTAAATATATTGAGAATGATGAAAGCTATATTTCTTCTGTTGGTTAAAGGAGTTAGAAATTTGAAAAGGAGGAAGACAAGAATAAACTCTGTATAATCATTTAAAATTGGAGGTAGTAGTATGAATGCATAGCTTTTAATATAGAGATATAGAGGGGCGCCTGGGTGGCTCAGTCAGTTAAGTGTCTGCTTTCGGCTCAGGTCATGATCCTGGAGTCCTGGGATCAAGCCCTTTGTCAGGCTCCCTGCTCAGTGGGGAGTCCATTTCTCCCTCTCTCTCTGACTCTCCCCACTGCTTGTGCTCTTGTTCTCTCTCTCTCTCTCTCTCTCTCTCTCTGAAATTAACAAGTAAAAAATCTTTAAAAAAATATAGAGATATAGAAATGAAGTTATAGCTAGAGATAGGCAGATACAGATATTTTTGTATTTTGTAGCTTTCCGACTGAAAGGGCCTAGAACTAAAGCTATCCCTATAGCAATGAGCAAACCTTACTCTCAGATACTGGTTTCTGTGTACCATAGCCTACTAAAAGAAGCTGGGGCTCCTTAGAGAAATGATTGAGTCCAGGGCTATGGAAGAGAAAGGAAAAGATGAGTTTGGAGCATCTTGTTGTAATGTAAAGCAAGGAATTGATAAATAAAATAATGAGAATATATCAAAAGGATGATGAAGCCAGCTTGAAGTGGCTCTCACTGGCCAAATTTGGGATGGTTTCATAAAAACAAGTAGGAATCCTGGAACATTCATGACATAAAATAAGAATTTATATGAGCCCATACTAATACAAATAAGTAAACAAATATATAAATGGAAAAGAATAATGAAATTAGAAAATCAACTATCATTTGCAACTATCATAGAAATTATTCATTTAGCCACAAATATATGATGGCTAAAACTGGTGAGAAAAGTTTGGTGAGGATACTTATTATTGCAAAGTATTCTTCTATGAATTAGTTATTACTCAAAAAGGAAATACAGTAACTTTGCAGTGGATGAATCTTACAAAAATAGTCAAGTAATCAAAGCTAACATCACCAATAAAAGGACAAACCAACACTAGAGACCTCCTGACTTGATAAACTAGAAAAGACACAGCATCGCTTCTACGGTCCTTTCTGCCAAATATATGTAACCTGAATCAAACCATAGTGAAACATCAGAAAAACCTAAATTGAAGGACTTTCTAAATGGAGAGTATGATGATTCTTTCCTAATAGCACATAACATACTACTGATATTCAATCAAATGGTCGCTGAAATATGTTCAGATAGCAGAAGTGCTATGGAACAATGAATTCAGTATGAAAATAATAAATCATGGAACAGAAATGAAAATCATGATCTTGCTTGAGCAGGGCACTCCTATCCAAAACTTCCCCAATATGGACAAGATTAAGATGAACAAGATTGTATATTGTGGTGTTATTTGAGTGAATGGTGGCTACATTCCCCAAAATGTGTAAAGGGGAAGATAAATTAATTTCTGATAACTTTATAGTACAACATGATAATGCAGGGAAAAGAAAATCAATGGTAGAAGCAAAATACACATAAATTTCTGGAATCTATTCTTAAAAGATATACTTCAAACTGTGGCATTTTAAAATAGAATGGATCCTTAGAAAGTCTCTAATAATCCAAATCCATTTTTACAAATAAATTGAATCCAGATAGAGTGACTTATCTGAGATCATCTGGTAATTAGATGATGACCTGGAATCTCGATCACGTAGTTGAACTAATATATTTGGAATCTTTGATCTGCCTTTTTTCTGTTTGCTTAAAAATTAAAATAACTGTTTCACCTTAGTGACTTTCCAGTAACAAAGAAATGTATGCAAAATCCTGTGATGGCTAGAACCAAGGCGTGGCTATGTACTCAGTATTATTATTATTATTATTATTATTATTTATTATTTATTATTATTCTACTATAGAACGGGTTCTTTCTTAATTATGCTCTAAAACTGATATTTCACTAATTTCTAAGATCAAAGAGAATCTCACATGTGATTTTGACTGACTGAATTGCATGTCCAGAATGATTGTAAAATTTTTAATCATTGTTCAAATATGTGACATGGGTATTTCACTTTTGCATGGGGAAACGTACACTAGCTTTTAGTTCCTATTCAGTATATCTAAGAATGATCCTCCTATCATAAAAGGTATAAAAACATTTAAAATAAAATAGAGGGATTACAGTGGTAAACCGTACTCAAATTTATCATTCATACTAACAGCTTCTGAATATTAGGTATTCCATTCAGGAAAGTACCAGAGTGAGTGACAGCTGCAGGCATTTGAGAACTAATGGTCGTGTCATTAACCAGAGAGACTTTTCTAATGTAAAATCATGAAAGGTTAAACAAAATCCTTAGCATCATGAGGAAAATAGCTTTCCTAAATCTTAGCAATTATTAATATTACCAATGTATTTGACTTAAAGCAAAGATTTTCTCTTTTTTCAGCTTTATTGAGGTATATTGACAAAGTCGTAATATATTTAAAGTGTATATCGTAGTGATCAGATATACGTGTACATTAGGATTCCACCATGTGGATAATTAATACATCCATCACATATTTACTTTTTTTATTTTTTGGTGATATTTAAGTTCTACTTTTTTAGCAAATTTCATTTATATGATACAGTGTTATCAACTACAGTCACCATGTTTTACATTAGATCCTCAGACCTTGTTTACCGTAGCTGAAAATGCGTACCCTTTGACCTAACCTCTCCCAATTTTCTCTAATCCCCAGGCCCTGGAAACCACTTTTCTCCTCCCTGTCTCTGAGTTTAACTGTTTGGTTTTTTTTTTTTTTTCCTTTTAGATTCCACATAAAAATGATACAGTGCAGTATTTGTCTTTCTCTGTCCAGCTTATTTCACATAGCAGAATGTCCTCAGGGTCCATCCAAGTTGTTGCAAATGGCAGGAATTCTTTCTTTCTCATGGCTGAATAATATTCTGTTGTATATACAAACCACATCTTCTTTATCTCTTCATTTGTTGATGGACCCTTAGGTTGTTTCCATATCTTGACTATTGTGAATAATATTGTAAGAAACATAGAAGTGCAGATATCTCTTCAAAATACTGGTTTCATTTCCTTTGAATATATATCCAGAAGTGAAATTGCTGGGTAATGTGGTAATTCTATTTTTTTTTAATTTTTAGAGGAAATTTCCTACTGTTTCCCAAGGGTTTCCTTTTCTCCACATCTTTGCCAATACTTCTTACCCTTTGTCTTTTTCATGATGGTTATTCTACCAGGTGTGAGGTGCAATATCATCATAGTTTTGCTTCGCCCATTTTCTGTTTTTTTAAATCATAGTGTTTGGTTCTTTTACCATTTGGTTCTATGTGCTTTTTGTATATATTGACTATTAATTCCTTCTCAGATATATGATTTGCAAATATTTTCTCCCCTTCTATAGGTTGCCTTTACATCAACATTTTATTGGTCGTTTCCTTTGCTGTGCAAACGTGTTTTAATTTGATGTAATCCTACTTTCTGATTTTTGCTTTTATTGTGTTTCCTTTTGGTGTCAAATAAAAATAAGTAATTTCCAAGAGTGATGTTGAAGAGGATACTTACTATGTACATCTAGTTTTATGGTGTCGGGTTATATTCCAGTCTTTGATCCATTTTGAGTTGATATTTGCATATGGTGTAAGATAGTGATCCAGTCTCATTTTTTTTTTCTTGCACATGGCTATAGAGTTTTCCTAGCCCCATTTATTGAAGAGACTATCCTTTACTCATTGTATATTCTTGGCTCCTTTGTCATAAATTAAATGACCATATATACATGGCTTTATTTCTGAACTCTGCTTCATTGACCTATATGCCTATTTTTATGCCAATACCATACTGTTTTGATTGCTATAGCTTGTAATATTGTTTGAAATCAGGAGATGTAATGCCTCTAGCTTTGTTCCTTCTCCAGACTGCTTTGACTATCCAGAGTCTTTTTGTGGTTCCTCACAAATCAAAGGATTGCTTTTTCTATTTCTATTTCTGTGAAAAATGCCACTGAAATTTTGATAGGAATCATGTTGAATCTGTAGATTGCTTTGGGTAGAATAGACATTTTAATAATATTAATTTTTCTAATCTATGAACATGGAATATCTTTCCACTTTTATTCCTGTTTTCATCAATTTCTTTCATCAGTGTTTTATAGTTTTCAGAGTACAGGTCTTTCACCTCCTTGGTTAAAGTTATTCCAGATATTTTATTCTTTTTTGATGCAGTTTTAACTGGGATTATTTTTCCAATAGTTTGTTATTAATGTTTAGAAACAAAACTGATTTGGTATATTGATTTTTGTATACTGCAATTTTACTGATTTCACTTATTCTAGCAGTTTTTTGGTGGAGTCTTTAAGGTTTTCTCTATATAATATGCCATCTGGACATATTATATAGGGACAGTTTTATTCCTTTCTGATTTGTATGCTTTATTTGTTTTTCTTACAAATTTGCTCTGGCTAAGACTTTCAGTACCATGTTGAATAAAAGTAGTAAGAGTGAACATCCTTGTCTTATTCCTGACCTTAGAGGAAGAAAAAAACTTTCAGTTTTTCATCTTTTTTTTTTTAAGATTTATTTATTTGTCAGAGAGAGGAGGGGGAGAGAGAGAGAGAGAGAGAGAGAGGGCATGCACAAACAGGGGGAGTGGCAAGGAGAGGGAGAAGCAGGCTCCACGCTGAGCAAGGACTCGTTCCCAGGACCCTGAAATCATGAGCTGAGCTGAACACAGATGCTCAACCAATTGAGCCACCCAGGCATCCCATAGTTTTTTGTCTTTCAATATGTTGTTATCTGTGAGCTTGCCTTATGTGGTCTTTATTATATTCCCTCTATGCCTAACTTGTTCAGTGTTTTTATCTTGAATGGATGTTGAATTTTGTCAAATACTTTTTCAGTGTTTATTGAGATGGTTTATGATTTTAATCGTTCATTTTGTTAATGTGGTATATCACTTGACTGATTTGCAGATGTTGAACCATCCTTGCATCCCTGGAATAAATCCCACTTGATCATGTTGTATGATCCTTTGAATGTATTTTTGAATTCGATGTGCTAATATTTTGTTAGGGATATTTGCATCTATATTCATCAGGGATTTTGGCCTATAATTTCCTTTTCTTATAGTGTCCTTGTCCGGTTTTAACATCTGGATAATGCTGGGTTTGTAAAATGAGTTTAGGTCTGTTCCTTCCTCTTTTCTATTTAATTGGAAGAGTTGAGAAGGATTAGTACTAATTCTTTTTTAAATGTTGGTATATTTCACCAGTGAAACCATGTTTCTGGACTATTCTTTGCTGGGAAGTTTCTGATTATTGTTTTAATCTCCTTACTAGTAATACGTCTTTTCAGATTTTCTATTTCTTCATGATTCAGTCCTGTTGGGTTGTATGTTTCTAGGAATTTACCCATTTCTTCTAGGTTATCCAATTTGTTGACACTTAACTGTTCATTGTAGTCTTGTGATCCTTCATATTTCTATGGTATCAGTTGTAGTGTCTCCTTTCTGATTTCTGATTCTATTTGAGTCCCGTCTCTTCTTTTGGCAAGTGTACCTAAGGGTTTATCTTTTTTTATGTTTAAAAAAAAATTGCTCTTAATTCAATTAATTTTTTGCCTTTTTACTTTCTATTTTATTTATTTCTGCTCTGATCTTCATTATTTCCTTCCATCTACTCTATTTAGACTTAGGGTTTTTTTTTTTCTTTTCTAGTTCCTTGAGGTATAATTGTAGATTTTTTATAATAAATCTTTCTTTCTTTTTTCTTAATTATGTGAGCATTTATTGCTATGAACTGTCCTCTTAGTAGGCATTTTCTGCTTAGTCTTTACAATATAAGCATTACCTTATGGCCTATCATAAAAAAGTACAAAATGTAGCCAGAATTTATTTGTACATTTGTATGAGAGTCTGTTCTTAATACTGAATTTCAAGAAGATTTTAAGATTTTACTAATACTTGGTATTCCTTATGCATTTTTACACTTAAAAATTTACTTCTAAAAACTAAATAAGGGCATAATATTCACTTATCAAAAAATATATGCAAATGGCAAATAAGCACATGGAAAGATTCTGAAGATCATTAGTAATTAAGGAAATGCAAGTCAAAAGCATCATGAGATATCATTACACACAGTGAAATGGCTAAAATTAAAAAGATGGACAAAAATAAGTCTTGACAAGGTTATGGAGTAACTAAAATTCTTATATATTGATGATGGGATTGAAAAACACAAGAGCCACTTTTAAAACGGCTTGGAAGTTTCTAAATAAGTAAACATACATCTGCCCTGTGGCCAAGAAATCACCTTCCTAGATATTTATTCAAGAAAAATAAAAGCATGCCTCACAAAAAGACATACTCAGATTTTCCTAGCAGCTTTGCTTATAATCTCAAAAGCTTTTAACAATTCTGCCATTTGCAGTGGCATGGATGCCCCTTGAAAACAGTATGCCAAGTTAAATAACCCTGTCACAAAAGGACAAATATGGCATGTTTCCACTTATATGAGGAATCTAAAACAGTCGAGTCATAGAAACAGAGAGTAGAATGGTGGTTGCCTGGGGCTTTGGGGTGAGGGAAATGGGAGTTGTTGTTCAACAGCTATAAAATCTCAGTTATGCAAGATGATTAAGATCTGTAACTCTGCTATACAATACTATAACAATACTATATTGTATTCTTTAAAGTGTTTAGGGGCTAGATTTCATGTTAAATGTTCTTATCACAATAATAATAAATATTGGGAACAACTTAAAGCCTATCAACTGGTAAATGGATAAACTGTAATACATGTATACTATAAAATCTTACCCAGCCTTAGAAAGAAACTAGTGAAACACTGTGATAACATGAATGAATCTCAAACATTTTTCTAAATGAAAGAAGGCAGACATAAAAAAATAAGATACCAAAGAAATTCCATGTATATAAAATTATTTTAAAATGCCAAACTATAGTGACTGAAAGTATGTGATTGGTTTTCAATGACTACGGGTCAAGGAAGGGGATTGACTGCACATTGGAACTTTTTTAGCTGACAGAAATGTTCAATATTACAAGTCTGGTAGGAATTAGACGACTGTGTACACCTCTCAAAACTTGTCAGATTAAGCTCCAATTAACCTCACTTAAAAAATATCAAAGGTATCATAGAAATAATTTAAGTATTTCTGAAATGAGGCATGGAATTTCTTCATATTCAAAAACCTAAATATATTATGTATCTTGCAGCTGTGCACCAAGATCCACTCTTTCCTCCTAAGATAGTAATTGAGTTACAGCTGGGACAGGATTGCGCAGCTATGGACTGCTTTTTCCGACCACATTCTGCTGTGTTCAAGGGGTCAAGTTCTATCAATAGCAAGTGAATGGAAAGAATATTAGCAATCTGTGTTTTAAACGAGAAAAGCTCTGACTTTTGGCTTTCACTCTGTCCTCTGCTCTCCAAAATGGAATGATCAGGATGATCTTGGAGATCGTATAGATAAGAAGGGACCGTTACTGCCAGCTTCCGGGGGCACAGAGCTGTGAATTCACTAGCGACACCCACTTTGGACTGCTCTTGAATGAGAAATTACTTTTTTGTCAGTAAGCAGCCTATCTTACGCTAACTAAAACACTTCCCTCAACTAAAATTTCTCTTTCCTCTGAGAATATTCCCATGATACATGAATCAAGCAATTTATAGAACAATGTTACTACAGGCTACCATCTATTTAAAAATACTGCTAATATTTGAGGGAAAATCAAATGACTGGGAGACAGAGACAGAAGAAAAAACTTCATTATATGCCATTATGGAATGGCATGCATGGAAAACACTTGTATTTTTATTTTTGTACCATGTGAATATGCAATCTGTAAGAAAAAAAAAAGGAGCTTAAATTAGGAAACAATAAAATGTAAAAAATAAATTATCTTGACATACCGTTTCTATCCTATTTAATTGCAGAGACTCTGAAGATGTGCTACACACACCAAGAGAGATCATGAACTCAGAAGAATTATAGAACAAATGTATAAAAATTACTTTGCAGAGTGTTTAACACATAGTAGGATTGTTATGTGGTATAAGGAATTAGAGAGCATTCACTCACAGCAGGATTCTCTTTTCAGTCTTTCTAATGTCAAATTTGACCCTAACTTTTTCTTTTTAGGATATTTGACACAATGCTACATTAGTTTCAGGTGTACAGCAGAGTGATTCAACAAGTTTATACATTATGCTATGCTCCCCACAAGTGTGGCTATCATCTCCCTCCATATAGTGCTATTACAATACCATTGACTATATTCCTTATCCTGTGCCTTCTATTCTAGTGACATTCATTCCATAACTGGAAGCCTCTATCTCCCACTCCCCTTCACCCATTTTGCCCATCTCCCCAACCCCTACCCTCTGGCAACCATCAGTTCTCTGTATTCATATGTCTGATTCTGCATTGTGTTTATTGATTCCTTTTCTCTTTTTTTCTTTCTCTTTCTTTTCTTTTCTTTTCTTTTTTTTTTTTATTCCACATACAAGTGCAATGATATGGTATTTGATTTTCTCAGACTGACTTATTTCACTTAGCATAATACCCTCTATGTCAATCCATGTTGTCACAAATGGGAAGGTCTCATCCTCTTGTTATGGCTGTATAATATCCTATTGAATATGCATATATGTGCATCTGTATATGTATGTGTGTGTATATGTGTGTGTGTGTATATATATATATATATATATATACACACACACACACATCTTTCTTATTCATGTGTCTATTAATAGACATTTAGGTTGCTTCTATATCTTGGCTATTGCAAATAATGCTGCAATAAATGTAGGGGTGCATATATCTTTTCAAATTAGTGTTTTTCTTTTCTTTGGGTAAATAGTAAAGGAATTTTTGGGTCGTGTGGTATTTCTGTTTTTAATTTTTTGGAAAAACTTCCATACTGCTTTCTACAGTGGCTGTATCAATTTACATTCCTACAGTGTACAAGGGATTTCATTTTCTCCTCATCCATGCCAACTCTTGTTGTTTCTTCTTTTTGATTCTAGACATTCTGACAGGTATGCGGTAATATCTTACTGTGGATTTGATTTGCATTTCCCTGATGATTAATGATGATAAGCATCTTTTCATGTGTCTTGTTCGCCATTGGTATATCTCCTTTGGAGAAATGTCTACTCATGCCCATTTTTTAATTAGATTTTTTTTTAGTGTTAAGTTATATAAGTTTTTTATGTACTTTGGATTTTAACACCTTATTGGATATGTCATTTGCAAGTATCTCCTCTCATTCAGTAGGTGGCCTTGTCATTTTGATGGTTTCCTTCACTGTGCAAAAGCTTTATGTTGTGATATATTCCCAATTGTTTATTTTTGCTTTTGTTTCCCTTTTCCTTAGGAGACATATCTAGAAAAATGTTGTTATTGTTGATGTCAGAAAATTTACTGCCTGTGTTCTCTTCTAGGATTTTTATGGTTTCAGGTCTCACATTTAGGTCTTCATCCATTTTGACTTTATTTTTGTGTATAGTGTCGGAAAGGGGTCCAGTTTCATTCTTTCACATGTAGCTGTCCAGTTTTCCCAGCACCATTTATTGAAGAGATTCTTTCTTCAATACATACTGTATATTGTATGTAAATGTAAATAATGTATATTCTTGCCTCCATTTGTCATGAATTACTTGACCGTATAGATGTAAGTTTCTTTCTGGAGACTCTGTTCTGTTCCACTAACCTATTATCTGTTTTTGTGCCAGTACCATACTGTTTTGATTACTATAGCTTTTTTTTTCTTAGTTTTTATTTAGATTTCAGTTAGTTAACATATAATAGTTTTGGTTTCAGGAGTAGAATTTAGTGATTCTTCAATCTTGAAATCTGGAATTGTGATACTTCCTGCTTTGTTTTTATTTCTTGATTCCTTTGGCTATTCAGGGTCTTCTGTGGTTCCAATCAAATTTTAGAATTGTTCAAGTTCTGTGAAAAATGCTGTTGGTATTTTGGTAGGGATTGCATTAAATCTATTGGTTTCTTTGAGTAGTGTGGACATTTCAACATCTATCCAATACTTGCTAATCTATCACAAGCTTGAGACCTTTAAAAGAAAGAAGGTCTAGCTAGAACTTAATAGATACATTTTGTTTATCGTGTGTGTCTACTTTGTTCTTACTTCATATTAAAAGAATTGATACGAGTCCTCTAGTCCTAAACCTGATTTTTTTATATGTTTCCTTAAGTAAAAATTTGGATCAACTAAATAAAACTTTTAAGTAAATATTAGTACAGTTATTCTGAGATAGGGCAAAAAATAATCACAAAAGGGTACATGAAGTTTTGTATAAAATTCTATTCTTGAAAAATTTCACCTCTCACATGAAAGTTCTCTAAACCACTCTTGCATGAAATTATCTTTCTCTGCCTATATTTCTCATTTATTTAATCAATTCTATCTTTTCTTTTTCCCCAGTTTTATTGATAAATAATTTATCTATATCACTGTATAAGTTTAAGACAAATGTATGATGATTTTATTTATATATCATGAAATGATTACCATAATAGGTTTAGCTAATATCCATCTTCTTATATAGATACAGTCAAAAGGAAAGAAATAAAAAAGGAAATGATTTCTCCTTATGATGAGAACTCATAGAATTTACTCTCTTAACAACTTTCTTATGTGTCATATAGCAGTATTAGCTATAGTCATCATGTTGTATGTTACGTTACTAGTACTTACTCATCTTATAACTGGAAGTTTGCACCTTTTGGCCACCTTCCTCCAATTTCCAACCCCCCACCCTCTGTCTCTAGTAACTGCAAGCTTCATCTCTATTTCTATGAGGTTTTTTTTGATTCCACATATACATGGGATCATGAAATATTTATCTTTCTCTGTCTGACTTATTTCATTTAGTAGAATGCCTTCAAGACCCATCCATGTTGTCACAAATGGTAAATTTTTTTTCATTGTTTACTTCTGAATAATATTCAGTTGTATATACAAATAATACTTCTTTATCCTTTCATCTTTTGATGGACCTGTAGGTTGTTTCCATGTCTTAGTGATTGTAAATAATGCTACTTTCAATAAGGGAGTGCAGATATCTTTGAGTTGGTGTTTTTGATTCCCAGAAGTGAAATTGCTAGATCATATGTTAGTTCCATTTTTGACTTTTAAAAGATCCTCCATCTTGCTTTCCATAGTAACTCTACGAATCTATAGTCCTACCAACAGTTCACAAAATTTCCCTTTCCCCACATTTACACCAGCATTTGTTATTTTAGCAGACACAGGACGATACCTCATTGTGGTTTAAATTTTCATATACTAATGACTAGTAAGGTTGAGTATCTTTCATATACCTATTGGCCTTTTGTATATAAATTGTGTTTTGACATTTTGCTATTGAGTTGTATGAATTCTTTATATATGTTGGTTATTAAACCCTTATCAGATATTTGGTTTGCAAATATATTTTTTTTCCATTCTGTAGATTGTCTTTTCACTTTGTTAATAGTTTCTTTTGCTGTGCAGATTTTAGTTTGATGTCATCCCACTTGTTTTTAATTTTGTTTCTTTGTTTTGAGTATTAAATCCAAAAAATCATTACCAATATCCATATCAAGAAGCTTTATTCCTTTGTTTTCCTCCAGGAGTTTCATAGTTTCAGGTCTTACATTTAGATCTTCAATTCATTTTGAAAAAAATTTTGGGAGTGGTATAGGATATGAGTCCAGTTTTATTCTTTTATATAGTTATCCCAGCACCATTTATTAAAATGACTGTTTTTTCTCCATTGACTATCTCGGCTCCCTTGTCAAATATTAGTTGAGTATGCTTGGGTTCATTTCTGTTCCATCAGCTTGTCTGTTTTTATGCTAGTACTATACTGTTTTGATGATCTTAGCTTTATAGTTTAATTTGAAATCAAGAAATGTGATGACTCCTGCTTTGTTCTTTCTCAAGATTTCTTTGGGTATTTAGGGTATATTGTAGTTCCATAAAAGTTGAGGAGTGTTTTTTCTACTTCTGTAAAAAATGACATTGGAATCTTGATAGGGATTGTATTGAGTGCATAGATGATTTTTGGTAGTATTGACATTTTAACAATATTCTTCCAATCTATGAACACAGGGTACCTTTCCATTTATTTGTGTGTTTTACAAAGTCTTTCATGAATGCCTTATCATTTTGAGGGTAGAAATATTTCACTTCCTTAGTTAAATTTGCTTCAAATATTTTATTGTTTTTGATGCTATTGTAAATGGGATCGATTTCTTTTTTAGAAAATTCATAGTTAGTGTACAGAAATACTACTGACTTTTGTATGTTAATTTTGTATCCTGCAACTGAATTCATTGAATAAATCTAATAGTATTTTGGTTGAGTCTTTAGGATTTTACACATATAAAATCATGTCATGTGCAGAACAGAGAAAATTTTACTTCTTTCTTTCCAATTCTGATACTTATTTCCCCCTTGCCTGATTGCTCTAGGTAGGACTATAATACTGTGTTGAATAGAAGCAGTGAGTGTGGGCACTCTGGTCTTGCTCCTGATCTGAGGGGAAAAGCTTTCAACCTTTCACACTTGAGTATGATTAGCTGTAGGCTCATATATGGCCCATCATCATGTTGAGATATATTCCTTCTGTGCTTAATTGTTCAGCATTTTTATTATGAACGAATGGTGAATTTTGTCAAATGAATTTTCTGCATCTATTGGGATGATCATATGATTCTTTTCTTTCATTCTGTTAGTGTGATATATCACTTTGTTTGATTTACATATGTTGAACCATCGTTGCATCTCTGAATAAATCCCACTTGATCTTGGTGCATTTTTTTTAATGTACTGCTGAATTTGATTTGCTTGTATTTTTTTAATGATTTTATTATATTATGTTAGTCACCATACAGTACATCCCTGGTTTCTTTTTTTTTTTTTTTCTTTAAAGATTTATTTATTTATTTCAGTGCAGAGCCCATCACGGGGCACGATCTCATGACCCTGAGATCATGATCTGAGCTGAAACCAAGAGTCAGACACTCAACCAACTGAGCCACCCAGGTGCCACAATGAGAGCTTTTTTAAATCGAGGTATATTTGACATGATAGTTTCAGGAATACAACATAAGGATGTAATATTTGTACATATTATGAAATGATCACCACAATGAGTCTAGTTAACATCCATCACCACATATTGTTATAATTTTTTTCTTGTGGTGAGAACTTTTAAGATCTACTCTCTTCACAACTTTCAAATGTGCAATATAGTATTGTTAACTACGGTCACCATGTGGTACATTGTATTCCCATGAGTTATTTATCTTTTTTTTAATTTTAATGTTTTTATTATATAATGTTAGTCACCATACAGTACATCCCTGGATTCTGACGTAAACTTCGATGATTCATTAGTTGCGTATAACACCCGGTGCACCATGCAATACGTGCCCTCCTTACTACCCATCACCAGTATATCCCATTCCCCCACCCCCCTCCCCTCTGAAGCCCCCAGTTTGTTTCTCATAGTCCATAGTCTCTCATGCTTCATTACCCCCTCTGATTACCCCCCTTTCTTTATCCCTTTCTTCCCCTACTGATCTTCCTGGTTCTTATGTTCCATAGATGAGAGAAATCATATAATTGTCTTTCTCTGCTTGACTTATTTCACTTAGCATTATCTCCTCCAGTGCCATTATGTTGCAGCAAATGTTGAGAAATTGTTCTTTCTGATAGCTGAGTAATATTCCATTGTATATATGGACCACAACTTCTTAATCTAGTCATCTGTTGAAGGGCATCTCGGCTCCTTCCACAATTTAGCTATTGTAGACAATGCTGCTATGAACATTGGGGTGCGTATGGCCCTTCTCTTCACTACGTCTGTATCTTTGAGGTAAATACCCAGTAGTGCAATGGCTGGGTCATAGGGTAGCTCAATTTTTAACTTTCTAAGGGACCTCCACACTGTTTTCCAGAGTGGCTGTACCAACTTGCCTTCCCACCAACAATGTAGGCGGGATCCCCTTTCTCCACATCCTCTCCAGCAATTGTTGTTTCTTGCCTTGTCAATTTTTGCCATTCTAACTGGCGTAAGGTGGTATCTTAGTGTGGTTTTGATTTGAATTTCCCTGATGGCTAATGATTTTGAACATTTTTTCATGTGTCTGTTAGCCATTTGTTAGTCCTCATTGGAAAAGTGTCTGTTCATATCTTCTGCCCATTTTATGATTTATTTGTTTCTGACGTATTGAGTTTGAGAAGTTCTTTGTAGATCTTGGATACCAGTCTTTTATCTGTAGCATCATTTGCAAATATATTCTCCCATTCTGTAGGCTGCCTCTTAGTTTTTTTGTCTGTTTCCTTGGCTATGCAGAAGCTTTTGATCTTGATGAAGTCCCACAAGTTCATTTTATCTTTTGTTTTTCTTGCCTTTGGAGATGTGTCATGAAAAAGGTTGCTGTGGCTGATGTCGTAGAGGTTGCTACCTATGTTCTCCTCTAGGATTTTGATGGATTCCTGTCTCACATCGAGGTCTTTCATCCATTTGGAGTTTATTTTTGTGTATGGTGTGAGAGAGTGGTCAAGTTGCATTCTTTTGCATGTAGCTGTCCAATTTTCCCAGCACCATTTATTGAAGAGACTGTCTTTTTTCCACCGGATGTTTTTTCCTGCTGTCTCAAAGATTAGTTGCCCAAAGAGCCGAGGGTCCATTTCTGGGTTCTCTATTCTGTTCCATTGGTTTATGTGTCTGTTTTTGTGCCAGTACCATGCTGTCTTTGTGATCACAGCTTTGTAGTACAGCTCAAAATCCGGCATTGTGATGCCCCCAGCTTTGTTTTTCCTTTTCAACAGTTCTTTGGAGATTCGGGGTCTTTTCTGGTTCCATACAAATTTAAGGACTATTTGTTCCAGTTCCTTGAAAAATGTCATCGGTATTTTGATCGGGATAGCATTGAAAGTGTAGATTGCTCTGGGTAGAATGGACATTTTAACTGTGTTAGTTCTTCCAATCCATGAGCATGGAATATTTTTCCACTTTTTGTGTCTTCCTCAATGTCTTTCAAGAGTGATTTATAGTTTCTAGAATATAGGTCCTTTACGTCTCTGGTTAAGTTAATTCCAAGGTAACGTATGGTTTTTGGTGCTATTGTAAATGGGATGGATTCCCTAATTTCTCTTTCCTCGGTCTCATTATTCATGTACAGAAATGCAACTGATTTCTGAGCATTGATTTTATATCCCACCACATTACTGAATTGCTCTATAACTTCTAATAGTTTGGGAGTGGATTCTTTTGGGTTTTCCATATAGATTATCATGTCATCTGTGAAGAGAGACATTTTGACTTCTTCTTTGCCAATTTGGATACCTTTTATCCCTTTTTGTTGTCTGATTGCTGTTGCAAGGACTTCTAGTACTATGTTGAATAATAGTGGCAAGACTGTGCATCCTTGTCGTGTTCCTGATCTTAAGGGAAAGGCTTCCAGCTTTTCCCCCATTGAGAATGATATTTGCTGTAGGCTTTTCATAGATGGTTTTTATGAGATTGAGGAATGTACCCTCTATCCCTACACTCTGAAGGGTTTTAAACAGGACAGGATGCTGTATTTTGTCAAATGCTTTTTCTGCATCAATTGAGAGGATCATATGGTTCCTGAGTCTTTTCTTGTTGATATGATGTATCATGCCAATCGATTTGAGAATGTTGAACCACGCTTGCATCCCAGGGATTAATCCCATTTGGTCATGATGGATAATCCTTTTAATGTGCTGTTGGATTCTATTAGCCAGGATCTTGTTGAGGATTTTGGCATCCATATTCATTAGGGAAATGGGTGTGTAATTCTCCTTTTTGATGGGGTCTTTGCCTGGTTTGGGGATCAAGGTAATATTGGCCTCATAGAATGAGTTTGGTAGCTTTCCTTCTGTTTCTATTTTTTGAAATAGCTTTAGGAGAATAGGTATTATTTCTTCTGTGAATGTTTGATAGAATTCCCCAGGAAAACCATCCGGGCCTGGAGTTTTGTTATTTGGAAGGTTGTTTATCACTGACTCAATATCTTCATAATTAATTGGCCTGTTTAAGAAATCAATTTCTTCCTGTTTCAGTCTTGGTAGTTTATAGGTTTCCAGGAAGGCCTCCATCTCTTCCAGATTGCTTAATTTATTGGCATATAGCTGTTGATAAAAGTTTCTAATAATCCTTCCAATTTCATTGGTGTTGGTTGTGACCTATCCCTTTTCATTCATAATTTTATCAATTTGGGTCCTTTCTCTATTCTTTTGGATAAGTCTTGCCAGTGGTCTGTCAATTTTATTGATTCTCTCAAAGAACCAGATTCTAGTTCTGTTGATCTGCTCTACTGTATAGTCCTGGTTTCTAATTCATTGATTTCTGCTCTAATCATGGTCAACTGCTTCCTCGTGCGTGGATTAGGCCTGTTCTCTGTTGCTGTGCCAGCTTCATGAGGTGAGAATATAAAAACTGCATTTTAGATTTTTCTATTCTTTTGAGTGAGACTTGGATGGCTATGTATTTCCCCCTTAGGACTGCCTTTGCAGTATCCCAGAGGTTTTGGACTGCTGTGGTTTCATTCTCGTTGGTCTCCATAAATTTTTTAAATTGATTTTTGATTTCCTCATTTATCGAGTCATTCCTGAGCAGGATGGTTCTTAGTCTCCAAGTGTTTGAGTTTCTTCCAAATTTTTCCTTGTGGTTGAGTTCCAATTTCAGAGCATTGTGGTCTGAGAATATGCAGGGAATAATTTCAGTCTTTTGGTATCGGTTGAGACCTGTTTTGTGACCCAGAACATGGTCTATTCTTGAGAATGTTCCATGGGCATTAGAATAGAATGAGTATTTTTGGTTCTGGGGTGTAGTGTTCTATATATATCTATGAGGTCCAACTCGTCGAGTATGGCATTCAAAGCTCTTGCTTCTATGTTGGTTTTCTGCTCCGGTGCTCTGTCTATTGCTGATAGTGGAGTGTTGAGGTCCCCTACTATTAATGTATTTTTATCTATATGTCTCTTTATTCTGGTTAAGAGTTGGCTTGTGTATCTTGCTGCTCCCTGGTGGGGGCATATATATTTGTAATTGTCATATCCACTTGTTGGATACATCCTTTAAGAATAATATAGTGCCCTTCTGTGTCTGTAACTATATTCTTTAGTTTAAAATCCAATCTGTCTGATATGAGAATTGCTACCCCAGCTTTCTTTTGAGGTCCATTGGCGTGAAAGATGGTATTCCATCCCTTTACTTTCAGTCTGAATGTATCTTTAGGTTCAAAATGAGTCTCTTATAGGCAGCAAATAGATGGGTCATGTCTTCTTATCCAATCTGCAACCCTGTCGCGCTTTATGGGAGCATTTAGGCCATTTGCATTGAGACTGATTATTGAGAGTATGATTTTAATGATGCCATGTTGCCAGTAAAATCTTTGTTTCTATAGATTGTGACTTTCTGTTCTGTATCACTCTTGGGGCCTTTTTACTTTTATAGAACCCCCCTTAATATCTCCTGTAGGGCTGGTTTCGTGGGTATGAAATTGGTCAATGACTGGCGATTCCGGAAGGTCTTTATATCTCCATCCATTCTGAATGACAGCCTTGCTGGATAAAGGATCCTTGGCTGCATGTTTTTCTCTGAAAGAGCTTTAAAAATGCCCCCCCCAACCCTTTCTCTCATTCCAGGTCTGTGTAGACAGGTCTGACGTAATTCTGATACCTTTGCCTTGGTACGTGAGAAATTTCTTTGCCCTGGGTGCTTTCAATACTGTATCCTTGGATCTAATATTTGCAAAATGCACTATGACGTGACGTGGCATAGGTTTGTCGTGGTTGAGCTTGGGAGGGGTCCTCTCTGCCTCTTGGATATGAATGTTTCCTTTGCTAGATTAGGGAAGTTTTCAGCTACAATTTGTTGAAGTATCTCTTCTAGACCTCTGTTTTTCTCCACCCCCTTGGGGATGCTGATGATTCTGACATTGGAAGTTTCATTGAGTCAGTAATCTCCCGTAACCTACATTCCTGAGCGTGGATTTTTTTGAGTCCAGACTCTATTTTAGCTTTTTCTTCTACTAACCCATCCTCCAATTCGCTGATACGTTTTTCCGCCTCACTCACCCTGGCCGTCAGAGCCTCTAGTTTTGACTGCATTTCGCTCATAGAGTTTTTAATTTCTGCCAGATTTGCTCTCATTTCCACCTTAGAGATTCTATATTCTCATTAAGATTTTCATTAATACTTCTTTCAAGTCTACACATCATCTTGACCATTGTTACTCTGAATTCCATTTCTGATAATTTGGTTATATCCATATCCATTGTTTCTGTGGCAGAGGCCACAGACTCATTGTCTTTTCTGGGGGGGATTTCTCCTTCTCGTCATTCTGATGAGGAGAGATTACGGGGTTGTCCAGAGCCCAAATTATTGACCGGGACCCAGGCCATGTGCCCTTGTTTTATAGGGATCTTAGGGATGTGGGCTTCTTGATTTTTCAGCCTGCCTTCTGGGGGATGGTCCTGCTGCGCCGATACTTAGGCAACCCTGTTTGGGTAGAGTCTCCGTGTCCCCTGCGAGGGGGGATCAGGGTGGGCACACTGTGAGCCGGTATTTCCAGGCTTTTGTTCTCTGGTGGCTTTCCCTGGCGGTTTGCTGTGCCTCTTCTGAGAGTCAGAGCAGCAGCGGCCGAATTTCAGCCTCTGTCACAGAACAGAAGGATCACGGACCGTTCTCCACTGATGTTCTGGCCACTTTAACTCTGTTACTGTTGGTGCCGCTCAACCCTGCAGTGAGCATCCCGGTATGTGCGCCCCACACCTGGCGTCCCAGCCCTCACTTCCAGGGCTGGCGTGTCTCTGTCTTTTGTGTTTCTAACACCGCCAGCCGCCAGCCATCAGCCGCCCCGCGGGCTCCCGGAGCTCCCGGTCTCAGTCTGGTTCCAGTGAGCACACCGGAGCTCCGTTTCAGTCTGGTGGCGCGCGTTCCCCTGCTCACGGTCTCAGTCTGCTCTCTCGCGGGTGCCGGTCTGGAGTCCGCCAGCTCCCCAGTGCAGGTGGCTACTGCTTCCCGATGCCCGAACACGGCAGCTCCCTCCCCCTTCCGTTTATCTTCCAATATCTGTGTGCAGTTTCACAGCTCCCCGCTTCGTACCTCAATACTCAGTGCTGGAGATGTTCATTTGTAGAGATCCAGATGTATCTTCCCGCATCTCAGGCTGATTCCGTGGATATTCAGGATGGTGTGGTACCTATCGAGCTCGACTCAGGGGACCAGCTGAAAAAGGGGTCCCCTACTCCTCCACCATCTTAACTCCCTCCCTTCTGCCCATTTCTTAAATAGATTATGTGTTTTTTTGGGTGTTGAGTTCAATAAGTTTTTTATAGATCTTAGATTATGAGCCCTTTATCAGGTATGTCATTTGCAAATATCTTCTCCCATTTTGTAGGCTGCCTTTTAGTTTTGTTGATTGTTTCCTTTGCTGTGCTGAAGTTTTTTATTTTGACTAAGTTCCAGTAGTTTATTTTTGCTTCTGTTTCCCTTGACTCTGGTGATGTATCTAGTAAGAAATTGCTATGGCTGAGGTCAAAAAGATTTCTGCCTGCGTTCTCCTCAAGGATTATGACGGTTTCCTGTCTCACATTAGGTCTTTCACCCATTTTGAATTTATTTTTGTGTATGGGGTAAGAAAGTGGTCCACTTTCATTCTTCTGCATGTGGCTGCCCAGTTTTCCCAACACTATTTGTTGAATAGACTGTCTTTTTTTCCATTAGATATTCTTTGTTGAAGATTAATTGACCGTATAGTTGTGGGTCCATTTCTGGGTTTTCTATTCTAATTCATTGATCTGTGTGTCTGTTTTGGTGCCAGTACCATCTGTCTTGATGACTCTGACTTTGTAATATAGCTTGAAGCCTGAAATTGTGATGCCTCCATCTTTGCTTTTCTTTTTTCAATATTGCTTTGGCTATTCAGGGTCTTTTCTGGTTCCATACAAATTTTAGGATTGTTTGTTCTAGCTCTGTGAAAAATGCTGGTGGTATTTTGATTGGGATTGCTTTAAATGTGTACATTGCTTTGGGTAGTGTAGACATTTTAACAGTGTTGTTCTTCCAATCGATGAGCATGGAATGTTTTTGCATTTCTTTGTGTCCTCTTCAGTTGCTTTCATAAGTGTTCTATAGTTTTCAGCAAAGAGATCTTTTACCTCTTTGGTTAGGTTTATTCCTAGGTATCTTATGTTTTTTGGTGAAATTGTAAATGGGATCAATTCCTTGATTTCTTTTTCTGCCGTTTCATTATTGGTGTATAGAAAAGCAACAGATTTCTGCACATTGATTTTATATCCTGTGAATTTGCTGAATTCATGTATCAGCCACCAAAATCTGAGATCATTGAGTCCAATAGTCAAGAAAGAATTCTTGAGATGTCTTCAGTGCAAAAAGTGTGGTTTTAGTATACCACAGGGACAGGACTTGGGGGGCAGAAAGTGCTCACTATAAGTGAGGAGTGACTTATTACTTTTAAATTTGGAGGATGGGGAGGGTAGAGATAACCTAAGTCTCTAAAGGGAGTTCTGCATGTTAAAGAAGAGTTATAGGATCCTGAGTGTCTGGCTATTGTCAAGATATGGTTGTTTTTAGTGTCTAGCAAAAGATTAATATTAGGCAGCCATAAGTTCCTTGAGGAATATCACACATAGCCCACTTCTGGGGGGGCAGGTTGCAGGTATTAGCTTGTGCTTTGCCCTCAACTTGCCTTTTGCTCCCTCATCATTACCATTATGGTGATATTACTCCCCATCTCAATCTCGTGTTTTCTTGTGTTGCCTTTTGACAGTCTTACTTTGGTATTTTGTTTATTTACTCATTCAGTATGTATTTATTGAAGAACTACTATATGTATGCTTTGTGTTAGGAGTGATGCACAGTTGTGAAAATAAAGTTTTCATTGTTGAAAAAATAAAATTTTGGAGAATGACTTTGTGATATGCAGTATACCTGAGGGGAACTAAATCTCAAAGAATAGTATTAAAATGGCATGACGTACCCAGTTGTTACCACTCTGTTCACCATAATCTGATTCTGGTAGCCATGCAGCATTCAGTCCACCCACATGAAACTCATCTTTGCAAAAACAAATACCTAAGGTTATATGCAGTCTAGCTGAAAAGACAGTAAACCATAGATAGAAAAATCATGTATTTTGTTATATTAAAAAAACATACAGCAGGATACTAGAAATCAGGAATTTGAGCAGAAGAAATGGGATGGATTGAATTTCAAATAGAGTATTCTAATTTACCTAATGCTTTAAAATTTATGTCAAGTCAGATTCTTATTTTATTTTATCATCTAAATGATGTGTATGCTCCCTTTTTTTCAGTTACATACTTAACAGTATAAAAGATGGAGCAGTTTGCTGAGTTTGGGGAGAGATTTCAGCATTCTATAAAGGAAATTCACACCTAAAATGTAAGTACTGAGTATTTTAAGTATCAGAATTAAGTCATTACAAAGTCATTAGTCCTTGAAGCACTTACTAAAAGTTGGATTCACTACCATAAAATGGCTGCTTTCACCACCAATCCACTAGTATTCAAGACTAAAATACATCTTCCTTAAACTTGAACTACATGCATGCGGTCCCTAGATGACCTTGCCCAAAGCCGCTGCCTCACACATGATACAGGAAAATGATTGACTGGCTTCCCATACATTAACATATTTTTTCCTTACAGATATTGGTAAGTTTTAGGTTAATGGTACCATGAGATATTTAAAACATAGGTTTCCTATAGACTTAAGTACTCTTGAAATAATTAAATGATTCTAATTTCCTCTCTGTTCCTTCCTTCCTTTCCTTCTCTCTCTCTTTCATTCTCCCTTCTTTTTCCCCATCTTTTCCATCCTTTTGTCACTTTTTTTTCCAAGTCAAAAAGTTGGTTCTTCCCCATGTGATCCATTCAGAAGTGTCAGTGATATAAAATATTATCTTTTTTATGATATCAAATCCAAAAGAATAAAAAATGTAAGGATCCCAGCAACTCTATGACTTACTCAAAACTATTTGTCCATCAATATCTCTTTAAAATTTTTTAAGTAATAAACAATTTCCCTTTTTCTTAAAGCTGTATATCCAAATCCAGATACTTTTCTTTAGCCTCGCTGTTCTCTTGAAATTAAGACTCTGATAACCTGATGTCTACATATCCTAAAATTGCACATTACAGGCAAATGGACACTGTAGTCCTCCTGGCTAGCAGATAGTACTATGGCATTGACCCCTTTCTATTGTCTGTTGAATGACAGCTTTATGTTCTTCCATGGCTATTTGGGATAATCATGTGGAAAATCATTACATATGATGCATGTTTAATCAAGGAACTATCAAAATTCCTGTGTCTTTTAGATTAGTTTGGAGGTAACTTAAACCCATTCTGAAAACCAACCAGCAGTTAGTAGTAAAATAGAGAGCATGTAAGTCTCCTGTGTAAATAGGTTTTGAACAACTACCACAAATAGAAAGCAATTTAATTTGAATTTCAACATAATTACTGTTTATAAATATATATCTTAAGTTATATATTAATAAGGAACAGATTCTTTTAATATCAAAAAGAATATACCATTTAATTTTGATTTTTAATGAAATAAAAAAATAAAAGCACAATTTTATAAATCTGATCTTTAGGGCATTAAATAGAATGGATTTCTATGAATACAATAATATAGAAGTTTATGGCAAAGTTCTCTAGTGTAATAAAATCTTTTGGATTTTTCTATAATAAAAATGAGTACCACATCATTTAAAGTCATTGCCCATGGATCTTCTTTTGTCTTTTAATTTTTCTGTAAGTTAAATGAAAGCTTTTTGTCTTCTTTGACACAGACTTTTCCCTCAGCAGGCAAAACTTTGAGAAATACATTAGGTACAGATGATTAAATTATCTTTCATGAGTATGAGCTTCTGCATGCAAAATAAATTTAAATGTGTATACAGTTACCTGTAATCTGAAATGAAGTACATGTTGTTCGTGAACTTATTTGCTCTCCCACATGAAGATTTTTTACGGGGTAACTGACTCCAATTAGAAACAGTTCATAAATTGCTGCTACTCAAACTTACCAGTTTTTATAAGCAAAACGGAAGAAAATCTTTCTGCTCTTCTTTTAAAAAATTCAAGATTTTGAAATCTGTTTGCTCTCACCATAACTTTTAAAGACCTGATTTTATGAGCAATTAAGAGAAATTTTACTCATTTATAGAAATTACATTAACCGGGAAAGCATGAGGTGTTTTTCATAACTCTCTGTCATTCTTTGCCTCTCCTAACAATAAAGATTCCCAGCCAACTAGTAACGAGTTTCTTTTAACACTAATATTTCAAATTTTTGGCTGTTCTAAGTTTCTCTAGTGATAATATCATTTAAAATGTAATTGTTGCACTCAAATATTTACTTTATTTCCTTGAACTATTAAGTTTTCATGAGATGCTCATAGAATCTTTTGTTTCATGGACCATAAATAAACCCCCAAACCACCACTTCAGCACATTTCTAATTGTAATGCACCGTGTAATGTTATAGGCCATTATACAGATGTTTTCTGTTATTGTTAGGTGGCAGACAGTGACATTGAAATGTGTGTTTGCATTACAGAGATAGTGCGAACTCAATCATGAGTCTTAATGTAATAGTTTTTTCACTCCAGAAACCCAAATTTATTTCACTGTGTTTGCCCTTCAAGTAAGCTGTTGTATTTGAATTCTTCAGAATAACAACCCAAGCCCTGATTTCCCTGAGTTAAATACAAATAAGTAGATAAGAATGGTTCTCTGATTCATACTTTACTGTGTATCTTTTCATAAGAGATTCAACAATTGATATAAGGCATACTGTTGATGTGGAAAGTTCTTAAGTTAAATTACTTGGGTTTAAAATAAAACAGTGCTATCCTCCCTGTCTCTAAAATAAGACTAGAATCTGACATGGGTTGTTGTTTTTTTTAATTTCTGTATATGGTTTTTTTTTTATAATGATTTTTTATTATATTATGTTAATCACCATACAGTACATCCCCGGTTTTCGATGTAAGGCTCGATGATTCATTAGTTGTGTATAACACCCAGTGCACCATGCAATATGTGCCCTCCTTACTACCCATCACCGGACTATCCCATTCCCCCACCCCCCTCCCCTCTGTAGCCCTCAGTTTGTTTCTCATAGTCCATAGTCTCTCATGTTTCATTCCCCCTTCTGATTACCCCCCCTTTCTTTATCCCTTTCTTCCCCTACCGATCATCCTAGTTCTTATGTTCCATAGATGAGAGAAATCATATGATAGTTGTCTTTCTCTGCTTGACTTATTTCACTTAGCATTATCTCCTCCAGTGCTGTCCATGTTGTAGCAAATGTTGAGAACTCGTTCTTTCTGATAGCTGAGTAATATTCCATTGTATATATGGACCACAACTTCTTAATCCAGTCATCTGTTGAAGGGCATCTCGGCTCCTTCCACAATTTAGCTATTGTGGACATTGCTGCTATGAACATTGGGGTGCATATGGCCCTTCTCTTCACTACGTCTGTATCTTTGGGGTAAATACCCAGTAGTGCAATGGCTGGGTCATAGGGTAGCTCAATTTTTAACTTCTTAAGGGACCTCCACACTGTTTTCCAGAGTGGCTGTACCAACTTGCATTCCCACCAACAATGTAGGAGGGATCCCCTTTCTCCACATCCTCTCCAACAATTGTTGTTTCTTGCCTTGTCTATTTTTGCCATTCTAACTGGCGTAAGGTGGTATCTCAGTGTGGTTTCGATTTGAATTTCCTTGATGGCTAATGATTTTGAACATTTTTTCATGTGTCTGTTAGCTCTGTATATGGTTCTAGTTATCTTTATGTGGAATGAATGAACCCTGAGTACAGATGAAGGTATCCCCACTCAAAACGCGTAACGTACAAACTTATTTCAGAACTAACCTTTTCCTTGTAAAGAAAAAAACCCAAGTGTTGGATGTTAGTAATCCATTATTTGGTGGCTGGAGAATGAACCAGGCTCACTTTAAGGTCATAATATACTGGCTTTTTACTCTCAGTTTAAAGTAAAATGTTTCAAAGGAAAGAATATAGGGAACACTAAGAGGTCTAAGTACAGTCCATGTCAAGTTTTTTCATCTCTAACAATGACAAATTGATAACATTGTTATGAGGTCACTAGTATCAGGTATTATGCTGAGGACTTTCTGGGTATTTCTTCCCTGAATCCTCAAAACAACACAATGAGGTAGCAACTCTCATTGAACACTCAACTAAGTGCTTTATTTTAATTATTTTATTTAATCATCAAAACAAATGCATAATAGTTTTATTATTTTCCTTCTAATGAGAAAACAGAATGATTATATAATTTATAAGATCTTTGTAGTAGTTTTCTCTTGCCAAATAACAAACCACTACAAACTTAGGGGCTTGTACCAAACACCCATCTATTAGCTAACCAAGGTGTCAAGGATTTTACTTTCTTTCTTAAAGTTAATTGAGTGGTAACATAACCTAATCACAGGAGTAATATCTCATCATATTCATAGTCTTGGGGATTATTCAGATTGTGTACACAGTGGAGCAGTAATCTTGAGGGATATTTTAGAATTCTGCTTTTACAACAGTCTCCTAGTCAATGGAGAGAAGACATTTCAAACTAAAATCTCAAATGGCAAAGTCCTAGCTTAGCCATTTCTCAATTCTAGACAGGGAAGACAAGGAATCTATAGGTTCTCTGGAGTTGCTTCAAGGCGTGAATGAGAAAGATTTATTTTACTTTTTTTTAAGATAAAATTGAAATATAACCAATTAGTTTCAGGTATATAACATAATGATTTGGTATATGTATATATTATGAAATAATCAGTGAAATATGTCTAGTTAACACCCTTCATCACACAGCTACAAATTTTCTTGTGATGATCTAGTCTTTTAGCAACTTTCAAATACACAGGACAATATTATTGACTATAGACACCATGCTATATATTACATCTTCATGACGTATTTATTTTATAACTGTGAGTTTCTCCCTTTGACCATCGTAACCCATTTCACCAACCCACAGCCCCTACCTCTGGTAACCACAAATAGATTCCCTGTATTTATGGGCCGGCCTTCCTTCCTTCCTTCCTTTCTCTCTCTCTCTCCCACCTTTCTTTTGTCTCTTTTGTCTCTTTTCTTTCTCTTTTCTCTTTGCTTGCTTTTTCTTTCTTTCTTTTTTCTTTTCTTTTCTTTTCTTTTCTTTTCCTTCTTTTTCTCTTTCTTTCTCTCTCTTTTCTTTCTTCTTTCTTCCTTCCATTCCTTCCTTCTCTTCCTTCCCTCCTTCCCCTACCCTCCTTTCCTTCCTTCCTTCCTTCCTTCCTTCCTTTTTCTTTCTTTCTTTCTTTCTTTCTTTCTTTCTTTCTTTCTTTCTTTCTCTTTCTTTCTTCTTTCTTTCTTTCTTTCTTTCTTTCTTTCTTTCTTTCTTTCTCTTTCATTTCACATATAAATGAAATCATACAGCATCTGTCCTTCTTGTCTAACTTATGTCACTTAGCATAATGTCCTCAAGGTCCATCCCTGTTGTTGCAAATGATAAGATTTCCTTTTGATTTATGGCTAAATAGTATTCCTGTGTGTGTGTGTGTGTGTGTGTGTGTGTGTGTGTGTGTGTGTACACACATACATATGTATATGCATAAATATATATGCATGGGTATACATATAATATTTTCTTTATCCTTTCATCCATCAATGGACACCTAGGTTATTTTCATGTCTTGGCTATTATCAATAATGCTGTAAGGAACATGGGGGTACAGATGTCTTTTCAAGAAATTATTTTTATTTCCTTCAGATAAACACCAAGAGGTAGAATTGCTGGATCAGAGGGTTGTTCTATTTTTAAATTTTTGAGAACTCTCCATGCTATTTTTTGTAGCTGCCACACTTTACATTCCCTTCAACAATGCACAAGAGTTTCCCTTTCTCCACATCCTTGCCCACATTTATTATTTGTCTTTTTGAGAATAACCATTTTAACAGGTGGGAGGTGATTTGCATTTCCCTGATGATTAGTGATGAGCACCTTTTCATGAGTGTGTTGGCCATCTATATGTCTTCTTTAGAAAAATGTCTATTCAGAGTCTGCCAATTTTTTTAAAGATTTATTTATTTTTTAGAGACAGAGACAGAGAGAGAGGGAGAATCCTCAAGCAGACTCTGCACCAAGCATAGCGCCTGACTTGAGGCTTAATCCCAGGACCCTGAGATCATGACTTGAGCCAAAATCAAGAGTTGGCCACTTAACCAATTGAGCCACCCAAACACACCTGCCTATTTTTTAATTAGATTTTTTTAAACCATTAAGTTGCAAGAGTTATTTATATATTTTGGCTGTTAACCTCTTACCAGATATATGATTTACCAGATATATGATTTTCTACTATTCTGTAGGTTGCCTTTACAGTTTATTGATGATTTCCCTTGCTTTGCAGAAGCTTTTTAGTTTGACATACTCATCTATTTTGCTTTTGTTGTCAAATCCAAAAATCATTGCCAAAAGCAATATCAAGGAGCTTATGCCCTGGATTTTCTTCTAGAAATTTTATGGTTTCAAGTCTTATGTTCAAATCTTTAATCCATTTTGAGTTGATTTTGTGTATGGTATTAGATAGTGGTCCAGTTTCATTCTTTTGCATGTGGCTGTCCAGTCTTCCTGGTATCATTTATTGAAGAGACTCTCCTTTCCCCATTGTATATTCTTGGCTCCTTTGTTGTAAATTAATTGACCATATACATGTGAGTCATTTCTGGGCTCTCTATTCTGTTTTATTGATCTATTTGTCTGTTTTTATATCAATACCATACACTTTAAATTACTATAGCCTCATAATATAGTTCGAAATCAGGAAACATGGTGCCTTCTTGTTTTTCTTCTTTCTCAAGATTGCTTTGGCTATTCTGGGACTTTTGTGGTTCGACACAATTTGAAGGTTGTTTTGTTTATGTAAAAAATGCCATTGGCATTTCTATTGCCTTGTCTTCATATTTAATGATCTTTTCTTTGTGTGTCTGCTTTACTAAAAGTCCATCATGTTGTCGTTATTATTATTTTTTTTTTTTTGTACTGTGTTTTGGTTCTTTTTTTTTTTTTTCCTGCTGAGAACGCCCATCTGGTCACTCACTAAACAACTTTTTTCCTTAAATTCTGAACTTAGGTATAATAACTATTTTAAAGCCTTTGTCTGCTAGTTCCAACATCTTTGTCATCTCTTTGTTTCTATCATCTGTTCTAAATTCTTATAATTCATGTTTGTTGTTTCTTCAAGTGTTGAGTAATTCTTTATCCTATTCTGAACATTTTAGTTCTTGTTGAAATATGGAGATTGTCTTAAAAATGTGGGGTATTTTTTTGTTTTGTTTTGTTTTTAGAATTGTACTGGCAGACACTAGCTTACTAATATATGAGGTTTACTTTGCCCATTTTTGTTTTAATTTGGTTTTTTATTTAAATTCTGGTGAGTTAACATACAGTGGAATATTAGTTTTGGGTGTGCAATTTAGTGATTCAACTTCCACACAACACCTGTTGCCCATCATGACAAGTGTGCTCCTTAATCCTCACCTTTGATTATACCCATCCCCCCACCCACCTCCCTTTGGTAACTATCAGCTTGTTCTCTATAGTTAAGAGTCTGTTTCTTGGTTTGTCGCTCCACCTTTCCTTTTATTTAAACTTACAGTTGTAAATTCTAGAATTGTTGTGCTTGGGCTAGAGTAGCCCTAATTTCAATTTATGGCCTTTCTGAGAAATCAGCTGTACATTCAGGTTGTTCAGCAAGGCCTCTTCACTCTGGTTTGTCAGAACTTCAACATTTCTCAGCACAGGATGATCTGTGGAATATGTATTCAACTCAAACCCACCAGTGACCATTCTTTTTAGCCTCTCATTTCCCCTCTAATAGCAGGCACATGTCTTTCACTTTACCTGTTTTCACCTCTCTCTTCTCTAATAAACACAACCTTAAAGTCCACCCTTTTTCTTCAGCCTTCTCTACTGGCTCCTTCCCATCAAGATTTAAACATATTTAAGTCTGTCTCACCTGGAAAACAACACTCAATGTTACTGATCCATATGGAATGCCTGCTCTCTGTTTTCTCTTTCCCCCTTTTGTAGCACAGATTTTTTAGTTTTCTTTGCATTCTTCAGTCACTCCACACACACTCATTGATTTATTGCTCTCTGGTTGTTGCTCCAAATTTATTTTTTACATTTGTCTCTTCCACTCATCCATTAAGTATCACCATATAGGTTTTTTTTTTTCCAGTTCCCCAAGCATGTATTATGTCTCCATGTCTCTGAGCTTCTCGTGTGCTGTTTCCTCATTCTAGAACACTCTCCCCACTAGCCATCCCCTTCATTATGTAATTGAAGCTGTTTTTACCAAGACCATCATTGGTAAATTCAGTGTTCCCTTCTCAGTCTTTTCTGTAGCATTTGATGGTGTTGAAATACCCTTTTCCTCTGAGCCTGTGAGTCTGCGTCCTTGATTCTCATCCTACCTCTGGCAGTAACTGTGTTTCTTTCATGGCCCCCTCCACTTACTAAGTTATTGGCGTAACTTCAGGTTTGATCTGAATCCGGAAACAGTGTTATTCTCTCTCAGCTTCCATTGCCATCTCCTTAGTAATTTCAGCTCCTTTCCAATTCCATAAGTCTCTCCAGAGTTTCAAACTTATATACCCAACTGCCTACTGGACACTTACACCATGTTTACAGCTACCTCAAGCTCACCAGATCCAAGACTAAACTCTTCATTTGTTCATTGGCTGCAACTTCCATTTTGTCCCCCATCTATGTGAATGTCCCAGTCATCTTCCCAGTTACCTAACTTATAATGCTGGGCATAATCCAGGACTCAGTCCTACCCTTCTCCATAGCTAATCAATGACTAAAACAGTCAATTCTTCATTATATCTTAGAATTCTGTTCATTTTTCTTCATCTCCATCATTATTTCTTTAATCAAAGTTATTGTCACCTCCTAACTAGGGAATACTAGTATAAGTAACAATTGCTCTTCTGCCTCATTCAGCCCATCCAATACATAATGCTCCCTCGAAGAGCTTTCATAAGTGCAAGCTCGAATCTGCCATTCCTCAGCCTAAAAACTTTCTAAGGTTCCTCCCTGTGCTAAGAAAAGTTCAAACTCCTTATCACGTTAACAAGGCTTCTAAGGTTTAACCCCTGCTTGTTGTTCCGGGTTTACTTGTCACATCTGTCTCTTCCACTAATCCTGTAAACATCAGCCCTACAGAACATCTTTTCAGTTCCCTAAGTATCTACTATGCCTGCTTGTGTCTAGGCCTTCTCATGTACTATTCCCTCCTTTTAGGATATTCTCCCACTGTTTACCCCCATCCATTGGGCTAGTCCTCATGTAGATTTTAGGTCTCTTTTTGTATGCTAATTTTCTATGGAAATTTTCTGTAATCCCCGGACTGATCTGGGGGTTTTGTCCCATGTATTTCTATTACACCCTGAAATTTCTCTGTAAAGGTACATATATTATCTGTCTTGCCTATGAATAATAAACAATATGAATATGGTTACCCATGCCTTTCTTGTTTGTCATTGTGTCTCCAGTGCCAGGCATATTGCATGGCATATAATAAATGCTCAAACGTGAATGAATGAATATACGCGTTAAAAATTCCTCAGAAAATGGGGTGCCTGGCTAGCTCAGTCAGTGGAGCATCCAGCTCTTGATCTCAGTGTTGTGAGTTCAAACCCCACAGTGGATGTAGAGATTGCTTAAAAATAAAATCTTATAAAAAAAATTCCTCAGAAAACCATTTTTAAGTGCCTTCTTTACCTTACCTCTCCTTCTGCCCTTCTCACCTCCACTCAGCTCCATATGTTACTCATGCACTTTTGGTTTTTCAAATGGATTATATACTCTGCTAACTCTGCCTTTGAATATCCCAGTCTTTCTCTCCAGAATACCCCCACGTATTCTCTTCCCCTAGATTGCTCATCTGAGCCTTCAACCCTTCCAAAAACCAACTTTTTCAAAAATTCATTGGCATGTCATCCTCTGGGTTCCCAACACCTGTGGCAGTATTTCTCTATTATACCAATTTCATTGCTACACCAATAGGATTTTTCTCTTCAAAGCTAGAGAAAATGTTTCAGTATATCTTGTCCTCAAAGAATTAAGAGGAGCTAGCAAATACTAAGAACCAATTACTACTTACTGAATGGAAGAGGAAAAGAACAATCATAGTCACACATATGCTGTTCAAGTGGTCTAATGAGAGTAGATAAATTTGGCCATGAACTGAAAATGCCTGAAAGTCAATTCTCAGGGAGTAATTAAATCAAATAAAAATTATATATCAATGTCTTTTACATCCCATGTTCATTAAGAGCAAATTTTGTTGTACCATTTTTTCATAGTCAATAAAAATAGCTATTTATATTTTAGAAATGAATGGTAAAACATAACCCCTGAGAAATCTTACCTGATTTAATAAACCAAATAGCCTTGCTAACTTAATTTTCTGAATAGAAATTCTGCTGCCAAGTATATTTTCATTAGATGAAATGGAAGGCTGAAGGTTTCATTTATTCAACTACTCACCTGTTCCTCAGCATGAACTTGATGTTAGCCAATTAAAAAAAAAACTATCTTATTTTGGTTTCATTTTTGAATATTTCAGCATTTCCATTTTTAAAGATAATATTTTGACAATACTTTCATTCCCTAAAAACAGAAGTAAAATGTATACAACAACACATGCATGAAATAAGATTTTTATGCTTTTCATATAAAAACAAAGGAGGCATACCAATTCAGATAAATGATTATTACATGAGTTCTTAGAGGAATAGAAGAGGACCAAGACTTTTTTTAATGCAAAGGGACATTTCTTATTTGTTGTTTATCTGAAGCACTCAATGTGTCTTTGTCATGATTAATTTTTAAGACCTATATCATGTTTTAAAATTACAACACAGTCCAGTTTTAAGCTTATAGTGTTCCAAAATTGAAAAGAGAAAAATAACCTATGAAATGCTTGTGATATCTTTATGTATAAGTTTGAGAATCATTAAGTAGCTGTCACTCTCTCTTCTCCAGCATCAATTACTCTGCTCTGGATTTACTTACTCCACTCTGTATAATGAGCCCCCCAGAGCATGTTTCATTGCAGGGGAAAGCACACATTCTTCACTTGCGGTCAGTGGGATGTGGTTAATTTGAAATCACTTAAACTATTATATCTGTCAAGTGCAGTTATTTTATTTTCAATTCACATCAGTGTTTTAGTATGCATGTCGGTTACTGGGTCAAACTGGCAGATTAATCTAGGAGCATTCGGTTGCAATGCTCTTCATCACTGTCATTTATTTGTAGGCCACTATTGAAAGTTAATACCTGCCCATTAAAATGGATTGCCAAAGATATCACACTTAATGTAAACAATAATGTATAGATCAGAAAATGTGCTAAATTAGAGATTATGGTTTACAGTTCCTATAGTATGGGGGCATTCAGTTATGGAAAATATTTCAGGAAAATTGGACTTCGAAAGCAACAAAATGCTAAAAGAAACCTTCAGAATGCTCTAAGAGACCTGGCAATAACCTGGTAGGGCTTTTTGAGTTCTTGCTGTTATATCCTGTTATTCTTCATTACAGCCAGGATTTCAAATAGTGTGTTTATAGTGTATGAAATTGTGTGTGTGTGTGTGTGTGTGTGTGTGTGTGTGTGTGTGTGTGTGTGTCTAGAGGAAGAATATCAAGCTATTTAAAGGCATACTTATTTGAAAGTGAATATTGCATTAGAATAAACAGTCTAGGTTAGGCTTGAAGAAGCAGAGGGATGCTGAAACACTAGCACAGTCCATCCCATTAATAAATAGCCAGGCATTAATAAAAACTAATAGAATTAAAATGAGCATTTGGTAATATACTACCACAATATCATATGTACTACATTAGCAAATTCTATTTTTACCATATGTAGGCCTGCTTTTATCATTTTATAATACTGCCAATGATATTGAACATTTGAAAGTCTGTGACTTTCTTGGAAGTTTTAAAATAAGGTAAAGCCCTGATTAATAATATCTGAGTTGCAAAGATTAAAAAAATGTTTTTTCAATAAAACAATGATAAGAACTGATCAGATTCCAAAATTTTTCATTTCCTCAAAAAGGAAGAACTATATACTCCAGAAATAGTGCTTTGAAGTTATACCTCTTTTATGGAAGTTGGAGGACAGCAGGAAATATAGCATCACCTTTTTTCACAGGCACCCAGAAAAGTATAACAAACATCTGTGCAAAGCTGGAACATACATACACACACACCACATAGCCCAAGAAGACCTAGAGATGTACAGAAGCAACCCACATGAAACCTTCTAACCATGGCAGGAACTTCAAAAGCTGGTGCTTTGAAACACTACATAATACTGCATCAAGGACAACAGAGCAAGGAAGGATTGCTTGTAGGAAGTCATGAGATTTTTTTTCTATCTGGGGAGTGAAAGTATGTTCCTAACCATTTCCATGTCACTTCCCTGACATTTCAGAAATATCCAGCTTCTTGCCTGTGAGTTTTGATCCATTACATGTATCTCTTTAAAAGTCACATACTTCTACTGTAGTAAGTAAATCACAAGCTGTTATGCAATAAAAATCAGTTTTAAATTAAGCATATTAACAACCAAAAAAAACTTGACACCTTTTGATTAAGTTTTTAAACACTTTGTGTTCTGCCTATGTGTTCTTTGCCTAAGTTTTTAATACCCTGACTTATTCCGTTAACTAAAAGTTGAGAGAAGCAATTGTAATTTTGTTTCTCTTCAATGGCTTTCTAGACATTCTGACACTGAAGATTGTGTTCTAGTGGCTAATTCAAAAGAATATACTTATGGAAGAGAAAAGAGTTCTAAAGTAAATACCTCTCAAAGTATCTTGGCCCTATAGTGAATGATCGCGTTCCTAGGTTTGAAGTAGTTAACTGAAAAATACCTTAATTTTTAAGTCAGCATAGCTCTATTTAAGAACCCCTAACACGAGTTTCTATTCACATTTGTCCTGTGGAGACTAATTCGGTAGGATGATAATTGGTATAACACTACTAAAAGTTGTCATAGTCAAGTTTGAGAAGCACAGGATTGAACTGTTAAACTGATTATTTTGTTTGGTATAGTTTTACTGTGCTAATATGCATATGATCATGAGACACTTTTTGGTAGGTGCCACAAAAGCATACTTTGGGGCATTCTACACCTACATCTGGTAGCATTGCCGAATAAGGGTTAACCCAAGTTGTTGAGTTACCTCTGGCCCAGTCTTTCTCAAATAATGTTATTCATCAGAATCATGTGCGAGGCTTTACATAAAAATGCTGGGAACACATCCCAGATTTATTAAACAGGAGTAACAGGGGTCGGGTCTTTAATCATATCATTTTCACAAGCTCCATGGATGATTCTAAAGTGAACCCCTGTTGAAGAAACTGCTGTGAATATTTTATTACTTTCCTCTACAATTTCCATCTTCATTTATATCTCTATATCCATCTAATGTTGTCTGTATTTTGTAGCTCAAGAATCTTCCCTTACAAACCAAATTAAAATAGCAATATTCTAGATGAAAGTACACATGAACTATTTAAGCAGAATATGAACTATTTAAGCAGAATATTCATAACATTAGGTATTCTAATAGTATAGCAATCTGTGAAAGTTGAAACTGTAATAAGAGAACTTAAAATAATATGGAAGAAAAATAATTTCTCTAACAACTCAAGGCTCTTCCTTCTTCAAAATCCAGCCGAATGCTTATCATTTTTAAACTCTTCCTATTTCCACAAAAGTCTTATCACTTATCATACCTAAATTATATATTTTGTTTGACATAATTGCATTTGTCTATCATCTTAGAATTTTTTTAAAAAGTCACAGAACCTCCTAGAAGGGATGTTAGTGATAATTTACTATAACTTCCCAGCACATGCTGAAATAGTCTAAAGTACATTGTACTCTTGGTTTTATAGATCTCATTGTCTATGTTTTTCTTGTTTCTATCTCTCAGCATTATTAAAAAAACACTTCTATTTCTTTTCTAGCTATATTGGATGCAATTAATGAGTGTTGTTGACTGACAAGCAAATGAATTAGTCTTCCATAAAATTTAGTTTAGTCTTCATTAATTTTTTCCATTATCAAAATGAATAGACTTTAAGTGCTTAACTTAAAAATGAGTAATAATATGACCAATAAATAAGTCATGATTTTATCATCTACTTATTAATAGCCAAGGCTCTTGATTGCCAATGATAGCACTCCAGCTCAAACTACTTTAATCAAAAATGGAATGCATTGCTTTTTAAATGAAAAAGGCAGACTAAGGGAGCCACTGGCAGCGTTGTACCCAAGTGCCCAAAGACATCAGGAATATTTCTCTCTGCTGCTCTCAGCCCTGATTTTCTGGGATTGGCATATTTCTCACTAGATTTCCTGATGGTATTAAAGATGGCCAAGGAGCAGCTTTAAGATTCTATTTCAAATACTCAGCTAATTCAGATGCAAAATACTTTATGCCCAAAATGTCTGACAAATTCTGGAGCAGAATCTTATTGGCTCAGCTTCAGTTGCAAACCCACCCCTGAGCCAATTATTATAGTTTGTATTAGTGGAATATTCTGATTGGCCAGATGATTATGCTGAGATTTGTCCCCAGTCCCATTGACTGAAAGTGACCAGTGAGTGACAGATCTTTTTTCAGAGGAAATAAGGGATACTGTTACCAGTATTTTTGAGATTTCAGATCAGCTTATTACACCCTGCCAGCTTTGGCCTGTGTTCTCTATGAAATACCCTGTTTATTTAGTTGATGACTTCAGATTTCATTGATGGCAGTTAATACTTTGAAAAAGGCAATTGTTTTCACTGCTAGAGGGAAAATATGACTTGATATATTCTTTATATCATACGATTATATTTTTAAGAGTTAGTAATTCTAATCCTAAAAGACATTGAAGCTAACCATTTGATTAATACCTAAAGTTTCAATGTAAAGTGTACTCACTCACTTACCAATTCACTAATCATAAGCATTTGCTTATGATACATGGTGGATGCATAATAGGTGTGATTTCATAGTCATGAGAAAAAATGTACAGAAATATGTGTATTTACTGTAAAAAATGAAAACCAATTATTCAAGTATTAAAACATAAAATGCTATCTTCCTGTGGCTCTCTGAGACTTAGCAAGTGGATATTTTTCTTCTAAAATAATTAAAGCAAAAAGAAAAAATTATTTGAACCAGTCTTGTCAGTACTACCTTTAAAAAAAGTGCTAAAATATTGTACCAATGGATAAGGAATTAAAAACAGAACAAAATATACTTTCAGAAAGTTCATGTCAAAATAATGTCTTTCACAGTATAGTCACCATGACAGATTTTACTTATTTTATTAACTTTCCCATTATAGTAAAACTTTTTGAAACTACCTTTTGGGAAGAGCCCTCAAGACCAGTTTATAAGCCACTCCAGAAAGGCTCTTTGTTATTTATTATCACATCACATATCTTCTCTATAGTTAATTAAAACAGTTTAAATCCACAAGTTCCTCAACAGATTTGACTTAAAGTGACTCCCAATTAATTCCTATAATCATATATATCCCAAAATATGAAGACTTGTCATGGTAGAAGACATTCAAAGAATGGATCACATAAAGTCATTTCCAAATAAAATATTTTTCTTATCTAAAATTATCAAAAAATATTTTAGGTAATTACAACATCTTCAGAATAGGTGACCAACCTTCAAAGAGGACAAAACTAAAGAGGAAAACCTCCTTCTGAGAAATGCCATTACTTTATGGTCACCCTTAATATTTACATATTTACTGTGCATTATAAAAATAAATGTAGCTATGTAGGTAAAACAGTTCATTTTGTAAGGTTGAAAGACCATATTAAAGGTGAGGTCTAAAAGAGGGGGTGGGGCACCTGGGTGATGCAGTCAGGTAAGCATCAGACTTTTGGTTTCAGCTAAAGTTATGGTCTTGGGGCATGGGAGACAACCTCACATTGGGCTCCATGCTCAGCAGGGAGTCTGCTTGAGATTCTCTCTCTTCCTCTTTCAATAAATCTGAAAAAATAAATAAAAAATAAAGAGAGAGTAATATGAATTCATTTTAGGATAAATGCCCTTATTAGATTATTTTTAATATACATATTCTTTTAGCTATTTTTCATTTAAGCTTAAATTTTATAATACACTTTTTAAACTCCTATCACAATGTTTTACCATCTCTAACACAGTGTTTCTTTAGCTGAAGAGCAGAACAATTTCAGAATCATAACTTTCAGTGAAATCAATCAGCTGATAAAATGGCAGGCTCATGCCTCTGCTAGGATTAGTGCACTGATGAAGCCAAGTTCACAGGTTTGATCTCTAAGTGGGCCAATTTACTTTGCTGCAGGCAGTCCCTTAGACCCTGGCCTGACATCCTGCAAATGGGAACCATCAGTCATAAGGAGAAGCTGGGAAAAAAGTGGGGGTGGAGTAGAGCCAACTCATCCCCACTGTAAGAAAACAACTCCAAATCCAGGCCAGCTGATGGTTATGTGGTAGCATTTCTCCTGTAAATAAAAGAGGGAGCTATCTTCCAAATGATAGTGAATTGGCACAGGTCAGAGTGTAAATATGATCTCCAGAAATGTACTTTAAGATAAAGTATGTCAACAATTACTGAACTAGTAATTAATTGTTGGTTTGATGAGGGTTGAACCACGTATGCTAGAAGGTTTAGAAAGACCCCAAATGAATTTATTTATAATGTATTCGTTACTAACTTCCAAAAAACATTGGCTGCTGCTCAAACAAAAGGGAAAATGTAGCTACTAGCTGAGTAATTATGTTGATAGACTGGATAAAACAAAAACCGTCAAAGCATTCTGTGTCAAAGTTTTATTTAACTCAATGAGGGAACTAGCAAGATGAAAAGGCAGTTCCAAATAAAATTTAAGAACTGAGATTTTTTTAGTAGGAAAAATATAAAAGCTTAACTGAGCACCAAATTAGATACAAAACTGATTAAAATCCTACAGGGCGATAAAACCATCACACCTTACCAGTTTACAGAACTGTAAAATGGCCCTAATCAGTTGTGCAAACAAAGCTATATTCCCTTAGAGCATATTTGAAACAGATGGAGAGTTTTAAAAAACACTGATAACTAGGTCTTACCCCCCAATAGTCTGACTTAATTGGAAACTGGGTAAGGCCTGAGCAGCAAGATTATTAAAACCTTCCCAGCTGATTCTAAGTGGCAACCATGTCTGAGAACCACTGCCTTAGGAAGTGACATGGCCTTTCACAAGAGCTTTCAACAATTTGACCTTCCACCTTGCTACTCAAAATGTGTAGCATTGTCCAGCAGCACTGCCATCACCCGAGAGCTGTTAATTCAGATCGTGCGCTCCCACCACAGATGCGTGGAGTCAATCTACATTTATAAAATATCACCAGGTAATTCAGGTGCACATTAAAGTTTGAGAAGCACCTTTCTAACATGATATTGGAAGGACTTGCAATTATTTATTCCCCTGATTTCCAAGGTTTAGGAAAATTTTCTTAACACCAAAAAACTGCCAAATATCTCCAAAACAGCCTAAAATGGCACTTTAACAATATTTGTGGAGAGGGAAGTCAACTCTAACCTGAGAAATCTGCATTAGATCAGTCAATGGTCCTACTTCCTAGGATCCCCAGCCACTAGGGGCACCTGGGATAATAGACTTAAGAGTATTTCAGATGAATAGAAGGGTGTTTAAAGGATTTTAGGATTATGCATTATTCTTTATGTATTACCTTTACTAAGAGCTGCTAGAACTGGGAAAGGGATTGTCAGACATGTGCCAGTCCTTTTTAACCACTAACCAACCATGTAACAAGCAGAGTATACTAGCTCTGGAGAAAAAAAGTGTTTGAATGCCTAACTACAACAAAATACAAACTATTCCGTGAAAATGTTTTAAACAACTTACTCAGCATCAAGTTCCTAAAATTTTGAGGGTCAGTGTATCAACCCAGACTTAGTGTTAACTATATTTTGTAAGAGGCTGACAAGGAAGTTAACTATGTCCTCAATTTTCATACTCAAGTAGTGATCAGGCAACGAAACCCTCTATATAGCTATTGACATCTCAGAAACCATGAATAATGTTCTAAAGTGGAAATTTCCAGAAATGAGTTTTTCACTTTAATATCTATCTCTATTCGATTTTCAAAGTCTTACCAATTAAACAAGTTTTTAATTCATGTATTCATTATATATTTATTGAGTACTGGGTACTTTTCTATGTTTACAGTTGTGAATGAAAAACATGGTGCCTGTCTTTATGGAGCTTACAGTCTAGTATAGGAACAAAAGTAGTAAACAAATGAATAAAATAACAAATGTTTTTGTTATTAAAAAAAAAGCTTGGTAAGTATTATAAAAGAACAGCATCCTTTATATGAAAATTATTTACTCAATATGTAAATAAATTTATTATCTGTAGCTTTACAAGTCTTTACAAATAGGTTCTCAAATCATAAAAATTTTAATCCTAAAATATATAAATTAGTAGCTATACATTTTGCTAAGGCTGCCAGATGTACTTGACTCTGCTTAACTCCTCCAATGACACGAAACATCCAAAAGCTCTGACAATGCTTCTCTGACCTTTTTCTTCACTGTGGCTAATATTGATAGTTTTCTCTGAGCAGCTGAATGTGTGAAGTACCTTCGAAAGACCTAAAAAATCACAGAGGCTTTAGTTAGGGCCAGAGATGAAATGTAAATATTGATTCAGGTACCTTAAATCCTCCGTGGAGCAGGAATGGAAAATACACACACACACACACACACACACACACACACACACACACACACACTTAGATAATCTCCAATTTCAAAGATGCCGATTTGGTATATTTCATTAAACCTGGTAGAAAACTACAAATAATATCACAAGTAAAAAGGTATGAAGCCCCCCCATGTGATAAGATTATCTGAATTTTTTGTTTTGGTTTTCTTTTCTCTTTCTCCATGGCTATATGTGGTTGTTTTCCCCAGATAATATTCTTAGACTTATCATGCTTAATTTGTCATGATTATAACTACTATCATTTGCAATATTTATTCAGAATGCATCATCTCCCCTTAACTCATTCATTGCATTCATTACTACTGGTTCCTCTATCCCCTTACTTCTAAGCTTCTCCTGAAGTCTATTTCCTTCCCTCTTTATTCTCTGGTGGTCAGCTTGAGACACACTTCTCAAGGTGTGATTTTCAGAACACATAGATCTAAACTCCTATTCTCCATCCTCCAAAAAGCCCAGCAAGAGAAAACTATGCCAGATTATTCAACAATGAAGGTATCTACACATAATCAATAAGGAACTGCATCAAGTGTTCTTTCTACATTGTCATCCCGATTTTTCCCCCAGTTTTATTGAGATATACTTGACATATAACATTGCATGCGATTAGTTGTACAACATGGTGTTTCATATACTTACATGTTGTAAAATGATTAGCACACTCAGTTTAATCATCACCACATTGTTACAACTTTTTTCCCTGTAATGAGAACTTTAAAATCTACACTACTAACAACTTTCAAATACATAAGGCAGCACTACTGTCACCATACTGTACATTACCTTTCAATGACTTTATTTTAGAAGTGGAAGTTTGAACCTTTTCATGCCATTCACCCATTTCTCCCACACACCAAATCTGGCAACCACCAATCGGTTCTCTGCATCTGTGAAATGCTTTCTTTTTTAGATTCTACATATATGTGAGATCACAAAGTGCTTGTCTTCCTCTGACGTGTTTCACTTACCATAAGGCCCACCCATGCTGCATTTCCTACTTTTTTACGGATGAATAATGTTTCTGTGTATGTGTGTATACACAAAATGTATGTATATATTTTCTTCATCCATTTATCTGTCAGGGGACACTTAGGTTATAACCATGTCTTAGCAATGAACATGGAGGAGTGTAAATTTTTTCAAGTTAGTGATTCAATTCCCTTTGGATATATACCCAGAAGTAAAATTGCCAGATCAAATGGTAGTTCTAGTTTTTAATTTTTTAGGAACCTCCATACTGTTTTCCATAGTGACTGCAACAGTTCACATTCCCAACAGTAAGCAAAGTTTCCCTCTTCTCTACGGCCTAGCCAACATTTGTTATATTCTTTTTTTTTTTTTTCCCTGAAGATAACAATCCTAAGGGAAATGAGGAAATATTTTACCGTGGCTTTCATCTACATTTTCCTGATGATTAGTGATGACCTTTTGGCCATTTGTAGGTTTTCTTTGAAAAAAAACATCTATACAGGTCCTTTACTCATTTTTAACAAATTGGTTTTTGTGTTGTTTTTTTTTTTTTTGCAATTGAGTTGTATGTGTTCTCCTATTTTAGATATCAACCCTTATGAAATATAAGATATGCAGATATTTTCTCCCATTCTGTAGGTTGCCTTTTCATTCACTGATTCTTTTGCTGTGCATAAGCTTTTGAATTTGATGTATTACCATTTATTGAAAGTTTTTCTTTCGTTGTTTGTGCTTTTGACATCATACCTCCCAAATATTACCAAAATTTATGTCAATGAATTTGTTTCCTATGTTTTCTTCCAAAAGTTCTATGTTATCAGGTCTTATGTTTGAGTTTTTGATCCATTTATTTTTTTTAAAAGATTTTATATATTTATTTGACAGAGAGAGAGACAGCCAGTGAGAGAGGGAACACAGCAGGGGGAGTGGGAGAGGAAGAAGCAGGATCCCAGTGGAGGAACCTGATGTGGGGCTCAATCCCAGAACGCCGGGATCACACCCTGAGCTGAAGGCAGACGTTTAACAACTGAGCCACCCAGACGCCCCGAGTTTTTGATCCATTTAAAGTTAATTTTTGTGAGTGGTATGCGATAGGGTTCCAATTTCATTGTTCTGCATGTGCTTCTCCAGTTTCCCAACACCACTTATTGAAGAGATATTCTTTCCCCCATTAGATATTCTTGGCTGCCTTGTCAAATGTTAGTTAATTGTATATGCCAGGGTTTGACTCCACGCTCTCTGTTCCATTGGTCAATTTGTCTATTTCTGTAAATTTTGTCTATTTTGTTCCATACTATTTTTATTACTATGGCTTTGTAGTATAGCTTGAAATCTGGAAACATGATACCTCCAACTTTGTTCTTTTCTTTTAGGCTTGCTTTGGCTATTTGGGGTCTTTTGTGGTTCCACACAATTTTTAGGATTGTTTCTTCAATTTCTGTGAAGAATGCCTAGTTATTTTGATGGGGATTCCATTGACTCTATAGATGGCTTTGGGTAGTATGGACATTTAACAACATTTTTCCAACCTGTGAACATGGGATGTCTTTCCATTTGTTTGTGTCTTTAATTTTTTACCACTAAGTTTTATAGTTTTTGTTGTATAGATCTTTTACTTCGTTAAATTTATTCCTAAGTATTTTATTGTTTTTGATACTATTGTGAATGAAATGATTTTTTTTTAGATGTGTCATTGTTAGTGCAAATGAATGCAACTGATTTCTCGATGTGGATTTCGTATCCTGCCACCTAACTAAAATTGATTAACACTTCTTTGACTGATTTTTTTTTATTTTCTAGATACAGGATCCTATCTTCAGGAAAAAAGAAACACAATTTTAATTCATCCTTTCCTATTGGGATGCCTTTTATTTCTTTGCCTTGCCTAATTGTTCTAGCTTGAACTTCCAGTAATATATTGAATAGCACTGGTGAGAGTGAGCATCTTTTCCTTGTTTTCAATCTTGGAAACACTTTGAATTGATCTCCATTAAGTATAATGTTAACTGTTTGTTGTATATGGCCTTCATTATATTTAGGTAGGTTTCTTCCAGTCTGTTAGGGGGTTTTATCATGAAAGGATGTTGTATCTTATCAAAAGGTTTTTCTGCATCTATTAAAACAATTGTGCAATTTTAATCTTTCATTGATATAATGTACATTTATTGATTTTTATTTGTTGAACCATTTTTGCATCCCAGGGATCAATTCCACCCACTTAGTCATGGTATATAATTCTTCTACTGTGTTCTTGAATTTGTTAGTTTACTAAATCAATCAGTTTACTAATATTTTATTGAGAATTTTTATATCTATATTCATCAGGAATATTGGTCTATGGTTTTCTTTTCTTGTGGTATCCTTTTCTGGTTTTGGTATTTGGCCTCATAGAATGAGCGTGGAAGTGCTCCCTCCACCTCAAAATTTTGGAAGAATTTGAGGAGGATTGGTGTTAATTATTCTTTAAATGTTTGGTAGAATTCTCCAGGGAAGCCATCTGGTTCTGAAGTTTCTTACTGGGAGTTTCTTGACTACTAATTCAGTCTCTTTATGCATTATTGCTCTGTTCAGATTTTCTTTTTCTGCGTGATTCAGTCTTAGTAAATTGTGTGTTTCTAAAAATGTATCCATTTCTTTTAGGCTATGTAATTTGTTGGCACTTAACTCTTCATAGTAGTCTCATGTGATTTTATGTCTTTCTATAGTATCAGCTATATTGTCTCCACTTTTATTTTTAAGTTTGAGTTTTTTCTTAGTCTAGAAAAAGTTTTGTCCATTTTGTTTATCTTTTCTATTCTTTTTTTCTGGTCTCTATTTCATTTGTTTCCCCTCTCATACATAATATTTCCTTCCTCCTGCTAACATTAGGCTTAACTTTCTTATCTTCTAGTTCCTTGAGGTATAAACTTAGATTGTTCGTTTGATCTAACTTATTCCATGCATTTATTGGTATAAACTTTAAGAACTGCTTTTGCTGCATCCCACAATATTTAATATTGTGTTTTTATGTTCATTCATTTCTGGATACTTTCATTTTGATTTCTTCTAAACAACCACTGGGTCAAAGAAGTGTGTTGTTTAGTTTCCACATATTTCTAGATCTTCTTACTTCCCTCTTGTTGATTTCTAGTTTCATACCATTGTGTTTTTTTCTTATTATTATATGTTAGTCACCATACAGTACATCATTAGCTTTTGATGTAGTGTTCCATGATTTCATTGTTTGCATGTAACACTCAATGCTCCCATGCAATACGTGCCCTCCTTAATACCCTTCATGGGGCTAGCCCATCCCCCCACACCCCTCCTCTCTAAAACCCTCAGTCTGTTTCCCAGAGTCCATAGTCTCTCATGGTTCATCTCCCCCTCTGTTATCCCCCCTTCATTTTTCCCTTCCTTCTACTAATGATCTCCCTGCTATTCCTTATGTTCCACAAATAAGTGAAACCATATAACTGTCTTTCTCTGCTTGACTTTTTTCATTTAGCATAATCTCCTCCAGTTCCATCCATGTTGATGCAAATGTTGTGTAATCTTCCTTTCTGATGACTGAGTAATATTCCATTGTATATATGGATCCCATCTTCTTTATCCATTCATCTGTTGAAGGGCATCTTGGCTCCTTCCACAGTTTGGCTATTGTGGACATTGCTGCTATGAACATTGGGGTGCATATGGCCCTTCTTTTCACTACATCTGTATCTTTGGGGTAAATACCCAGTACTGCAATTGCTGGGTCATAGGGTAGCTCTATTTTTAACTTTTTGAGGAACTTCCACACTGTTTTCCAAAGTGGCTATACCAATTTGCATTCCCACCAATAGGGTTAGAGGGTTCCCCTTTCTCCACAGCCTCTCCAACATTTGTTGTTTCTTGCTTTGTCAATTTTTGCCATTCTAACTGGTATAAGGTGGTATCTCAAGGTGGTTTTGATTTGAATTTCCCTGATGGCTAATGATGTTGAACGTTTTTTCATGTGTCTGTTAGCCATTCATATGTCTTCATTAGAAAAGTGTCTGTTCATATCTTCTGCCCATTTTTTATTTGATTATTTGTTTTTTGGGTGTTAAGTTTGAGAAGTTCTTTATAGATCTTGGATACCAGCCCTTTATCTGAAGTGTCATTTGCAAATATCTTCTCCCATTCCATGGGTTGCCTCTTTGTTTTGTTGACTGTTTCCTTTGCTATGCCGAAGCTTTTTATCTTGATGAAGTACCAACAGTTCATTTTTGCTTTGGTTTCCCTTGCCTTTGGAGACGTGGCATGAAAGAGGTTGCTGTGGCCAATGTCGAAGAGGTTACTGCCTGTGTTCTCCTCTATGATTTTGGTGGATTCCTGTCTCACACCGAGGCATTTCATCTATTTAGAGTTTACCTTTATGTATGGTGTGAGAGAAGGTTAAGTTTCATTCTTTTGTATATAACTGTCCAATTTTCCCAGCACGATTTATTGAGGAGACTGTCTTTTTTCCATTGGATGTTTTTTCCTGCTTTGTCAAAGATTATTTGACCATAGATTTGAGGGTCCATTTCTGGAGTTTCTGTTCTATTCCATTTCTGTGTCTGTTTTTGTGTTAGTACCATGCTGTCTTGATGATCACAACTTTGTAGTATAGCTTAAAATAAGGCAACATGATGCCCCCAGCTTTGTTTTTCTTTTTCAACAATTCCTTGGCCATTCAGTGTCTTTTCTGGTTCCACATGAATTTTAGGATTGTTTGTTCCAACACTTTGGAAAACGGCATTGGTATTTTGATTGGGATGGCACTGAAAGTATAGATTGCTCTGGGTAGCATAGACATTTTAACTACGTTTATTCTTCCAATCCATGAGCATGGAATGTTTTTCCATCTTTTTGTGCCATCTTCAATGTCTTCAATCAGTGTTCTGTGGTTTCTGGATATAGATCTTTTACCTCTTTGTTTAGGTTTATTCTGAGATATCTTATGGGTTTTGGTGCTATTGTAAATGGAATCAATTCCCTAATTTCTCCCTCTTCAGTCTCATTGTTAGTGCATAGAAATGCAACTGATTTCTGTGCATTGATTTTTGTATCCTACCACATTACTGAATTGCTGTATGGGTTCTAGTAATTTGGAGGTGGAGTCTTTTGGGTTTTCCACATAAAGTATCACTTCATCTGTGAAGAGAGAGAGTTTGACTCCTTTGCCAGTTTGAATACCTTTTATTTCTTTTTGTTGTCTGATTGCTGTTGCTAGGACTTCTAGTACTATGTTGAACAATAATGGCAAGAGTGGGCATCCTTGTCGTGTTCCTGATCTTAAGGGAAAGGCTCTCAGCTTTTCCCCGTTGAGAATGATATTTGCTGTAGGCTTTTCATAGATGGTTTTTATGAAATTGAGGAATGTACCCTCTATCCCTATACTCTGAAGGGATTTAATCAGGAAAGGATGCTGTATTTTCTCAAATGCTTTTTCTGCATCAATTGAGAGGACCATATGATTCTTGTCTCTTCTCTTATTGTGTTCTATCACACTGATTGATTTGCTAATGTTGAACCACCCTTGCATGACATAGATGAATCCGACCTGGTCGTGATGGATAATCCTTTTAATGTACAGTTGGATCCTATTAGCTAGAATCTTGTTGAGAATTTTGGCATCCATATTCATCAGCGATATAAGTCTGTAATTCTTTTCGATGGGGTCTTTGCCTGGTTTTGGGATCAAGCTAATGCTGGCTTCATAGAATGAGTTTGGAAGTTTTACTTCTGTTTCTATTTTTTTGAAACAGCTTCAGGAGAATAGGTATTATTTCTTCTTTGAATGTTTGGTAGAATTCCCCAGGGAATCCGTCAGGCTCTGGGCTCTTGTTTTGGGGGGAGGTTTTTGATCACTGCTTCAATCTCATTACTGGATATTGGCCTATTTAGTATGTCAATTTCTTCCTGTTTCAGTATTGGTAGTTTATTGGTTTCCAGGATGGCATCCATTTCTTCCAGGTTGCTTAATTTGGGTCTTTTCTCTTTTCTTTTGGATAAGTCTGGCCAGTGGTTTATCGATCTTATTCTTTCAAAGAACCAGCTTCTAGTTTCATGGATCTGCTCTGCTGTGCTCCTGGTTTCTAATTCACTGATCTCTGCTCTAAACTTTATCAATCAGTTCTCTTTTCGTGCATGGCTTAGGCCCGTTCTTCTGTTCCATCTCCAGTTGTTTGAGGTATGAGTATAGGGTCTGTATTTTAGATCTTTCTATTCTTTTGAGTGAGGCTTGGATGGTGATGTATTTGCCCCTTAGGACCGCCTTTGCAGTATCCCATAGGCTTTGGACATAATGTGTTTTCATTCTCATTGATTTCCATAAGTTGCATAAGTTCTTTTTCAATTTCCTGGTTTACCCAAACATTCTTTTTTTTTTTTTTAAGATTTTATTTATTTATTTGACAGAGATAGATAGAGACAGCCAGCTAGAGAGGGAACACAGCAGGGGAGTGGGAGAGGAAGAAACAGGCTCATAGCGGAGGAGCCTGATGTGGGGCTTGATCCCATAATGCCGGGATCATGCCCTGAGCCGAAGGCAGACGCTTAACCTCTGTGCCACCCAGGCGCCCCTACCCAAACATTCTTAAGCAGGATGGTCCTTAGCTTCCAAGTGTCTGAGTTTCTTCCAAATTTTTTCTGTTATTGAGTTCCAGTTTCAAAGCATTATGGTCTGAGAATATGCAGGGAATAATCTCAATCTTTTGATATCAGTTGAGACCTCTTTTGTGACCCAGTATATGGTCTATTCTGGAGAAAGTTCCACCTGCATTTGAAAAGAATGAGTGTTCTGTTGTTTTAGGGTGGAAGGTTCTGTATATATCTATGAGGTCCATCTGGTCCAGTGTGTCATTCAAAGCTCTTGCTTCTTTGTTGATTTTCTGCTTAGATGATCTTGTCTATTGCTGAGAGTGGAGTGTTGAGGTCCCCTACTATTAACGTATTATTATCTATATGTTTCTTTACTTTGGTTAACAGTTGGCTTGTGTAGTTGGCTGCTCCCCTGTTGGGGGCATAGATATTTATAATTGTTAGATTCTCTTGTTGGATATAACCTTTAAGAATAATATAGTGTCCTTCTCTACCTCTAACTACAGTCTTTAGCTTAAAATCTAATTTGCCTGATATAAGAATTACTACCCCAGCTTTCTTTTGAGGTCCATTGGCATGAAAAATTGTTCTCCATCCCTTCACTTTCAGTCTGGATGTATCTTTAGGTTCAAAGTGAGTCTCTTGTAGACAGCATGTGGATGGATCATGTCTTTTTATCTAATCTACAACCCCGTGGTGTTTTATGGGAGCATTTAGGCCATTCACATTGAGAGTGATTATTGAGAGATATGATTTTAATTTGTCATGTTTTCTGTGAAGTCCTTGTTTCTATAGATTGTCTCTGTAAATTTCTGCTTTGTATCACTCTTGGGTCTTTCTTCTTTTATAGAGCCCCCCTTAATATTTCTTGCAGGGCCAACTTGGTGGTCACATATTCTTTCAGTTTCTGCCAGTCTTGGAAGCTTCTTATCTCTCCATCCATTCCGAATGACAGCCTTGCTGGATACAGTATTCTTGGCTGCATGTCCTCATTTAGTACTCTGAATATGTCTTGCCAGCCCTTTATGGCTTGCCAAGTCTCTGTGCACAGGTCTGACATTATTCTGATGTTCCTCCCTCTGTACATAAGAAATCTCATCCCCCTCGCCACTTTCAAGATTGTTTCCTTGGATCTAAGATTTGCAAATTGTACTATTATATGTCGTGGTGTTGGTCTGTTCTCATTGATCTTGGGAGGGGTCCTCTCTGCCTCTTGGACATGAATGCTTGTTTCCTTATCCAGATGAGGGAAGTTCTCAGCTACGATTTGCTCAAATATATCTTCTGGACCTCTCTCTTTCTCCACCCCCTTGGGGATCCTGATAATTTTGATATTGAAATGTTTCATTGAGTCCATATTCTCCCTCAGCTTAGTTTCTTGAAATTGGATTTGTTTATCCCATGCCACCACTTTTTCCTTCTTTTCAATCACTTTACCCTCTAACTCACTAATTTGTTCTTCTGCCTTGTTTACCCTGGCCATCAGAGCATCCAGTTTAGACTGCATTTCATTCATAGCATTTTTAAATTCTGCCAGATTAGTTCTCATTTCAGCCCTTAGAGATTCTATATTTTCATTAATATTTTTCTCAAGCCTATACATCATCTTGATAATTGTTACTCTGAAATCCATTTCTGGCATCTTGGTTATACCCATATCCATTAGTTCTGTGGCAGAGGCCACAGTCTCTGTTTCTTTCCTTTGTTGCGGATTCCTCCTCTTTGTCATTCTGATGAGGTGCAATTGTGGAAATGTACAGAGTCCAAATTATTGACCAGGACCCAAGAAAGATGCACCTGTTTTATAGGGACCTTAGGGATGTGGGCTTCTTGTTCCTCCAGCCTGCCTTCTGGGGAAGGGCCTGCTGTACTGATACTCAGGGAACCCTATTTGGGCAGAGTGGCCCTGCCCCCTGTGGGGTGGGGGGGATGGGCTCAGTGAGAACCAGGTTTTTTGGGTCTTTTTTTCTCTGGCATCTTTCCCTGGTGGCTTTCTGTGTCTCTTCTGAGAGAGACATAACTGTATCCAAGCCTCTGCCTCAGAACAGAGAGATCGCAGTCTGCTCTTTGCTGAGTTCTCCAGGCCACATTGACTCTGTTTCTGTCTGTGCTGCCAAAAATCCACAGTGTCCAGGGTTGTGTGCCCCACAGCCACTCTCCCAGTCCTCGCTCCCAGGGCTGGGCACATCTCTTTGTGCTTCTAAAACCACCAGCTGCCCCCACTTCACACACATGCTCCTGAGTTCCAGGTTTCAGTCTGGGGGGTGGTGTCCTAAAGACCCTTCCCCGCCACTACCGGTCTGCAAGTCTGTGCCCTATCCCCAGCAAGGGAGGCCTTTGCCTTCCTGGTGCATGTTCACGGAGGCTCCCTCCCCCTTCCATTTATCTTCCACTATCTGGCTGCAGACTCTCGGCTCCCCACTTCATACCTTGAGAGCAAGCACTGGAGAAGTTCTGTTTATAGAGATCCAGATATATCTTCTTACATCTCAAGCTGATTTCCTGGGTGTTCAGAATGTCCTGGTAGATATCTAGCTCGACTCAGGGGACCATTGAAATAGGTCCCCTACTCCTCTGCCATCTTTCCCCGCCTCCCTAGTTTCATACTATTGTGATCAGAAAAGATGCTTGGTATGATTTCAGTCTTCTCAAATGTGTTAAGATTTGTTTTGTGGCCCATGACATGATCTATCCTGGAAGACATTCCATGTGCACTTGAAGAATGTATATTCTGCTATTTGGGGATGGAATACTCTGTAAATGTCTTTTAGGTCTATTTGGTCTAATTCTGTTTTGTTCTAATGTGTAGTTAAAGTTTATTTCCTTCATCTGATTTTCTGTCTGATCTATGCATTGTTGAAAGCAGGATATTAAATTCACCATTACTATACTGTATTGTCTATTTCACTCCACAGGTCTGTTAATATTTGTTTTATATATTTAGGTAATCCTATGTTGGGTACACAAATACTTACAAATGTTATATCCTCTTTTTGGATTGACCCCTTTATCCTTACATAATGACTTGTTATTGAAGCCTTTGACTTGAAGTCTGTTCAGTCTGTTATAAGGATAGCTACTTCTGCTTTCTTTTGGCTTCCTTTTGCATGGAATATCTTTCTCCATTTCTTTATTTTCCGTCTGTGTGTGTCCTTAAAGCTGAAGTGAAATTCTTTGAGGTGGCAGTTGGTTCTTGTTTTTTTATCCATTCAGCCACTCTTTTTATTGTAGAATTTCATCCATTTACGTTTAGAGTAATTATTGATAGATATGATAGATACTGTTGTCATTTTGTTAATTGTTTTCTGGCTATTCTACATTCCTTGGATCCTTTTTCTTTTGCTCTCTTCCTCTGTGATTTAATGATTTTCTGTTGTGGTATGCTTAGAATTTTTTAATTTTGTTTTTTTCTGTACCTATTATAGGTTTTGTTTCACAGTTGTCATCGTGAAGCTTAAATAAAACATCATATGTTTATAACAGTCTATTTTAAATTGATAACAACTTACATTTACAAAGCTCTACCTTTGTATTAAAAAATTATTGAGGTATAGTTTATGACTTTTGTCTTTTCACTTTCATATTAGATTTATAAGTTATATGTGTACCACTATTACAACATTAGAATATTCTTAATTATATATTTTCCTTTACCAATGAGATTTATACTTCTATGTTTTCCTGTTACCAACTAGTGTCCTTTTTATCCAGCTTGAATAACTCTATCATTTCTTATAATTCCAGTCTAGTGATGAACTCCTTTAGCTTTTGCTTGTCTGGAAAACTTTTTATCTTTCCTTCAATTTTGAAGGACAACTTTCCCAGGTAGAGTATTCTCAGTTAGAAAGTTGTTTTTTTCCTTTAGCACTTTGAATATATTGCACCACTCCTTCTGGTCTTCAAAGCTTCTGCTAAAACATCTGCCAATAGTCTTGTGGGGGTTCCCTTGTAAATAGTTACTTTTCTCTTGTTGCTTTTAAGATTCTCTCCTTGTCTTTAACTTTTGACAATTTAATTATAATGTATCCCAGTGTGAATCTTTGAATTTATCTTGTTTGGAACTCTCTGGGATTCCTGGATCTGGATTTTCTTTTTTCCCCTCAGGTTAGGGAAGTTTTTAAACATTATTTCTTCAAACAGATGTTTTGCCCTTTTCTTTCTGTCTTTTCCCTCTGGGTCTCCTATAATGTGAAAATTGGTTTGCTTGATGATGTTCCGTAAATCCGTTAAGCTATCTTCACTGTATTTTTTTTCTTTCTGCTTCTCATTGTTCTTTCTTTGAGTTCATTGATCTTTTCTTCCACTTTATCAAGTATGCTCTTGAACCCCTCTACTGAATTTTTCAGTTCAGTTATTGTATTCCTCTATGGTTTTTGTTTGATATATTCTTATATTTCCAATCTTTTTTTTGAAATTTTCACATTGTTCATGCATTGTTCTTTCCACCTTGGTGAGCATCTTTTTTTGTTTTTGTTTTGTTTTGTTTAAGTCAGAAAAACAATGTTTTATTCATAACGCTCTGCCATATTTCTATCAATCAGGAGCCAGTGGTCACCTGCCACGCATGAAGTACATTTTCCGTTTAGTAAGCAACAGAGTCTGGCCATCAGCAGACCAGGCCAGAAAGGTACACTGGGGTGGCTCTGCCTTACTGCTGGTACTGATAATTTCTAGCTTTAGTTCATCTACAGTGATCTTGCCTTCCAAGTCTCAGATCTTGATGTTGGGGCCCACGGCAGCACAGAGTCATTATCAGGACTGAAACACAGGGCATTGATGATGCCCCCACTATCAAGTATAAAAAGGGGCTTGTCTTTGTTGAGATCATGGCTTGGCCATCCTTCCCTCTAGAAGGGCAGAGGGATCCATCTGGAAAGAAAGTCACAGTGTTCAGGTAGCCCATGTGGATGATGTGATTGGTCCTCAGCTTGCAGTTTGCCAGGTTCCATACTTGACCAGCTTGTCCTAGCCAAAGGAGACCATGATGGGATTGCTGCTATTTGGTGAAAACCAGACACAAGACACATACTCCAAATGGCTCTCATCCTGGACAATGTATTTGGATACAACCCAGAGTATTCCACAGCTTGATAGTTTTAACTCAGATGCCAGAAACAATTTGCCGGTTGTCAGAGGAGAAGGCCACACTCAGCACATCCTTGGTATGTCCTACAAATCTGCACGTGGTAGTACCCATTGTGAGATCCCATAGATGAAGGGTTTCATCCCAGGAGCCCAAGAGGGCAAACTGGCCATCTGAGAAGACTACATCACTAACAAAGTGGGAATGACCCTGAAGAGCATGCTGCAGGATGCCATAGTTAGTCTCATCCCTGGCCAGTTTCCATATGATGATGGTCTTGAGAGTCAGATGGTATCATGTCCAGGAACTGGGGAGTGGTAGCAATCTGAGTCACCCAGCCCTTGTGGCCCTTGAGGGTTCCATGAAGGTTCATCTGCTCAGTTGTGGTGGTGAGTGGTAGGTGTCACCATGGCAACAAGGATGGAGTTGGATAGTTCAGAGAGACTAGCAGCATAGCCACTCCTGCTGTGGTACAGCAGATGAAAAAGCAGTGAGCATCTTTATAGCCTTTATTTTAAACTCTATCAGGTAAATCATTTATCTCCATTTCATTAAGGTCTGTTTCTGGGGTTTTATCTTATTCTTTTCTTTGGAACATATTCCTCTCTTTCTTCATTTTTTTGTCTATGTTGTTTTCTGTGGATTAAACAGTCAGCTCTCCCAGTCTTGAAGGAGTGTAGGAAATGAAACTTGTTCAGCCCAACCCTAGCTCTTTGTTTTCTCTTAAAACTTTGTGATTGTCCAAATAGCCCTCTTTGTTCTTAGTGGCTCCCGGTAATTGAGGGTGTGCCAAAACTTGTTAGCATTTCAAAGGAGGAAGATCTCAGTCAGCACCTTGGAAGACAGATCTGTATGCAGCAGCTTTTAATTATGCAAATAGGCCTCTTTTAAGAAGATTGGGAGACAGGTGCCTCTATCCACTCCCTCTGTGCTGAGCCTTGAAAGGATAGCTAGCCAGGAAGTGTCTCTTTGTTTGCCACAGTCCCACTAAATCCATAAACACAGTGCTGCTGATTAACAGAGCCAGGCTGTCAAGGAATGTGTCCTCTGGGTTTCAGAGCCCAGAGTGTTCCAGATATATGCCCAAACTTCTTTCCCAGAGACAGTGGTGACCAATTTTGATGTGGATTTTTTCTCCACCTGATGCATAGGGGTCACCCACCTAGTTTCTGGATTTCTTTCAGAATGGATTCCATACATACCTCTAGATTTGGTGTGTCTGTAGGTAGAGGTGAGGTCAAGAGCATCCTATGTTGCCATCTTAAACCAGACTCTCTGCTCTGAACTCCTTGAAGGTGGAAATCTCTTCTTATTTGTTGGGACTTGAGAGGTGCAATGAGTCATACCCCTCTTTCTTCTCTTACTGAAACTTTCCATCTATTTCGTCTTTCTCCTTGTTACTGTAGGTAAATTGGCCATACTCCTCTCCAAAGATTATACCTTCCCTCATTCACAAAGGCCCATTTTTTTTCCCCTCTCCTGCTCAAGAACAAAGGTAGGAACAGTGTTTTTGAGATGAATTTTTCTTATTCAGATGAATAGAACAAAGAAGAAATAATGTATGAACTTTCTCATACAATTTCCCTTTAGATGATATAAGAAATGAAGTTTCTGGGATATTAAATATAGATAGATTATAGTGAGAATTCAAACTATAGAAATGTTTAATTTATTCATATAATTCAAAAATATCGATATTTATTGATGACTTTTGATGTAGGAAAGACATTAGAGTTCAAAGCCAGTGACCAAGAAAGAATTCTTAAGATGGATCTTTGGTGCAAAAAGGCGGTTTTATTAAAGCACAGGGATAGAACCTGTGGGCAGAAAGAGCTGCACTGGGGTCAGGAGGAGTGGCCCATTATAAACTTTCAAGTTGGGAGGGGGTTTGGGATAGCATAAGTCTCTAAGAAATTTTGGAAGCAAGGTTTCCAGGACTGTGAGGGGGCTAGCTATTGTTGGGAAAAGGTCATTTATTACCATCTAATAAAACCTTAGTCATGAGACCCTTCAGATGTATATCAATGGGCCATAAGCTTGGGGGATGATTGCTAACATGTATCGTGGGGAGGGGTCAGGCTAGGATTGCCTTTTGCCCTTAGCAAAGTGTCAACCTCAAGGCCGTTGAGTCCCTAGAGGAATGTCATTCTGCCTGTTTCAAGGACTTGTCAATGGGCTGCAGATAGTAAGAAAATTTAATAATTCTCCTGCCTTTGTTTCCCACATCAATGAGGAGTGCCCCATTATATACTTTCAAGTTGGGAGGGGGTTAGGGATAGCATAAGCCTCCCAGGTATTTTGGAAACAAGGTTTCCAGGACCTTGAGGGGGCTAGCAATTGTAGGGAAAAGGTCATTTATTACTGTCTAATAAAATCTTCATCATGAGACCCTTCAGATGTATATTGGTGAGTCATATGCTTGGGAGATGACTGCCAACATTTATCTTGGGGGTTAGAGATAAAGTGTACAAAGGAATTTTTATACATTAAAGTAGACTTACAGGATCCTGTGGATTGGGCTAAGATTGCCTTTTGCCCTTAGCAAAGTATTAACATCGAGGCAACCGAGTTTCTGGAGGAATGTTTCAGGGACTTGACAATGGGCTGTAGGTAAAGAAATTTAATTTTTCTTTTGCCTTTGTTTCCCACATCAACTTTTATAATGGCAGGTGCTAGGCATACAGTATATACAATATAGTTCCTGCTTTCCTAGAGCTCACAGGTCAATGGTATGAACAGATAGAGAAGAACAACAATAACAATTTTAGGTTTATCATAATGTTAGAGGAGAAAAAAGAGCTTCTCATGATAGATAGTAATGAGGCAGGAACTAACTCAGTAGTGTGTTCAGAGAACATTCTCTCCCATTTTAGCCAGACACTGTGCCCTAAGTTAAAATAGCAACTTGCCCTTCCCTGACCCCTTCACTGAGACCCCAGTATTTCCTCTGCGAATATTCATTTCCAAATCCTTAAAACCAAAGCAAAACTCATCATACCTTTCAAAGCCTGTTTTTCCTACTTAGTTTAGTTCTACCCTTGAGGGTATGCCAGGTCCTTCTTAGTTAATAGGTTATAAACCCCAATCTCCTAATATGCAAAAAATGTCAGAGCTGCAATAAAAGTTTTTAAATGTATTCTCTCCTCAGACCTACACAAGTTTTTTGACACGCGGTTTCCCAACCATGGCACTATTGATATTTTGAGCTAGATAACTCTTTACTTTTAGGGGCTGTCCTGAGTTGCAGGGCTTTTAGCAGCATCCCTGGCCGTGTTAGATGCCAGTAGTATCTGCCGCCAAGTTGTAGCCACCAAACCATCTCCGGACAGGTCAAGTGCACCCTGGGGCATGAGACAAGAGGCTCCCTACCCCCCTCCCCACAACCTTTCCCAAATTGAGAATCACTGATTTAACATTTTTTGCTTCTCTGTTTCTAGGTAGAAATTAACTTTAACTAGAGACTTAAACTACAAAGGACAGGCTTTTCCTGGGTTGTATATAGAGTACAGAGTTTAAGACGTCATGGCAATTAATATTCAACTTTTGGTATTTATGAAAACTATATCCTCATTAAAACAGCCAAATTTAAACACTGAAAAACTAACCACTGGAGCATTGGGGCAAGTGTTTAAATAAACACATCTTAAGGCACATTCTTATTTTTTAATTTTACTCAGTTAATATACAGTGCAATATTGGTTTCTGGAGTAGAATTCAGTGATTCCTCACTTACATACAACACCCAGTGCTCATCACAAGTGCCCTCTGAAGGCACATTCTTATCCTGAAAGGGGATACTTGTCTGTCACCAGGACAGGCTGGCATCTTGGCTTCTCTGCTTAATTTCCCTAAGCTGCTGCAAGTTCTGCTGTTTCAACAACAGAACACTATCTGTGCTCCTTACCACTAGTCAGTGGGGAAGATCATCCTCCTGGCTGTCTGTATCACTCAGTCTCCAGGTCTTTTACATTTTTAATTCCAATGGATGAAGCTGGAATTAAAAAAAGAAGAAGAAGAAGAAGAAGTTGAAAAATAGGTACAGAGCACAGCCTGGGATTATTCCCATTAGGAATGTAACTTCCCACCTAAACCAAGGAGCTGAGAGAATTCCTTCTCATCTCTGCTTGAGCCAAGAATGTATTAAATTAATTTGCATATAATAAGTAATGAACAATCTCTTCACAGACTGTCCCAGCAACACTTATCAAGTTGCATCTTCTACAAACTGCCAAGTTAAGAACTTCAAAAACTGCCAGAGTATTTTGACAAGATTTTAGATCAGGGATTTATAATAAAGAGTATAATGAATATTAAAATTATATAATTCTCAGTTTGAGTTGTTTTCTAAAACATTTGCCCTATTTCCTATTTAAAATATTTTACATGTGGATTGCAAAATGGTATAATTGTTTTTCAAAACTTTTTGGCTATTTCTATTAAGTTAGATTATATCAACCTTCTGTCCAGCAATTCTATTCCTACAAAATGCAAATACACATCCATAAAAGGCTTGTAAAATAATGTCCATTGCAGTCTAATTCAGAATAGCCCAAAGCTAGAAACAACCCAAATGCCCATCAGAAGGATGATAAACCAATCCCATTCTTCATACAAAGGAACACTACTTAATAGTCAATAGGAATAAAGGACTGATAAGTGCAACAAAATGTAATTATGTATATTGCAGACATTATGCCAAGGAAAAGCAAAACAATCTACGGTAATAGAAAGAAGTCAGAAAAATTGTTACATGTGGCTGGGGGAGGGGGGAGTAGACAGGAAGGGCCATAAAAGGATTTGGGGGGTAATGGAAATAATCTGTATCTTGTTCGGATAGTATAAAAGTTTATATAAATTATCAAAACCCATTGAACAACCAAAAACCATTTTACTGAGTATAAACCAAATTATAAAAATACAAAAATGTATTACCTATTAATTTTAGAAAAGAAAAAATATTCATAATCCTACTATGTGAAAATATCTTTATTTTGATTATTCTTCCCTATCTCCTTAACCCGTAATCATAGAAGTGTTACAGGGATTGATCCCTAAACACCTTTTCTTTTCTATTTTCACTCATTCTTCGTGATTTCATCTAGTGTCATGGCTCTTAGTATTATCTGTATAATTAATGATTCTCCAGTTCTTTTCTGCTTACTTGATATCTACATGGATATCTAATGGACATCTCAAACTTAATATCTAATACTAAGATCCTGAATTTGCCAGCAAACCTACTCTTATCTCACAGGTTTTCCCATGTCAGTTAAAAATGACACCCATTCTTCTAGTGGCTCAAACTCAACTCAAAGCATGGTTTACTCATTGCTTTCACTTCAATCCACATATTCAGGAATCCAACCATTTCTCATTCCTTCAGCTGCTACCACTCTGTTTTGAGCCACCAGCATTTCCAGTCTGGAGGATTCTAGTCTAAACTAGTCTCCTCGCCTTTATCCCTTCTTCTCTACAGTCTATTCTCCACACAGCAGGCATGGAGACCCTATTAAAATACAAATCAGAACAAGTTACTCATTTGCTGAAAATCCTGCAATGGCTTCCTCCTCATTCAGGGTACTGTGATCAAAAAGGCTTTAGATCTGCCCGCCCCAACCTCCACTTCTTAGCTCCCATCTACTTTCACTGTCATCCTCAGTCCTCTCCTTCAACTGTGCTGCCCTTTTTCTTGTTCCTGAAATACACCAGGTATGAATACACTTCAGGACCTTGTGCCTGGAAACCATCCCTGAGATGTCTGCAGTATTCCCCTCTTCATCTCCTTCAGGTCTTAAGTTAAATGTTATTTTCTCCCTGAGGCCTTCCCCAGATACTCTAGCTAAAATTGCAACCTCTCCCCATCTAACACCCCAGTGTTGAATTTGGCCATGTAATTTATTTTCCAGTTGGCACAACTGAAAAATGAAAAGGGACATTATTGATAATTATGCTGACACAACAGTCATAAACCAGGACTATTCCCCTCCTGCTTTTTTACTCTAGCCTTTATTCGGTTAATTGTGTGCTTCCCCGCCCCACCCCGCCCAAGAATGCAGGCTCCTTCAGGGCAGTGATTTTGTGCTTTGGCACATAATAAATGTTCAATAAATATTTGTTAAATGAATGTATTTTTAAATCAATATAAGTGATTTGGCAATGATTTTTTGGTTTGTGTTATCAAATCCCCTGTTTTCTCCCATCAGAGTAAATGTCATTCATACTCTGAAAATGTTTGTCTCAAAAAGCCTTTAAATGGACAAATTCATTAATGGAGTCAAGCTCAAAAGTAAGTTAGGGTGATACTGAACAATTAGAACAAAAGAGCATGTAGTCTTTGTAAACAAATCTCACTGTGGAGTTTTTTCAATTTAAAAAAAAAAATCCATGGCAAAAGAAGAAGTTTCCTAAAAAATAACCACCAAAAAAACCTGGCGAAGTTTCACATGCTTAGAGGGATCTAAATCTTCTTTATCAATTGAAGAAAGCTCACTATTGCCAGTTTGTGAAGAAAATGAAATATTAAGGAAATAGTTACTGGGTATCTATTAAGTGGAAATCAAAGACTTAGATAGTAGGACAACAGAGACATGATGAAATGGTGAGGCAATGAGAAAACAAAACAAAACAAAAACAATTCCGTACTTGCCCCTGCCTTAATTTCTTCTGAGTCCCTAAGCAGTGTGTTCCCCCGTCATCCAGCTGGCTCCTCCCACAGCACTGCCCCCTAGGGAACACTGATATTTCAGCTGTAGGAACAGAATACAGAAATGCCTAATTCTTCCACTTCAGCACGACTACAGCTAGTTAGGAGATTCGAAATCAATTTATATTTAAACAGAAACCTTAAGTTGTAATAAGGTAAAAATAAAGGCAAACAATAGAAAACAAAAGATTAATTTGTAAAATGGAAAGCACAGCGGTGGCACATAAAAAATTTATGAATGTTGCTGTTAAAATGGGTGATGTGAAAAGCTACCTCCCATACGCCTACATTAGTGAATTATACCACTATCCACCCTGAGGCTCAACAGAAATGGGAAGGGTCCTCGATTCTAATGTCTGCCTCACTTTCTCTTACTGAATTGCTTTCCCCTACACATGGCTCGTTGGTTAGGAACTGTTTAAGTCTTTCTGAACCCATCCTTTCTTCTCCATTCCCACTATTATTTCTGTGTGTGTGTTGAACACTTAAATCTCCCATCGTATCCTAACTGGCCTAATGCAGTAGTCTGCTTTCAGTCTCATTTTGTCGTCCTGCCTGCTTCTCTTGCCAGTATATGGCCACAGTGAACTTTCTAAAGGGCAAATCTGATCTTGTTACCCTCACACTGAAATTCTTCAGGAGTCCCTCTACAGTCTTTAGATTAAAGTCAACAAGTCCTTAACCTGCCCTCAAGGCCCTTCATAATGTTTGTCCTTGCCAGCTCCCCAGGGTTTCCCAGTCTTCTCTACAAATTCATAAATATTTATGTTTGGGGAGCTTTTATAAAGAGCCTGTGCAAAGTACAGGGAGAGCACACACAAAGTGGTCAGAAAGGCATCAGTGAGAAAGCTCCGTGGGGATGGGGATAGATGCTTTCCAAATAGGCAATGGGGTGAAAAGCATTCCTATGGAAGGGAGCAGGTTGAACAGAGAGGATTCGCAAGGCCTGGTGAAGAAACAGGACTCGGTTCAGTAGAGCTGAGGGTTATAATACAATGTTTTGGTGGTGGGAGGGGAACATCCTAAAGTAAGGAAGGAGGTTCAAAGATAAAATTTCACAAATCTTTGTATGTCGAAAGATAAGGAATTTGAATTTGAAATATAGAAAGGTAATCATCATTCTAAAAATACCGTAGGCTGGTTAAAAGGAGAGATTGAAAAAACACGAGTTAGCGAAACCGTCTCTGAAAAGAAATCAAGGTTGTTAACTATAAAATATAGGACATTCAGACAATGGAATATGATTCAGGGCTAAAAAGAAATGAGCTATTGAGTGATGAAAAGATATGAAGGAACCTTAAATGCATATTACTAAGTGAAAGAAACCAGTCTGAAAGGCTACCTACTATGATACTAACTATGGTTGATCTTTGGACAATGAAGGGGTTAGGAGCATCAATCCTCTGCACAACTGGAAATCCATGTATAACTTCTGACTCTCCTAAAAACTTACTTACTAGTAGCCTACTATTGACCAGAGACTTACCAATAACAGTCTATTAACACATATTTTGTGTTTATTATTTACTGCATTCTTACAATAAGACAGAAAATGTTCTTAGGAGAATCATAAGAGAAAATAAATTTACTCTACTATATTTATTTAAAAAAAAAAATCCATGTATGGGGTTCCTGGGTGGCTCAGTCAGTGAAGCATCTGCCTTCGGCTCAGGTCATGATCCCAGGATCCTGGGATCAAGCCCTGGGTTGGACTCCCTGCTCAGTGGGGAGCCTGCTTCTCCCTCTCCTCCCTGCTTGTGCTCGCTCTCGCTATCTCCATCTCTCTCTCTCAAATAAATAAATCTAAAAAATCCATGGATAAGTCGACCTGCACAGTTCAAACCCATGTGTTTCAAGGGTCAACTATATTTGACATTATAGAAAAGGCAAAATTATGGAGACAGTAAAAATGTCAGTGGTTGTTGGGATAATGAGAAGGAATGACTAGGTAGAGCATAAAAATTTTTTGCAGCGAAAATACTCTCTGATATTATGATGGATACATGTCATTATATATTTGTTCAAAACCATAGGATGTACAAGCCAAGAGTGAGGCCTAAAGTAAATTATGGGCTTTGAGTGATTTTGATGTGTTGATTTAGATTCATCAATTGTAACTAATATAACACACTGGAGAGTGATATGGAAATGCAGAAGGCTATGCATGCGTGAGGGCAAGATAGGGGAAAATCTCTGTACCTTCCTTCAATTTTTTTGATCTAAAACTTTTTTTTTTAAATGAGGTCTTTAAAAAAATAAAAAATTGTAAAGAATTTTTTTAAAAACCCATATCATATGTCTGGCCTTTCTCTTACCTCTCACTTCACTATAAGAAATTATCACAGCACCAGGTGCCTGGGTGGCTCAGTTGGTTAAGCGACTGCCTTTGGCTCGGGTCATGATCCCAGGGTGCTGGGATTGAGCCCCACATCAGTCTCCCTGCTCCTCAAGGAGCCTGTTTCTCCCTCCCTGCTTGTGCTCTCTCTCTCTCCGTCAAATAAATAATTTTTCTTATTCTTTTCTTTTCTTTTTAAAAGATTTTATCATAGCACCAAAGTGATATTTCAAAAATGTAAGTCAGATGTTACTTCCTGCTTTAAAGCTTCCATGGCTTCTCAGGGTATTTGGAATAAAATTGAAAATTCTTACCCTGCTTTCAAAAGCTCTAAGTGATCTTGCCCCAGACTTCCACTCTAACACTGTGTCTTCCCTCTCTGCCATGCTCATTATGACACTTCAGTCATATGACGTCTCTTCTGTTTCTCACCCTCACCAATGTCAATCCTTCTGTAAGGATTTTGCTCTTGTTGCTTCCCCCTGAAATTCTAGTCATCTTGATTTTTGCATCCACCTCCCATTTTTGTTGTTTTTTGTTTGTTTAACGATTGATTTATTATAGAGAAAGAGAGAGGGTGGGGGGAAGGGGCAGTGGGAGAGAGAGAATCTCAAACAGACTCCCAGCTGAATGTGGAGCCTGATGCTGGGCTCAGTCTCACAACCCTGAGATCATGACCCAAGCAAAATCAAGAGTCCGATGCCTAACTGACCAAACCACCCTGGGGTCCGCCATCCAGCTCCTGTTTATCATTCAGATTTTAGCTCAGTTGGCATCCTATCATAATAGACTTAATTTTTTATATACTTGATTATTATCTTTCATACTAATATATAAATTCCTTGAAAACGACCTTTTCTTTCCTTAGTACCCTAATGTTGTTACCCAGAGGAATTTCTGACAGACAGAACATGCTCAATGAGTCTTGCATAAATGAAAGAGAAGGTAAAAATCCCTCTTTTACAAAAGAAAACTAAATTGATATTAAAGTAACTGTTACCGTGATGGTTTTATATATGATGTGTTTATGTACATATATTTGCAAGGTCCTTCCTTGCAATGAACTAGCAAAAATGAAAAACCAAGCAGCAAATAGAAGTACAAGTGTAAAAATAATAATAATAATAATAATAATAATAATACAGGTAGCAATGCATGTAAAATATTTAACGTGTGAAGTTTGTCTCTTCCTGTTCCTGCAAACCAAATAGTTGTAAGGAGAATAAAATGAGGAGCAGGAAGAGCTCATCCTTGATCCCATCTGGAGAGCTAGTACAAAGACAGACTTAGAAGAAAGGGGACGAAAACATGCTGGGGTCACAGAAGGAAACTGAGTTGAAAGGAGGGGAAAAATCTGCATTCCGAGTCATTTGGAACAGAGAAGGAAGGGAGACATTATCTGAAGACCGTGTTCACCAGAGGCAAACAGGCTGAAAAAGAAATCGACATCTGTGAAAGTCTTGTGTGCCCCAGATCTGAGGGGGCAGATGAAGATTGTTTATGTACCACAAGAAGGTGTTGGGAGAAGGAAGGAACAGGCTCACATGGAAACATATGCTCGCCGAAGCTACTTGAAAAATAAAGCATGCAGTGGAGAGAGAGAAACATCTGTGTTGCACACGGGCAGACCACCAGTAGTGAAGCAGGCTTGAGGTAGAAGGGAAAGGCGTACACAAACAAGATCGGACATTATGTCTTGTCAAAATGACACGTAAAGGCACTGGGTCTGCATCTCATTCTCTGGTGAGTTAATGGGAACTCAGCCATCTGGGGAAATCAAGGATGAGTAAACTAGCTGCTTCGGTGTTTTCACAGTTTTGCAGAAATGACAAAGCATTCACAAGTTTTTCCAGGGCTACTTTTTTTTCTACTGGGGGAAAAAGTAGCCTTTTAGAATATAGTTTATTTTTTTTTTTCTTTGGGAAACATATTTCCAAATCTACTGCAGCAATAGAAGCAGCTGGATTTCTCATCCTTTAACCACAGAATTTCAGCACATAATAGCTTTGGAAAGCATACTTCACATTAGTCAATGATCGTAGGAATTCTGTATAACATTAAACACATACATTTAAGAATTAAGTTTTATGAGTATTTCAACTTAAATTCTTAAGGATACTACATTTTAAAAAACTACTTAGTTACTGAAACTATATTTAAAGTGTCTACTATCCTCTTTACAATAACTTTTATTGGTAAAATGAAAGTTAAAAATTGGAAATCAAGTCAAATGACAATTGGCAATTAGAGTACATAAAGCTTCAACTAGAATTTTGTGTTATAATTTATGACCTATAGACACATATTTATATGTTTCTATAAACTCTACAGCTACATTCATCTATATGCAAATAGAGTATAAGTTTTTATACAGATAAAATCTTTCCTTATAAATACCAACTTATTTCTAAAAGGTGGGGTCTCAGATGAGCAAAGATGCTAAAAATGGAAGAGGCAAGGGGAAAAAAAAAAACAAAAGCCTTCAAGTGTGTTGCATCTGATATGCACTTTGGGATTCCTGAAACAATTTAGGAAAATTACATAAATTGTGTAGAAAACATAAATGTCTAAGGAAAGAAAACTATAAAAATTATAGAAACATTTTGCAGTATTTTGATAGTATAGGAATTAAAATCAAAGTGAGAGAGCTGAGCATTGACAACAACCAAACAGAAAAGAGTAGGTATGGGGTAAACTGAAAGTGTAGAGCAACTATAAAAATAAATGTGAGATAAGTATAGATTAAGTGTTGCAAAAATAAAACTGAAAAAAAATTCAATACTTCATAGCATAGTGCTAATAAGCCAGGTCCAAGTAAAATAGTAAAAGTTAAAACAGTGATGGAACATCTTGGAACCCTTTGTGCTCCTCTCTCTAAACAAGTGCCCACCACCCAGTCCCCCCACTAGGCTGTTCTGCATGTAATTCACACAACTTCTCTTTCTCTTCACTCACCCGTAGGACTATTACCACTGTATGCTAGTTCAGCATTCCTGGATTTCTGTTATGGAAGGAAAGATGACCTAACATTTATAGAGAGTTTACTAAATGCCTAGTTTTTAATGCATGATCTTATTTAATTCTTACAACAACCCTGTACAGTTTTATCATTCCCACTTTTAAACACATAGAAACTAAGACTCAAATATAGAAGTGATAAAAATGCTGAATTAAGACATAGAAATATTATTCTAAAAGTCATGCTATTTCTCATAAACTATATTTCCTCTCATAAATTATTCCTGACTGGGTTATTAATGTCTGATAATGGCATTATACCATGACTCTAAATTATCATTGTAAATTGTCAACAATTTTTTAAAGAGATTTGTTTTTCATCCCTCTGACTATTCAAATGATACATGCTTATCACAGGAATTTCTAAACTATAGAATATGAAGACAAGCAATGATTGTCACTTTAACCAAATCACCCAGAGGGGAAAACTACTGTTATCATTTTAGAACAATACCTTTTAGCTTTATACACCACATGTGTTTTGTGTGTCCCTGCTCCCTATCTTGTCTACACAAAGAATTGGCACATTGGAAGAATTCCAAGCAGAATGATAGTCCTTTGAGAAAGATCACTTTGATCAAGGTCTTTTCTAAAGTCCCAATGGCCGATTCCTTTTAATGGTAGGCCTTCCATCAGCAAATGATCCAATTCTAATGTTCAAATCAAGGGAGACTGGAGATCGACTTTTAGAATGGCCGAATAAAAATCTCTGAACTACTCATTCTCTCACACACACAAAAGACAAAAGTACTGACACAACAATTAAAAGTAACCATTTCTAGAACTCTCCAAATTAACCAAAGGCACTGATCTGTATTTGTAAGGCCTGAAATGCTGTAAAGCACCTGGAATTTGAGCCATGAGTTCCTCTGCTCTTGCCAAACCTGCTTCTCACTTTGGCCAACCAGGAAGGTTTTCTGCCCACATAATTCCCCCATCGGCTGCACCAGCTGCACTCTACCTGGCCTCAACCTACTGGTTTCACCTCCCAGCCAGCCAGCAAAATTATTCAAACAAACTCGTCATATCCTCCTGAGAGAAACAAGCCCCCACCCCACCATCCTGTTATTATAAAGCCTATCTCCACCGCCCCTTCTGGTTCACTCTGTTTCCAAGTACAACCTCTATGTGACCATGCATGGCATGCAGTGTCCTCTTCCCATGGGCTGTGAGTTAATGTGACTAATGAACTATTGTCCATCTCCTCTGTCAGTGTTGGATGTTGTGTTCAGCCAGCTTATATTATTTAGGATAATGGAGTCTTCCTTCAGCAATGGAGTGAATACAAAATGATCAGAACAGGAACAAACAAAATCATCTGTACAAAGGAAACTATTTTGAACTTCTTTGGACAGGGGAAGTCTGTGACATTTAAAGTTGGGGCTCTTCCCATCCCCCTGCTCCTCATACCCTAATGGTGCAATAGCCTTGAAAAGCCAAGTCTTGTAGCCAATTGACAGGACTGAACTCTTGGAGCTCTGTAAGAAACACCATCCCCAAAACACAGTCAATACAATATCTAAGCAGCCAGCTCCATGGAAAATCTCTATTAGTGTGCTATTACAGCTTTTTTATTTAACTCCTATTTCAGCTTAACCAAAGCAGGCAAGGAAAGAGTACTACCCCTAGGTCATTACTGAAACCATTTCAGTCTGCTAGGAACACTGCAACTACCTAAAGCTATTATTTCAGTTGGAGCAAAAAAGCCTGACCAGGAATTTAAAAGGAGATCTTCAAGAACAAAATGGATGTTGGGAAATTTGAAAAGCTCCAACATATTTCTGAACATCTAAAAGACTGTGTGAGCATGCACAAAGCTCCATTAATTTCTGGCTAAACATAAGGCCCTGAGCAAGTAGGAAGAGAAAGCTAAGGCTGTCTTATAAATGTCCTGAAGTCTGAAAGCATGCCTTCTCACACAGATCACCTTGGCAAAGGTAGAAGATATACAGGCAAGGTATGTGAGAACATCTTCTCATCAAACATTGCATTGGTTAACCACCAAATTACACTGATTCAGAGGTGACTAATAGGAAGCCAGGTTTAAAAACTTAAATAAGAATTTTAGAAAATCCAGCAGAGAATTCAGTGGTTGCATAAAGTGGGAAATATGGAATCTATTGAATTAGTCCAGGTAAATCTCTGAATAAATGCACAGCAATGAGATAAACAACAATGACAACAAAATCTCAGTAACAGCAAAACCTGGGTGGGGGGACTTGATACCAAAGTTATTACGATGTATTATCTAAAATGTCCAGATTTCAACAAGAAAAAATATGAGACATGCCAAAAAACCACCTTTAACAATAAAAAATGAAAACAAGTGTGCAACATAAAAAGACAAAAAGGAGCTTGAAAATAATGTCCCTTAGAGGACTCACATTTTAGTACAGAAAGATTTTAAATCACCTATTATAAATGTTTAAAGAATGAAAATAACTAAAGAAATAAAGAAAAATATGACAACAGCACCTTACTAAGAATATGAAAAAGAGATCAATAAATTTTTAAAAAGAACTAAATAGAAATAATTTTGCAGTTGAAAGGCACAATAACTAAAAATAACAATTTAGTAGAGGGACCCAAAATCAGAGTCTAACTGAAAGAAGAAAGAATCATCAAACTTGATAGTTCAAAAGAGATTATCCAGTGTTAGGAGCAGAAAGAGAAGAGGAAAAATTTGAACAGGGCTTCAGAGACCTAAGAGATACCAGTAAGCATTCCAACATACACATGATGAGAGTGTCATGAAGAGAAGAAGAGGAGAAAGGACAGAAAGGCATTTGAAGAAATACTGGTCAAAAACTTTCTAAATTTGATGAAAAATATTAATCTTATCTGAGCAGCTCAATGACTCCGGGTAAAATAAAATAGTCATACCTAAGCATATCATAGTCCAATGGAGAAGAGTCAAAGATGAAGACAAAATCTTGAAAGCAACAAAAGAATAACAACCTGTAACAAACCATTTCAATAAGATTAAAAGCTGACTTCTTATTAGAAACCATGGAGTCCAGAAAGCAATGGGATGACATATTCAAAATGTTAAAAATAGTCTATAAATGAATTCTATATCCAGCAAAACTATTCTTCAACAAATGAAGGAGAAATTAGGACATTGCCAGAAAAGGGGGGAAAAAAACAAAGAATCTGCCAGTAGTAATTCTGCCCTATAATAATTACTGAAGAGAGCTCTTCAGGCTGAAAGGACACTAAACAATAATTTGAAACCACATGAAGAAATAAAAAGCATACATAAACGTAACTACTTAGGTAAATATAAAAGACAGAATACATGTCTTTCTGTTTGTAACTTTTTTTTTCTACTATTCTTATTTAAAGGCAAACACATAGAGCAATAATTATAAAATTGTGTCGTTGGGCTTATAGTGTGCCAAATGTAATTTGTACAAGTATAGTACAAAGGAAGGAGAAGAATGGATCTCTCTTGAAACACAGTATTTGTATGCTATTAAAATTAAGTTGATATCGATGTAAACTGGATTAAGAATTAATTGTAATCTCCAGGACAACCACAAAACCAAAACCCTCAAAAAAAATAAAATACAAGGAAATTAAAATGGTATACCAGAAAGTATCTATTTAACACAAAAGACGGTGGTAATGAGGGAGTAGAGGAACAAAGACATAAGACATATAGTAAAGGAATAGTAGATGTAAATCCTACTTTATCCATAATTGCCTTAAATATAAATGGAGTATTACTACAATCAAAAGGCAGAGACTAGAAGATGGATTAAAAAATCACCTACCAATTTGCTGTTTACAAAAGACACCCAAAGCTTTAAAAGCACAAGTAAAAGGGTGGAAAGAATTAATATAAAAGCATTAATCAAAAAATAGCTTAGGGGGCTATATTAATATCAGACAAAATAGACCTTAAGACAAAAATTGTTTCTAGAGGCAGACATTTTATAATGACAAACTGATCAATTCACCAGGAAGACACAAGTATGTATACGTACCTAACAGCAGAGACCTAAAATACATGAAGCCAAAACTGACAAAATTAAAGCAGGAATAAACAATGAAACAGTAATTGTTGGAGATGTCAGTACTCTACTTTGAATAATTGATAGGGGTTGCATGAAGGGCAATTTCATTTCTTAATTAAAGGCACCTAGATTGATGTACTTTCCCGCACCAGAAACCAAGCATTTTTGACACACCCTTTATTTGCCTTCGACATCTCTCCTCACCAAATCTCAATATGTATCTTAAATCCCCTAGCTTTTTCTCTCCATCATCAGTTGCTACCACCTTGGTCAAAGCCACCTTCATCTCTCCTTAGACTAATCTAATAGACATGCATGCTAATATCTCTCATTTTCATCTTTTTCCCCTTTTAGTTCATTTTTCAAACAACATCCATTGCCATATATTTTTAATGTTTGTTAGATCATGTCACTGCCCTCCAAGCAACCCCTATAAGCTTTCCATTATGTTTGAAATAAAATCCAAATTCTTGTCCTTGGCCTATAAAGCTCTCTTTATTATCTGGGCCTGAGTCTCTAAACTAATTTTGCATTCTTTTTTTTTTAATTTTGATTTTTTTTTTATTATATTATGTTAGTCACCATACAGTACATCCCCGGTTTCCGATGTAAAGTTCGATGATTCATTAGTTGCATATAACACCCAGTGCACCATGCAATACGTGCCCTCCTTACTACCCATCACCAGCCTATCCCATTTGCATTCTTAAATCTACATTCTCTTACCACATGGTTTCTGTTTGTCAAGCCCACCAATCTCTTTTTCACCTCTGCTATGGAGCCTGCTCTTCCTTCCGCTTTGAATCCTTCAGGTCTCAGCTTTATACGTCCTTCCCCAGAAAGGACTTTCTTGATCCCCCAATTCAAACCACATCTCCTTACCACTTTCTTTCACTGGGCACGATACATTTTGATTACATGTTTATTAGTGATGTTATTTAAAAGATTCTTTGAAAACTGAACCCAACCTTTACCACTTGATACCTGATTTTCTTCAACCATTTAACCTAAGGAAAAATATATACAGCAAATTTTAATTTGAAACTCAAAAATAATTATAAAAGGTGAAATGTTCCCTGTGACTTCTTCAGACTAATCTGCTGTGAATGATTTCTCTTCTGAGGTAAAGTGTGAGGAAAAAGGGAAAGATTTATAAATGTCTTTAGTTTCATGTAGCTGCAGAAAATATGTTTTATGGTTAAATTCTTCCTGAATGTCTTTTTTCCTAGGATCAAAAATCCTTTTTATCTCTGGTTATTCCATCTCACTCACTGTCAACATGCGTTATCCTTGGTATTCTAGAATTTTATAAAGGTCATTTGAATATGCTTTAATCGGGCTTTAAACACATACGCTTTCATGGTCATCATTATTAATAACAGCCAATGGTACCATGGTTTATGGTTATTTTAGACAAACTCTGAGACATGTTAAGCAATATGGGGTTGAGAAACATTGGGTGCAACTTCTTAGGTTTAAAATGTGTAAGTATAAAGTTGGTTAACATTTTTGGGGAATATATCTTCTTTGCTTAAAATATTGGTAAGATTAAGAATATTGGGTTTTTTTTAATTTTCAGAAAGGGAGAGTCAAACTATTTCACATATTTCAATAAAATGTTAACAGTCTCCTTAATTCCTACTATTTAGAGATAATGGTGACCTCACTCCTTTTCCTTTAAAAGTGATTGATCAAATTGAGAAAGCTTGGCTAGGAAGTATATTGCATTTGTTCACACTCCTTCAACATTTGGTGCCATTAGTGTAACAAATGTTTCTGACTGACATAAACATATGACACTGTGCCCAGAAGTTATTTATGACAAATTAATCATTTGCCTCAAAATTCTTTTGGGAGGGAAAAGTTCTGATTAATTTTCACTATCAGTGTACACAGGGTATACTTTAACTTTTAAAGCTATACATAATTTATATTGTATAAAAATTTCGTTTATATAATTTGCCACCATAACAAAAATGGGTAGTCTCTGTTTTGGACAGAAAATGCTTTTCTATACATACATATAGAGATAAACATACATGTATATACATGTCTCGTGCATTAACAAGGTATTTTGGTTAAAATGTTTTAATAAAATGAGTAGGTGACTTGAGACTGAATAATTAGGAAGCTACCTTTTCGTGATTTGGTTCCTCTGCTCTGTTATTCCTAAGCTATAAGTTTCAAGTTCAGCTTCCTTATTAATGAAAACAAGTTGCTGGGATAATGTTTAACTCTTAAGTGTACCATTTTTCCAAGGAAAACATTAAAATTGGTCTCAAATGTATGCTCACTCATAACGTGAAGATTTCAAATAAATATAAAGACTATCCCAGCTCTTCCTGAACATAGCACAGATTTTTAAATTTTCAAATCTAGTTGACTTGAGAGGAATGACTCATTCTATTGTCTAGTAGTAACGACAGACAGCTAACCCTCTAGGGAGAACTCACAAATGCCCACTTCATTACGATTGCAAAGAAACTGTAAATAAAAAAATATGGAGGAAGAAAAATCCCTAAAAAATAGCTTTTAAGCCTTAAAAGATCTTTGAATGGGAGTAATCTATTTCAGTGCTGTTACCCTGAAGTGTTTTAGTTACAATTACTTTGTTACTTTGTGTTACTCTGAGCCTCCATGAAGGCAGGTCCTGATCCACTATCTCCAAAGTGCTTTTTAGAGGGTATTTTTACATTATTATTATGAATAGTTTGAAGTATTTGTTTTACCCTTTTGATTCTTCCTTTGCTTAATAAGTAGAAGCATATTTATTTGGCACATGTATGTAACATGAGTCAAGGTGATGCAAGGAACTGGCAGTTAACCTATCAGAAATTTAGAGCAGATACCAAGGGAACCTTCTAAAGTGCCAGATTCTTTTTGACAGTGACAACTCCAGAATTTTATATGGAAGAATCTAAGGGGCAATATCCTAAATAAGAAAATAGAGGGAATGTCTAGGAGTGACAAAAAAGCACTATGTTTAATTGCATTGCATATTTATTTGGGATGGCTTGACTCTTAGTTGCTTAGCAAGCACTATTTTTAAGTTGGATTTTGTCTTTATTTGGTGACTTAGTGAAGAAAAGGTATACAATGAAGGACTCTGATGTTTTCATTTTGTATAAAGAAGAAGATCTGGGGTGTCTGGGTGGCTCAGTTGGTTAAGTGTCTGACTCTTGATTTCAGCTCAGGTCATGATATTGGGGTCCTGGGACCAAGCCTCTCTTGGGGCTCTATGCTCAGCAGGGAGTCTGCTATTGCCTCTCCCTCTGCCCCAACGCCCACTCGTGCTTGCTTTCTCTCTCTCTCTCTCAAATAAATAAAATCCTAAAAAAAAAAAAAAAAAAAAAAAAAAAGATTAGAGAAGTCCCTGGGAAATTAAGGTAAGCCAAAGATTATGTACCTTAACTTGTTAAATCAGAATATCTACACAGAAATAGTATTACAAAAACTTGTATGTGCCTGAGAATTGGAATCTTAAAGATATTAAGAAGTTAACTCCTGTCATCCATATGCCATCTGCATGCCATACACAGAGGCACTACACAGAAGTCATATACCATCGTGTCCATAACTATAGTCATTTTGCCAATCCTAGTGCATTAATATATCCTTGTGGTCAACAATTTATTCATCTGATTAGTAGTTATTTAGGACCTGCTAGTGGTTTACTTCATTTTTGAATCTTATACATTCTACGTTTGCTGAGCTGTATAGAGAAATTAAAAAAAAAAAAAAAGCTCTATTGCTTCAAGGGAGAGGACTAGTCTAGGTTAGTCTACAAGGCATTCTGAAAATATTTAAGGTGTGCATTAAGGAGAGTATCATACTGAACTTTCCCATGTGGAATATAGCACAAGTTCCCATCTGGTGACCCTTAAAATACTCTTCTGTCTCTTAGACCTCTTCTAAGTTTTCTTCCTATACTCTTCTATATTCTACTCCCCTAACAGCACAGCCAAACAGGACTTCTTGATGATTCCTACAAATGCCATACAGAGTTCTACCTTTGTGCCTATGTTCTAGCAATTCCTTTAATCTAGAATGTTCTTATTATTTGTATTGTTCTTGTCATATTGTTCATATTGTATCTTTTGAAATTCAATTTGCAAAGAGCTTTAAGTGCTACATCCTTCCTGAATCTTTTTTTTTTTTTTTTTGCTTTCTTCTCAGACATAATTGGCACATTAGATCACTTCCCACTTTGTGTTGGGAAAGCCACTCTGTGCCTTTCTGTTGGTTGATATATACCACTTTCTATCCTGTATTATAGGTGTTTTTATCCCTGACTTTTCTACTTTATTAAGTTGTAATCTCTTTAAGGACAAAAGATACTATTCAACTCTGTGCCCCTTGTAGCCACTGATGCTCCATAATGTTTGTTGAATTGAAAGCTCACTTGTCACAGTAGCAGTTCCTTGGGTTTCATACACATAGATAATCATTGGTGGTAATACTCAAGCAGCTGATATCATGGTGTAGTATAAAGCAACCTCACCACCACCTGGAAACTTGTTAGAAATTAAAATCTCAAGACCCACCCACTGAGGAATCTATATTTTTAAAAGATTCCAGGTGATTTATACACACCTTAAAGTTTGAGAAACACCGTATAGTATAAAGTTTATATATTTTACAATCAAAAACTCTGCATGTGAGTTTAGTCTTTACCATTTATTAACTAATATTCATTAGAAAAGAAGGCTCATGGGAGGAGTTAAGATGGCGGAGGAGTAGGAGACACCTTTTTCAGCCGGTCCCCTGAGTCGAGTTGGGTAGTACCAGACCAGCCTGAACATCCACGGAATCAGCCTGAGACACAGGAAGATACATCTGGATCTCTACAAATGAACATCTCCAGTGCTGAGTATTGAGGTACGAAGCGGGGAGCCGTGAAACCGCGCGCAGATATCGGAAGAGAAACGGAAGGGGGAGGGAGCCACCGCGTTTGGGCTCCGGGAAGCGGTAGCCACCTGCGTGGGGGGAGGGGGCGGGGGAGGAGTCGGCGGACTTGGGGACCAGCACCCCCGAGAGAGCAGACTGAGACCATGAGCCGGGGAACGCGCACCATCAGACTGAAACGGACCTCCGGCGCGCTCACTGGAACCAGACTGAGACCGGGAGCTCCGGAGCACATGGGGGAGGCTGGCGGTGTTAGAAACACAAAGGACAGAGACACGCCGGCCCTGGAAGTGAGGGCTGGGATGCCGGGTGTGGGGCGCACATCCCGGGACGCTGCAGCGTCAGGGTTGAGCAGCACCAACAGAAACAGAGTTAAAGTGGCCAGAACATCAGTGGAGAACGGGCCGCAATCCCTCTCTTCTGAGACAGAGGCTGAGATTCGGCCACTGCTGCTCTGACTCTCAGAAGAGGCACAGCAAACCGCCAGGGAAACAAAAGCCTGGAAATACTGGCTCACAGTGTGCCCATCCTCATCCCCCCTCACAGGGGACACGGAGACTCTACCCAAACAGGGTTGCCTGAGTATCCGCACAGCAGGCCCCTCCCCCAGAAGGCAGGCTGAAAAATCAAGAAGCCCACATCCCTAAGATCCCTATAAAACAAGGGCACACAGCCTGGGTCCTGGTCAATAATTTGGGCTCTGGACAACCCCGCAACCTCTCCTCATCAGAATGACGAGAAGGAGAAGTCCCCCCCCAGCAAAGAAAAGACAATGAGTCTGTGGCCTCTGCCACAGAATTAATGGATATGGATATAACCAAATTATCAGAAATGGAATTCTGAGTAACAATGGTCGCGATGATGTGTAGACTTGAAAAAAGTATTAACGAAAATGTTAATGAGAATATAGAATCTCTAAGGGTGGAAATGAGAGCAAATTTGGCAGAAATTAAAAATTCTATGAGCCAAATGCAGTCAAAACTAGAGGCTCTGACGGCCAGGGTGAATAAGGCAGAAAAACTATCAGCGAATTGGAGGATGGGTTAGTAGAAGAAAAAGCTAAAATAGAATCTGGACTCAAAAAAATCCAATCTCGGGGTGCCTGGGTGTCTCAGTCATTAAGCATCTGCCTTCGGCTCAGGGTGTGATCCTGGCATTCTGGGATCGAGCCCCACATCAGGCTCCTCTGCTGGGAGGCTGCTTCTTCCTCTCTCACTCCCCCTGCTTGTGTTCCCTCTCTCACTGGCTGTCTCTGTCTAATAAATAAATAAATAAAATCTTTTAAATAAATAAAATAAAATAAAATATAATAAAATAAAATAATAAAATAAAATAAAATAAAATAAAATAAAATAAAATGTTCTAGGCAACTTAAGAATTCCATTTGAATGGTGAATATAAATTGGGGTCCAATGAGGAATGTAGCCCATAGTTGAGAGTCTGCTGTGCAATATTGTTGAACAATTACAGTACATTGGCAATAAAATTTGTTAAAGAAATAAAAAAATAAAAGGATTATCCATCATGACCAAGTGGGATTCATACCTGGGATGCAAGCGTGGTTCAACATTCGCAGATCTATCAGTGTCATAGATTTTATCCAGAAGGAAAAAGCCAAAAATCATATGATTCTCTCAATAGATGCAGAAAAAGCATTTGACAAAATTCAGCATCCTTTCCTGATTAAAACCCTTCAGAGTGTAGGGATAGAAAGTACATTCCTCAATCTCATAAAAACCATCTATGAAAAGCCTACAGCAAATATCATTCTCAATGGGGAAAAGCTGGAAGCCTTTCCCTTAAGATCAGGAGCATGACAAGGATGCCCACTCTTGCCACTATTATTCAACATAGTACTAGAAGTCCTTGCAACAGCAAGCAGGCAACAAAAAGGGATAAAAGGTATTCAAATTGGCAAAGAAGAAGTCAAACTGTCTCTCTTCGCAGATGACATGATACTCTATATGGAAAACCCAAAAGTATCCACTCCCAAACTATAAGAAGTTATAGAGCAATTCAGTCATGTGGCGGGATACAAAATCAATGCTCAGAAATCAGTTGCATTTCTATACACGAAAATGAGACTGAAGAAAGAGAAATTAGTGAATCCATCCCATTTACAATAGCACCAAAAACCATACGTTACCTTGGAATTAACCAGAGATGTAGAGGATCTATATTCTAGAAACTACAAATCACTCTTGAAAGACATTGAGAAGACACAAAAAGATGGAAAAATATTCCATGCTCATGGATCGGAAGAATTAACATAGTTAAAATGTCCATGCTACCCAGAGCAATCTACACTTACAGTGCTATCCCGATCAAAATACCGATGACATTTTTCAAAGAACTGGAACAAATAGTCCTTAAATTTGTATGGAACCAGAAAAGGCCCCGAATCTCCAAGGAACTGTTGAAAGGAAAAACAAAGCTGGGGGCATCACAATGCCTGATTTCAAACTGTACTACAAAGCTGTGATCACAAAGACAGCATGGTACTGGCACAAAAACAGACACATAGACCAATGGAACAGAATAGAGAACCCAGAAATGGACCTTCGGCTCTTTGGGCAACTAATCTTTGAGAAATCAGGAAAAAACATCCGGTGGAAAAAAGACAGTCTCTTCAATAAATGGTGCTGGGAAAATTGGACAGCTACATGCAAAAGAATGAAACTTGACCACTCTCTCACACCATACACAAAGAGAAACTCCAAATGGATGAAAGACCTTGATGTGAGACAGGAATCCATCAAAATCCTAGAGGAGAGCATAGGCAGCAACCTCTACGACATCGGCCAAAGCAACCTTTTTCATAACACTTCTCCAAAGGCAAGAGAAACAAAAGAAAAAATGAACTTGTGGGACTTCATCAAGATCAAAAGCTTCTGCACAGCCAAGGAAACAGTCAAAAAAACTAAGAGGTAGCCCACGGAATGGGAGAATATATTTGCAAATGATACTACAGATAAAAGACTGGTATCCAAGATCTACAAAGAACTTCTCAAACAAATCATAAAATGGGCAGAAGATATGAACAGACACTTTTCCAAGGATGACATACAAATGGCTAACAGACACATGAAAAAATGTCCAAAATCATTAGCCATCAGGGAAATTCAAATCAAAACCACACTAAGATACCACCTTACGCCAGTTAGAATGGCAAAACTTGACAAGGCAAGAAACAACAATTGCTGGAGAAGATGTGGAGAAAGGGGATCCCGCCTACATTGTTGGTGGGAAGGCAAGTTGGTACAGCCACTCTGGAAAACAGTGTGGAGGTCCCTTAAAAAGTTAAAAATTGAGCTACCCTATGACCCAGCCATTGCACTACTGGGAATTTACCCCAAAGATACAGACGTAGTGAAGAGAAGGGCCATATGCACCCCAATGTTCATAGCAGCATTGTCCACAATAGCTAAATTGTGGAAGGAGCCGAGATGCCCTTCAACAGATGACTGGATTAAGAAGTTGTGGTCCATATATACAATGGAATATTACTCAGCTATCAGAAAGAACGAGTTCTCAACATTTGCTGCAACATAGACGGCACTGGAGGAGATAATGCTAAGTGAAATAAGTCAAGCAGAGAAAGACAATTATCATATGGTTTCTCTCATATGGAACATAAGAACTAGGAAGATTGGTAGGAGAAGAAAGGGATAAAGAAAGTGGGGGTAATCAGAAGGGGGAATGAAGCATGACAGACTATGGACTCTGAGAAGCAAACTGAGGGCTTCAGAGGGGAGGAGGATGGGAAAATGGGATAGGCTGGTGATGGGTAGCAGGGAGGGCACGTATTGCATGGTGCACTGGGTGTTATACGCAACTAATGAATCATCGAACTTTACATCAAAAACCAGGGATGTACTGTATGGTGACTAACATAATTAATTAAAAAACATTAAAAAAATCTTTTTTTAAAAAATAATAAATTTCAGATCCTATGATTTTTTTTAATTTTGAAAAAAAAAAGGCTCACTATTTTCAGTTGTGGGTGACTTATGGAAACAGAGGAATCCAACATGCACACAGTAATCAAGAAAGGAAAATTCACTTATGCAAAGGTATCAGCATTACAATGAGGCAAAAATGAAGAATATTTGATATCAGATATTGTATTCTAACTCATAATCAGAATCACTGTGTTCTCAATATGCAATGTGAAAAGGACATCAATCAAGGTAGTTCTCAAAACTGTACATAGGATTTATTGAGGTCTGTAAGAATAGGTCTATAAATGAGGAAGATATTTTTCATTAAAAAAAAAGAACAGATCGTAGGGAAACTGTCAAACAGAAGAAGAATTAAAAGATTATTGAAATAGTAGAGTAAAATTTATATGAGTCTGAACAAAGGATGTAACAGTAGGAGTGAAATGAGGGAATGGATTTGAAAGATTTTGAAGAATGATTATCATGGATTGTGGAGATTCATTAGATATAAGAGGGTTGTGGGGAATTTAAAAATGACTGCACTATGGAATTTTGGAGAGCATTAACTGAGAGAACAAATACAAAAGGAAAAAAAAAAGTGGGAGAGGAAAGGGGGAAGGGGTATGAACCAGAGAAGTGATGCACGCATGGATTTCAGCTCCCAAACCCTCACTGCCCACCAATGCCCACTGCCTTTATGCATAATATTTGGCCATTATCCTGGAAAAGGTGATGCTGAGGGTTAAAGTTTCTAGAGAATTTCCATCTGATGACCAGTGAAAGGAGAAAACAAGGTTAGGTATTTGAAAGGGCATGAAATGTTAATAAGAAAGACAACATAGTTAATATTTCTTTGACCTCTCCCAAAAATGTTATCGTTAACTACTCATATCTACGAGTGAAGAAGTGTTAGGATTGTCTCAAATTTTGTACCCTTGCTATTTGTTATTGTTAAATCCACCTTAACAAAATGAAACTGAAGTATGCAGCATGAGAACTTTCTCTTTATTCTTTTTACTTACTTATTTGGAACAGGTGTGGTTGATAAAATATTGCAATGAAAAAAAGCCCATGTTTGGGGTCAAATGGCACCTAATAAATATATAAATGAATATATAAGTGAATTTGTTGCAAGGGAAACATTTTTACTGCAAAAGACATTATTTTAGATACTTAATATACATTACATATAAGGTTGGTGAACAATCAAAAGAAAAATAACACATTGTAAATATTTTCAACCAATTTCCTCAACATATTCAAAACTTTTGTAGATACTTTATAATTCAGTTTATTAAGGATTTTAAAAAGCTGAAACCATAAAAATTTTAAGATATGCAATTTTTAAAATCATATATGACTTTTTTATTCTAGGTAGCTCATTTATCTGTAAAAAGCAATCTTTTCTAAGGTGTCATTTGTAAAATAAACTTCATGGTCTATTTAAATTTGGTAGGGATAGATGGTTTGGGTTACTTTGAGGGTGAAATAACAATATTCAAAAACTTTGCTTTCAAATACATACATAATTTCACACCTGTTCTTGACTCTAACTCATAGAAACAATTTAAATAAGGCTTTGGAAAAAATGTATTTTAGGAACTGGTAGAGTCTATCACTGTAAATTTCATTTCTATAATTGTGCAGTCTTGCTTGCATTACTTGTTAATTAGCTTTAATTATACTTTCAGCCAATTACTCAAAATCTGACCTTTTCTAACAAAAGTCAGGCAAGAAGAATGTAGGTGAGGCACAGGAACTAAACTGTACACAAAAACCAAGTTGGCAATAGTAATTTATTTTTTGCTTACCTACTCAATACTTGGGCAACCATTACTAGTTACATTTTCTCTTTTCCATTTTTATGAAATCCATTACATTTACCACAGAATTCCCTCACAAAGTAGAATATAAAAATGTTATTTAACCTTTACAAAGTAAGCAACTTAAATGGACTTTTGATTATCTGGAATGAATGTTGATGGCTATCATGTAATCAAGTCTTCATTTACTACCATATATTTGAAAAAAAAATGTATCCTAAAACTTTGAGTTATATTATTTGAGGGAAATATATCTTTTAATTAATTTTAATATACTAATACTTTTCAGAAAAAAATTTACTAGCTTATATTTCTAAGGTATATAAATAAAAAATAAATAAATTTAGCACAAGCCATTTAATGGGACACAGACAGGTGACAACGTTACTGCCTTGTCCTCTGCTATGGGTGAACGATCCACATTCTGCAGCTACTTGTTCCTAAATTTATCCTCAACAAGATTGAAGAACAATAAAAAGTTCTGTAAATTTGTAAATTGTTGGGGAGATTTTAAAAAGCACATCTGTTAAATGGTACATTAGAGAAAACTGAAATTCATGTAATATTTATATAAAATAACCTTTATTTTAACTGGTGACAAATAAGTATTAAAAAAATTAAAATCACCAATCAGCTCTACAGTGTATGTCCTTCGAGGGTTTGACATGATTCTTCTTACAGAGCTGTGGTTAAACTGTATTGTCAGTTTTATTTCATGGTTTTACACCAAAAATTATACCAGAAGTTTTCAGTATTATTTTGCAAATCTTTCAAGAAACTATTTTAATGGTTTTCTAACAGTCCAATCTAACTATTAATAACTTAATCATAACTGATTTTGATGTTCTTAAGAGATATATTCATGTTTTTAGAGTCCACAAGTTCTGCTTCACTATAATATTTCCTGGTCAAGTCTATTTGCTTTTTTTGCAGAACACTTACAGGGGATACTCTGAAGGTCTATATGACATATGGTTGAATATTTATAAATACGGTCTTCACAGCATTGGAAGCAAATTAAATAAAATTGTCTGCATTTCAGATAATTTTAATACTTGCTTAGTACCTCTATAGAGCTGGTCACATTGTTGATATGGGAAATCAACAGCATTAGGTAGAATTTGGTATTTTTAATAAAATTAGCATATTGACTTTTCTTAAAAGGTCTGAAAGAATATGGAAAAGAAGGGGAAAACTGCCTAACTACCCCCAAATTCTCCTTGATTTTAACCCAGGCTTTCAGAACTCTACATTTGATGTTCTTTCCTCCCTTCTAAATTTCAAGTCCGTTGAATTAGGGACCATTTCTTAAAATTCTGGGATTCTGTGATTTCTAGCACAATGTTCTCTATATTGACTTCAATTATTAATGGTGATGATGATAGTGAAGACAAAGAGGAAGGAATGGTAAGCTCAACATAGGAATAATCAAATATTAGTTTTGGCTGGACATTTAGTAGCATAAAACTCTCTTTGACGCTCTCCATGCTGTCTATATAATGTACTTATTGATGCAAGCAGCATGCAGAATGCTGAACTCATAACTCTTTAGCACACCCTCCCCATCAGCTCATAAGTTGAGTTGTATGTTTAATAAAGGTCAGTTACATTTGGACCCAAGATGTTTATTTCATTGAACTTGTTACTGAACTTACATAATTTAATTAAATATTTTTTAACCCAGTAGTATATAAGTGAGAGAGAAAGACAATTCTTATTTCCATGAAGGTTAAATACTTTGGAAAGGCTAGATAAAGGCCAATGGCTGAAATAAATGTTAATTTAGATCTAATCAAGATAACCATAAAAGGGTAGAGAAAAAAAATTTAATCCAGAAGAACCCTGAATTTAGATTACTCCAAATGTGTTTTTAAATTCTTGCTCTAGTTCAAAGACAATGAAACCAGAAATTATAAACAATTCAGATGGGTTGAGATTTATTCAAGAAAGATGTTGGGAACCTCCAATTAGCAGATCCATTCTATAAACAAAAACAGCTTTTCCACACATTTTTAATTTATCTTAAAATATGTTTAAGATATATCTTTTTATGATTTTGTATTTTTGAACTTTTAAAAAAATAAAAGGAATAAAAGGGCCTAAATTTTAAAGCGAGGTTTAAATTCATGTCTCAGTTTTGACACAAACTAGCAAAGGAATTTGAGATATATACTACTGTTCTCCAAGCCAAATTCCTCTCAGCAATAAGACATAAGAATTAGAGTAGATAACTGTGTGGTCACCTCCAGTTTTTTTGGAGAGAGGGGATTAGAGGGAGACTGTGATTACACAGGCAGTAAGTTTCAACGTACTATGAGAGAGGGGGAAAAATGGATAAGCCAAAATTGTTTAAGTATTAAAGTATGAAATACTCCCCTCCACTATCCATTCTTTTCTTGTTATTTTCATAATTGGACCCCAAGTTTTAGCAGGAAACATGACTGCCCAGGCTGTTTCCTAGGCTCCCTTGCAAATGGGTACGGTTAAGTTTTTGTTAATGGGATACAAGTAGAAGTGATATATACAACTTATGAGGCAAGGAAAGTAGTGTACTCTTAAAACACCTGGATGTGGCTCTTCTCCTCTTATGAACCAGCACTGACTATGCAAATCATGGAGGTGCCCTAGAAGGTGGTGAAGCACCAGTATGGAAGAAACTTGGTTCTTTGGACGACTTTATGGGCTAGGTGGTTCTTTCCCAAACTACCCAACTATCTCAGGAGATTTATGCAAATATTAAGTAAACATAGAACTTTTTTGTATTTTGTACAACTTAGCCCATAACATGCATTTAATCATAGGTTTTTTCTTTCATCAAAAAAGCATTACTGTTTATTTTTATGGTAGGATTAATTTCTGTTTATAATCACCGTTTTAAGCTTTGGTAGATATAACAAAATCAGTGTAATTTAAAATTTTATGTATATCTCTCCCCAAATATATTTTAAGCTCCTTGAGGCCAGACTTTTACTTCCTAGAAGCTCCACTCCTAAGCATATATCTCAATAATGACAACCCTACCCATATTCATGGTATGTAAGAAGTATTTTAATATGGAGATCAAGCACCACATCAGATTCCACACTGGGCTCTCCCTCTCTGTCTGCCCCTTCTCCCCCCCCCCCCACTTGTGTATGCTCTCACAAATAAATAAATGAAAATTAAATACAAAAATAAAAGCAACTAGAACATAAAGGAACTAGCCCTCTACTGAACGGAGGAACCTCTCTCTGGGGCTGAAGGGGCAGGCAAGTGCCCTTGTTTATGATCACCTACCACCTAGGTGAGTCTGATCTCCTAGCCCAAATCAGCCCTAGACACCCTGGAGCACAGAAAAAGAGTTGCAGTTTTGAAAAGCAAATAGAATATAAAGGAACCAGCCCTAGAACTCTGCCAAATGACAGGGGAGTTGCTGGAACTCTCTCCTGGTTTGGAGGGGCAGATGAATTCTTTTGTTTACATTTCCCCTCTATCTTGATGGTGCAGAGGGGAACAGGGTCTGAAGTCACTGGCTGGCCAGCTATCTTAGTGAGCTTCAAGCCCCTAGCACACAACAGCCCCAACATTCCCATTAAGGCAGCCCCAGCACAGTGTGTAATGGGACACCCCTGGACACTGTCAACTACAGCTCCAGTCATCTTGTCAAGGCAACACAGACACAAAGCATCCAGAACACCCCAGACTCATACCCACTTCTGTCCAGGTGACTCACCATGGCACAATCTGTGCAGAGAACCCTGGGACTCCCAGCCCACCCTTGCTTCAGCTTCAGCTGTCTACCAGAAAAACCCACAGAGTGCCATAAGACCACCTGGCCCACTCAGTTCCAGCCATTTTTCCAGGGTGTCCCTTGCATGGAATATCCTTGGTCACCCAGCTTGCACTTACTTCAGTTTTTCTACCAGGGTACCTTCTGTGTAGAGAGCAGTGGGAACTACCTAGCCCATTCTCACTTCAGTTTCAGCCATCCCATGAAGGCAGCCCCACCTTGGAGTGCTCCAGGCCGCCCAGCCCATGCCCACTTATAGCTTCAGCCAACTAGCCAAAACTGCTGGGCACACAATCTACACAAGGAACTTAACTATGCAAGGTCATTTCTTCAAGGTGTGGAGGAGTAGCTGTTCTGCCTAATACATAGACACAAACACAGAAAGTCAAACGAAATGAGAAGACAGGAATATGCTCCAAATGAAAAAAAAAAAAAAACCTCAGAAATAAATCTAAACAAAACAGATAAGCAATCTACTTGATAGAGTGTTTGAAGTAATGGTCATAAAGATGCTCCCCAGACCGAAGAGTGGATAAACTCAGTGAGAGCTTCAACAAAGAGGTAAAAAAAGAACCAGCATGAAGAACACAATAACATACACTAGAGGGAATCAACAGCAGATTAAAGTATATAAGAAGAATAGAGCCACAATCCGGAAAATAAAATAATGGAAAGCACTTAAGCTGAATAGCAAATAGAAAAAAACAATTAAAAATAATGAAGCTAGATTAAGGGATCTCTGGGGTAATATCAAGTACTAATAGTCATGTTATAAGGGTCCCACAGTGAGAAGAGAGGAAGAAGAAGAAAATCTACTTGAAGAAGTAATAGCCAAAAGTTTCCCTAACCTGAGGAAGAAAACAGACAGACATCCAGGTCCTGGAATCAGAGCCCCATACAAAATCAAAGCAAAGAGGTCCCCGCTAAGGCACATAATAATTAAAATGTCAAAGATTAAAGATGAAGAGACAATCTTAAGAGCAGCAAGGAAGACGCAACCAGTTACATACAAGGGAAACCCCATAAGGCTATCAGCTGATTTTTCAGCGGAAATTTTATAGGCCAGAAGAGAGTGGTATGATTTATTCAAAGTGCTTAAGTAAAAAACCTACAACCAAGAATACTCCGCAAGGAATTAAAGGAGAGCTAAAGATTTCCCAGATAAACAAAAGTTAAAGGAGTTTATCACCACTAAATTGGCCTTATAAGAAATCTTTAAGTGACTTTTTAAGTGGAAAAGGCCATAATATGAAGAAAATTATGAGATGAAAAAAATTCATAAGCAAAGACAAACACAATAAATGCAGATCAATCATTTTTAAAGTTAGTATGAAGGTTAAAAGACAAAAGAACTCAAGTGTTGTAAAATATGACAACATGAAATTCTTTCAGAATGTCTTTGAACTTACTTGAATACAAATTAACATAGACTATTTTGTACTGAGGATTACATGTGAACCTCAAACCAAAAACCTATAACAGATGCACAAAAAAATAAAGAGAAAATAATCCAAGTATAACACTAAAGAAAGCTGTCAATCACAGTGAAAGTGAGTAAGAAACAGAACTATGAAAATCAGGTAACAGTTAACAAAATGGCAATAAGTACATGCATATTACTAATTTACTTTAAATGGCCTAAATGCTTCACTCATAAGACACAGAATGACTGAATAGATTTAAAAAAAAAAAAGTAACAACAACAACAAAAAAAAGGACCATCTACATACTGCCTATAAGAGACTCATTTGGGGCCTAAACACACTAAAGACTGAAAGTGAAGGGACGGAAAAATATATTCTATGAAATTAAAGTGGAAAAAAAAGTCATGGTAGCAATACTTATATCAGACACAATGGCTTTAAAATAAAGGTTATAATAGACAAAAAAAGGACATTACATAATGATAAAGGGGGTCAATCAAGCAGGAAGTTATAACAATTGTAAATATCTATGCACCCAACAGTGGAGGACCTAAATACACAAACCAACTGTTAACAGACATAAAGGAGAAAAGTGATAGTAATACAATAATAGAAGGGTACTTTAACACCCCACTTACATCAGTAGAGAGATAATCCAGGAGGAAATCAATAAGGAAACAGTGGCTTTCAATGATGCATTAGACCAGATAGACCTCATAGATATATACAGAATATTCCATCCAAAAACAGCAGAATACACCTTCTTTTCAAGAATGGGACATTCTCCATGGTAGATCACATGTTAGGCCACCAAAAAAACAAACAAACAAACAAACAAACAAAAAACCCTATCAGTAAGTTTAAGATGATTGAAATCATATCAAGAATCTTTTCTAACTTCAAAAAAAAATATTTTCTGACCACAACAGTATGAAACTAGAAATAAATTACAAGAAAAACTGGGGAAAACCCCCCACAAACATGTAGAGGCTAAACAACATACTACTAAATGAAGAAGTCAAAGAGGAAATAAAAAAATACATGGCGAGAAAGGAAAATGAAAATGACAATCTAAAATCTTGGAGATGCAGTGAAAGAAGTTCTAAGAAGAAAGTTCACAGAGAGACAGGCCAACCTCCAAGAAACCAGAAGAATCTCAGATGAACAATATAACTTTTCACCTATGGGTATCAGAAAAAGAATAAACCCTGAGGTTAGTAGAAAGAAGGAAATAATAAAGATCAGACAAGAAATAAAGGAAATTAAAAAGATCGGAACAGAAATAAGTAAAATAGAGACTTAAAAACAATAGAAAAGCTCAATGAAATCAAAAGCTGGTTCTTTGAAAAGATAAACAAAATTGATAAACCTTTAGCCAGACTCATCAAGAAAAAAAGGACGGACTCAAAATCAGAAATGAAAGAAGTAACAATGAACATCACAAAAATATCAAGGATTATACAAGACTACTACAAGAAATTATATGCCAACAAAATGGACAACCTAGAATAAATGGATAAATTTCTAGAAACATACAATCTTTCAAAACTGAATCAGGAAGAAATAGAAAATCTTAACAGACCAGCTACTAGTAACAGAATTGAATTGGTAATCAAAAACTCCCAACAAACAAATGCCCAGGACCAGATGGATTCGTAGGTAAATCCTACCAAACATTTAAAGAGTTAACAACTATTCTCCTCAAACCACTCTAAAAAATAGAAGAGAAAGTGAGCCTTCCAAATTCATTCTATGAAGCCAGCATTACTCTGATACCAAAGCCGGACAAAGACACCATACAAGAAAACTACAGACCAATATCCCCGGTGAACATATATGCAAAAATTCTCAACAAAGTATTAGCAAACCAAATTCAATAATACATTAAAAGGATCGGTGACCATGATCAAATGGGATTTATGCCAGGTATGCAGGATGGTTCCACATCTGCAAATCAACCAATGTGATACATCATATATAACAAAGATAAAAAACAAAACATAAAATCGTCAATACATACAGAAGAAAACATTTGACAAAATTCAACATTTGTTCATGACAAAAACACTTAAAGTGGGTTTAAAGGGAATGTACTTCAATATAAGAAAAGCCATATACAACACACCTATAGCTAAAATCATACTTGATGGTGAAAAACTAAAAACTTTTCCCTCAAGATCAGCAATAAGATAAAGATATCTATTCTTACCATTTTTATTTAACATAGTACTGGAAGTCCTAGCCACAGCAGTCAGACAAGAAAAAAATAATAAAAAGCATCTAAATTGGAATCTAAATTGGCAAGAAGAAGTAAAACTGTCACTATTTGCAAATGACATGATGCTATATATATATATATATATATATATATATATATATATATATATATATATAGACATAGATATATGTAGATATAGATAGATAGATATAAAGACTCCACCAAAAAACTGTTATAACTAGTCATTAGTAAAGTTGCAGGATACAAAATCAATAAAAATCAGTTGTATTTCTATACACTAAAAGCAGAAAATTGTGAAGGCAATCCCATTTACAATTACACCAAAAAAAAAAAAAAAACCAACTAGAAATAAATTTAACTAAGGAGGTGAAAGACATGTACTCCAAGAATTAAAAAACGTTGATGAAAGAAATTAAAAATAACACAAATAGGGATGCCTGGGTGACTCAGCCAGTTAAGTGTCTGCCTTCGGCTCAGGTCATGACTGGGATTGAGTCATGCACGGGGCTCCTTGCTCAGTGGGGAGCCTGCTTTTCCCTCTGCCTGCCACTCCCCCTGCTTATGCTCACTCTGTCTCTCTCTCTCTGACAAATAAATAAAATCTTTTTACAAAAATGACACAAATAAATGGAAAGATCTGTCATGCTCAGAGAGTGGAAGCATTCATAATTGTCAAAATATCCATACTACCCAAACCAATTACAAATCAATGCAATCACCATCAAAATACCAATAGTATTTTTTGCAAAATAGAATAATACTAAAATTTATATGGAACTAGAACAGACCCAGAATCTTGAAAAGCAATCTTGAAAAAGAACAAAGTTGGAGATATCATAATTCCAGACTTCAATATATACTACAAAACTGTACTAATCAGAACAGTATGTACTGGCACAAAAATAGACACATAGTTCAATGAAACAGGATAGCCCAGAAATAAACCCACACTTATATGGTCAATTAATCTACAACAAAGAAGACAAGAATATACAATGGGGCAAAAACAGTCTAGTCAATAAATGGTGCTGGGAAAACTAGACAGTAACATGCAAAAGAATGAAAGTGGACCAGTTGCTTACACCATACACAAATATCAAACCAAAATGGATTAAAGACCTAAATGTGATGCCTAAAACCATAAAACTTCTAAAAGAACACATATGCAGCAATCTCTTGGACATTGGCCTTGACAACATTTTTTTTAAGACCTGTCTCCTCAGTTAAGGGAAATAAAAGCACAAATAAACTATTGGGACTATACCAAATAAAAAATTTTGCATAGCAGAGGAAACCATCAACAAAATAAAAAGATAACCTACTGAATGGGAAAAGATATTTGTGAACGATATTTGATAAGGGATTAATATCCAAAATATATAATTTATACAACACCAAAAAGAAAAACAATCTGTTAAAAAATAGGCAGAGGACCTGAACAGACATTTTTCTGAAGACATATAGGTAGCCAATATACACGAGAAGATGCTCATCATCACTAATTATCAGGAAATGCAGATCAAAACCAAAATAAGATATCACCTTACACCTGTCAGGATGGCTAGCATCAAAAAGACAAGAAATAACAAGTGCTTATGAGGATGTGGAGAAAATGCCTTTTTAGTGGGAAGGTAAATTGGTTCCACTGCTGTGGAAGAGTACATAGTTTCCTTAAAATATTAAAGAAATAACATATGACCCAGTAATTATATTACTGGTTTTTTACTTAAAAAAAATGAAAATACTAGATTGAAAATATATATGCACTTGTATATATAAGTTTATTGCAGGATTATTTACAATAACCAAGATATGGAAGCAATCAAAGTGTACACTGATAGATGAGTGGAAAAAGAAGATGTGATTCATATGTACAGTAGGCTATTAATCAGCCATAAAAAAGGAATGGAATCTTGCCATTTACAGCAACATGGATGGAACTAGAGGGTTTTATGCTAAGTAAAATAAGTCAGAGAAAAATAGATGCCATATGATTTCACTTATATGCGGGATCTGAAACACAAAACAAATGAACAAACACACACAAGTAGACTCATAAATACCAAGAATAAACTGGTGGCTTGCAGAGGGGAGGGTGTTGGGAGGAAGGGAAAAATAGGTGGAGGGGATTAAAAGGTATAAACTTTCAGTTATAAGTCACAAGGATGAAAAGTACAGCATAGGGAATTTGGTCAATAATAATGTAATAACATTGTATGATGACAGATGGTAACTACACTTATCCTGGTGAGCATAATTTAATGTATAGAATTGTTGAATCACCATATTATATACCTGAAACTAATATAATGTGTATGCCAACTATTCTTCAATTTAAAACAAAGTCATAGGGAAAAAAATAACATATACTTCAAATTACCTTATAAAGCTATAGTAATCAAAACAATATTTAACTAGAATACAGATACTTTGGCAAGGGAATAGAGAGTCCAGAAATATACCCATGCATATACAACCAACTAATTCTTGACATAGGAGCCAAGAATACACAATGGAAAAGGATAACCTCATCAATAAATGGTGCTGGGGATACTAGTATCCACAAGCAAAAGAACAAAATGGAACCCTTAAACCGTACAAAAAATCAACTCAAAATGGATTAAAGACTTAAAGGTAAGACCTGAACCTATAAAACTCCTAAAAGAAAACATAGGTGGAAAGCTCCTTGACATTGGTCTTGGCATTGATTTTTTGGATTTGACACCAAAAAGCACAAGCAAGAAAAGCAAAAATAAACTGAGACTGCTAAAAAGTTTCTACACAGCAAAAAAAGGAAACAATAAAATGAAAAGGCAACCTATGCAATGGGAGAAAATATTTGCAGACTGTATATCAGATAAGGGTTAATAACTAGAATATATGAGGAAGTCATACAACTATATAAAAAAATAACAAAACAATTCAATTGAAAAATGGGCAAAGTACTTGAATAGACATTTTTTGAAAGATATACAGGTAACCAACATGTAAATGAAGATATACTCAACATCATTTATCATCATTTCAAAGCTATAATGAGATATCATCCTTCACCGGTTAGGGTAGCTCATAATCAAAAAGACAAAAGGTAACAAGTATTGTCAAGGATATGGAAAAAAGCGAACCCTTGTACGTTACTGGTAGGAATATAAATTGGTACAACCGTTAATGAAAAGCACTTTGGAGGTTTCTCAAAATTGAGAGGTTTTTCTAAAATATGATCCAGCGGGGCGCCTGCGTGGCACAGCGGTTAAGCGTCTGCCTTCGGCTCAGGGCGTGATCCCGGCGTTATGGGATCAAGCCCCACATCAGGCTCCTCCGCCATGAGCCTGCTTCTTCCTCTCCCACTCCCCCTGCTTGTGTTCCCTCTCTCGCTGGCTGTCCCTATCTCTGCCGTATAAATAAATAAAATCTTTTAAAAATAATAAAACAAAATATGATCCAGCAATTCCCCCCCACTCTGGGTATGTTTTCAAAGGAAATGAAATCAGCATCTCAAAGAGATACCTATAATCCCATATTTATTATAGCATTATTCACAATAGGTCAGATATGGAAACAACCTAAATGTCTGTTGACAGATGAATGGATTTAAAAAATTGTGATACACACACACACACACACACACACACACTGGAATATTATTCAACCTTTAAAAAGAAGGAAATTCTGCCATTTTTGATAAATTGGATGAACCTGAAGGACAGTATGCTAATTAAAACTAGCCAGACATAGACAAATACTGCATGATCTCACACATTTTTGGATTTAAAAAAAAAAAAAAAAAACCTCAAAAACAGAAAAGCCTTGAACTCCTAGTAACAGAGAGAAGATTGGTAGTTACCAGGGACTTAAGGACACGTTAAAAATGAGATCTTGGTCAAAGGGACAAACTTCGTTATAAGACGGATAATTTCTTGATCCTAATATATAGGATGGTGACTAAGTTAATAGAATAATGTATTATATACTTGAAATTTGCCAGAAAAGTGGATCTCAAGTGTTTTCATCACATGCATATAAATACAGTCAACTGATGGATATGTTAATTAGCTTAATTGTGGTAATCATGTCACAATGTATATGTATATCAAAACATGGTATATAATCTAAATATATGCAATTTTTTCACTTATACCTCAATAAGCTGCAGAAAAAAAAATGCTATACCACAATGCTATTGTTTATTTAGTATGTAGTCCATACTTTTAAGACATTTGTATTAATAAATAGGAAAGGAAATTATTTCCATTTCTGTATACTACTTGATGTTTTATTCTTTTAAAAAGTAAAATTTAGGTTGGAGTTAAGATGGCAGAGGAGTAGGAGACACCTTTTTCAGCCGGTCCCCGAGTCGAGCTGGGTAGGTACCAGACCAGCCTGAACATCCACGGAATCAGCCTGAGACACAGGAAAATATATCTGGATCTCTACAAATGAACATCTCCAGCGCTGAGTATTGAGGTACGAAGCGGGGAGCCATGAAACTGTGCACAGATATCGGAAGATAAATGGAAGGGGAGGGAGCCGCCGCGTTCGACAGCAGACTGAGACCGTGAGTGGGGAGTGCGCGCCACCAGACTGAAACGGAGCTTTGGAGTGCTCACTGGAACCAGACTGAGACCGGGAGCTCAGGGAGCACGAGGGGCGGCTGGTGGCTGGCGGTGTTAGAAACACAAAGGACAGAGACGCGCCGGCCCTGGAAGTGAGGGCTGGGACACGGGGTGTGGGGCGCACATCCCGGGACGCTGCAGGGTTGAGCAGCACCAACAGAAACAGAGTTAAAGTGGCCAGAACATCAGTGGAGAACGGGCCGCAATCCCTCTCTTCTGAGACAGAGGCTGAGATTCGGCCACTGCTGCTCTGACTCTCAGAAGAGGCACAGCAAACCGCCAGGGAAAGCCGCCAGAGAACAAAAGCCTGGAAATACTGGCTCACAGTGTGCCCATCCCCATCCCCCCTCGCAGGGGACACGGAGACTCTACCCAAACAGGGTTGCCTGAGTATCCGTGCAGCAGGCCCCTCCCCCAGAAGGCAGGCTGAAAAATCAAGGCAGGCTTACCAATCCCTAAGAACCCTATAAAACAAGGGAGCACGGCCTGGGTCCCGGTCAATAATTTGGGCTCTGGACAACCCCGAAACCTCTCCTCATCAGAATGACAAGAAGGAGAAATCCCCCCCAGCAAAGAAAAGACAATGAGTCTGTGGCCTCTGCCACAGAACTAATGGATATGGATATAACCAAATTATCAGAAATGGAATTTAGAGTAACAATGGTCGCAATGATGTGTAGACTTGAAAAAAGTATTAACGAAAATGTTAATGAGAATATAGAATCTCTAAGGGTGGAAATGAGAGCGAATTTGGCAGAAATTAAAAATTCTATGAGCCAAGTGCAGTCAAAACTAGGGCTCTGATGGCCAGGGTGAATGAGGCAGAAGAACATACCAGCAAATTAGAGAATGGGTTAGTAGAAGAAAAAACTAAAATAGAATCTGGACTCAAAAAAATCCACGCACAGGAATGTAGGTTACGGGCGATTACTGACTCAATGAAATGTTCCAATGTCAGAATCATTGGCATCCCCGGGGGGGTGGAGAAAAACAGAGGTCTAGAGGAGATATTTGAACAAATTGTAGCTGAAAACTTTCCTAATCTAGCAAAGGAAACAAGCATTCGTTTCCAAGAGGCAGAGAGGACCCCTCCCAAGCTCAACCGCGACAAACCTATGCCACGTCACATCATAGTACATTTCACAAATATCAGATCCAAGGATACAGTATTGAAAGCGGCCAGGGCAAAGAAATTTCTCACGTACCAAGGCGAAGGTATCAGAATTACGTCAGACCTGTCTACATAGACCTGGAATGAGAGAAAGGGTTGGGGGGGGAGCATTTTTAAAGCTCTTTCAGAGAAAAACATGCAGCCAAGGATCCTTTATCCAGCAAGACTGTCATTCAGAATGGATGGAGAAATAGACCTTCCAGAATCGCCAGTCATTGACCAATTTCGTAACCACGAAACCAGCCCTACAGGAGATATTAAGGGGGGTTCTATAAAAGTAAAAAGGCCCCAAGAGTGATACAGAACAGAAAGTCACAATCTATAGAAACAAAGACTTTACTGCCAATATGGCATCATTAAAATCATCTCTCTCAATAATCAGTCTCAATGTAAATGGCCTAAATGCTCCCATAAAACAACACAGGGTTGCAGATTGGATAAAAAGACATGACCCATCTATTTGCTGTCTACAAGAGACTCATTTTGAACCTAAAGATACATTCAGACTGAAAGTAAAAGGATGGAATACCATCTTTCACGCCAATGGACCTCAAAAGAAAGCTGGGGTAGCAATTCTCATATCAGACAGATTGGATTTTAAACTAAAGACTACAGTTAGAGACACAGAAGGGCACTATATTATTCTTAAAGGATGTATCCAACAAGTGGATATGACAATTACAAATATATATGCCCCCACCAGGGGAGCAGCAAGATACACAAGCCAACTCTTAACCACAATAAAGAGACATATAGATAAAAATACATTCACCTCAACACTCCACTATCAGCAATAGACAGAGCACCGGAGCAGAAAACCAACATAGAAACAAGAGCTTTGAATGCCATACTCGACGAGTTGGACCTCATAGATAAATATAGAACACTACACCCCAGAACCAAAGAATACTCATTCTATTCTAATGCCCATGGAACATTCTCAAGAATAGACCATGTTCTGGGTCACAAAACAGGTCTCAACCGATACCAAAAGACTGAAATTATTCCCTGCATATTCTCAGACCACAATGCTCTGAAATTGGAACTCAACCACAAGGAAAAATTTGGAAGAAACTCAAACACTTGGAGACTAAGAACCATCCTGCTCAGGAATGACTCGTAAACCAGGAAATCAAAAATCAACTTAAACAATTTATGGAGACCAACGAGAATGAAAACACAATGGTCCAAAACCTCTGGGATACTGCAAAGGCAGTCCTAAGGGGGAAATACATAGCCATCCAAGCCTCACTCAAAAGAATAGAAAAATCTAAAATGCAGTTTTTATATTATCACCTCAAGAAGCTGGAACAGCAACAGAGGGACAGGCCTAATCCACGCACAAGGAAGCAGCTGACCAAAATTAGAGCAGAAAACAATCAATCAGAAAGCAGAAGTACAGTAGAGCAGATCAACAGGACTAGAAGCTGGTTCTTTGAGAGAATCAATAAAATTGACAGACCACTGGCAAGACTTATCCAAAAGAAAAGAGAAAGGACCCAAATTATTAAAATTAAGAATGAAAAAGGAGAGGTCATGACCAACACCACTGAAATTGGAAGGATTATTAGAAACTTTTATCAACAGCTATATGCCAATAAATTAAGCAATCTGGAAGAGATGGAGGCCTTCCTGGAAACCTATAAACTACCAAGACTGAAACAGGAAGAAATTGATTTTTTAAACAGGCCAATTAATTATGAAGAGATTGAATCAGTGATAAACAACCTTCCAAATAACAAAACTCCAGGCCCGGACGGTTATCCTGGGGAATTCTACCAAATATTCAAAGAAGAAATAATACCTATTCTCCTAAAGCTATTTCAAAAAATAGAAACAGAAGGAAAGTTACCAAACTCCTTCTATGAGGCCAATATTACCTTCATCCCCAAACCAGGCAAAGACCCCATCAAAAAGGAGAATTACAGACCGATTTCCCTAATGAATATGGACGCCCAAATCCTCAACAATATCCTAGCTAATAGAATCCAACAGTACATTAAAAGAATTATCCATCATGACCAAGTGGGATTCATACCTGGGATGTAAGCGTGGTTCGACATTCACAAATCGATCAGCATGATACATCATATCAACAAGAAAAGACTCAGGAACCATATGATCCTCTCAATTGATGCAGAAAAAGCATTTGACAAAATACAGCATCCTTTCCTGATTAAAACCCTTCAGAGTGTGGGAATAGAGGGTACTTTTCTCAATATCATAAGAGCCATCTATGAAAAGCCTACAGCAAATATTATTCTCAATGGGGAAAAGCTGGAAGCCTTTCCCTTAAGATCAGGAACACGACAAGGATGCCCACTCTCACCACTATTATTCAACATAGTACTAGAAGTCCTTGCAACAGCAATCAGGCAACAAAAAGGGATAATAGGTATCCAAATCGGCAAAGAAGAAGTCAAACTGTCTCTCTTCGCAGATGACATGATAATCTATATGGAAAACCCAAAAGAATCCACTCCCAAACTATTAGAAGTTATAGAGCAATTCAGTAATGTGGCAGGATACAAAATCAATGCTCAGAAATCATTTGCAGGGGCACCTGGGTGGCACAGCAGTTAAGCGTCTGCCTTCGGCCCAGGGCCTGATTCCGGCGTTGTGGGATCGAGCCCCACATCAGGCTCCTCCGCTATGAGCCTGCTTCTTCCTCTCCCACTCCCCCTGCTTGTGTTCCCTCTCTCACTGGCTGGCTCTCTCTCTGTTGAATAAATAAATAAAATCTTTAAAAAAAAAAAAGAAATCAGTTGCATTTCTATACACGAATATTGAGACTGAAGAAAGAGAAATTAGGGAATCCATCCCATTTACAATAGCACCAAACACCATACGTTACCTTGGAATTAACCAGAGATGTAAAGGATCTATATTCTAGAAACTATAAATCACTCTTGAAAGACATTGAGGAAGACACAAAAAGATGGAAAAATGTTCCATGCTCATGGATCAGAAGAATTAACATAGTTAAAATGTCCATGCTACCCAGAGCAATCTAACTTTCAATGCTATCCCGATCAAAATACCAATGACATTTTTCAAAGAACTGGAACAAATAGTCCTTAAATTTGTATGGAACCAGAAAAGGCCCTAAATCTCCAAGGAACTATTGAAAAGGAAAAACAAAGCTGGGGGTATCACAATGCCGGATTTCGAGCTGTACTACAAAGCTGTGATCACAAAGACAGCATGGTACTGGCACAAAAACAGACACATAGACCAATGGAACAGAATAGAGAACCCAGAAATGGACCTTCAGCTCTTTGGGCAACTAATCTTTGAGAAATCAGGAAAAAACATCCGGTGGAAAAAAGACAGTCTCTTCAATAAATGGTGCTGGGAAAATTGGACAGCTACATGCAAAAGAATGAAACTTGACCACTCTCTCACACCATACACAAAAATAAACTCCAAATGGATGAAAGACCTTGATGTGAAACTGGAATCCATCAAAATCCTAGAGGAGAGCATAGGCAGCAACCTCTACGACATCGGCCAAAGCAACCTTTTTCATGACACATCCCCAAAGGCAAGAGAAACAAAAGAAAAAATGAACTTGTGGAACTTCATCAAGATCAAAAGCTTCTGCACAGCCAAGGAGACAGTCAAAAAAACTAAGAGGCAGCCCACGGAATGGGAGAATATATTTGCAAATGATGCTACAGATAAAAGACTGGTATCCAAGATCTACAAAGAACTTCTCAAACTCAATACGTGAGAAACAAATAAGCAAATCATAAAATGGGCAGAAGATATGAACACTTTTCCAATGAAGACATACAGTTGGCTAACAGACACATGAAAAAATGTTCAAAATCATTAGCCATCAGGGAAACTCAAATCAAAACCACACTAAGATACCACCTTATGCCAGTTAGAATGGCAAAACTTGACAAGGCAAGAAACAACAATTGCTGGAGAGGATGTGGAGAAAGGGGATCCCGCCTACATTGTTGGTGGGAAGGCAAGTTGGTACAGCCACTCTGGAAAACAGTGTGGAGGTCCCTTAAAAAGTTAAAAATTGAGCTACCCTATGACCCAGCCATTGCACTACTGGGAATTTACCCCAAAGATACAGACGTAGTGAAGAGAAGGGCCATATGCACCCCAATGTTCATAGCAGCATTGTCCACAATAGCTAAATTGTGGAAGGAGCCGAGATGCCCTTCAACAGATGACTGGATTAAGAAGTTGTGGTCCATATATACAATGGAATATTACTCAGCTATCAGAAAGAACGAGTTCTCAACATTTGCTGCAACATGGACGGCACTGGAGGAGATAATGCTAAGTGAAATAAGTCAAGCAGAGAAAGACAATTATCATATGGTTTTTCTCATCTATGGAACATAAGAACTAGGAAGATCAGTAGGGGAAGAAAGGGATAAAGAAAGGGGGGGTAATCAGAAGGGGGAATGAAGCATGAGAGACTATGGACTCTGAGAAACAAACTGAGGGCCTCAGAGGGGAGGGTGGTGGGGGAATGGGATAGACTGGTGATGGGTAGTAAGGAGGGCACATATTGCATGGTGCACTGGGTGTTATAGGCAACTAATGAATCATCGAACTTTACATCAGAAACCGGGGATGTACTGTATGGTGACTAACATAATAAAAAACATTAAAATTAAAAAAAGTAAAATAATAAAAAAAGCAAAATTTAATATGTGATGCTTTATCGTATTGAAAAATAACATTTGTTAGAATCTCCTTTGGAATTTATTATAATGAATAGGTTTATATTGAATTTCCAAGTTTATTAATACTACTCCTTTATTTATCTTTCTAATATTGTTGTGTCAGGAAAAATATTCATAGTCACTAGTGGGAATGTACATCATTTTTGTGAAGAAATTTGTCAATAAGAAGCAAGAGACATACAAATTTGCACTGTGTAATCTAATCATTCTATTTTGGGGAACCTATTCTAAGGAAATAATGACAGATGTGGACAAGGATTCAAGCAAATAAGCTGTTTATAGCAGCATATTTAAACAACAAAATCAAAAATAACCCAAGTATTCCAAAGTGATAGATTGGTTAAGTAAATTCCACATGTAAATGAAATAATTAAAATTACATTTTATGAAAACTCTTAATGTTTTGATAGCTACTTATGATAGAATGTTAAGTGAGAATCTCTTTAGAACAAAGCATTTTCTAATAAAAATAAATGTATCTGAATTATGCAATATAATAACTAAGTGAAAATATAATGAACGGTTTTTACTTCCTTTTTTATGTTTTCCTGTATTCTCTAATTTTTATTGGGAATTATTACATTTATGATTTAAAGAAAATTATTCTTTTAAAAAATAGGACTCTGATCTCTACTTTGATCTTAAATTTCACTGTCTATACAATACTCAGCACAATTGCATTTTAGGGAAAGATCTCTAGCATGCTACAGAAGATTATACATAATACTCCAAAAGATGGTTGCTATATTTATGCCATTGTTTTATTTTTTTTCCACTTAAAGCAGTATTCTCACAGTGGGATTTATCTTCTCCCTTATCCTCTAGTGATGAAGGATCGTTCTCCTTTCACCTTTCAGTTTAAGTGACTGGTAGCCTCCAGGTTTTTCCCACAGTGTTTGCTCAAGGCTCTGTGCCCTATTTCTCATGTTAAAGTAGAAAGAAGAAACATCTGGGTTTTGAAAAAAGCAAATATCGTAAGAACAAAGGCACGAGAGATGGATTTTATTTTAGTTCAGCTATTGTTCAGTCATATGACTTTCTTTTGTCTCATAAACACACATGGCAAACAAAACATGCTGAGAGAGTTTCTCTCTCTCTCTCTCGAAAAGTGTCTATGTAAGGGCAAAATTAAAAAGGAAAGTTGAGATAATAATCTAGAAATTTGCTTCTTTAAACATGGTATAAAGAATAAAATTAGGAGCATAGCACTAGTTATTAGAATAGAGTCTATATCGGCACGTCCAATAGAACTCTTTGTGATAATGGAAATGTTCTATATCTGTATTGTCCAATACCATAGTCACTAGCCACATGTGGCTACTTAGCACTTGAAACAAAGCTGATGTGACTGAAGAACTGAATTTTTTATTTTATGGATTTCAATGAATTTAAAATTTTGTCACAATCTACCTCATGTTTATGAGCTACCCTATTGAACAATATAGGTCTATTCAAAGTTAGCCTGAATTCAGGATAAACTTGTGTGGCTTCAGTATCACTATTTAGCTATAACTTCTTATTATCTATTTTAAAAAATAATTTTCTAATAAAAATTCGTACTAATTTATAGGGATCATAGCTGTTATTATTGCCAAACTTATCATACTAGAAACTCCAACACAATCTTTAAAATAAAATGAAGTAATATTAAAACACAATAGAGTACCAAAATATTGCATAATCAAAGTAAAAATGTGAAAGTGAAAACTGTTTGGAAAATCCCTAAAAATGATAGGAAAAAAATAACATTTTATGTCCCTGCTAAATCTAAGGAATTAAATGGGATTGAATAACAATTTTTTAATTTACAAAACAGAATGAACAAATTCCATTTATCCAAATGCATTACATTGTATATAACGGGACATTTATAGATATTTTAAATAACTGTACATTATTACTTGATAGAGTTACGTCACTGCTGTATATAAAGATGTTTTGAATATACAGGAAAGTAAATAAACTCTGTACCCCAACCAACTATCATCCTGTAGGTTTCCTTAATTATTTCACCTACGTTTGCTATGATAGTTTGTGTAGTTGGGCAATATTATTAAAAACTCTTGATAAACATAAATGACCATGTAGTATTCCACTGCGTGGATGTGTAACATTTGCTTAACCAATTCTCTTTTAGGATGTTAAGGCTATTTCTGACATTTTATGTTAAAATAAAGCTAGGATAAACTTTCACCATTTTTAAAATCGTGGTTTGTTATTATCAATAATGAATGTGGTTTTTACTCTTAGAGAAAAATATCATGGCCCTATTCTGAAAGAATTTTCTCTAGAATATAATAACAATTTCTAGACAGAAGGAAGAAAGGGAGGGATGTTCACAAAATTTGAGTATCTAAAATTTTGACTTTCCTTATTGCCAATATACACAATAAAGTCACCTTTAGTTTTTCTCTATAAATTACATGAAACCATATCACACAAAGAAACACTTGTATTTTCTCTTTTTGCTCACAGACAGTAGCAGTTTACCTCTTTGCAACCTATTAGAAAACCAAATCTCCATACACATAGGCAGGTGCTGTTCTGAAATCCCTCAATGATAAGTGTGTTTTGTCAACAGAGAAGGCATAGAAAGGAACCCTCCATGCCTTTTTGGTCTTGAATCAGCTGATGAAACCTACCCTTATGGCCTTGTAGGTTCACTCTCATCTAACTTCCAAATGTCCACCTCTTTGGGGCTTCAAACCTATTCTTCATATAGTAACAGACTTGGGAGATACTGAAGTTATTTGCAATTTAGAAAGCCAGCAGATTTACATTTTCTCAGACTTAGGGTTTTCAATTAGTGAAAAGGAAGATAAGCAGGTCCATGATTGGTCTTGTCCCCAGAGGATTTAGTAAGCTCTCTGCTAAGGTAAACCATACAGTTCAACAACAATAAAATAACAATAATTAATACAAAGTGTTTTAAAGAGGAGTCAGACAAACATTTAGAAGGAAAAACTCTGTGCCACATTGATCGGATGTAGAGGGGAAAAGATGCAGAAGCAAGAGGTTGCTTTATTTATATTTCACACATTTTATATCAATGTTTACCAGATATTGAGCAATTCTGGTATTAATACCAATAGAGCTACATATTCTTTATCCATACCTTTCTTCCAATTAATAATATGCAGAATTCCACATATTTTTGCTTAGCTACAATTTTTTGATCATTTAGGAGGTGTTGAAATTCAATTTAAAGGCTAAAACAAAAGCTTAAATGGTGTGCTTTCTGTTTTGTGAAGCGCAGACACTGCTTTACTGATACAACACCCAAGATTCTAAGCTGACATCAAAGCAAAAAAAAAAAAAAATCATCTGAAATGACAGCAGCAGCTGCAGCATCCGCCTCTAAATTAGGCTGTGTTTCAAAGTCTGGACTCAACTGCTAAGCAGTATAAAGACCCAGGAGGAAGGCTGCCCAGAAAAAGAGTGAGCCTTCCGACCTAACACATCAAAGTAACACATGCTAGGAGGAGCAATAAACGCATGTGGCCCACATTCACGTGCTGCCTAATTGCACTGGGCTCAGGAAACCAAGACAAACCTTCAGCTGATTCCTGGTTTAAGAGAGGATTTGAGATCTTTTCTATGCAGAAAGCTGACACAAATTGGTTGCAGATTACAGTCTGACTCTGCAATGAAGCATCCCATAATTTCAAAAGATGGCCATTTCAGTGTCATATGGCACCTTCAAAACACTGACTTCTTAATGTAGTAACATATAAACTAACCATTAGGTATAAATAAAAGTTAAAAAATAAGCTTCATAAACGAAGAAAGCCTTAATTTGTACATTCAGGGATAGATGCTTTGAGGAAAGGCTTTTTCATTTGTTTTGCATATAAATTACCAATTTTGAGGGCATTTATCTTCTAAATCATAAGCTATTTAACAAGAACTTAAAATACTAATATCTATTAAGAAAGGAGAGAAATAGTTATATGTTTTAGAAGTAATTTTTAGTAGAAATGTCTACTGTCACAAGGTTTGCATTAAGGCATTTATCATTACTATATATAGACAATGTAACATATTTAGTAGCACAATTTGCGATTAGATACAATGCAACACACATAAAAAAAGCTTAATATATTAGAACTCTGAATTCTTTTATTCCGTGTTCATACCTTTATGCTCTTTACTGTATATTGCAACACAATACCCTATTATTCTACAAAATACTCCTCTGTATGTGTGAATTACTGAAGTTAACTTACACAATTACCTGCGGAGACTTTAATTATAATTAGTGGAAGGCTGATAATTAATCCTATTAAGTGAAATATGCATGAATTTTCACTGAACATATGCACTGGAAAAGAAGCTCAGAACTATGCAGGGTGGTTATAAATAGATAAGAATAGAAAGGGAAAAATGTAATACTAAAATTAAAAAAAAATTTGGCTATGTTTAGCTAAATAAACATGATTGAAAGGCTTTGGGAGTCAGAAAACTGGATTAGCTTCCTGAGTGCTCAAGTGATAAACATCATAAAATAAATTCTGCAAGAATATATTGTATCATATATTAAGAGTCAATCCCCAGAATGCTGATGAAAGTTCAATTTCATTGATATTAATAGACTGAATTTATATGTCTACCACATTAAATAGGTTGAGTCACTTCATCTCATTTCTTGGAAAATGTCAGCATTAAGTACTCTGCAGAAGGGTGGGTCATGGAATGGATCATTCATTCTTCATTATGATGATGGGAATTTGGGGAATAAAAAAATCGTTCCAAACAATTCATGCAATGGTCTCTAGTATCCATATCTAGTGTTAATGTGGCTCTCAGGGGAAGGGGAGAAAACTTATTATCGTTGTGACAATTCTGGTTGCTGTGCTTCTCTGGACATTCTCACATTCCTTAATGTCACAACACTGTCTCACTATATAATGCATGAAATAACCTCAATGAATGCCCATTGTCAGGGTATAAAACTAGTAGAATGAACAAATCACAAAGAGATCATAGTGTATGTCCAGGAAGGTTGGAGTGGATTTGTCCCTTTGGGACATCTCCCTGATCTACATCTACCCCAAGATGGAGATGAGCAAAGGTGGATCCTAATGTTACAGAAGATCTCCCACGGAGGGTCAGAAAGAGCTGAAGCTAATAGAACATTGGGTATACAGGGATGAGTAACAGTTCCCCTATTTGATATATGCCAATTTCAATTCTGAATTGTGTCTTTCTGAGAGGTGTTTACTTTTTATCACCTGACCAATAACTGTAACTACCTAAACAACCATATACTATTACAAGTTGTTTGATGTTATTGGCCTAGCCATAAATAGCCAGGATTATGGAGTCCGAAGGAAAACATTGGGAAATGTGCTAAATGTGCCTTGGTCTGTATGTGTAGTGTCCAAGTTTGGAAGGGTATTGGTTCAGTCTACAGGCTTGAGTGTTTATGGATGCACAGGTCAGTGGGACTGTCCTTTTGCTTATGACACCTGCCTTTTATCTTCTCTAGTAGTTCTGTGCTCAAGGCATGGTGACTCTGATGGAACTTACAAAGTCTATGTTTATAAGTGGTTTTACCGTAGCACAATCTCTTCTAACTAAATGGAAATCTTTGAGGTCAGATTGAAAATATTTTCAAGATAATTATTATCATTTGTACACCTCTTACCATTCACAAAATTTGTTTCCCATACATTCTTGTTAACCCTCACCAACGACTCATAAGGCACTTTTTAATGTCCAATTATAGGTGAAGAAACTCGGGCTCAAAACAAGAAAGAGAAAGATTCCCTAAATCATATAGCTAGAAAGTGGTAATAGGACCCCCGCATCCCCGAGACCTTCTGCCTCTGATTCCTTTACAGTTTCTACATCACTCACAGCCCATCTTTTGTACTTTCAGTCTATTAGGGAGCCTATCATCAGAGGGTTAAACAGAAAAGCAATAACTTTTCCAATGCTTCATTTTTAAAGTTATCCTGAAAATCGTTTTTTAAAACTCCTTAGTCTGGGCTTATTTGAAATATTTCATTATCATAAGTAAAATTATAATTTTGTCTTATTTATGCCTTACCAGTTCCTAATTTCAAAAATATGTCACAACATGCTTGGCTTACCATAAAATAAGACATAATAGAATATGACATATAGGGCTGGCTACCTAAATTATTTTCATTTCTGTTCTATGAAAATATAAAAACATAGATGATCTCTCTTTTTACAGCATGGGAAATATTCTGATTCAATATATTCTTAAATTGGGCAGTGTTTTAAATCAAACACCACTATTACTGGGATTTTTGTGGTATTAAACATCATAAAATGAAATCACATCTACTTTAGATAAGGTGACTATGACCTGCTTTACTTAGGGCAATTACATAAGAAGAAAAAAACTTAAGTTCCTTCATTAGTACTTCAATACATTGACTTCTCCCCCTATACTTTTAAAAGTATTTACAGCGTGCTTACTATGGATACACACGCACACACACACACACACACACACACACACACACCTTCTTGAAACAGTCAATAAACATAAAATTTGGTAAGTGCTAGGAAGCAAAAGGTAAAATAAAAGATGTAAAAATTAGACTAAACCTCCTGAATGAAATGCATTAAAATTAGGAGTTAGCCACATGAAAAGTTGGTGGAATAATATTCCATGGTGAAGAATCAGAATCAATTTGTATGAATTCCTATTCAAAGAGGAGCTTTATTTACTCAAGATTCAAAAACAATAATTGTCTATTATATGCCAAGTTACATTCTTGGGACCAATGTAACAAAAAAACAAAACAAAAAACAAACAAACAAACAAAAAAAGGTTTTTCTCCTGCAGCTCACGCTCTAGTAGGGGAAACAATAAACATAAAAGAGAGAAGAGGGGAGGGGAAGAGAGAGGCAGAAGAGAGGGAGATTATAATTTTGGGATAGGGAAAAACATGCTTTGTTTTGTTTTTTTAAAGAAACAATACTGGAATATGTCATAGAGAGTAGTTGAGGTTAGGAGGAGGAGGACTTTAGGTTTTCTGGCAGCAAATCCTCCTCTGAGGAGGTGATATTTTTAAGTTTTTAATTCCAGTTAACATATTGTGTAATGTTAGTTTCAGGTGTACAACTTAGTGATTCAACAATTACATACTGAAGATGATATTTTATTTTATTTTTTTATTTTTTATTTTTTTAAAAGATTTTGTTTATTTATGCGACAGAGATAGAGACAGCCAGCAAGAGAGAGAACACAAGCCGGGGGAGTGGGAGAGGAAGAAGCAGGCTCATAGTGGAGGAGCCTGATTTGGGGCTCGATCCCGTAACGCCGGGATCATGCCGTGAGCTGAAGGCGGACGCTTAACCACTGTGCCACCCAGGCGCCCCTGAAGATGATATTTTAACTGTGTTTTGACTGACAAGAATGAGCCAGCCAAGTAAAGATCTGAGGGAAGAAGATTCCAGGCAGGGGAAAGAACAATTTGAGGACCCTTAGATGGAAATGAGCTTCGTGTATTTAGGCAACAAATAATCAAAAGCCAGTATGGCTGAAACAGAGTAAAGAGGAAAGCAACTTTAGAGACCTTATTAAGGTGAGGCTTATGGCCATAATATGGAGTTTATACCTCAGAGGGTCTCAAGAACCCTTGTGAGCAAGAGAACCTAGACAAGTGGACACAATCATGAGGGTTATTGTAGATTAAAGAATTTAAATTTTAGTGTCACAAGGAATCATTGAAGGGTATCAAGAAAATGAGTGGCATGTGTAATCAGTTCATCATTTTAGCTGGTGAAGGGCTGGTGTGGGGAACAAGGATGGAAGGAGAGTGAACAGTCAGAAGGCCACAGCAGGAGCTCTAAAGGAAGTCATAGTGCTGTAAGCAAAATTATAATGGTAGAGATGGAAAAAAGTGAACAGACTAAAGATCCTATTGTACTTTCAAAAGCCACTGGTGTCTGACCTAAAGATTCAAATATGCATTATTTCAAAGAATATTGTTAAGGGTACCACATGTACAAAAAGCAATTTCAAATAGTGCACTAAAAAATAAATCTTATAAATACTTCCTCTGTCTCAACTTTAATATTTTCTCTCAGGAATATACTAAATTGGTTTGTGTCTTTATTAAAACTTTCTGCTTAAGAAGACTTTACCATCATCTTATAGACCCTGAAAGTAAAAGTTTACATTGAAAAGCTCATATGCATCTCTAAGTACATCAACTTTAACATCACCTTAATTCAATTGAGATTTCTTTTTCTCCTGCTGTTTTAGTGAGAATATATTCTACTCTCCGATATATGATAAAAATTATATGAATACAAATCCATTATAAAACCTCTGTTTTTGAAAGGAAAGATACACTTTGATATTATCAATTGTTTTAGAAAATAAAGCTTTTGTGAAGGAACATGAAATACGGCTATTTACATTCTTACCAGATGCAAGATGATCAAATCAAAACGCTGTTTACATTACTTCAGCAAAGAATAGCAATTGATTCTGTCAGGATCTAATTGAAATACCTACTACATGTCACAATATTCCTTTTCCCCTCCTACCAATTGGTGAAGCTAAAATAAATATCTGGCAAAATTCCAATTTTCTATAGAACTCTTACGGTTTAACCCTTTAGTACTGATTCTCATGAACATTTCTTCTGTTTTGCCCTTTCTTATTATGACTATACACCAACACAAAGACATATTCCATCAGTAGAGGACAGACCAACATCTCATGATATTTTCATGACAGTAGTGGTTACAATGACCCATACGCTAAACACAGCAGGGTCAACATGTTTAGAAGCCATTTAGGAGTAGTGGTGGAAGGTAGAGAGCAAGTCTAGAATCAGACACACTTTGGTATTTTTGTGTCAGGTTCAAGGTCCCAAAGCCAGGGTTGACTTAGGAAACTTTAGAAAGTCCCCAGAGGTTTAGGGTCACAAGGAGATAAATTTAGGGATGTGAGTCAACTTCTTCATTGAATGACCATTTATTGTTCACATACACTTTGCTTCCCTATGGACCTTTTTTACTTAAAAAGGACATAGTCCCTACCATCTAAAAAAATTACACATTAGTGAAAGATTTGGAAAAATAATAATTGAAATTCCAATGGAAGGATATGAGGAAGGATACATTTTAGGGTTCCAGAGGAAATATGAATTCCAGCCAGGAGAAAGTATTTGGGAAAATGGAATTACATTCAGAGGAAATGTCCCAAAGAAAGGACTGTCTATAGAGTAGATACGAGTTGGACAACTGATGAAGAACAAGAAAAGAACCCAGGCAAGGTATAGTAGACACTGTTGGTTACAAATCCAATATTCTTTCCCATCTTATTCCTTCTTAACAGAACTCTAGTTTTGCTGAGACATCCAACATTCCCATACACAATCATATGCTTCAGGAGAAGCAAACCCTATCCCCAGATCCATAATTGGTCTAAGGTAGAGTTTCTCAACCATGGCATTACTGATATTTGGTACTGGATACTTCTTTGTTTTTGGTTTTGAAGGGTGAATGAAGGAGAGAGGCTGTTCTAAAGGCTATTCTGTACATTGTAAAATGTTTAGCAGCATGGTTGATCTCCCCCCACTAGATGACAGTAGCACACCTCCCGCCCCCCAACTTGTGACAACCAAAATTATCTTCAGACATTGCTAAATGTCTTCTCTAGGGCAAAATCATCCCCCTGTTGAGAATCACTGGTCTAAGGCTAATTCCAAAGATTCTGGATTGAGAATGTCATCAAATTCTGAGTCTGTGCTGATATATACATTTTTGTGCTGGAACTTTGTCCTGGAAATGCTACAGCCATCTTGTTTCCAGCCTGAAGAAAAATGTAATGACCAAAGATAATAGAGGGAAGGTAGGAAAAAACCTGAGTCCTTGATGACATTCATTGAATGAATTCTAGTTATGCAGAACTATCCCAAATGTCCCAATATGTGAAATAATATGGTTATTGTCTAAGGTAATTTGTATTGACGTTTCTACAAATGGTAGCCTAGAAATCTTTCATTGGTACCAAGAGAAAGCAGCGTGCGCACCACCCTGAGTGGGGTGCATCCAGGGAGCTGCAAATAATCCAGTATGGCTGAGTACAAGAATCGAACTGGTGAAAGAAGAAAGTTGGAGTATATAACAGTGATTAGAGGTGACACTTGTTCGATGGTAAATAGTGATTGGGAGATACTGAGGGTATAAGCAGGGTCAGCACTGGGTCAGAGAATGCAGGTTGGAGAACGAGTGAGGAGAGCAAGATTGAAGCCAGAGGCTAGAGTTGGGAGAAAGTTGTAGTAGCACAGGTGGGAACAGATGGTGGCATCTTTACTTCCGCTTCCCTAAACAGTTTGCTTCTTAGTTTGTCTTCACCGCGTTCAAAGCCAGAAAACCAAGTTTCCACTTTCTTGTTATCCTGTGACCATCCTCATGTCTGGCCTCTCATTTGAGGGACATATCACAGTTATCTGACACAACCATGGTAATAGACATAACCAACAAAGGCACTCCCATTTTTATACTTTCACGTAAAATACAGTTTTACATACAGAAATCTAACTTTGATCGTTACAACCCTGCCAAAACAATAGTTAACAACAGTTCACTAATCACACAATAAATATACCAGCAAGATTTGCACAGAACTAAAGTGACACACATATGGAGCTATTGTGAATAGGGACCACATGTAGTGAATGATCTCTGAGAAACAACAGGTACAAACACTAGGTTTTGTTCCAGATGCTTGAGCAAGCTGAGGTGTACCCACTAATTAAGTGGGATATTTCCCCCAGTTAGTTATGGAGTCATATACAATATCTCTAAATGGCTTAGAACAAAACTTTTTGTCAGGAAGTTAAATGAACTATACAGTTTCTACTTCCAAGATTTGGTTATGCAACTTTTAACAGTAAATTGTGAGGTAAAAGGACCCATACTAGATTAGGTCGTTTGAAAAATGCTGTTTCATAGTTCTCCTTATTGTTTAGCCTACCTAGCTCTGGTACTGTCTTACTTGACATATCTGTGCAGGCCCTTCCCCTGCTGGAATTTGCTCTTATTTTCTCTCTCTCATGATACTGACAATACTGGAATTCTATCAAAATAAGTTTTAGTGGTTTGGGAACCAATATCATTGCAGTAAAAAAAAAAAAAAGAGAGAGAGAGAGAGAGAGAAGAAAAAGAAAAACAATTATATTTGGAAATGAATACATAACCTTTCTCTATATAATAAAGAATGAAACTGACAAATTTAGCATGTTAAAGGGATCTATGATCCATGATTGATAACTTTTTGCTATTTAAGTAGGGTTTTATTTTTTTATTGGTTTTTGTTTTTAAAACTGTATCTACTGCTTGCAGCCCTTTCCTAATGGCCTAATTGACTCGTGAGTTTGATTTTATATTTTTTTAAAATTAAAGCTGCTGCGTTAACTGTTTTTTTTAATTCATTTTTAGTTGTCTGCTGAAAGAGGTAACTGATACGTTCATGCCCATATCCCATGGGAACGGCTAGAAAGAATGTCCTTAAAGCTTTGGAGGTGGTTTTATCACAGGATACTCACATCAGAAGCAGTTATAAGGAATGAATGATGCTCGCATACATGTGCATATTATTTCCAAGGATTTTAATCTTTCACCAATGAGCAGGTGATGGGTATGAGTAATGGTTCTAAATTCCTATGTACCACAATGGAAGCATGAATTATCTTTTTATTCTAGTGTCCCAGAAAGCAAAGACTTCTTAGATCATCTGTTACATCCCTTGCAAAATTAGGATTAGTTCCAAGACAATCTCTTCCAGGGATTGTTCGAAGTTTAGGTTTCTTTGACAGTGAACATTTTTCCATTTTCCATAATGTCACACTACCTTTCGTTAAGTAGCATTTCTAAAAATCATGTTTATTTGTATTTGATCATTTCCATCTTATTAGTTTTAGGTATTCGTAAGTGGAACAAATACCCATTAATTTCTAAAGAACTAAAACTATATTTTTCTTTAGAAGACCTTAAACACAATTAATATAATATAAATAATTCAAATTATTGACCAAAAGCCCATAGTTATAAAATGTCTCTATATCTCCATCTTAAATGACACCAGTCAAACAATGGTATTGTTTGTCATTCTTTGTGAGCAAATAATAATTTTGAGGTAAACTGTAAATCAAGAGCACACTTATCCCTCTAAAATGCTCACATCTTTGGACAGCAATTCTATTTCTAAGGAAATAATACAAAGGAAGTATATATATATGTATACACACACACACACACACGAACACACATACACACACACACACACACACGAGGCTCCCTTGGGGGAAATTGGAAACAGTTTAAATGTCTAGAAATGTGGGAATAATTAATTAAGCTCATTTTCCACTTAATAAAATCTTACACAAGTTCTGGCTGTTTTTTGTTTTGTTGTCATTGTTTGTTTTTTTGGTACCAATAGTAAATCCTGGGGTATAGTATACCCTCAAATATATTGGTTGAATGAATGAAGGATACAGCCATAAGCATTATAATTTGGAACACTATGTAATTAAATGGCAAAAATACTTCTGTTGCAAAGTACAAAGTTTAGCAGAAAAGTAAATACAGAAATATACCTATAATTTGCTACTATGGAAAAACACATGGGCAGATGGAAAATAATTAATGAATATAAACATAGTTAATTTTTTGTTTACAAATTTTCTGTCATATTTTTCTTCTATAAAGAGAAGTCCCAGATGGGATGATGCCTTGTGCATCTGACCCCACATTGACAGCTCAGTCTGAGGGTCATCTCTTTCTCCTCTTCAAGGACAAAGCTTTGGCTACTGCTCCACTCACCTGCCACTTCCTCTTTACTTTTCCTTCCCCCCCCCCCCTTGTCCCTTCTTATGTCCATCTATTCTGCCTCTCCCAGCATTTTCAATAACAAGAGCAAATCATTTTGATTATGCCAAGCAGAGGGGCTCTACCTGTAACTGGAAAGAACTCATGCTATGGCTATGGTCCCCAAGGAAGAGAAAAGTGTGATTTTACCTCTCGCAACATATCTCATTTCCAAATACAAGACCACAGTGAAAAACCCTGAAGCCAAAATCATAATTTTTAAAAATTAAAAAGATGTTATAGAATGGTAACTACTTATAGATTGAGACAATTAATAGCATGAATTGTGAACATTTTAAAACATTTAAAAAGTCAGATGAGGATTAAAATTGGTCCATAAAAATGGACACTAAATTTGGGGCAGGCTGGAAAATAAGTATTCAATTATCGACAAATATTCTTATAAAGAAAACACACTTTTCCCCTCATCTGGGCCACATGAGTACTTCATTGGTATAGAATATTATCCCAGAAATAATGTATTAAAATTATTCTATACTCTTGAAGCACACACAATTTAGCATAGAAACTATTTATGATGTGGAGGGAACAGTCTATGCAGAGAAGTGGAAAGGACTGAGGGTAGAAGTAAGGCTGGTCCTGGATGAGGACCCTTGTGGTGATATAATCTCACAGCATATGCCATACGCTTGCAGTTTTAACACTTCTTTCTGTGGTTATATGTTTAGAATGGAAGCTTCATCAGAGCAGGCACCAGGCACCTCAGCACATAGCACGTTGCCTGATATATTCTCAATTTCACCAACCCTAAGACTCCGTAAAGAATAAATTGAGCCCTTATTTTAGGTACCCAAAAGGGGAAAGGAATGCTGTTAAAGAATTATTGCATGCCATCACATGTAAAACTAATCTCAAATTCATAAATGTTAAAATGTGGGGAAAAGGTGTCCCTTAAAATTGCACTGTGGCAGTAGGAATCCCATAAATGTGTTAAATGAGCCACACACCATAAATGTCCTCATAGAAATTCTAGACCTCTGTTTTGCTTTGTTTTCTTCGGTGACTAACAGCAAAGCTAAGATATACAGAGTTCTCTATATATTCAAAGACCACTGGAATTATTCAAGTTCAGAGGTGAGAGAAAAAGTTAAGAGATAAACCAGTTCATACTCTTATTCAATAAAAGTGAAACTGAGGCACATGGAGGTGAGTTGACTTGTTCAAGGATCCAATTCTGTGACATCATGTGGTAACTATAAAAGTCTAAGACAATAAAGCTTGTTTTTAATAACTGATCTATCAATTCCAGCAGTTAAAAACCCTCTATAAAAAATGATATCTTTACATTAGGGATTAATGACTAAAACAAATCTCTAATACTCTATGAAACAACAGTACTATCAATTCTTAAATCCACTAGTTGAGCAGTAATTCTATTTAACTATCACTAGCATATTACCTTTCTCTGCAGGCAGGTCCTTTGTAAAATCCTTTTATGAACATGAGACAGGATAGGATGCTATTTCTACCATTCCGGCAGTGGCCATAACCAAGGAATCATTTTGTAAAGAATGAATTTCCTTGGTATTCCTCCCTCTAAATACTTATTAAACTTAGCATCATTGCATTTATTCACATTTCATCTGTGTTTCAAAACTCAGCCTTTAAAATGACTGTTTTGATTTATTATATAACTATAGTCTAATAGGTTTATCTCCATTATTTCCTCTGCTGACAGAACTGACCATAGCAATAAATTAAGCAGATGTGTTCCCTAAGCTGTCTGCAGTGATGTAAAGACTCTTGCCATGGGAAGACTCAGGCACAGCTGTGGGAAACCCAAGTTTCACCTACATAAGTTTCACAAGTCTAAAACCACAGATTCCATTGAGATGAGACTTCAGCTTTTGGGTTTCATTTGGTGTATCATGTTCACATAGTTTTAAAACAAGTAGCCAACTCCGGGTAACTCACCAGTGTTGTAAGCTCCCTAGGACTTAATATTGCTCCATCTGTGGTTAATTCTACCTGAGAGGAAGAATTTACCTATAAAGCTATCTCCAAAGTAACGTAGAACTAGGGGTGAGTCATTTCACGCTACCATTTTCAGCCAAGTAAAGATTGTTTGAAATGAATATCAAGAGTTGTGGGAGAGGAAGCATGCCAAATGTAGAGTGGCTAGGAGATTGTGTCATTTGGATGACAGTGGAAGGGAAGAGAGGGATATTAAAGGGTCACACATTGCTTCTATACTCTTCTCTCATTCCCCAACACCCTCTTGAGATATCTGCGTTCCCACAGTAAAGTATGGGGCTCCAGACAGATTGTCACTTCATATGCCATTACCTGGAGTTTGTTCTTTTGCCCAATAAATATAATCCAGACTCGGCAGCTGCCTTAGTAACACTCCTTACATACCTTCCAAAACATATTGCTCCACTGCTGAGATTTCCGAGCTTGGGCTTTTCTTTCCTTCCCCACCACTCTCCTTTCCCCTTGTCCTATCCCACCTTCTTTTCTCTCTTCTTTCCTCTTCTCCCATACAAGTGCTCCCTTAGGTGCACTTGCACACAAGCCTGCTCTCAATCTCAAGTTTATTTGGTGCATTGACTGTTTCTAACAAGAAATATGAAACCTCTTTAACAGAGACGGGGGTGACAAATTCAATTTGGCCGACAATTATAAGGTCCTCTTTGGTAATCTGGAAAAGCTAGGATACCTGAACTAAACATATTCCCAAATTAATCACTTTTGTCCTGTCCTGTGCCATAATCAAATCTACTACTCTTTTATAATGTGATTTTCTGTAGAGATGGCCTGCTTTTAAATGCTTTTCCAACTACAAGATTATTTATTCACTAATGCATGTGTTTCATTTCCAAAATATGATCATCTGCACTTTTTCTTATGGTGGGAAGTAGGGATCTAATTTTTTAGATTTGGTTCTCATAGCTTTATTCTCTTACATAAACTTCTCAATCGTTTTGTCACATTAAAAAAAAATAATCCCATTGAAAATTTACTTGGAAATACTTTAAATTTGGATATTAATTTAGTCAGGACTCGAATCTTAATTTTATTGAAACTTCCCTACTAAAGATAGACCGGTGATGGGTAGTAAGGAGGGCACATATTGCATGGTGCACTGGGTGTTATACACAACTAATGAACCATCGAGCCTTGCATCAAAAACCGGGGATGTACTGTATGGTGACTAACATAATATAATAAAAAATCATTATTAAAAAAAAAAAAAAAAACCTAGAATCCAATCAAAGATTACCCATAAAAAAAAAAAAAAAAAAAGAAACTTCCCTACTAGGAATTTCTTCATCTTCTATCGTCTATAAAAGGTTGTTAGATGCACAATTTATTTCCAGATTCTTTTTGCTAAAATAAATGGGATACTTTTGTCACTGTATTTTATAATTTGTTGTTGACAATCTATAGAAAAGCTATATAAAGAATCTACTATGGACTTGTATTAGGCACTAGAGATGGAAGATGGAGAAGAATATGGAGGAAGAGGTGGAAGAGGAAGTGGTAGTTTAAGCTGCTCACTATTTAGATGGGTGAAACTGTCAAGTAAATCAGTAATAACATCACAATGTGATGAGGTATGAGACAGAGGGTATGATGGTGAACTCCATCTGTCATGGCCAACCATCCACCCTCTTTGCTGTCTACACACGTTTTTATTCCTTGACATAATTCATCTAAATCATCCATATGATAGCATGGACTTATCCTAGCTGGTAAATATCATTTTTGTCATAGAGAGGTTATTTACTTGCCCAATATTACTTCATTGAATTATACTATGAATCTACTCTGTGCCTGACATTTTAGTAGGCAATGGGTATACAATGGAGAATAAAAAGAAATACAATTCGTTCATACAGTACAGGTATTCATATATGGTATATTTGGTCAGATGTAAATTACTGTTTTTGAAAACAACATTGCGTGGGTATAGGCACATGAGTGGTTACACACACACATACACACATACTGCTATAAAGAAAATATCATATATAAGAAACAAAATTATCGAAACTACTTCTTCAAAAACCTAGAACTACATATTAACTATACTGGTACAGCAGACTGAACAATGCTCTCCCCAAAAGATGTCCACATCCTATTCCCTGGAACCTGTAAATATGTTACTTTGAATGGCAAAAGGGACTGTGCAATGTGATTAAGTTATAAATTTGAGGACTGGGAAATTGCCCTGGATTATATGTGTGGACCCAAGGTAACCGCACAGGAGGGTCACAGCCAGACAGATGGCAATATGATGGTAGAATCAGAGGGTCAGAGTGATTCACAGAAGGGATCATGAATCAAGGAATGCAAGTGACACCTAGAAACTTTAAAAGCAAGGAAATGGCACGTCCCTGAGAGCCTCCAGAAGGAACACCATCTTGTCAACCCAGTTTAGACTTCAAACCTCCAAGACTCTAAGATAATTTGAATTGTTTTCAGCCACTAAATTTGTTACAGCAGCAACAGGAAATTAATACAGCTGGCAAATCCAAACTCTTCGGTAAACATTCGCAGTTTTCTTGCAAATGATCATAGTGCCGCTCTCCCATGGCAGCCTAAGTTGGCCCATCTGAAACACAGCATCTTCAGTGCCACCTTCTTCTTGCCTTCCGCATCTTTTCTTACTTTTTTCCAATTCTAGTGAAAACCCATCTCCTTCTCTACACAATTCATGGCCAATGCCTACTTAAAGCTTAATCTCCAAATTCATTTTATTTCACCAGTTCAAATCTTTCTCATTACACGGGTATCCAAACAGCACTGTAGCTTTTTAAATTCAATACTGTGCTTTGTAATTGTTCTTAAATCATCCGAAGTATCCATTACGTTGTCCCATCAGATTATAACCTTCAGAGAAACAGGGGAGATATGTGCTTTTGGTTTTTAATCATCCCGGGAGGGCTTCCCAACTTTCTCACATTATGGCATACACAAAAAATAATATGATTTATACAATACACTTAAGTGTATGTGATTGTTCCTGGCCAGATTTCTGGCTGCTTCGGTACGTGCCTTTCTGAAGGCCAGGTCAAAACAAGGAAGTTGCGAAACTGTCCTAGGAATTTAGTACCATGCTGCTCATTTAATTGGGGTTCAGTGCATGTTTGCAAACTCTTCTTGTTAACCAGGAACAATAAAGAACTTGAAGATTCTAAAAGCAGATATACATAGCTATCTTTTAAAAAATAGAAATATTGGGGCGCCTGGGTGGCACAGCGGTTAAGCGTCTGCCTTCGGCTCAGGGCGTGATCCCGGCGTTCTGGGATCGAGCCCCACATCAGGCTCTTCTGCTATGAGCCTGCTTCTTCCTCTCCCACTCCCCCTGCTTGTGTTCCCTCTCTCGCTGGCTGTCTCTGTCTCTGTCGAATAAATAAATAAAATCTTAAAAAAAAAATAGAAATACATTATACTTTTATAAAACTGTGATTTATAAAGTGTTTTTACAGACTATTTCATTTAACCATCACAACCACCCTGTGCGATAGAAAGACAGGTTATTTTTAAATGAAGAACCTAAAACTTAGAGGGGCAGATTACTTCCCAAAGCTATTAAATGACAGGACCAGGACTAGAAACTGGCACCCTAACTCCGTGTACGTGACTTTTTCCCCTATGATTATTTTAAAGGTCCTCAAAGCTAATAATGATGTTTCTAAAACCCAGATTAAAATGTAAATGAGCTCATTCTTTAAGTTTCAAATAAAAACTTAAAAACTTATATTCTAAGATCTGGGCTTTTTTATTTTTAAGACCTATCTTCTGCTTTAACCAAACAGTCTGTAAATAGTACCAGAAATTAACAAAAGGCCATGTTTTTTCATATTCATCACTTAGGAGAAAGACCCAAGTGGCCTCACACTATTAAACATAAAAGTTTTAAGTTTTACAGTTAACTTGCTGAGGCAGCAAACTCTAGCCCCATTGGGGAAGTGTTACAAGGTATTTGAAGATAAGAGAATGACTCAAACAGAAAAACCAGATGCATTATGAAAAATGCTTAGGGGTCTGCATGGCTAGAGGATAAAGAAGACATATACTTCTCTGCCCTTGAGGAATATGAACAGCTAAATTCTTTTATTCTTATATCACCTGTTGAAGTCAGCAAGTTCCTCCAGGAGGAATCAATAAGACAGCTGCATACTTAGAATGGACAGCAGTAAGCTATCTATTATTCCTCTTTTCAGACATAAAATGAAAAAAAATGTAATTTGTTCATATGGGGGGTGTGCATGGTAATATGGTTACCTACCATAAGCAACATGCAAGCTTACTTAAAATGATAGCATTATCATTCTGGGTGCTCCCCAGGGTCCAGAAAAAGAAGAAAATAATTCACCATGCAGCTTTTAAATTCTCTGTCACTTAATGATTGTTAATTGAATGTGAGAATTCCTTTAAATGAATGATTCTCCAGGAAGCATATGTGCAGAAAGGTTAGCTGTGTTCCAAATACTAGAAAGTTTCATCTTCAGTATTCTTCTTTTGCTCATTCCAATAAGCCTCATTGAAGCAGTTTCTATATCCTTTTTCTTTCATGCTTGCTTTGTAAGTGGTTATTTTAAAACGGAAAAGGCTTGACGGAGCAATACGAAGAGCATAGCAATGCCATTACTATCGACTCTGGAGGTAAACATCTAGCTGTGTCTCTTATTAGCTGGGTGACATTAGGCAAGTTATTTAGATTCACTTAAATCTCAGATTCTCATCTGTAAAATGGGTGATTAAAAAAGAAAAATGTACCCAATAGAGACTGTGGTGGGTTTTCAAATCGAAGTGCTCCGCACAGTATCTAGCACCCCTCCGCCTCCCTCAGAGTTTCTGCCAATTAATGTCAGAAAACACTTCCATCTCTTCACATATTCCAAACCAGTACAAAACCTTGGTGTTTCCAGATATAAAAACTACATTTTTGGCCCAGAGATTCAGTTGCATTAAAAAATTATTGTTAGATGAGCAGCAGTTTATTGGAATTTTACTTTTTTAAAATTTTACATTGTTTAAATAGTAGTAATTAAAAGTCAGTGTAAAAATAAGAATCTTGGGTTTCATTTATTAACATAGAGCAAAATATATTTTTGTGCTTTCACTTCTTCAGTGGTAAAGTAGAATAAAATGCTGTGTATGGTAATACCAAGTTACAAAGAGGTATCTAGATAATAATATTCATATACAGCATGCATTTTTTATTCCTTCCTTTTAAAGCCAAATCGTTAATCCTTAAGACAACAGAATTCAAAAATATCAACAAAAAATAGCCCTTATTTATAAAGGATTTTCCATGAGCTAGAGAGTAGGTATTATTTAATCCTCACAAAGCTCCTATGAAATGGTTACCACTGGGACACCTGGGTGTCTCAGGCGGTTAAACGTCTGCCTTCGGCTCAGGTCACGATCCCAGAGTCCTGGGATGGAGCCCCACATCAGGCTCCCTGCTCAACAGGGAGTCTGCTTCTCTCTCTGACCCTCCCATCTCTTGTGCTTTCTCTCTCTCTCTCTCTCTCTCTCTCTCTCTCTCAAATAAATAAATAAAATCTTAAGAAAAGAAGGAGGAAAAAGAAGTGGTTACTATTATCTTTTTCTATAGATGGAAAGAGAGAACTCACTGAACTTCTCACACTTAGGAAGTGGCCTAGCCCAAATCTGAACCCTGTTCTAACGGTAAAGCACTAATAAATCAAGCTCTATTGCAACACTTGTCTCTTACCTCAAATGTGATTTTAAAGCTGAAGATGCAGATCATTCAGTCTTAAAGAACAGTAGGGAGAAAATTAAAAAGCACACTCAATTCTGGCTCCTCCAACAAGCTTCTCATGAAGGTCATAGCGAAGTCAGAAACCCAGTTCTGCCTCCTGATATCACTGTGACCCTGATCAAATCACTCCAGCTCTCTGAGCATCAATTTTCTGGTGAGTAAAATGAAAACAGTGACTTCCTTGTGTGGAACTGAGACAAAAACCAGAGGAAGCTGTGTAAAGCCTAGCACACGATAGGTGTTCAATAAACAGGAGCTATTATAATTAGCATTCCTGTCCTGGCTCAGAGAGCTTTTGTGGGTTCAGCCTATTTTATATCTATGTATAATTCTGGAGAATACTCCAATATTTGGTAGAATATCACATCGTAGAACTTTTAAATGTTTATAAGAAGACAAAAGAATTTATGAACATATATCTTTTCAGATATGTACTTCATGACATCTAGTTATAGTAATGTTTATATGTATTATTCCAGGTTAACACTATAAGCAAGAAAAATTTCTAACAACATTTTGAGGAAACAGTGTAGTTCTTATGGAACAACCAACAAAGCACACAGACATACTGGGGGGGGGGGTTATTTTCCAGCCAGTTGGCAGATACCTCCATCCTGTTTCCTGCCATCAATAAGAACAAAAGCTACATTTCTAGAATGGGTATTGAAGCAGAAAAACTGCAACTGAATGTAGGGTAACCGTCTTGAGCTAGGAAGAAAGCTATGTAAAGACAATAGCAGAAATGAGAACTAAAGGTAGAAACAAAACAAAACGAAACAAAAAAACACACCTGCTTATAATACAAAGCTGGAACCAGCTAATAGAAGCACATTTTTAAGATGTGATGAAAGTCTGTCTTCAATGTTTTAAACCTTGAAAGTGAATCTCTTATGAGGGCCCATGATGTTTGAGACTCAGGCCACTCTCACTAGCTGTTTTTATTTTTTTATTTTATTTTTTTTTTAAGATTTTATTTATTTATTTGACAGAGATAGAGACAGCCAGCGAGAGAGGGAACACAAGCAGGGGGAGTGGGAGAGGAAGAAGCAGGCTCATAGCGGAGGAGCCTGATGTGGGGCTCGATCCCATAACACCGGGATCACGCCCTGAGCCGAAGGCAGACGCTCAACCGCTGTGCCAGCCAGGCGCCCCTCACCAGCTGTTTGTAAAACACATAGGGCTGAAACAGTAAAAGGTTATGATCTTCCCCTTCCCATTCATACCTCACAATAAATACGGAATTGATTTGTAAAGTGTAACTATGTATAAATATACATGCCTATATATTTACGAATTCAAAAGCAAATAAGCACTTTGGAAAAGTATCTATCACCCTAATACATTCATATAAAGATTTTAACAACTAGAAATAGAGTTTTTAAAATAACCATCCAAATAAAGAAGTATTTTTAAAACTATGACAAATCAATCAGAAAATCTACTTTCTAAAGTTTAGTAAATGAACATATGGTGTTTTTCCTATAGCAAAAGTATCTGGTGTGTGAAATTTATTTATATTAAAATCTTCAAGTGATTTCTTGTTTATTTTTTTAAGTTTATTTTCTTGAAATTGGATCCAATAGGAGTTTCCTCCTGCTGCCATTAGAGGGCATAAAAGAATAATTGTGGAGACCAAAATCATATAGCCCCCAAAATTAAGCCTGAAAAAAAAAAGAGCTACCACTTAATTTTTGGTTTCAAAAGAGAAATTTACAAAATAAAATGAATAGATATAGTTTACATGTAAGGCTCTTTGATGAAAGCAGCCATCTATAAAGAAATTAAGGTGCTATTAGTTATTTTATCTATAAAAGACAGAAGCAAATAACTAAAGTTTTAAGAAGTTTAGTTTGATAATCTTAAAATTAGTCCTTATCCATTAGCAGTCCTCAGTACATGGTCAAAAATGAGAGGAAAAAAGAGGGAGTGGTCAGGAAGGGAGAGTGGTCAGGAAGGGAGGAAGAAGCACAGAGAGAATGAGAGGTAAAATCTCATTTCAAATTTTGATTCGTGACCTGTTAAAAAAAAAATAAAAGTATGACAGGAAAAAAATCAGGGATATATTACTCTTTGAAAAGCAAAGGATCAATTTTATGGCTTCAAGGTCTACCCTCACCTAACTGGCCTTTCTCTGGTTTACCTACACAACTTCCTTTTTACCAAAGGGCATGACAACAAAAATTCAAAACAGAAATGGATCTCAGATACAGGAAAATATACCAAATCCTCCTATTCTTTACATCACTTGATCCTTTAAAGGATTTTAAATGTATACTCTATTTATAAATGCCATCCTTAAAACTTGCAAGATAAATAGATCCATATCCAATTAAGAGCCCAACTTCCCACACCCCCCCAAATAAATGTTCATGAAGCTGGTACCAACCTAGTCAACGTATTTTTAACTCAAGGGGAAAAAATTTATAGCTTATATTTCAGATCAATATAAAGCCTTCTTTTATACTGGCTATCTCCTTTGTAGCAATCATTTTTACCTTTACTGAATTCCAGGATAAATTTATGACATCAATCCCTTTCTTTAATTTACAAAATAGTAAAATCCCAAGATCGCCTTCAAACAGAAGGAACACAGCCTCAATATGTTTCTATCACACTATGAAGACTGTTAAGACTCCCTGTAGGGCACTTTGACTTAAATCCTATAAATTTCCTGCTTAAATTTTCAAACAGGGGAAACGAGGGATACATATGAGAACATAAACCTACCTTTTGGTGATGGTTCTGTGCTAGTCTATATTGCTAAAGGGTATAAAAAGGGCCATAAAGGAATTGGAATTATAGTGAACAGGATCTCAGACTCCACATTCTATTTGTAAACACAAACTTCTGTAAAGTGCACACAGGTGAGGAAAAATATTTTTCAACTCTGGAATGGGAGGGAGGCACCATTTACCCCATAAAACCCATTCTGACTGACCAACAAATCAATAGGGCAGTTCCACAGATATAAATGAAATAGGTAGCAAACACAGTGTCTACATATGCTAAACACACATTTCATTACTTATTTTAATTCATTACTTAATTTCATTTTCATTCCCTACTTCATTTAATATGTGGGCAAAACTCATACAAAAATAAAACCCCCAACTTTTGTAATTTATCCTTTGTCTCCACCAAATTCCATCATGAAAAAATTTAAGATCTATATTTGTTGGTATTTCCTGTCTTTAAGAAGTTCAGAACACAGGACTACGTAGCTAAGAAAAGTTGGGGGTTTCCTTTATCTTGATTGAAAAAAAATGGCTTCCTTTCTGATTATTCAAGTACAAACTCACCTTAAAGCCACCAAATCCCTGTGCACTTTTTTCTCATAGCTATTGTCATCAAGTATTGCAAATGTATTTTCACTAGTCTGTCTCCTCTGCAAGACCACAAGTTATTTAATGGTAGAAACTGTATTATAAGAACAGCAGCTGGTACAAGAAAGACCCTCGCTATATGTTTTGTGTATAAATCTGATTGAGGAAGGTCTCGACACCAAATAGAAATACCTTTAAATCTCTAATTTGTAACTATATTTATTTGTTCTATTTGACAAAATTTTCTGAGCATCTTTTATGTACTAGAAACTGTTATAGGCAGTGGCAACACAGCAATAAATAAGATGATTAAAAAGGTTCCCTGCCTTTTATGGAGTTTACCTTCTTTGGAGGTAGCCAATAAGAAAAAAGCATTTGAAAATAAACAAGGAAATAGAGAATAAGTACCAGAAATACAAAAGGAAACTAGCATACATAGGAACAGTCAGGAGCTCCTACCTACCTACACACACACACACACACGCACACACACACACACACACACACACACCAAAACTTCTTTTTGAGGAACAGGAGAAAGAAAGATAAAATTAGCCTACAGTTTTATAACAGTGTGATGAAAGACTTAAATTAATATTCTGTGCTGTCTTGACATCTGAAACCAGGAGAGTCTTGATTGGCCTACCGCCAATACTACTCCCTGCTCTTCTCCTGTGTATAATGCCTCCTACCCAAACAAAGCTCCTTATCAATTGGGCCAAAAAATGCAGTTCCCGCTCATCCCCGAATAGTAGGTTTCAGTTCCCTGCCAGCCCTTAAAATTACTCAAAGTAGCCAATCGTAGCTTCTCACAGGAACCAGGGTCACCTCGCCCGCCTACTACTACAAAGCCTGCCTCCCGCAGCTTCCGCTTGTTCACTACGCTCCCGAGTGCAACTACCGTGTAGGCGTGTGCGGTGTGGGATGTCCTCCTCCCTCACGCTGTGTGTTTACGCGACTAAATAAGCTGCTGTCAATTTCATCTGTTTTGTGTTGGATGTAGTGTATTTGGCCATCCCCATAACCATAGGGTGGGAATCCTTCCTCACCAATAGTGTAAATAGGAGACAATCAAAACAAAGTTTCTACATTTCCAGCTCAAAGTCACACAGAGAAAGACAGGTACATTTCCAATCAAGGAAAGGTAGTCTTGGATTCTGAAGTTCTGAGACAAGTCTTTTCACTTTCTTTAAGCCTCACTCAGTTTCCTGAATCAATAAAATGAAGATGGTCTTAATACTTACTTACAAGTTTATTTCAAGTGAAATAGTGTTTGAAAAGTTTTGGGGCACATTGTAGATACACAAAACATGCTTGCCTTTTTTTACACAATGCCGCTGGTGGTTTTGTATATTTTGGATACAGGCAGGTTCTCCTACATCCCCGACACAGCTCGAATGGCTTCCTGTGATTATGCCTTTGTAGGCACCTTTCCCGTTTCACCCTAAATTTCTTCTTCCCATCTAAAACCATCCTAGCTAGGGGAAGAAAGGGACAAACAAAGGGGGGGTAATCAGAAGGGAGAATGAAACATGAGAGACTATGAACTCTGAGAAACAAACTGAGGGCCTCAGAGGGGAGGAGGATGGGGGAATGGGATAGACCGGTGATGGGTAGTAAGGAGGGCACGTATTGCATGGTGCACTGGGTGTTAGACGCAACTAATGAATCATCGAGCCTTACATCGGAAACCGGGGATGTACTGTATGGTGACTAACATAATATAATAAAAAATCATTTAAAAAAAATAAATAAAACCATCCTAGCTTTTGCCAGGATGAGGTATTCTTTCAATTGTATTGATAGCCATAACACCACAGTACACATTTGATACTCCTAACTTATTAGCATCTATTGCTGTTTTTTTTCCTGTGAGTTTATGTTGTCTCCCCAACCAAGAGTAAATTCCTTAACTGCTTTGTGTCTACAAGGTCTTGCACATAAGTAAATAATAAATGCTTGTAAATAAAGTTGCTAAACATTCCTCTTACCTCTCTCCCCCTTTTTGCTTATTCCGGAATAAAAGCCCTGGTGAGAAACAGGTTTGATTTTGCATCAACACAAAGGTTAAATATCTAATAAGGACTTGTTTCATAGTGGAAATAGATCTTAAAAGATCCTAAAGTTTTAACGTGAGGATTAAATATATTGAAGGTTCATTTTTATTGTTATACTTTGGACTTTTAAGGTATTTGTATTTGAATAGAAAATTCAAGTTATACAAGTGTCTAGCAAAATACATTAAAAACCATTATTTACTCTTTGTAGGAAAGTTTTCAACCATCAAATCTTCATTTTTTTTTTTTTTTGCAGTATCTAAAAACATGAAGCTTTACAACTCTGCCAGGAACCACACAGCCCTATAGCAAAGTGATCAACTCTTGAGACTGGTGATTAACTGGCTGGATTAAACAGACTTCCTGAATTGCCTCCAAAGCTATCAATAAAATAATGAATCAATCAGTCAATCAATCCTATCAGTGATGGGCATACTGTCAACTACTCAGCCCTCTTTATAAAACCTTTTATTTATAATTTATTCCACAAAATGTCTGACCTATAATTGAAATTACATTCCTGTTTATAAACACATGTATGTGAACGCATTTCAAATACTGAATATATCTAAGCAGCTAAAAAAATGCCTTTAGATCACCAAAAAGGCAACTGGCTAGCCTGTAGGCATATTCCAGTTGGATGTCATCATGTTTTAAATATTTGAATCTTAATGCTTTCAAAGAGAGCAAATACTCTCACATTTCCTAAGAACTTGCTAGTCCCTCCTGTCTTACACCTGGCTTGTTTCCAGTCTCTGTGTACATCAACCTATTTCACCCACAGGGTTTTTGAGTCTGTAGAAACATCATTAGGAGGCAGACAGGTGCTCGAAAAATAACGCTGAAGAAGAAAGTCAGATACCCTGGTTGCTAATCATGCCTCTAACTACCTGTGTGACCTTGGAGAAGTCACCTTATTTTCTGGACCTCAGTAATGACAACTTGAAAAATAGGCAGAGCCCATTGCTGACATTACATCCACTATAAGTTCATACTACATTCCCTATGTTTCATTTGTGGTAACCACAACTTTTATCACAAAAACCAGAAAGATGAAAGAAATTAGGCATTTAAACACTAATGAATCATCATTTACATTGCATATTTATATGTCTTTGATAATGTCTATTCATCAGAAAGGTGTTGGCATATCTACCAATAACTTTTTTTATTATATTTTAACCATTTAAAATCTATCACCAAAATTTTTGAAATTACTATGATATTTTAAATTTCCTTTTATCACTCATTCATTTATCATTTGGCAGTATTTCCTTTTAAAAGACCCGAACTACTAGGGTTTTCTTTTTAAAAAGAGACAAGGGGCACATGGGTGGCTCAGTCAGTCAAGCTCAAGTCATGATCTCAAGGTCGCCGTGACATCGAGCCCTAAGTCAGACTGCATGCTAACGGAGCCTACTTAGGATTCTCTCTCTCCCTGCCCCTTTCCTGCTCATATGCAAGTGCGCACGCGCTCTCTCTCAAAAAAAAAAAAAAAAATCAATAATGTGCCACATTTTAATATTATGGGAGAGTATCTTTATTGAAATTGTAATGTGACTTTGACCTCCACAGCACACATTTTATTTTTTTTTTCAGCACTAAAAGCTTAAAATGAGAATATTAGGCTTGCTTTCAAATTTTTTAAACTTTTTTTAAAGTTTTTTTTTAACTGCTTTTAAATTTTTGAGATTTCTAAGAGCAGCTTACAGAGTCCCAGTGGCACCCTTAGCATCCGTTTGTACAGTGAGGACTCTTCTGCAAGTGCTCAGTGAATGCCAAGTCTCAATAATAGAACACATCGTTGGAAGGTAGCAGATAAATCATGGGGAGAGACAGACTTGGAACACCTCCTCAAAAGACCACTGATACGCTTTTCTATATTCTTTCTTAGGCACTTTTTTACTCTTCAAAGCCAATTTCTGCTGCAATTGTAAGTGTATTATAATTCCAGTCACTCTCTACTTGATGTAATAAATAGGTTTAAAATGTTTGGACTAATTTTATATCATTTTATATTCCTAATGTAAAGATTTAGCCAAGATTCTAAAAAGAACTTCAAGATATATTTATGTTAAAATGTATAATATTCTGACAACTTCAAACACAATTTTATTTTAAATTCAGAACGTAAAATTCAATATGAATACTGAAGATCTAGATTGTATAAGCAGTCATTCCAGACATAATTGTCACCATGGTCTTAATCGGATTTTATGATAAAAAACAATCTTTGTATCATATTAAATTTATATCTTATGATGAAAAACAATTTTTATATTTATGAACTCTTCACCTCTATAGAAGAGAGTTGGTCACAACTGTTGTTCAGGACTCTTATGATGGGAAGGTTTCTGGATAATTGTAATAACACATGTAAAAATCCTGTTACTTTCCTTACAAACCTAGAAAGAAGACTAAACTAGAAACAAGACTAAACAAGAAAGAAATCTCTTTATTTTGTGACTTCTATAACCAACTCATGTTAAAGTATTAAAATATGTTGAAATGCAAATATTTAGGAAAGCCCATCATCACAGGGGAATAAAGGCATTCTAGTAGTGCTTTTCTTCAATGATAATTCTATTATTTATCAACTAATAGGAATCTTTCTTTCATAAATTAAGAACCACTTATTGTGCTATACAAAAAATTTTATTTCATGATTATCTTAACACTTCCTGATCACCATGACAGATCACACTTCTAATTAATTTATTTCACCATCCAATGCTCAGTAAAGCATACAGCAGGTGCCAATCCAATATTTACTTGGGAAACATACCCTATGGTGATGACATTATAAAAGAAATGCTTACTATAGGATTATAAAAAGACCTCTTGGGGCTAACATGTTGAAGGAACACCAGGGTGAGAAGACCAAAGATCTGGGAAGATAGCAAAACTTGCTTTGAGCTAAAAGATAAAATAACTCTAAAAGAACAACAATTGGGGTTCCTGGGTGGTTCAGTCAGTTCAGCATCCTGCTCTTGATTTTGGCCAAGCCCCACATCAGGTTCCACGCTCAGCATGGAGTCTGCTTGAGATTCTCTCTCTCCCTTTCCCCCTCCTTCCACTCATGCTCTCTCTTAAATTAATAAAGTCTTAAAAAAATAAAAGAACAATAATTATAGGAATTTGACAAAGAAATTTAGGACAAATTTAATGCAATTCTTTCCTAGAACATTCATAAATGGTAATATATCTTAAGGGAGATCATTAAGCCTAAGGTTCCTCCCCAAACAATGTATGTCAAAGGCACAAGTAATTACAGGTTACTCCAATTCTGTCATATATTGTATCCTTGACAAAGAAGATTCTCAGTTTGGAGTAAGGAAGTGAAATATAAAGGAAAAATGTTTTAATCTATGAGTTTATAGTGACATTTTAAAAATACTAATAGGTAGGGGTGCCTCGGTGGTGCAGTCAGTTAAGTACTGGACTCTTGGTTTAGGCTCAGGTGGTGATATCAAGGTTGTGAGATTGAGCCCTGCATCAGGCTCGGCACTCAGTATGGAGTCTGCTAAAGACTCTCTCCCCCTTGCCTTCTGCCCCTTCCCCCCACCCACACTCTTTCAGATGAATGAATGAATGAATGAATGAACGAACGAACGAATAAATCTTTTTAAAAAATACCAATAGGTAATTTGAGAGTAATAGGAAGTCGACTCATCTTGAAAACCGATAACTAAAGGGAAAGAATTAAGCATTTATCTGGACTTTCTTGTATGAACTGTTTTACTCAGTAGCCAGATAAGGGGACAGCTCTATTTTTATTCACTTAATATTTGAAAGAGAAATCCTAGAAATAGACTATTACTGTTTGTGACTCCCAATGAATTAACAGATCTAAGCACTGAGCATCAACAGCAGCTAACATCAGAAAAAGAGAAAAACAGCATTAAGTTCCTCCTCATGAAATAAAGCATTCAAACCTGACTCTGATCAAGACTCTGATTCCAGCTACCAAGTTTCATGGAAGATGGAGGACAGAATGAAGTGGTTCAAAATGAACATCCCCCAAATGTGCTACTTTGGCATGTGCCTTACTTTGAGCTAAAGTAAATAAAGGCCCAAAGTCCTAGAAAGAATTTTCACCTGCCCCTTAACTGCCTAACAGAATGTAGATAAAGGGTCTGTTCCAGGAAGAAAACTATCACCAGAGATAACTACAAAGAATATGGGATATGTGTGAGAAACTGGAGGGGAGCGTTGACAAGAGCCTGGAGATCAAATTCTTTCCTGTGTCCCATTGTCTTTTGACAGCATTGCAAGTGTTTACCAAACATTTATCCTTCCCATCTTCCTGTAAATTATCTTCCTCCCCTTTGGAGTCTAGACCCCTACCCCCTTCTTAACTCAGGACGGCATATAAGCCTCAATAGCTTGAGTTCCTATGATTATCATTTATTTTTCTTCTGTTAATCTGACTTATGTCAACTTAATTAATAAATCATCCAAAGAACCTAAAAGGGAAGAAGGGGAAAGTTTTCCTTTCCTACAGGAAGGAGCATTTTTGAATTGTCGTCAGTGTTCACCCAGGATCTTCAACACATGAATTGGAAAGAATGAACGAATGAAAGAAAGGACAAAAAGAAAAAAATAAAAGGATGAAGGAAGAAACTATAGATTAAAAGAGACTTTATAAAAAACAAACAAACAGTTTTTTAGTTGGGCAAAATTAAACTATAGACTCAGGGATGAACACTTCAGTGATAAATCTGTAAGAATGTGATTACTATACAAGTCAAAGTAGCAGCTGTTTTCTGGAGAGGAGAGGATTATGCTGCGAGTTGCAATGGAAGAGCTCCTGAGGTGGGGAGGAAAGCTCTATTTCTTGACTTGAGTGGTAAAGTGATATGGCCTTAACAGAATCTATGAAGCTATACATCTGTGTGTTTTTCTGTATCTGTGCTTTATTTATAACAAAAAGTTACAGTTTATATTTATAACAAAGTTATATTTATAACAAAAAGTTAAGAAAAGCTTTGTGGAATAATAGAAAGTTTACAGTTTGATATGGTACTAAAAAATAAGAATTTTACTTCTCTTAGAGGAAGCAAATAATTCATCATAATATAATAGATAAAATGAAGTATAAAATTCTTTTTTTAAGATGTATTTATTTATTTGAGAGAGAGCAAGCAAGTGGGGGAAGGTACTGAGGGAGAGGGACAGAATCTCAAGCAGGCTCCCCACTCAGTACCCAGCCCAACACAGGGCTTGATCTCATGACCCTGAGATCACGACCCGAGCCAAAATCAAGAGTCAGATGTTCAACTGACTGAGCCATTGAGGCACCCTGAAGTTCAAAATTCTTATTTGCCTTTGAAATTTATGTAGAAATTATCTATAAATAAAGTGGTATCTACAAAATCTAATGTTGCTATAGAGACTGGTTAGTCATAATCATTTAACAACAATGTTGTGCTCTTTGCCTACTTGGGAGCTCTTTTTGAATTATATGAGGCAGTTAATATTTTTTAGTACTTACCAAACTAAATGATCTGCCTGCAAATAGAATATGGGCCATTTAGAATATCTTAATAATTTATATGAATTAAGGAGGGAAAGCACTTTAACAGTTGAAAAGCAAAATGCGTAGGTTAACATATAAGAACCTTCTTTGCTTAAGTTAAACATTTTTTTTAAACATTTTTAAATCACATATTGGAGCAGGACGCCTGAGTGGCTCAGTTGGTTGTCTGCCTTCAGCTCAGTGGGACTGAGTCCCACATTGGACTCCTTGCTCAGCAGGCAGCCTGCTTCTCCTTCTGCTCCTCCCCCATGCCTTCTCATTCTCTCTCTCTTTCTGTCTCTCTCTGACAAATAAATAAAATCTTTTTTAAAAAAGTCACATATTGGAGCATCTCTAACTAAAACAAAGATAAAATTTAGCTTCTAAACTAACCTGTGAGAATCAGAGAATGATAGGCAATACCTATTGTTCTCTGTTGTTGCAAATACTGGTAAAAAAAAAATTAAGTGATACTTGTTTAACTTAGAACAGTTAAATCACAGTTTTTAAAATATTATAAATTGTTTGAAGCATAATAGACCTTGAAAATAAATATATTGTTCAAAATGAACAAATGTTAACACCTGCAACAAAATGGCATATTGCACTTCTATGCCATTTAAAGAGAATAAATACCAGTTTTCTGAACTTGACTTCATATGGAGTCTAATTATTTTAAGTTTTCTATTGATATAAACTAAGCAAAGTGTTTCATATTAAAAGCACAATCATGGTAGCATTTGGCAAGCACATATGAAGAAAAAAGAGCTTACACCACAGATAAAACAGACAACTTTAAGCCCTTCGGGTTTTTCTAAGCTAGAAGACCCAATGGAGAAAAATTAAAACATAAAAGACAGAAGCTTATTTAAAACAAATTATAATCACATAAGATTTATAGAGCTTAAAGCATTATTGGTTTGCTTTATACCCCAACATTTATAATATATGTGACAATACATGTAATTTATGGTATGTAATTTATATATTATGTATATATAAATAAATTTGGGGTACCACTTTGAGAATTGCAAGGTGATTCTGTAATCTTTTCTGGAGTCAATGACATTTGCATTCTAGGACTTTAATAATTCAAGTTTAAAGAGAATCATTAGTTATTTCACTTATCATCCAACCTAACATTTCAAGACTTTTGACCTCACACTTATGGCAAAGGCTTTGTGGTTTTCAGTTTTCTCACCATCTCTAATTACTTCCAGACATCCTCACCTTCTCTATTTATCTAATGTTCCTTAATGATTTTTGTCATTTTTCTGCTTAAGCACCTAAATTCTTGAATTTAGTTTTCAAAACTTTTTACTCATTCTTTCATACATGCATTCAACAAACATCCCAGTGTTTCAGGGACAGAGTCCAAGCACTGAAATAGAGATATAAAAATTAGATATAGGCCCTATTTAAATGACAACAAAGGGAGCACCTGGGTTGTACAGTTGGTTAAGCTTCCAACTCTTGGTTTTGGCTCTGGTCATGATCTCAGAGTCCTGGGATCAAGCCCTATGTTGGGCTCTGAGCTCATCAGGAGTCTGCTTGAGAGTTCTTTCTCTCCCTTTCCCTTTGCCCCTCCCCCCACTTGCATGCTCTCTTTCTCTAAAATAAATAAATAAATCCTTAAAAAAAATTAGACATAGGCCTTATTTAAATGGCAAAAAAAAAAAAAAAGGGCAGGGGTGCCTGGGTGGTATAGTTGGTTAAGCATCTGACTGTTGGTTTCAGCTCAGGTGGTGATCTCAGGGTCATGAGATTGAAGCCTGTGTTGGGCTCCGCACTCAGTGTGGAATCTGGTTGTTTCCCTCTTCCTCTCCCCACCCCCACTCAGCTCTCTCACACACTCTCTCTCTAAAATAAATAAGTAAATATTTTTAAAAACTAAAATAATAAATGACAACAAAAATAATAGCAGTGACATTATATGATTAGGGCTCTGATGGTGCAGAATGATACCATAGAACTGTAAAAATAAGCACCAAGTCCATATTAGGGGCAGAGGTTGGTACTGATGAAGACAAATTAAAGGAGCCTTCCTAAACAAAGGGATAGAAATCAGATCAGAGAAGACCTTGTATATTACACTAGGAAATTATAATTTTATTCTGAATTTTTAGAAAAGTCATTGAAAGTTTTTAAGAATTGTAAACAAGGAAGTGACATGATCCAATTTATGATTTAGAAAAATCACTAAGGCTGCAATGTTGTAAATGGATTGAATAAGATCAAGACTATAGACAGAAAACCAGTAAGAAGGCTAATATAAAGAAGAAATTGTAGAGTCCTAAAAAAACAAAGAAAGAAAGAAAATAGCAGAGGGATTAAGAAAAAAAGCGTCATCATCAGGGAAATGCAAATTAAAATCATGATGAGATACCACCACACACCTGTCAGAATAGCTAAAATTAACAACACAAGAAACAACAGGTGTTTACAAGGATGTGGAGAAAGGGGAACACTCTTGTACTGTTGGTGAGAATGCAAACTGGTACAGCCACTCTGGAAGACAGTTTGGAGGTTCCTCAAAATTAAAAATAGAACTACCCTACAATCCAGCAATTGCACTACTAGATATTTACCCAAATCGTACAAAACTACAGATTCAAAGGGATACATGCACCCCGATGTTTACAGCAATATCATCAACGATAAACAAAGTATGGAGCCCAAATGTCCATCAACTGATGAATAAAGAAGATATGGTATGGTGTATGTACACACACACACACACACACACACACACACACACTGGAATATTATTCAAAAAGAATGAAATATTGCCATTTGCAATGATGTGGATGGAGCTAGAATGTATTACGCTAAGTGAAATAAGTCAGTCAGAGAAAGAAAAATACCATATGATCTCACTCATACGTGGAATTTAAGAAAGAAAACAGATAAACATATGGGAAGGAGGAAAAGAAAAAAAGGAAACAGGGAAACAAGCCAAAAGTGAGTCTGAACAATGGAGAACTGAGGGAGGGAGGTGGACTTGATGGGTAGTAAAGAGGGCACTTGTTGTGTAGTAAAGAGGGCACTTGTTGTGGGTAGTAAAGCTTGATGGGTAGTAAAGCTTTGCCCTGTATTTTTTCATGAGAATGTTTTCATATTTCTCATTCCAGAGTTTATAGTGGCTCCCTAATCACTTTGACTGATTTGCTAACTCCTGGTACCAAGTTCATTTCTCTTACCTCTTACAGCCCTACTCAGAGGACTTCTTCAGAGTTGCCTTTTGTCTATTGCTGTCTCCTATACTGACTTAGCAACTTGATTCTTTAAAGAAATTATCATATTAAAATTGGTATTTTGAATAGAATGGCCATAAATAAATAACACCATACTTTTTCACGTAATTATTATCCAGTCTTCTCCTGGACTAATTACCCCTTGGGTATTCCATAGGCACTTTAAATTCACTTGATGGGTAGTAAAGAGGGCACTTGTTGTGATGAGCACTGGGTGTTGTAGATAAGTGGTGAATCCCTGAATTCTATTTCAGAAACCAATATTGCACTAACAATATTTTTCAAAAGTCAAAGGATAATTAAAAATAAAACTGTTAGGATTTGGTTGCAGATTACCCATGAAGGTATAAGATAACACAAGTTTTGAACAATGTGCGGGTGTAAGGGTTCACTGCAATAGTGAATACAGGAGGAAACCCTATTAGAATGAGCATGAGCTCAGTTTTGAACACATTGAATTTAAAGTGCCTATGGAATACCCAAGGGGTAATTAGTCCAGGAGAAGACTGGATAATAATTATGTGAAAAAGTATGGTGTTATTTATTTATGGCCGTTCTATTAAAAATACCAATTTTAATATGATAATTTCTTTAAAGAATCAAGCTGCTAAGTCAGTATAGGAGACAGCAATAGACAAAAGGCAACTCTGAAGAAGTCCTCTGAGTAGGGCTGTAAGAGGTGATTAGGGAGCCACTATAAACTCTGGAATGAGAAATATGAAAACATTCTCATGAAAAAATACAGGGCAAAGCTTGGAGTCTATGTCAGTATCTACACCTCTTCACACACTGGGTGAATTCTGGTGCTTGAACAGTCAAGCCGCATGATTTCTGAGAAATTACTGTAAGGCATAATCTCGTGGTTACAGTGTTGGACATATATATTCCATGCCAGGGTCAGGGCCTGATTATTTGTAGCAAGACTGTTTGGGTCGGACATTACCTTATCTTAGTGTACTCTCATACTCTAGACCATAGGCCATCTGGAGCTCTCCACCAATAAAAGACAAGAGGTGACAGATAAACAAGGAATGGCTATGTTGAATCTTCATCCTTGAAGTGTATCCCCCATGACTTGACTTCTTTCTCTCCAGCATATGAAACCCAAAACACAACAGTCTAAAACTGGTTGACTAAATAGATTGTACTTAATTTTAAAATGGCTAGGGGCGCCTGGGTGACACAGCAGTTAAGTGTCTGCCTTCAGCTCAGGGCGTGATCCCGGCGTTATGGGATCGAGCCCCACATCAGGCTCCTCTGCTATGAGCCTGCTTCTTCCTCTCCCACTCCCCCTGCTTGTGTTCCCTCTCTCGCTGGCTGTCTCTATCTCTGTTGAATAAATAAATAAAATCTTTAAAAAAATAAAATAAAATGGCCATAATACATCTTTTTTTGGAAGATGTTTTTGTTCTTCTCTCAATGTTTAATTAAATAGGATGGGGACTTTCAATTTTAGTTAACAGAGTAAGCACACTCCACCCTGTCTCTCCGAGAACAGCTATAATATCTAAACAGGATGCATGGAACATCTGTTTTAGGATTCTGAAAAATAAACAGTACCAGACACATTGCAGAAGAAGACCAAAACTAGAGTTACTTTCAAACTAGCAGTGAATTAACCTTATTTCCTACTGGTATCTACCAGTCTAAACTCAACACAATTTGAAACATGAAAAGAATATTGCCAGAGTCAGGAAAGAGGATGCAAAAGTTTAATTCTAGTGCAAGGAGCGAGAAAGGTGTCTCTTAATGCTCAGAGAGGGTGAGAACAGTTTTCCGTATTTTTATCTTTTCCCCTTTTCCCCATTCTCTGGCACCTAGGAAGTGGTGGCAATGGCAGTGGTGCAAATGGAGATCTGCAGTAGTCTAAAACTCTGATGGGGGGGGCACTTCCTCTATTATCTGAGGAATGAGAATAGGTGTACTTCCTTCTTTTTCTTCTCTGTCACCCCAAGACATAGGGACAGTCATGGAAAGTGCACAGCAGAGCTGGGTAAGTAAAGTACCAGCTTTCTAATGACAGAACAAACAAACAAGAAGTCCCAAAGAAAGAGAAGGTACCAAGATACTATGGACAGGGTGGAACTTGGTAAAGGGGATCCCCAAGGGACCAATTACTTTGAACACTGAACATATAGACACTGCCCAGGTTCCAGATTGGCCACTGGATGCCACACATGAAAGACAAATCTAAATAACACTGAAAAATCCTTAAAAACAGAACTTAAAATAAAACAGCTATCTACAGAGATAGGGTAGCACTTGTGGCTTAAACCCAACCCGGTCAATAGCCTACAAAACAAAAGTGCTAACATTTTATGTTGGATTTAAACAAGACCTAAAATCTAGTAACAGTATTCAAGATATCCAGGATATAATAAAATATTAGTTGGTATACAAAGAGCAGAAAAATAACTTACTTGAAAAATTCAATCAATAAACACCACCCCAGAGATGAAACAGATGTTAAAATAATGTAACACTTTAAATCAGCTATTATACTCTGTGAAGAATGAACTCTTTAAACAAATGGGAAGAAAGTCTCAGCCAAGAAGTAAAAGATATAAAGAAAAAACAAAGGGAAATTTTAGAATTGAAAAATACAGTAACATATAAAATACTTACTTGATGAGTTCAAATAGAAATGGATATGATGGGGGAAAGAATCAGCGAACTTTGAAAACAGATCAGTAGAAAGTATTAAATTTGAACAACTAAGATAAGAGGATTAGAAAAAAGGAACAGAATCTCGGGGACTATGGAATCTTACCAAAAAGTAAAATATCTGAGTCACTGAAATCTCAGAACGAGACAAGATAGAGTGCAAAGCAGAATTTTGAAGAAATAGTGACTGAAGACTTCTTAAACTTAAGAAAATACAAAGCTAAAAAAAAAGGAAAAAGAAAACGACAAAGTTACAAATTCAAGAGTTTTGTCACATCCCAACAAAATAAACCCAAAAAACAAATCTGTGCTCATATATATCATAATGAAACTGCTGAAAACTAAAGGCAAAGAAAAATCTTGAATTCAATTAAAGAAAACAACATAATAATGATAGGGGAATAAGAATTCAGAGCTCACTTCAGAAATCATGGTGACGAGAAGGAAGTAAAATAATGTTTTTAAGGAATAAAGGAAAATAGAGATTTTGCTGCCATATAACCTGCTCAAAAAAATGACAAAAAATATTTTCTTCAGGCATAAGGGAAATGACTCCAGAAAAGAATCTGTAACATCAAAAATGAAGTGAAAACAAATGATATATATCTAGGTGAGTAGACTATTCTTCTATTAACTTTTTTAAAATATCAGTTAGACAAGCAGAGAAAGACAATTATCATATGGTTTCACTCATTCATGGAACATAAGAAATAGGAAGATCGGTAGGAGAAGAAAGGGAAGAAGAAAGGGGGGTAAACAGAAGGAGGAATGAACCATGGGAGACTGTGGACTCTGGGAAATAAACTGGGGGCTTCAGAGGGGAGTGGGTGGGGGAATGGGATAGGCCGGTGATGGGTATTAAGGAGGACACGTATTGCATGGTGCACTGGGTGTTATACGCAAATAAAGAATCATGGAATATTGCATCAAAAACTGGGGATGTACTGTATGGTGACTAATATAACAAAATAAAAATTATTTAAAAAATATAAGTTAGAGTTAAAAACAATAACAAAAATTATAATATTGTCTAAAGAAGTTTTTAATGTATGTGGATGTAATACATAAAACAAGCCCAATGTAAAAGGGGCAAAGATAAAGGTCTTTATCTTTACTAAGGTTTCTACATTCCCTTAAAATATGAAAATACTTATTCTAAGTAGACAGTGAAAAATTAAGTATGTATATTGTAATCATTACAGTATCCACTAAAAAGGTATAAGAAAGAGATCATCAAAATATGATAAGTTTAAATGAAATAATAAAAAATGTTTAAATAAACCTAAGGAGGCAAAGAGGATATAAAAATTTCCAATAAACAAAATTATTTTAAAGACACATGGTTAGAGTACATGCAAATGTAAGAGGGACATTGAAAGAATGATTATTTAACATTATTCAACTATACGCTCTCTAAGAAATTTACTTCAACTGTAATGATAGAGGTAAGTTTAAAGTACAAGGAAGAGAAAAGATACACCATGCATTCCTTGCACACTTAAAATAAAGGAGAATGTTTAGATTAATATCAGGTAAAGTTCAGCTTGCAACAAAGAAAATTACTGAGGATAAAGATGAACATTACAAAATGATAAGAATCGATTCACTAAGATGACATAGCAATCCTAAAAGTGAATGTACATGATAACAGAGCTTCAAAATAATGAACCAAAGACTGCCAGAACTAAAAGGAGAGATAAAATACATAATTGCAATTAGAGACTTCATGACTCCTCTGTCAGTAATTGATTAGCAAGGACATAGAAGAACAAAACACCGTCCACCAACTGGATCTAAATTATGTTTATAGGACACTCCACCCAACAAAAGTAGAATAAACATTTGTTTCAACTGCACACGGGATATTTACCAAGATAAACAATACTGTAGGTCAATAAAACAAATCTTAATAGATTTAAAGGAATTTAAATCAAAGTATGTTCTCTGATCATAATGAAAATAGCCTAGAAATCAATAAAAGACAAACATCTTCAAACACTTGGAAATTAAATAGCACACTACTAAATAATCCATGAATCAAAGAGAAATTAGAATACATTTTGAATGGAATAAAGACAAAAATGCAACACACAAAAATGTGTGAGATGCAACTAAAATAGGCCTGAGAGGGAAATTTACAGCATCAAGCTCTTAAATTAGAAAAACAAAAGGTTTCAAACCAATAATCTAAGCTTTCATGTTAAGAAAAAAAGAACAAATAAATCCAAAGCAAGGATAAATAAGGAAATAATATAAGAACAGAAATAAATGAAATTGAAAACAAAACAGAAAATATCAATGAAAACAAAATCTGTTGTTTTTTTTTTAAAACAGGGGAAAAAATTATAAACCTCTAGCAAGATTGACAAAAGAAGAGAGAAGGTGTGAATTAGTATTTAAATATGGTACCCTACTAAGAAGAGAATGAAAATACTAACCTCTAAGAAGTTTAGAGCTAAAAAGCACAGATCACCTTGTTTAAGAAAAAATTATTTGGAAGTCTTTTCTTGGGTTCACAATGGTAGCCTAAGTATACAACCATTTGTCCTTGATTCAAGTATAAAAAGACCCTCTCATTTCTAAATTTAATACTTCCTGAGGCCCCTAGACAGTCTAAGCTAGCACCACCATTTAAGATTAGATAGATTGTGACCTGCATATGGCACCAGCTGGAGAAGTGGTGGGTTGAAGCTGAAATCCAGCACATGTTCATTCAGCCTTCCAGGGGCTATCCATACCCAGAGGATAGAAAAACTTCATCCGAATTCTCACAAGGGTGTCAATGCCTTTGTAAATGCACACCAAGTCACCACGTGGGCTAGGTGAGGCTCTGCCTTGACAGGACCAAGTCAAGACACTTCAGGTCTAAGAGTCAAAGGGAAGCCCTGATTGGGTGCAGCCTGAAACTTATGTTAGAAGTTATCCCACCAGACCCAACCACAATGGTATAGGAGATGGGATTTAATAAACTATGGCAGAGTATACAACCATGGTCTAAGAACATAGTATCTTCTGAAACCAAGCAGGAGCCCTGCTATAAGTAGACAGTGACTTAGACTTGAAGTGTCTGAAGAGTATCTCTCAGAACCCTGAAGGCTGCATTGAAAGAGCAGGACAGTGTGAAAGCAACAAGAAACTCGAGAGAATTTCTCGAGAGCAACAAGTGAACTCGAGAGAATCCAGGTACCTCTGGCATAGAAGAAAACTGGCAACCATGCTCTTGGAACTGGGTTTACCCATTAGTATTCTTAAACTATTTAAAAGTGGAGTAGAAGTGTGAGGAGTCAAGTACTTACTGATAATAGAATGATTAATTGAAAAAAAAATAGAAAAATGACGTTTATATTCAAGACCATACATGATCTGTATTCCGTTGACCCTCTATGGTTTATATTCTAAAAATTGCTCACTCTGTTTCAGCCACACTGACCTCCTTGCTATTCCTCAAACATAAGGGGCACACAATTCAACCTCAGGGCCCTTGAACTTGTTGTCCCTTCTGCCAGCAACATTCCTTCCCCAAGATCTCCATGGTTCACCTTTTTATCTCTCAGATCTTTCCTTCATCTTTTCAGTGAAAACTTCCTTGATAGTCCAATATAAAAATTGGATTGAAACCTTTCTTCCATTGCAAATGCTACCACACCCTCAGTCTAGATGCTTCCTATCTCCCATCCTTGCTTTATTTTTCTCTTTACACTCACCCCCAATAGTAAAAAGATATATTTACATTTTTTATTGTGTCTCACACTAGAATATAAGCTATTTGATGGCAACAATTTTTATGTTTTGTTTAGTGTTGTATCCCCAACATGAAGTTTTCAGAGCACTTTCAACCAAACACTAAAAATTAACTAATATTTCATATACTGAGTATGTCTCTATTTTTTTCTTTCTAGAAACATTGATGGCTGTGGAGTATTGTGGCCCCTGAGATTTTTTTGTTTTCTCTAACTAAAGTATTATAAATCTAAGACTTACTATGGTTAAACCACTAAAATGTCAATACCACTAGCTGTTCAAAGCCCAGAGACCTGCAGGAGAATAGTTAATTATTCCTGTGCACGTGAGAGTGCTTTGGTAGAAATTTAAAGACAACTGGACTATGCAAGGGCCATAAGGCCTAGAGCACAAGGAAATATCATTGGGAACAAGAATCAGGTGGAGTGATGACCACCTTAGTGGTTTCCAACCAGGATTATAATGTTACAGCTAATAGCTATCTGTTGGGTATCTGCTATTTGCCAGGAGGCATAATTCAAAGCCCTTAAACTACATTAACTCATTTAAGATACACAACAGTCCTTTGAGGTAGGTACCATTATTAGTCCCATTTTACAGATGAAACTGTGATACACAGAAAGATCAGATAATTTGCCCCAAAGTCAGATATCTAGTGAGCAACAGAACCAGGTTTGGAAAACAGCCAGTCAAATCCTACACTCTTAATCAATATGCTGTACTTTATAAACAGATGATGATAATCCAAAACAAATTCCTGTCAGCACTTTTATCTTCCTATAAGAAATTTCTGAACAACTTAGGCTATAAAGCAGAGTTCTAACATTAAATAAGAGTTGGTGATATTATACTTAGAAGTAGAGGAAGTCAGGTGCCTGGGTGACTCAGTTAAGCATCTGACTCTTGATTTCTGCTCAGGTCCTGTCTCAGTGTTTGAGATGGAGTCCCATTTCAGGCTCCGTGCTCAGCAGGGAGTATGCTTGAGAGCCTCTCCCTCTCCCTCTCCCCTTCTTCCCCTCTCTGCCCACATGCATGCACACTCTCTCTCAAATAAAAAGAAAAACATCTTTAAAAAAAAAGCAGCGAAGTCACTCAGTTTACTAGTTAGAAAAATGAGTGCCAAACTCAGTATTTCAAAGAGACAATTCATTGGACTATGTGTTTAGTACACTGGGGTAGTGGCTATTTTGTGTGTATTTTTCTTTTCCTACAAAACAAATTAAAGGCAATGTCCATCAGCTCAGAAATTCAAACTTTAATTTGTTCCCTGGCCTTCTTTGTGCCATACTGATTTTAGATTGTTTATAATGTTAATGGATTCTTAAAAACTATCTTTTAATGACAGGTTGAAAAATTCTGCAAATTCTGTAGGAAATGTGTTAATTTAAACAAATCTACTTTATGTTTTTCCAATTACTTCATTCCGATTAATGATTATAATTTCCTAGAAAGCATAAAATATTTTTACTCAAACAATGATGTTCTTGTCTACTTTGTTCTTTATTATGAGTTCCCTTCAAGTAAAAATAGTGTTATCTTTCTACTAGCTTTCTATCAAATAGGACTTAAAAAGATCATATAAGTACTTTCTTTTACATTTTTCCCTACATTTCAAATGCATTTTTTCCTCTTTAATTATTCAATCCTAACTGCACTGTTTCTCATTTCATCTTACAATTATGTATCTGTAGATTGAGATTTTCTCTTATACTGAATATAAAAAAGAATGACTATTACTGAACATGCATTTATGTGAAACCAACTCATAGTACTAAATCCTATTCATTTGTACTATAGAGATCTATAAATATAAAACATTAGATATTTTAGAAAAATAACTTGGATATTTTCCGAAGGTCACAGAAATGGCTGATAAAGTACATTCCTTTTGAATATTGGAAAATCCAACACTAAATAGGTTATAAAATAATAGATGAGGCTATGTTGGCAATTACTTGAAATAAATTATATGACCAGGACACTGAACCTTTATATAACTTTCATTCATGAGGTTTTAATATTACCTTTATAAACAAATTAAGTAACTTACTGATTTTGATATGAATAATGAAAGAAAAATATTCTGAAAGTAATGCAGAGCCATCATCAGGAAGAGCCCTTACCTTTTGGAAATTTTACCTTCAGTTGTGGAGATAAATTATGCTAGCTTAATGTTCATCCTCTACTTTGCTCCTCTCTTTATACCCAAACACATTTTCTGTGAATGCTGATTTAGGGTAGAGTACACACTGGGGTTATCAAATAAGCCAAAGCTAATTGATCCACACAGGGCTTGATCTTATGACCCTGGTCTCATTAACTCCCTGTACTCAACAACTAAGTTAATCAGGCAGAGACAAGTGATTCATCAATCAAACAGCACATTATTGAATACCAACACATATCAAGCACTCAGCCAGCAGTTGCAGTAAAAACAAACAAAAAGGATAAAACACAGTCTCTGCCCTACAGGTGCTTACAATCAATTGGGGGATATTAATTACAGGTACACAACAACAGAAACTTAAAAACAACAGCAATAGTAACAACCAAGGCAATGATTAGGGAAGATGAGTGCTGGAGGAAGTCAGAGAAAAAAATATTAACCTATACATGCTAGTGAGTTTTTGAATTTCATGACTAAAAATGTGACACAGTGGCGTGTGGTATTTAAGAAGACTAATCTCGTGATGGTTCATATGTTGGAATGGAATATGGGCAATAATTTGAAGTGAATGAAGCAACTGAGGGATGAAGTTAGTTGTGTGGAGGAAAAAATAATGATAGATTTAAGTATTACTAAGAAAGAATGTGAAACCAAATGTGAAAACAAATCAAATCTAAGAATGTGGTGAGAAAGGGTTTTCTAGATTTTTAAAAAATGTTCCTGGTTTGGTATCAGAGGCTGAAATAAAAAAGTTGGTGAGTGGAAGCTTTTGGAAAGATGAAACAAGGATAATGGAATTTTAAACTTCAATTAAACAAACATGTATTAATAAACTACAATGAAAAAGTATGTACACATTGGGATTGAAAATAGTGGAACATCCAAATTGTGTATTGAAGTTGAGAGTAATAATGGAACATTCGACCTTAGCAGGCTGTTGGGCACACAAAAACAGAACCTAGTAGGGAAGGCAGAAATGTGCATTTAACTAGGTTGTCAAAAGCTTACTGAATTAAACGATATTTAAGGCAAGTTTTATTAAATATTCAAGTAACAAATATTTGTAGGGAGTATAAAGAGAGCAAGAGAACTACAACGCTTTCAGGAGCCTAGTATAACCTTAATAACTCTGGAAAATGACAGTAAAAGAAAGGAAAGTCAAAGACTAATTTCTCTTATTATAAATGCAAAATTCTTAAATATTAATAAAATTTGCACTTATTTAAAACATGTACGGAATTGTTATATGGCCCTCCATACATACCCCGGAAAGTGAAGATGATTTACATTAGAAAACTTGTTTAATATAATCTAATTTACTATAAATTTAAAGAAAACCACATACATATCTCAATAAATACAGAAAAGTATTCTGCAACATCCAACACATATTCATAACTTAAAATATGGGAAAATCTATTTAACCTAATAAACAATATCTACCAAAATCCCATAGCAAATACATTTAATGGTGAAAATTTAGATGTAATCTTTCACAATAAGAAAAAAGCAAGGATGCCTCCTATATCCAATTGCATTTGATATTTAAATAAAAATTCCATCCAGTGCAATAAGGAAAAAAAAAGAAAGAAAATATAAGAATTAGCACAAAAAATAAATTTCCCTTATGTACACAGGAATTGATTATATGAAATACCATAATTTATACCCATATATAATTCATTTGTTTATTCTTTCATCGATAAAAGCACCTAAAATATATTAGACACCCAATAAATATATGTTGGATAAATGAATGAATGAAATACCTAATCAATTATTACAACTAATAACAGAGTTCAGCAAGTTTGTCAAACTGAAAATAACTACACAAAAATCAAAAGGATTTTTAGTTTTTGATATAATGTTCAATGATTCATTAGTTGTGCTCATCATAACATGTGCCCTCCTTATTGCCCATCACAGAGTTACCCCATTCCCCACCCACCTCCCTTTCCACAAAAAAATCAAAAGGACTTTTTACATGCCAGCAACAACCATGAAAAAAATATAATTAGCCATGGCCAAAAATACATATGAAGTATTCAGTAATTAATATTATAAAGTTATTTCTACAAAGAAAACTTATTGAAGGACACAAAACAAAGCCAAATAAAAGATATACATGGCATTCCTAATAAGAAATTACAATTAATATTATAATTATATATTATAATAAAGACATAAATCCATTTCCCTAATTATAAATTAAATGCAATTTCAGTCAATATAGGATTTTGACTTAACCAAGACGGTCCTAACACTTAAAAGATTAAATAGTGTTTGGTCATAAAAAGCATCAGCCAATCTGCCTATGTTCAAAAAATGACTTAACCAACTACTACCTGGGACATGATAATTAAACACTTTCTGGGTCTCCTTATCTGGCAATAAAAATACTGTCTTGCACAAATTGTGGGGACCATTTTTGGTCCTCTAACACCGCTTACAAAAACTAACTTTATTAAACGTTTTTGTGCTCTAAACACTGGAGAGTAAAAGTGGCAGCAGTGAGCATTAAACATATAAGATAAATGTCACAACTTGGGTTAAGTGTTTAACCTGATTATAATTTAGAAAAATCACTCTGACTACTGCTTGCCCTCAGAAGAAAGTCAAGTGTACAGAAAGACCACTCAGGAGGCCACTTCAGTGATTCAGGCAAGAGTCTGCAGAGTTTAAATTATAGTCACAAAAACAGTGCAAACTAGTCACATTGATGGAGTGTTACGTATTTATGTGTGTTACAGTTAACAAGGCTTATTAATTGATTGGAGGTGAGGAGTTTAAGGAAAAGAGAGCAGTACACCAAATATTTTGACCTAAACTATTAAATAGGTGTTGTTGCCATTTGAAGAAAAGATATATCCGAAAACAAAAATTAGAAGCTATTCCATATATATAGCATAAGAGGTACTATTGGTTGGATTCCTTAGAATCCCCTTTACTAGCTGAGTTGAGAGTTTCCATTCTCTAGCTGCTGTTAGGCACTTCAACGAATACCCATGTTTGTAATTTTTTCCAAATGTTTACCCCATGGGCTACTTTAGCCTCCCCACTCTCAGATGTTTGAGGTATATAGTGAGTCTCCTGATCTAAGGCAGATGGCATGAAGTCATGGGACTGGAGATCACATGGAGGAATCATGAAGACAAAAAGAGAAGAACAAAGATGGAATCTTGCCACATCAACATTTTAGAAGTTTGCTAGATATGGAAGGGCTATCAAAGGAGATGAAAAGGGAACAATCAGCGACATAGGGGGGAAAACCACATATAGTTATTTGAAAGCCTGAAAAATAAAGTGTTCCAAGAAGGAGGCTATAATCAACCATATTAAATGTTACTGAGAGGTTAATAACAGAAAAGTAATCATTGTCTTTGTCAAAAGTTGGTCATGACCTTAAAAAGAGCTGTTTCAATGGAATGGTAGTAGATTAAGAGACTAGATAGAGTGGGTTAGTGAGAAAATGGGAGGTGAAGAAACAAAAATAGTGAAGAAAGTACTTTGAAGTATTTTTCTGGGTGAATGTGTAAAACTGAGATGGGGAAACTAGAGGAAGACTTGGGGATCAAAGGGAGGTTTTATATAATAAATCTTAAGACAAGTATCCCTGTAGGAATGCTCTAATAGAGAAAATCCAGTAGAGATTTAGATTCTTTCACTCAGCAAAATGTTCTCAAGATTCATCCATGTTGTAATACACATCTGGACATAATTCTTTTTCAGGTGAATAATATTCCATGGCACAAATATATCACATTTTGTTTATTCATTCATCAATTGATGGACATTTCCACTTTTTGACTATTATGAATAATGCTCCTATGAACATTCATGTATAAGTATTTGTATGAATATGTTTTCATTTCTGTTGAGTATACACCCAGAAGTGGAATTGATGTGCCATATGGTAACTCTATGTTTAACCATTTGAGGAACTGTCAAATTGTTTTTCAAAGTGCCTGCAATACTTTACACTTCCAACAGCAATATAGGAGTTCCAGTTCCTCCACATGCCTGTCAACACTACTAACGACCTTTTTTTTTTTAATTTTAGCCATCCTGTAGGTATAAAGTGATATTTCATTGTGATAATGCCTAATGATGCTGATCCATATTGCATAGCCTTTTGGGCATTTGTGTATCTTTTTTGAATAAATGTCTATTCAAATCCACTTCCCATTTTTTGTTTATTTGACTTATTGTTAAATTGTAAGGGTTCTTAATATATTTTGGATTCAAGTCACTTATCAGAAACATGATTTATATTTTTTCCCATTCTGTGTTTTGTCTCTTGACTTCTTTGATGGTGTCCTTTGAAAAACAAAAGCTTTTCATTTTGATGTACAAAATATAAATATTTTCCCTTTTTGTATGTGGTTTTTAGTGTCATTTAAGAAATCATTGCCTAATCAAAGGTCACAGAGATATACTATTACACTTTCTTCTGAGTGCTTCATAGTTTTAATTCTTTTTATTTGGGTCAATAATTCATTTTGAGTTCATTTTGTATATGGTGTGAAATAGGATTCTCACTTCAGTTTTTTGCATGTGGCTATCCAGTTGTCCCAACATCATTTGTTGAAAACACTATTTTTTCCTTACTAAGAGGTCTTAGCACTCTTGTCAAAAATCAATTGATTGTATATGTTAGGGTTTATTTCTGTACTTTTAATTCTATGTCATTGGTCTATATATTTATTTATATGTTAATACCACACTGTCTTGATTTCTTTAGCTTTGAGTTTTGAAATTAAATGTGGGGGCGTCTGGGTGGCTCAGATGGTTAAGCGTCTGCCTGCGGCCCAGGTCATGATCTCAGGGTCCTGGGATCGAGCCCCTCATCGGGTTCCCTGCTCAGCGGGGAGCCTCCTTCTCCCTCTCCCTCTACTGTTCCCCCTGCTCCCCCTACTTGTGCTCTCTTGCTCTCTCTCTCAAATAAATAAAATCTTTAAGAAGGAAGGAAGGAAGGAAGGAAGGAAGGAAGGAAGGAAGGAAGGAAGGAAGGAAGGAAGGAGAAAGAAAGAAAGAAAGAAAGAAAGAAAGAAAGAAAGAAAGAAAGAAAGAAAGAAAGAAAAAGAAATGTGAGTTCTCCATTTTGTCTTTCTTTTTCAAAATCCTTTTAGCTATTCTGGGACTGCACAGATCACACACAATCCACATGATCATCTCAATGGTTGTAGAAGAAGCATTTGAAAACATCCAACACTATTTCATGATGAAAACATTCAACAAACTAGGAAGAGAAAACAACTTTCTCAACCTGACAAAGTCCATCTGTGAAAAGTCAATAGCTAACATCATATTTAATGGTAAAAGACTAAATGCTTCTCCCTAAGATGGGGAATAAGATGTCTACTTGTACCACTTCTATTCAACAGTGTACTGGAGTTCCTAGGAAGGACAGGTAGGCAAGAAAAAGAAATGAAAGGCATCCAGATCGGAAAGGAAGAACTAAAACTATCTCTATTTGCAAATGACCCAATCTACACAGAAAATCCTAACTAATCCAGTTTAAAAACAAAACTAAAAACAAATTCAGCAAGTTTATAGGATATGAGATCAATTTGCAAAAACCAGTTATGTTTCTATATACTAGTAGTGAATAATCCAAAGACAAAATTAAGAAAATAATTCCATTTACAAAGACATCAAAAACAATAAAATATTTAGGGAATAAACTTAACAAAAAGGTACAAGATGTGTATACTAAAAACTAGAAAACACTGTTAACAAATTAAAGATGACCTAAACAAAAAGACATGCCATGAGTATGGATGCGAAGACTTAATATTGTTAAGATGGCAATATTTCTAAAAACAGGAGAATCTAAATCAAATCAACCTTTGGTTAATTTTTCCTGTGAGAACAGTACCTGATGGCTCTCATACTTTCATTTGGATTTATCAGAATAGAAACAATGTGGCATGTAAATTTGATGGATTTTTTACTGAAAAGGAAATATGGAAGTTAAAAAATTAAGTAGTTTCTATTCCCAAGGGTCTTGACAATTTGCTATGGAGCAAATATAGAATTTTATCAGATCTAAGGTACATTTGACACTGTTGCATTTTAATTTCAGGGACATTAAACTATGATTAAAGATGTGCATCTTAGAATCAAAGCAGTCTCATTATAAAACCATGAACAGACCAATTACAAGTAACAAAATTGAATCAGTAATCAAAAAATTACCAAAAAATAGAAGCCCAGGACCAGATGGATTCATAGGTGAATTCTACCAAACATTTAAAGAAGAGTTAATACCTATTCTCCTCAAACTATTCCAAAAAATAGAAGAGGAAGGAGAGCTTCCAAATACATTATAGACCAAATACATTATAAACCAGAGTAAGACACCACCGAAAAGAGAAAATTACAGTCCAATATCCCTGATGAACACAGGTGCAAAAATCCTCAACAAAATATTAGCAAACTGCATAAAACAATACATTAAAAAGATCATTCATCACAATCACATGGGATTTATTCAATCAATACAACATCAACAAAACAAAGGATAAAAATCATATGGTCATCTCAACAGATGCAGAAAAGCACTTGACAAAATTCAACATCCATTCATTATAAAAACTCTCAGCAAAATGGGGTTAAAGGGAACACACCTCAAGAAACTAAATACCATATATGGAAACCTCACAGCTAAGATCATCCTCAATGATGAAAAACTAAGACCGATCTCTTTAAGAACAAAACAAGGATGTCCACTCATCACTTTTATTCAACATAGTACAAAAATCCTAGCCACAGCAATCAGACAAGAAAAAGAAATAAGAGACAACTGTATTGGCAAAGAAGAAGTTCAAACTGTCACTATTTGCAGATGACATGATACTACACCTACAAAATCCTAACATTTCCACCAAAAAACTACTAGAAGAAAAAATTTAATAAAGTGAAATTATATGGTATTTGCTTTTCTCTGACTTATATCACTTATCATTACACCCACTAGGTCTGCACATGTTGTTGCAAATGGCAAGCTCTCATTCTATTTTATGTTTGAGTAATATTCCAGTACACACACAACCCACAGATACACGCACACCCTACATCTTCTTTATCTACCTCTTGATGGATATGTGGGTTGCTTCTATATCTTGGCTATTGTAAATAATGTTGCAATAAACATAGAGATGTATGCTTTTGAATTAGTGTCTTCATTTTCCTTGGATAAATACCTAGTAGTGGAATTACTGGATCATATAGTAATTCTATTTTTAAATTTTTAAGGAATCTCCATATTATTTTCCACAGTGAGGCTGCACCAATTTTCGTTGCCACCAACAGTGCACAAGTGTTCCTCCACATGCTCACCAATACTTGTTATTTCTTATCTTTTTTATTCTAGCCATTCTAACAGGTGTGAAATTGTATCTCATTGTGGTTTTGATTTGCATTTCCCTGATGATTACTGATGTTGAGCATCTTTTCATGAGTCTGTTGGCCACCTATGTATCTTCTTTGGAAAAATGTCTGTTCGGGTCCTCTGCCCATTTTTTAATCAAATTGTTTTGTTTTGGGGTTTTATTTTTATATTTATTTATTTCGGGGTTGAGTTGTAAAAGTTCTTTACATATTTTGGATATTAATCCCATATCAGATATATTATTTGCAAATATCCTCTACCATTTAGTTTACCTTGTCATTTTGTTGATGGTTGCCTTCACTGTGCAAAAAGTTTTTATTTTGTTGTAGTCCCAATAGTTCATTTTTGTTTTTGTTTTCTTTGCCTTAGAAGACATATCTAGAAAAATGTTTCTATGGTCAATGTCAAAGAAATTACTGCCTATATTTTCTTCTAGGATTTTATGGTTTCCAGTCTTACATTTAGTTCCTTTCACCCTTTTTGAGTTTATTTATGTATGTGGTGTTATAAAGTGGTCTAGTTTCATTCTTTTGCATGTAGCTGTCCAACTTTCCCAACATCATTTGTTGAAGAGACTCCTTTTCCCTATTGTATATTCTTGCCTGCTCTGTTATAGACTGACCATGTGAGTCTAGTTCTGGGCTCTCTGTCCTATAATCTATGTGTCTGTTTTGTGGCCAGTACCATAATATTTTGATCACTGCAGCTTTGTAATATAACTTGAAGTCTGGAATTGTGCTATCTCCAACTTTATTCTTCTTTCTCAAAATTGCTTTGGCTATTCCAGGTCTTTTGTGGTTCCATACAAATTTTAGGATTATTTGTTCTAGTTCTGTGAAAAATGTTATTGGTATTTTTATAAGGATTGCATTAAATCTTTAGATTGCTTTGGGTAATATTGATATTTTAACAATATTCTTCCAATCCATAATCATGGTAAAACTTTCCATTTGTTTCTGTCATCTTCAATTTCCTTCAATGTTTTATAGTTTTTAGAGTAGAGGTCTCTCAACTCCTTGGTTAAGTTTATTCCTAGGTATTTTATTCTTTTTGGTGCAACTGTAAATGGGATCTTCTTAATTTCCATTTCTGCTGCCTCATTATTAGTGCATAGAAATACAACCAATTTCTGTATATTAATTTTGTATCCTGAGACTCTACTGAATTTATCAGTTCTAGTAGTTTTTGGGTGGGGTCTTCAGGGTTTTCTGTATATGGTATCATGTCATCTGTAAATAATAAAAGGTTTATTCCTTTCTTACCAATTTGGGTGTCTTGTATTTCTTTTTGTTGCCTGATTGCTATGGCTAGGTCTTCCAGTATAATGTTGAATGAATAGTGGTGAGAGGGGCTATCTTTGTCTTGTTCCTGATCTTAGAGGAAAAATTCTGTTTTCACCATTGAGTATGATGTTAGTTGTGGGGATTTTATATGGTCTTTATTTTGCTGAGGTTTGTTCCCTCTAAACCTACTTGAGCGTTTTTAACATGAATGAGTTGAGAATTTTTAACATAATGGATGTTGTATGGAGGTTAAGCACAAAAACAGTAAAATCTATTATATGTACAAAAATCATTCAAGAGTTTTACAAATAAAAGGATGTAAAATATGATAACATATACATAAAATATTTAGTGCTCTTAGAAGGGGTTCGATCAACTGATTATAAATTGCTATAGGCATGAGATGTTATATATGCACCTAATGGTACCCACAAATCAAAAACCTATAAGAGATGCACAAAAGGTAAAGAGAAAGAACTGGGGCACTTGGGTGGCTCAGTTAGTTAGCATCTGCCTTTGGCCCAGGTCATGATCCCAGGGTCCTATGATGGTGCCCCACATCGGTGGGGGGGTGGAGGGCAGAAATCAGCAGGGAGTCTGCTTCTCCCTCACCCCTCCCCCCGCTCCTGCTCTCTCTCTCTCTCTCATAAACAAATAAAATGTTTGAAAAATAAAATAAAGAGAAAGGAATCCAAACACAATACTAAGGAAAACCATTCAAAAACCACAAGGAAGAGAGCAAGGGAAGAAAAGACGAAGAAGAACTACAAAAACAGCCATAAAACAAGTAAAATGGCAATAAGTACATATCTATTAATAACTACTTTAAATGTAAATGAACTAAATGCTGCAATCAAAAGACTTAAGGTGACCAAATGGATGAAAAAAAAAAAAACAAGATCCATTTATATGCTGCCTACAAGAGACTCACCTCAGACCTAACACATGTAGATTAAAGTGCAGAACTGGACAACATTCACCATGAAAATGGAAGTGAAAAGAAAGCTGAGGTAGCAATACTTTTATGAGACAAAATACACATTAAAACAAAGACTATAACAATAGATAAAGAAGGACACTATGTAATAATAAAGGGAACAATCCAGCAATAGGGTATAACAGTTGTAAATATCTATGCACCTAATATGGAAGTACCTAAGTACATAAAGTACCTATTAACAGACCAAAGGGAGAAATTGACAGTAATACAGTAATAGTGGGGGACTTTATACCCACTTAAAAACAATGAAGAGATAACCAGACAGGAAATCAACAGGAAAACAGTGGCTTTGAATGACACATCAGACCAGAAGGACCTAATAGATACACACAGATCATTACATCTAAAAACAGCAGAATATATTCTTTTGAAGTGCACATGAAACATCCTCCAGAATAAATCACATATTAGGCCATAGAACAAGTCTCAATAAGTTCAAAAACACTGAAGTCATATCGTGCATCTTTTCTGACCACATGCTATGAAACTAGAAATCAATCACAAGAAAAAGTCTGGAAAGAATACAAATGCATGGAGGTTAAATAACATGCTACTAAATAATGAATGGGTTAACCAAGAAATCAAAGAAATAAAAAAATACATGGAGACAAATGAAATGAAACACAACAATCCAAAATCTTTAGGTTGCAACAAAAACTCTTCTAAGAGGGAAGATTATAGCAATACAGGTCTACTTCAAGAAACAAGAAATCGCAAATACAACCTAACCTTATACCTAAGGGAGCTAGGAAAAAAAAAAGAGTAAACAAAACCCAAAGCCAGTGGAAGAAAGAAAATACTAATGCTTAGACCAGAAATAACTAAAATGGAGGAAGGGAGGGAGGGAAAAAAGGGAAGGAATTAGGAAAAGAAAGGAGGGAAAGAAAGAAAAAAAAGAGGCCAGAAATTCGTTCCTTGAAAAGATAAATAAAATTAATAAAGTTCAGCCAGACTAATCAAGAAAAAAAGAGGACTCAAATAAATAAAATTATAAAGGAGAAATAATAACAAACACTATAGAAATACGAAGAATTATGAGAATATTATGAAAAATTATATGCCAAGAAATTGGACAACTTAGAAGAAATGGATAAATTCCTAGAAACCTATAGCTTTCCAAAATTGAATCAGGAAGAAATAGAAAATTTGAACAGACATTACTGGCAATGAAATTTAATCACTAAACATAAAACTCCCAAAAATCAAAAGTCCAGGACCAGATGGCTTCATAAATGAATTGTATCAAACATTTAAAGAAGAGTTGATACCTATTCTTGTCAAAGTATTCCAAAAAAAAATAGAAGAGCAAGGAAAGCATCCAAATTCATTCTGCAAAGCCAGCATTATCCTGATCCCAAAACTAGAGAAATACTACGTAGAAAGAAAACTATAGGCCAATAGCTCTGATGAAGAGGTGTAAAAATCTTCAAGATTAGCCAACTGAATCCAATAACACATTTTAAAAAATCATTCACCACAATCAAGTGGGATTTATTCCAAGGACTCAAGGGTAGTTCAATATTTGCAAATCAATCAACATGATACAGCACATTAAGAAAAGAAAGGATAAAAACCATATGATCATGTCAATAGATGCAGAAAATACATTTGCAAAGTAAAACTCATTTAGCTTTATTTAACATTACTCAGACCAGCATTATCCAAGGTATAAGTGAATAACTTTGAAGTTTGAAGGGAAAATGGAAATATTAATGTGAAAGAGATAGAATGACAAATGTGTGAGAGAGAATGCTATAAACTCCAGTCCTCATGAATTAGGAGGAAGAACAAAGGCATGTGGTCTGTAAAGCTGAGAGGTGGTGAGGCATGGAGAGCAGATGCAAGCTGTGTATCATTTCACATTCCTTTGCAGCTTCAGAGGAAAAGAGGAGGAGATATGAAAGGATTGGTATGTCATGTGACTAAACATCCCCCTAAACGCCAATGGTTAAGAGGAGAAAAATCCACATAATGCTTTGGAATAAGAAGAAAGCACTTTAATAGCAGATTCTAGTTCAGAGGATACATATTAATTCTGAGAGACTGTATAAGAAAGAGAAGACTTGACAGGAACCGACATTGGTTTTGTGAGTTGAAAATTACCTGGAAGACAAGATACAGAAAAGCTTTGTAAATCAGAACTAGAATTCTTCTGCTCTTGAAATTATAGGTCACGGAAATATTTGATTTAACCAGTCTCTAATGGTGCCAGCCTGTCAGGCTGAAGATTACTTACATGAGTTGCTTACAATGCAAAATAATAACCCTATTAAATTTAAGAAGGTTTAAAATGCATTTCCTTTTGATGGGATTAAGAAAGTCCTAATATTTAGAAAAAGGAAATTAATATCAATTTTCTGAGGGACCGACTTGCTTTAAATATATTTAAATAACAAAAGAACTACTTTTATCTTTACCTAAGAATTTAGGAAAGTGAGTGGTGTGTGAAAAAAAATTGTTTTTAGTATTTGCAAGCATTTGATAAATTTTAAGGGGTTGCTGTTACCTGTTCTTTATTAATGTACTTAGAATATATTAAGTATTACAAAAAAGAAAAAACAAGAGTGCCTACTGCCTTTGCAAAAGTCTAAATTTATCATCTGTTTCCATACATCATTATTTCATTTTAGATTTCTAATTTTTGTCTATATTATATTTGTGTATAGTGCAATAAAAAGATACTAGAAAATTGTATGTACTATGAGGATTAAAAATGTCAACGTCTCTTAACCATATGCTTCCTATCTCCCAATACTGTCTGCCTGAATCAACTGGTAATAACAGAGCAGAGAAGACAAATACTGAGGAACTGAATTCAGAGTAATCAATGTGAATAGTGCTTTTAGCTCAACACGATAATATTCTATTACCAGTCTGTATTATTCATGTTAGCAAGAACAGTTTTGTTTTCTAAGTCTACACATCTGAGTAATCAAATGCAAACTTTTTTCAATTGGGAAATGTTTGTTCCTGAACTACAACTCTTGCAGGTATCAAAGCATAATTTAGTCATATAGAAGGGACTTATAAATTACAATTATTAAACCCTGTAGCAGTGCTTATCTTACCTTTTTCACAAGAATGTCCCAAAACAAAGAAGAGCCAATGTCTGCCCTAACCTCAGAATTTCTTCAAAGTCTCATATATATTTCTTAAATGCAAGCTAGTTTTATACTGTTTCCATAACACATTTTAGTAAATAGAATTAGTATGTTTTTAATTTCCATGGAGTAACATAAATGCTCTTAGAAAATGTACCACTTTTACACTATAGTTTCTGGCATCTAAGGGGTAAAGCAAGTAGAAGACACTAAAATGTGAAAATAGACTCACATAAGACCTAATTTACTTTTTAAATAATTTACATACCTATAGCACAAATTATCCAAGTATAATATTTCACTGAAGCTTTATGGACTTTTCTATAATGAAATACTTTTGAAGATGATTACACCAAGTAATAGAAACTTCACCTAAGGAGAATAAGCAGGTCAGAGGGAAGGGAGACATTCTTTAAATTAAACAATAAATGACATTTCTTTTACATGCTAAAGTCTATTAAATCAAAACTGCCTAAACCAAAAGAAGATAATCAGGAAGCATTAGAAAATGAGAACAAGGTGCTGCAGTCAAATTTGGGTCCTAATCTCTTGCAATGAAATGATCATGCAGGGCTCCCTCTGTTGGCTCTTCTGTGGTCTACGTACATTTTATAATGAAGGCCAAGCAACCTTGCAATATTAAAGATGTGCAAAGATTCATTAGAAAATGTTAATGTTGGGGCGCCTGGGTGGCACAGCGGTTAAGGGTCTGCCTTCGGCTCAGGGCGTGATCCCGGCGTTGTGCGAACGAGCCCCACATCAGGCTCCTCCGCTATGAGCCTGCTTCTTCCTCTCCCACTCCCCCTGCTTGTGTTCCCTCTCTCGCTGGCTGTCTCTATCTCTGTCGAATAAATAAATAAAAAATCTTAAAAAAAAAAAAGAAAATGTTAATGTTTTAAATTATCAGAGCAGATTCCCCCCCCCCAAATTGATGATTAAGGTCATTAATCAACTGAGACATTCTTTGTAGATACACTAAATAAATATAACTGGAGGCAAATAAGCATTGTTTTTAATAAGAAAAAAAAAAGACTTTATATTCCTGGGTAATGAAAATGAGGTATGTATTGTGTATATTGGGCATTTATCTTATCAGAAGGAAGAATTTTTAAGTAATACAATATCAAATTTTAAAACTCTTCTTTCCTGCTGTGAGACAGTTATTTACTTGTGACCAAAGTCTAGTCAAACAAGAGGTCTTAAACAGAAGACTGCCAACAGCCCAAGCATTGTTCAGTGCTCTCTACTACATTCCCTCCTCAGATTTCTTGCCCTTTCGCTACCCTGCTTTCCTCCCCAGTTTTTAACTGCACTTCCTCCTTTTCCTCCTTGCCTCCTACTACTACTCCATCTTCATTTCCAAACCCCCCTAAGTCTCAGGCTCTTTGTTCTGCAAGAAAAAGATGGCATTAGCAATATTCATTTCAAATTTTCCTATCGGTTCACAAATCTCTCCTTAAACACTTCCTGCTTCCTTAATCCTTATATAGAACATCCACTTCTTACCTCAACAGTTACTTTATCCCCCCCCCCTTTTATCTAAAATATGGGGGGAGATTCTGGTCCAACACATAGCCCAGTAAATGCTAGTCACATTCTATTACAGGTACAGCTTGGATGAGTGGAAACTCATGGAACTTGGTCTCAATAGTGGAGAGTTACTCTCCAGAGACCTGGGAAAAAAAACTAAAGGACCCAATAAGGGACTGTCATGTGATACCACCCTATTTTAGTTTCTACTGTTTGCTTCCCCATTTTAATTAGGCAAAGTAATGAGCCCTTTGTTCTGCAGAATTGCTCTAAAAACTTCTTCAAAGGAAGTCCTTCTGGCAAAGTAGCACATGTTAATTCTACATATTCCAAATTCAACCAGCTCTCACTAGAAATGGGATGCAAGTGGGTCTTTATCTCCTATTAAGTATTCAGTTCCTGTTCCCTATCACCTGCAGTAATACATAGGCAATCCTGAAGGCCTTCCACAGCAAAAATCCTATACTGAAATAATCATGTTGAGAATAGGAAAATGAAGTCTAAATCTCTTTATTCCCACATAATCTTTCGTACTGTTTGAGGATCATATTGTGAGTTAAAGAATAGGTGACAACATCCCCTAGATATCTATTTTTTTGAACTGTTAGGTTTAAATGAACCCCCATCCTAAATTCCAAACTTACACACCAGACTCAGTTAAAACAGTCTACAAATTTTATTAAGTGCTATCTAAAGGCTCAAGACAGTATTTTCATCTGCCTTTTTTTTTTTTTTTTGGCTCCACGGTATTTAGTTAAAGCATATGACACATTAAGCTATTTAAAACAGTGAAATCTCAGTTATTTTATTTTAGATTATTTTTCCTCCCTTATTCATTTGTAGCCCAAGGATTACAATGTTTTTAATGATAGATTGTTATTCTGATTTATGTCATTGGATGCTTTAGACTTAAACTATGTGATTCCACACATTTTACTTTGTACTCTTCTGACTGCTATTATTAAGAAGTAATGTTCTCAGGAAATCTCCCATTGTAGCTCAGAGCCAATCATTACAGTTGACAGCATCCAAGGCCTCAAATGATAATGTCAAAAGTGAATTACAGCTTTCAAAATAAATTATTATTGGGCTACACTACATTGTGGAAGCAGTATACTTTTCAATCAAGGGTAGTTACTTTCAATCACATCTTTTTGAAAGACTTTCAGGATATTAACTTTCCAAATATTTTTAGGAATTTCAGAGCTTCTAGATTTTCACCATCCCTTCTCAAATATCACTGAACTACCTATAAAACTAATAAAAAGAATAGCCTAAAAGCTACATTATTCTGGATTATGGTTATAGCTTTATATTTAATATTCATTAGTCCCTCAGTTATTTTCTCTTAAGTTTTGACTATTGGGTATTACTGTACTAATCTTATTTTAAAGGTACCAACTGGATCATTGGGAGCTCAATGAATAGCAATAGAAGAACTACAACAAAATATTATTCTTCCTGTTTACCTTGATGACTACAGAATCTTTCACTTGTATTGTTTTAGAGAATCAGGATGCTTCGTGATAATCACCAATAAATGGGAAGCAAAACACAAGTCAGAATAAAATGAAGGGATTTTTTGTGGTAGACGTCAGATTCTCAAAAAGCTCTTCAAATCTTGGGTTTTAATCTCCAGCTGGGCAGGTTGATTTCACTATCAATTTGTGAACACTATCCTCAAATCAATACTACATATTTCCCAGACAGTCTCACAAGTTTGCTTTTCTTTTCTTCATACCTACAATTTCACACCTTCCTTTTTTTCTGGAATGTCCAGCTTTTCTTCATCCTCTAATACTCAACAGGTGATCTTGCAACCTTCTTAATCAAGAAAATAAAAGTTATTAATAACTTTCATCTCTTCAGCATACAAATCCAGCTGAATTTTCACCCTTTTCTCTCCCTCTATCTAATTAAAATTGAGAGTGCCTATAACCTGAATCCTTGCTCCTGATGTTTTTTCAGAAAACTCCTTTTGTCAGTCATCCCCTCCTGGAGTTTTTCAATTTCTACTCCTCTACTATAACTCTGTGTCCTTGCCATTAGCATCCATTACTAGACCTCATTAAACAATAACAACAACAAAACCTCTATGGCCACTTTCCAGCTCTTTTCCAACCTCTTTTGCACCTTAAAAAACCAGAGGGTTTTCTGGAAGAAGTCTGGGAAGATAAAAGAGGAGGAGGACCCTAAGCTCACCTTGTCACACCAATACAGCTAGCTAATACTCACATCAGCATAAATAACCTAGAAAACTACCCAAAGACTAGCAGAAAAAACTCTATAACTAAAGGTTGAGAAGAGGCCACTTCATAGAGGGTAGGAAGAGTGGGGAGATAAAAGGGCCCTGGCCTTCTGTGATCAGAAAGGACCTGGGGGCCCAGAGAAAGGCAAGAACCAGATTCTCTTTGGCTCAAGAACCAGCCCACGTGGGGAAGACAAATCCACACATTTGGCTTTGATAGCAAGAGGGGTTAAATTTCATGGGTTCTTAAAACCAGAGGTACTTAAAGCCTGGAATTTTAAAAATCATCTGACTCAGCTCAGTGAGAGCCCTGAGTGAATTAGGAAGCTGAGCCCCTGCTCTTAAACAGACAGTACTACAAAGGTCCTGTGAAGATCCAACTTAGAAGCTACAGTTTGAAAAACACTTGAGGCTCATGGGAGAGAGTTCTTGGGAGAGAGCTCATGGGAGAGTGTCCTGGAAAGGCAGGGATTGCAGGGAGACCCCTCCAGGAACAAAGAAGCTGGCAGGTGCCATTTCCCTCCCCTGCCCCTCAGCATAAACACATAGCCACCTGCAGGAACAAGCACAGTGCTAATACTCACTACCTAACTTGCTTACACCAGGCCCTCCCCCACATACATGCTTCATTGGGTCCACCCTTCCCAGTCATGCTTTCCTCAATCCCTACCTTGTGGGTTCTTTCCCCTAGAAGACCAGCATAAACCTCACCAACACTTCATCTCCCAACCCACATATTTTGCAGGACATTAATCCAAGGAGTGGCAGCTGGTCACCTACCAGGAGGACGTGCACACCTTGTTAAAACTGCACCCCATGCCCACATGTGGTTTGCAGAAAAGCCTCACCAGCCCCAGTCTCTGCAACAGTTGTGTGTCTCCTGTGGAAGAGGCCAGTGCCACCTTGTTAAAAGTGAGCATCCTGCCCACTACTTTCAAAAGCAGGAAACATAGCTGACTTTCCTAACACAGAAAAACAGAGAGTTAGATGAAATGAGGAGACAGAGGAATATGTCCCAAGTGAAAGAACAGGACAAAAACCACAGCAAGAAACCTAAGCAAAACAGATAACAATATGCCTCATAGAGAATTTAAAGTAATGATCATAAAGATACTCACTGGATTTGAGAAAAGGGTGGAAGACATCAGTGAGACCCTTGACAAAGAGATAAAAAGGAACCGGAGATGAAGAACACAATAAACGAAATTTTAAATACACTTGATGGAATAAATAGCAGGCTAGAAGAGACAGCGGAACGAATTAACTATATGGAAGACAGAGTAATGGAAAGTAATCAAGCTGAGCAGGTGAGTGAAAAAAAATACGTGAAATGAGAATAGGAAACTCAGTGATTCCATCAAGCATAATAACATTCATATTATAAGTCCCAGAAGAAGACAGAAAAGGAGGAAGAAAATTTAAGAAATAATTGCTGAGGGGCGCCTGGCTGGCACAGCGGTTAAGCACCTGCCTTCGGCTCAGGGCGTGATCCCAGCGTTATGGGATCAAGCCCCACATCAGGCTCCTCTGCTGGGAGCCTGCTCTTCCTCTCCCACTCCCCCTGCTTGTGTTCCCTCTCTCGCTGGCTGTCTCTATCTCTGTCAAATAAATAAAATCTTTAAAAAAAAAAAAGAAAAAAAAAAAGAAATAATTGCTGAAAACTTCCCTAATCTGGAGAAGGAAACAGACTTATCATTTGAATTTGTTTAGACTTGTTTTGTGGACTACTGTGTGATCTATTCTGGAGAATGTTCCATGTGTACTTGAAAATAATGTGTATTCTGCTGTTTTAGGATGGAATGTTCTGAATATATCTATTAAATCCACCTGGTCCAGGGTGTCATTCAAAGCCACTGTTTCCTTGTTGATTTTCTTTTTAGATGATCTGTCCATTGATGTAAGTGGAGGTGTTAAAGTCCCCTAATATTTCTGTATTTCTATCAATTAGTTCCTTGATGTTTGTTATGAATTGTTTTTATATATTTGGGTGCTCCTATGCTGGTGAACAAATATTTACTATTATATCTTCTTGCAGAATTGCCCCTTTTATTATATAGTGTTCTTCTTTGTCTTTTGTTACATTGTTTTAAAGTCTATTTTGTCTAAGTATTTTTATACTGACTTTCTTTTGATAAATGTTCCTCCATCCCCTCACTTAAATCTGCGTATGGCTCTAGATCTGAAATAAGACTCTTATAGGCAGTATGTTTTGGGATATCTGGGATGCAGCAAAAGTGGTTGTAAGAGGGAAGTTTATATCACTACAGGCCTACCTCAAGAAGCAAAAAAAAATTTGGGGGTGCCTGGGTGGCTCAGTCAGTTAAGCATCCAATTCTTGATTTTGGCTCAGGTCATGATATCAAGGTTATGAGATAGAACCCCAGGTCAGGCTCCTTGGTGGGCATAGAGGCTGCTTAAGATTCTATCTCTCCCTCTCCCTTTGCCCCTCCTCCCTACTCACACTCTCTCTCTCTCTCTCTCTCTCAAAAATAAATAAATAAATAAATAAATAGCAAGAAAAATGTCAAACAACCTGACCTTACAACTAAAGAAGCTAGGGAAAAATCAATCAATCAATCAATCAATCAATCCCAAACCTAGCAGAAGGAAGAAAATAGTAAAGATTAGAGCAGGAATAAATTATATAGAAACTAAAAAAAAAAAAAAAAAAAAACGAATAGAACAAATCAATGAAACCAAAAACTGGTTCTCTGAAAAGATCAACAAAATTGATAAACCTCTAGCCAGACTCATCAGGAAAAAAAAAAAGACTCAAAACAGAAATGAAGAGAAATAACAACTGAACTGACATCACAGAAATACAAAGGATTATGAGAATATTATGAAAAATTATATGCCAACAAACTGGACAACCTAGAAGAATTGAATAAATTCCTAGAAACATATAACCTACCAAAACTAAAGCAGGAAGAAATAAAAAATTTGAACAGAACTATTACCAGCAATGAAATTGAATCAGCAATCAAAAGACTCCCAACAAACAAAAGTCCAGGACCAGATGGCTTCATAGATGAATTTTACAAACATTTAAAGAAGAGGTAATATCTATTTTTCTCAAATTATTCCAAAAATTAAAAGAGGAAGGAAAACTTCCAAATTCATTCTATGGAGCCAGCATAATCCTGATACCAAAACCAGATAAAGACACCACAAAAAAAGGGAACTACAAACCTGTCTCTGATGAACACAGATGCACAACTCCTCAACAAAATACTAGCAAACCAAATCCAACAATACATTAAAGAAAATCATTCACCACGATCAAATGGGATTTATTCCTGGGATGCAAGCGTGCTTCAATATTCCCAATCAATCAATGTGATACATTATATCAATAAGAATAAAAACCAAATGATCATTTCAACAGATACAGAAAAAGCATTTGACAAAGTATAACAAGCATCCATAATAACAACCCTCAACAGAATAGGTTTAGAGGGAACACATCTCAACATAATAAAGTCTTTATATGGAAAAACCCCCAGCTAATGTCATACTTAATGGGGAAAAACTGAGAACTTTTTCCCTAAGATCAAGAACAAGACAAGGATGTCCACTCTCAACACTTTTATCCAAGTTAGTATTGTGAGTCCTAGCCACAGCAGTTTGACAAGAAATAAAATGCATCCAAATCAGTAAAGAAGTAAAACTTTCACTATTTGCAGATAACATGATACTATATATCTATCTATATAGAGAGACAGACAGACAGACAGACATGGACAGAGAGAGAAAACCCAAAAGATTCCACCAAAAAAGAATTAGAACTGATAAATGAAATCAGTAAAGTCACAGGATACAAAGCCAATGTACAGAATCTGCCATAACAAATTACTACAAACTGGGTAGCTAGAAAAGAATTTATCCTCCCACAGTTCAGGGGTCCAAGAGTCTGAATTCAAGATTTGGCACAAGGTTGGTTTCTTCTGGAGGCTCTGAGGGAGAAACCATCCCATGTCTCTCCTGGCTGCTGGTGGCCCCAGCAAGTTTTGGCATTCCTTGTCTTGTAGCTGCATCACTTTAGTCTCTGCTTCTGCTTTCATATTACTTCTCTCTCCATTTGTGTGTGTCATCTCCTCTTCTCATAAGGATTCCAGTCATTGGATTTAATCCTGGATAACCTTATCTGTATCTGATTGTATCTATAAAGACTCTGTTACTAAACAAGATCACATTCACTGGAGGGTTCAAACCTGAACATAACTCTTTGGAGAACACAATTCAACTCACTGCAACTTCTCAACAGCATTCAACAAATTTGAAGTTGCTCTTGAATCCTACTTTCCTTTCTTGGCTTCTGGAACACTGGATTCACCTGATTTTCTTCCTGAGTACTCTTTAGTCTCATGTAGGTGTTCATTTTCCTCTACCCAACATCTACATTTTAAAGATCTTCAGAGTTCCACTTTGAGCCATCCTCTCTTCTCCCTCTGTATTCACTTTCTAGGAGACCATATCCCCAAATTTGAAAAGATCTCAAATTTGTAGCTCTTCTGAGCGTCAGACCATTCTTTCCAACCACCTACATAACATCTCTATTCAATAATTTATATTTCTAAGACTATATATTTAAAACTAATCCCTGGTTTTCTACCCAAATTTGCTCCATTTCATATCTTTGATTTCTCAGTAAATTAAATGTCCATTCACTCAGGGTTGTTTTGTTTTAACACCAGAAATCTGGGAGTAAATGCCTTTTCTCTTTTCCTTAGCACCTTCCCCAATCCATCACAGCTAGCTGCCAAGGTATGTTACCTCAACTTTTAATGTATATTTCAGTTCCATTCATTTTCCCTGGCACCACCTTAATTCAAATCACAAGAATTTCTTATTTGGAAGACTGAAAAGGCTTGCTAAATAATTTCAATTTCTCCATCTTATCACCTTCCAGTTCATTTTTTCCATAACAGTAAGCTTAAACTTTGAAATAAAGAATCACAGCATTTTAGAAACTTGGTTCAAAACTTTTCAATAGTTTTCCAATGCATTTGGAATAAATTTCAGTTCTTTTTCATGATCTCCATGAACTGGCCTTGCCAAATTCTCCATCTTCATTTCTCACCAATTTCCAAGACTTGCTTAGTGTATATTGAATTCCTTTTAATTTCTCAAAAATGCAGGTCATATCAGATCCTTCAACACAACACTCCTATGCACTGGAACATTCTTTTTCCTCTTTCTTAATCTGCCAACTTTCTATTACATCTTCAAGTTTTGAATTAAATATCACCTTCTTAAGTGAAGTCTTTTCAAATCACAGAACCACTACCTTGATGGAATAACTTAATCCTGACCCTACCATTATTAATTTGAGCATGCCTTATTTATTAGAGTCTTATCTGTTCTCATCTGGAAAAAAAAATGACTTATTTGGGCAAAGTGGCTTCCCATATTTTGTTGTAGCTTAATAACTCTGCCATTCTATGATCCTATGAATACTATAAAACTTTAAGAGATAATCAACCATTTTCCTACTTTATCTGGGTACTAATGAAAACTTGAGGTACAGAACTTCCCAAAGTTGTATATTCAGTAGTTTTTCATGACAAAAAGGTTAAGGATATGGGTATAATACATTAACAGCTGGTCTTTTACTGGATCTAGGAAAATTCAAAATCTGTGCCTCACAAAAATTGCCCTATTCTTCACTATTTTATCTCACCCATTTTCAACCACGAATCCCAGATACCCTGTATTCTCTCTCATCCTCAGACTATCTGTGGTCATCCAGATAGTTTCATAAAACTTGGATCTTTCTGAGAAGCTCATCATTGCCAGACATCTCTCACACCAAAACACATTTTTCTCTTAGAATTCTAGTCTCCTAAGATTTCATTCAATCATAAATCCAAATTTCCTCTTTCTAAATACACAATCAACTAACACAATAAATTAATCTGTGCTGGATTGGTAGGTTCCAAAAGTAATGTATTAGTCTTTCCAAACAGGATATTTCTATCAGATGAATGTATTTTTGTTCATATTCAATTTCAGCAATAAGCAAGATTAATTTAAATGCCAAAAATTTATCATACCATTTATTAGATATTGCTAAAAGTTAGTCATTTATAAATGTATTGTTTTATTTATGTTTTATACATAAATATACAATGTTTTAATTATATATATTTTATAATTCCTTACATATACTTATTTATTCATACTGAAAAAATGCTCTATGCATCATATAAGCTCTAAACACTTAGGGAGGTTTTTGTAAAATGTTTTTCTTCCACTTTGATTCAAAAAATAAAATTTCACTTTTAGTAATGACTAAAATCAACAACTTTCTAATATATTGTATCATGTTTCTAATAGCATAGATTTAAAAAGCGTAAGGAGATTGTTGCTAAATAAAAAAAAATAAAGGTATTATTATATCTCTTTCAAAAAGACATTTCTTAGAAGTTTACACTTTTTGCCTCTAAAACATACAATTTAAAATAAATACATTTTATCCTAATTTTTATTTGTATCTTCTTTTAAATTCTAGTTACCAACCATACCTAATTAACTATTATGTTAAACTTTTCTTTAAAAAATATTTTTCATGCATTATGTCCATTGGTTTGTCAACATGATTAAGATATATAATACAAACAACAACAACAAAAAAGAAATTCTATTTGGTTGCTATATGTGAGCAAAGAAATTGATTAGGCATTCCTCTTTATTTAAGAGATATATCAGTACATAGAGTTACAGTCTGCCCTCATTTAGTTGTTTCATTTGTAGTGCTCCATATTACATGAGAGCACATCCATTTGAATCCCTTTAATATTCATGATCCTCTCACCAGCCTGAGCAAAAGAGCTAAAGCATTTGATAGCAATCTGAAGAACTTGATTAACAATGTACTAATCATCAGTACCATTGACCTGATTCAAAAATGTTTTCAATTCATCCATCACTTTTATAACCAAAGATGATTGCATTACTTTACCATTTTTTATTTAAATAAAACCCCATGAGCTGAAAATATCAAACTATTTCTACTAAATGCACCTTGCAACAATTTAATTTATTTTTAAACTAAGTTCTGAAGTGACCTATAATAAACAATTAGTACTTGAACATAGAAAACCAGAGCACAAGTGGTCTGCTGTAAAATCAATTCACTCTGACTTCACATCACTAAATGTTAAATTGTGCCAAAGAATTAATTTTGCAATAAATTGTTATTGTTGTTACCAAAAAATCCAACTAAGGGATATTACTAGGAGTAATTATACATGTATCAAAATGCGTTGAATGTAGAATGTGAACTATAATTATCCCCCAAATTGCTTATCATTCAAATGTTAATTTTAAGAATTCTATTTTTATAGCCATAGCTTATTTTATTTAAAATTTCCAAGATCTTATTTTTAATGCATCCTAAAAATATACTACTGGCATGGTAAATTTAATAATTTAAAAGTATAAACATACACTAGTGTATCATTTTTTGATTCAACTATTACTTATCAGTATTAGGTTAATATAAGATGATATAGTGATCTAGAAGTGGAACAAATTACCTTTTGCACCAAAATATCACTGAGCACTGGGTCTATTAGTGAGCTTGTGCAGTATCATATATTTTTAGAAAAAAAAAATAGGACTATGAAATTGAATACATCTGAGAAAAATAGCAGTATCATTCTCCAGACAGATTGAAACATATTTCCATATTAATAGGTCCAAAGTGACAATTTAGCTATCATCTATGCACATGATCTTCCATGTTTTTTCAAATATCAAACTATAATTTTATATATGCATTAGCACACCTGTTGCAAAATGTGCTTTAAATCATGATTTTGCATTAGTTCAACATTTTTATTCTTTTTTTTTTTTCATGAAGTTCGAACATTAGGACAGTTTAGATCTCATTTAGTATATTTAGAGTTTCATTTTTAAATCATTATTTAAGGTGTCAAACCACTGAGAACAGTATTATAATATATTTCAATTTGCTTAAATTTACTATCTAGCTTTCAAGGTTGAGAATCTAATTTCATGTTTTTCTTTAAATTCCAGTTAGTTAACATACAGTGTAAGATTAGTTTCAGGTGTAGGATTTAGTGATTTATCACTTACATACAACATCCAGTGCTCATCACAAGTGCCCTCCTTAAAACCCATTATCCATCTGGCCCATTCTTCTGCCCACCTCCCCTCCAGTAACCTTCAGTTTGTTCTCTATAGTTAAGAGTCTGTTTTCTAGTTTGTCTCTTCACCCACACCCACCCCACTGCCATGTTCATTTGTTTTGCTTCTTAAATTCCACATATGAGTGAAACGAAATGGTTCCTGACTTTCTCTGACTTAGTTTGCTTAGCATAATACTCTCTAGCTCCATTCACATCATTGCAAATGGCAAGACTTCATTCTTTTTTATGGCTGAGTATGATGTGAATACCATATCCTTTTATCCATTCATCAGTCAATGGACATTTGGGTTCTTACAAAACTCAACAGCCAAGAAACAAATAATCTAGTTTAAAAATGGGCAGAAGACATGAATAGACATTTTTCCAAAGAAGACATACAGATGGGTAATAGACACATGAAAACATGCTCAACATCACTCATCATCAGGGAAATACAAATCAAAAGTACAATGAGCTATCACCTCACACCTGTCAGAATGGCTAAAATTAACAACACAGGAAAACAACAGGTGTTGGCAAGGATGTGGAGAAAGGGGAACCCTCTTACACTATTGGTGGGAATACAAACTGGTTCAGCCACTCTGGAAAACAGTATGGAGTTTCCTCAAGGAGTTAAAACTAGAACTACCCTGTAATCTAGCAATTGCACTACTAGGTATTTACCCAAAGGATACAAAAATACTGATTCTAAAGGATACATGCACTCCGATGTTTATAGCAGCATTACCAACAATAGCCACATTATAGAAAAAATCTAATTTTTCAAATACATTATTTTATTGATTCTTTGGCAAAGTCTACATGTAATTACACGAAAGTAAATAGAATGAAGTATTTAGCGAAACAGATAATGGCTCTATACTAATCAAGGCATAGCATTTCTAGGAATCATGACATTTGAATCTATGTGGATTGATCTTAAGAAATCAAATAAACCAAATTCAGATGATTGCTGTTAAGGTGTTTTTTTCGCTCCCACTTCCAGCCCAGTTATTTAAAATAAAAATCTCATGAAAAAAACTTTTCTACTCAGTTGATTTTAACTTACTAATAACATCAATTATTTCCAATTTATAATTAGGATGAGTCATTATCTCTAAGGGTTTTTTTAATTACAAATTTTAATAACAAATACTAAACTTCAATGCTTATAAAGCAATAGATCTTTTAAATTACCAGAGTCCAAAAATATTCTGAAAAAATTTACTAGTCTTTATGAGACTAAATTTTCTGATATAACTGGATCTGTCATACATAATTTTCAAAATTTCTTATTTAAAACCGTGAGTTCTAGCTTGTATGGAGTTTGCCAGACAAAACACTGCCCTTCTATAAAGAACAAAATGAAGATAATGAAAGCATTACTACTATAATCTTTTAAATATTAAATAAAAGTGGGTAACTGGACATTTCAGATTAATCTACTGTCATACTTCTTCTTACTTTACACATTGTTTTATCTAAAGAAGTATCAAAGAAATATATGAAAAATTATGCAAATAACTCAATAAAGTTTTAACATTTCCCTATGATTAGACTATGTGATTTTTGCTATGTGGTAAATGGTGATACTCAATAAAATATTTTGATAAAAATGTTTTCCTTTTACAAGAGTGAATTTGGAAAATGAAGATCAACAATTTTGTGAAAGAGACTTTTTAAGTAATGAAAATGGTTCATCAATCTAAGCCTTCTTGCTTTTCTCAAAACTGTTTTTCCGTGATAGATAATTGCCTTGTAGATGATGAACTGAAATCTAAATTTGGGATAAGGGCACGGTATAAAATGTCCCCAAATGCTATTTGCAAAAATCTCTGCAAAGAGGCTGCCATTGTATTGCGCTCTTGGTCAAATGACTTATGGTACTAACCACATGGAATAGAAAACTAACAATCTAGACGAATCAAAAGAAGAAGAAGAAGAAGGAGGAGGAAGAGGAGGAGGAGGAGGAGGAGAAAGAAAGAAAGAAAGAAGGAAAGAAGGAAAGAAGGAAAGAAAGAAGGAAAGAAAGAAAGAAAGAAAGAAAGAAAGAAAGAAAGAAAGAAAGAAGAAAGAAAGAAGAAAGAAAGAAGAAAGAAAAGATACTCTAACTAGTTTTAGTAGAATCTTCCATTCTTAATGAAAAAGAAGTTGATAAGGCTGAAGTGGAAAGTTGGGCTTCCGAAAAGTAAATCACTATTCCTCCTTCTTTTGCTTTTTCTTTTGCTTTCATAATATTTGGAAGCAGAGATACACACAAGGTACACATATGTGTATATAAATGTAAATGAGCATTAATGAAAAACATTCTTCCTTTATGTAAAAGGATGAGAACCATCTAGCCTAATGCTGGACAGGAACTGATATCACATGCATATCGGTTATGTATTGAAAGTTTAATATGGTCCCAGTAGTTAAGAAAAAAAAATAAACAGTTGAAAATAAGATATGAGCAAACTAAACCAAACCAATAAAAACACTCAAAGATTCATGTAGAGCTAAGAGAAGATACTGGCACAGAATGAACTATAAGTTCATCTCCATGGAGGGGAGGGTAGTATATGCAGCAACCTCTATACTTCTTACTTGTCTCGGAGCATTTTTATATAAGCCTCTGTGGATACAAATTCAGATTATGAATCTGATGAGGCATACGCTCTTGGAGCTCACTGACAACAGGTAATCCAGAACTCTAAGCTGAACCAGAAGAACACTGAACATGTTTTTCTGGGAGGCTGAACAGCTTTCTTGCTTGCCACCTCTATTTATGTAGGTATTAGGTGTATTACCCTTAAAAGTATGATTAATAGAATCCATTTCTGATAGCTGAAACAACCTTCTTTAAGTTGAAATTTTTAGTTTTGAGCAGCTTTGGGGGCATTCAGGTAAATACAAGCATAAGAGTTTATAATTAGTCTGACATTTCTAGATACAATTAACTTGCAGATTCAAATACTTGATTTACATATATAAATATCATCATGCACTGACAATTCATAACCTTCCTTTGGAAAATGTAACTCTATCATAAGTCATTCTCTGCGTGGATATTCATTTAATTCTCCATATGGCTACACAAGACACACATACACACAGACACACACATTTGTGACATTCAGGAGATCTTCTCTTAATCACTAAAAAACATTGCTAAGTAATAGGTTACTGACCTAGTAGTCTTGCAAATCTTGTGTGACTTTAAGATATTAACTCTTCAAATATCTGTAAAGAAAATGTATTAAATTTTATTTATAGATTCCTTTTACATACTTTCTAATATTGTTTTATTTCTTCACAAAATACACATTCTTCATTAGTTTAAGTTAGATCTTTCAAAATCTGAGTATTAGGAAGTCACTTGTGAATGCACAGGGAGGTGATTTTCATTACGGCACTAAAAAAATGAAGATGTTGAGTCAAACTTCGTGGCCGTTATTCAAATCCTAGAACGTAAATTTATTTCACGACATCAGTATTTTCAGGGAAATACACATGATGCTCTATGTATGACTTTGCCAATTGTCTGACATTATTTACAGTCACGTTTGCATTTACCTCTGTTGTTAAATGTCCAAAATATATATGGCAACACCCTATCTGGAAACTAAATGAGCCAGAGAAAAGTAATGAAGAGAACCACCAAATAAAATATAAAAATAAAATCCCAATTCCATATGGATGGGTTGAAACATACACTTAGTCGCTGATACCCGTCCCCCCCAAAAAAGGCATTCGTCTCTTTAGAGCGCTATTGTGTCTAAACCATTTATTTTCCATTATTTTAAAAAAGTGTTGCTTAAATGGTGGCATTTTGTACTGTAAAATGTTTAAATTGAATAGATTTAATTTTAGGTCCAGTCAAATGTGTAGTTGTCAAGCATTTAATGCTGAAATACATTGCCTTAAGAAATGTTATTTCAGAGCTGTTTGCCTTTTAAATTCTAACACTCTGTATATCTATTTGTCTGGCCGCCATCAAGGAGACATTGTAGCTGGAGGCGTTGGCAGGAAGACGACTGAAGGGCTGCATCCTGTAAAACCCTCAAGTAGGAATTATTGCCTTTCTTGCCTCAGTTCCCAGCTGTATTATGTCACCAAATCACATCACAGTGTAATCAAAGATGAATAAAATATTTTTTTTTCTTTACCTTAAATGCTTTTTCTGTCAATTACAATCAAAGGACATGATTTCAGGTCTGTCAGTTTGTGAGGCTCTTTCCTACTGATGACTAAAGCTGTAATCTGCTAAATATAAAATGAATCGGAAAAGTCTTAGAATGATTTTGCTATTAAGAAAAATGTTGTGGTTTTTTTTTCCTCCCACAGGGGACACAAAAGTAATTGGTCTTTAAAGAATGAAATCAAAGATGTGTTGTTTTTTTTTTTTTAAATGACCACTTTTCTTCTTTTTATGCTTTCGTCTTCCTGCCTTAATTCTGAATCTCCAGTCGCAACACTGGTTTGTTTTTTTCTGAGAAAATATACATAGTACTCTAACAAAAATGTATAGCTCTTTGTAAATATTCTACTAGCCCCTTGTTTTCATATGTCCAAAACTTTCTTGCCATATTACTGCCAATTAGGTACCCCATAATATTAGCAGTAATTCTGCTGCAACTCCAACTTCCAGGCAGGTTTCTGGCTTGATTACATTATTAACCATAATCAAAAACATTTTCTCAGAATGATTTTAGCTTGGTAGTAGGGATTGCTTCCTTTGATCTTCTTAGCGTTATTTTACGATAGGTTACTCCTCATTTACACTACAAATGCTGGCAAAAATGAAAGTGGTATCTCTCCTAGCAGTGCCTGATAAAGTATAATAACTGGTTCAGCAGCCTCTGTCAGCTGCTTTCATCGATGAAAATCGGGTTGTTTATAATGGGGGAGAAAGGCTTAGAATGTAAATGCTTGCCATCGTGAGAAGCTATATAGAACTTGTCATGAACTTCTGCCTCTTTCCTCAATTAAATTTGTATTTCTATCATTGAATATAGCGTCTATTTGTGCAGTTAAGACACCTTCCCTGTGTGTTACACCAAATATCACTCTTGGTGCTCATATCCAGAATTACTGTTAGGAAGTAAGAATATACATGCAACATTACATATCTTAATTCATTATCCCCAGAAGGCCTCATGCTCCCTTACCCAGCTCTATCTATCCTTCTCCTTTATCTTCCATTACTATTTATTCATCAAAATGAAAAATACATAGTTAGAAACATCTTAAAACAACATATCAGCACAGCTGTTTCTTTAGGGTGGGAGAGAAGAAATCACAGACACCTGTTATCCAGTATTTTCCTGTCGTTCAGCATGTGTGTGTGCGCGTGAGCGCCCGCATACACACACACACACACACACACACACAGAACTACCAGAGAAAAAAGTGTGGGATCAAGTATTACATATAACCTGCTAATAAATACAAACATTTAGTGCCATGTCTTGCTCCAGATGTCAGTAAATTCAAGTCATGTGAAACAACATATCATACACTGAGCAATAAACCCAAGTGCTTTCCAAGTACTTTGGCAAGTGAGAGATTCCTGATGCATTTACAAAAGAAACCTCTGAAAGAGAGTCAAAGAACAAAATTCCGCTTGTGATTTTGTCACCGGCTATGTGATCCTGAAATTAACTAAAAAAATCATTTTTCATGTATACATACCCCAGAGCACAATGAGAATCAGACCAGTTAGCAACCCCGCTAGTTACAAAAGCTAAAGAAATCGTACAACGTTAGAGCCACAGAAACCTTATGACACCTGGTGTGACCCCTTGCTCTCATTTCACAAATGAAGAAAGGATGAACGTGCGTGATACAACGCAGAAGAAAGCTGTTGCGAAGCGGGCCTAGATCAAGGAGTCTATGAAGCAAAACGACTGTCTGAAAAAGTGTAGTATCAAGCTTCACACCTAAATAAAGGTGTCTAGAAAAATGAACATGACTTTTTTTTAAAATGAATTTTAAGTACACAATTAACATCTATATAGTACTGAAAAACAAAGCATTTCACACAAGGCCGAACTTCCTTTAACTACCAACTCAAATTTCAGTCTCCTTTTTTCAACTCAACCCCATCCAAAACAAAGAAAAAATACTGCATCAGACTACTTTGTTTCCTTCCAGATTGTGTGTGTGTGTGTGTGTGTGTGTGTGTGGGTGTGTGGGTGTGTGTACACCAACTGGGCAGAAAATGTTACTGTTTGTAAGGGGATCTGAGTACGATCTCAAACTCTGAGAATCCTAACAATGGATTAAAACCCAATATTTTTTCTAGAGCTGGATAATAAACAAAGAACACACCACCTTGGCAGGAAACCTTTGATAATTATACAAACAAAGGTCGTCTTTATGCGTGTGCACATGCTGTTCTCTGCACTACTAAATTCAAACCCTTTTTTCAATATTTTGTATAGGACTTGGAAAAAATTATTTACGTTTAGAACCAGTATCCTTATCCATATCTAGTGAAGGTAATATTATCTACCCCCCTTTAGTTCCTTTTAGAATTAAATGAAATTAAGTATCTACAACAGTGCTCAGAACAGTATTTACTTGTAACATCACTTGAATCTTATAATGAGTTGTCTTCTTTTCCCATGGAAATGGCGACTGGAAGGATGAAGAAACAGTTTCTGATTTTATTCTCACCATTTTACACAGTCTCTGTAACATACAGACAGGTACTCAAAAAACGTTTGATTGGTTGGCTGCCTGGATAAACGGGGATTAGATGTACAAGAGCCTAGTCAAGGGGGGAACTAGGAATTATTTGGTAAATTTGATCAATTTATACATAGTATACATAAGGAGTCCTAAATATTGCTTTACTTCCTCCTCGAACATTTTATCGGTATTTCCAAAGCCAAAATTTTGACTTTTGCTGCATCATGTATTATATATATCAGTGTTTCTCAAACTTTCACCATATGAAAATAATATTCATTCAGCTCTCCTGATTTCACTCACCAGGCTGCTCAAGAGCAGAAGTAAAGGAAGAGAGAATTACTACTTTCCCAACTGCACCCAGGTTTTCTGTGAACCGAAGTGGTCACTGGTAACCCATCATGGCACACCAGTCTCACAAATGGGGCAGGAGGCTCTGACTACTCTCATTTGCCTAATATTACTTATTAAAATAACTTTAAATACTATTTCTAGTTAACCTTAAGTACTAATATCTATGAAATCACCGATATTATGATATATATTTCTGCTTAGTAGAAAACAACCTTAAGAATCTCAGTGGCTTAAAACAACACGGATTTATTCCTCACCCACACCACGTGTACTTTGAGGGCTGGAATGTTCTCCAGAGCTTCTGTTTCATGTTGTCCTCATTCAGGGACTGAGGGTGAAGAAGCTTCTTACATCTGGAAAGTACCTGGTCACTGTGTTAGTGGGAAGACACCACAATGGATTGCATGTTGGTTAGTAAAGGCTGTGCTCCAAGTTTATTGGACAGAGAGGTCTAATCGCCATGATAAACATTAGGGCTATGAGGAAACGCAATCCTGGGTCCTGACAGGAGGAAACGCAATCCTGGGTCCTGACAGGAGGAGACTGAAATACTGACAAACAGCTCTAATGGCTAATCTTCATTTCCTTTTGTTTTTCTTCTTGAAATATGATGGAGACCTTACCATAATGAGGTGTACATAAATAATTACAGATCAAAAATAAGAAAATCAGTTCTTTTATAAAAGATAATAATAGTGCTACTTTAGTCTTTATGTACAGAGACAGAGAAATATTGCAACTTTGCCATGAGCTCCGTGGCTATTTGTAATGTCAATATTTTATTTCGATTAGCAACTATCATTCACAAACTCTAAATTTTCAAAATCCTAAATGTGTTCAGAATAATTACGCATGGGGGTGCCTGGGTGGCACAGCGGTTGAGCGTCTGCCTTTGGCTCAGGGCGTGATCCCGGCGTTATGGGATCGAGCCCCACATCAGGCTCCTCCGCTATGAGCCTGCTTCTTCCTCTCTCCCACTCGCCCTGCTTGTGTTCCCTCTCTCGCTGGCTGTCTCTATCTCTGTCAAATAAATAAATAAAATCTTAAAAAAAAAAAAAGAAGAATTAAGCATGAAAGCATACACCCGTTTTCTAAAGATACTATAATTCCTTTAGCTGAGAGTAGCCTTGTGCAAGCAAAAGCTCGCTCTTGCTCCAATGCATTTCATTGAGCTACAGCATATCTCACAGTGGCAGATGCAGCTGCCCTATGGGCCCATGGTGGGCATAGCACAATCACAGCCCTTTCGCTGCTTTCGCCATGATACTGCCACCAGTCATCTGGTGATCCCACCTTGCAGAAGCAGCGTACTGTATCTAATTATCTAAAGTCAGAGTAGTCTGGTTAATAAAGTGTAGGTCGCCTGACAATGCCATATAGGTTAGAGGTAAACGCATAAATGCAATACCAATTTACTTAGAGGAAAAAATACTATAAATAGAAATGAGTCAGGGTAGTATCTATAATTTTTTTTAAGTATCCAAGTAGGGGCTGGCACAGCATCACATAGCAAAATATCCAGATATTTTATTGAATGTTTTGCTTTTCATTAGGATGTTTTAATGTTTCCCTGTCGCATTCTGTGGAAATTACATAAAAACAGCACATTCTGTATCCCACACACAGTGTCTGCACTGACAGGTGGCAGGTGGAAAGGCAACTCTAAAAGGAATGCGCCCCTGTATTTCTAAATGCCCTGTGGCATACCTTGATGATACACAGTATGATACAAGAAATGTGCCCTAAATCTTCAATATGGCAGCTGATTTCCATTCTTTACACAAAGCAGATAGGAAGCATGGAGACCTGATGGAACATGCATCCTTCAACCTGGTAAATGCAGCTCGATTAACCAAAATATTTTAAAACAGCCAATAATTTTAAAAGCATTGCTTGCCATTGCATAATTATTTAATAAACCATATAACATACAACTGTTATTCAGTCGCAGAGGCCCTCTTCATGCTGCACCATATGGCTAATGGCTTCGATCGCACATCACACCATACTGAGAATTCCTTCTCATCATACTGTATTGGCTACAGACTCAGTTTGTGGCTAATGTGTGTGTTACCCTTTCACTGCATGTTTATTTTATGAGATGGTGGCGTCTGTTTTGGTGTTGATTCTAAGATGATAAACTACTATTTTTAAAACTTAACTAGAAAATTGCCTCAATATTAATTTTCCAAGATGGATTTTTAAATATAATTTGTATCTTTTCCCCAGTTGTAACTCTAAATTCTGGCTTTTTGCATTTTGATAAATGTCAATAATGGAAGGCTACATTTATTATAGTGTCTCTGGTAGATGTAAAATTCTAAATTAAGTTATCTATGGGCATCATTTGAAAACATTTAGCTGGTAGATTTCTTCTCTGTATCTACTACAGGGCAAGAGCAAGGCTCCGGGAGTCCCAAATAATTGAATTCCAGAGACTGTCTTCCACATCCAGTCTTCTAGAGCACCTCAGTGAGCCTCTCACAGCAGCTTCTTACCGAACATCAGCACATGTTGGGATATCCCAGATAAGGGTCTTTGGTGTACTGTTTTCTAAATGAACACTAATTGAGTAATACATATTTTTGCTTTTGAAAACAGAATAAGGAAAAATGTGAGATTGAAATATTGCAAAAGTAACCTCAATTTTCAAAACTAATACCAAATATGTGGTCAATTTATTCAGATTTAACAAGCAGCTGAAATGATTTTTTTTTTTTTTAACTTTCCAGACCAGATGTTTTGGCACTGGTCTTGTGCTCTAAAACGATTTGGATGGGAGGGATGAAATTCTCCCTGGGTCTAAGTAGACTAGCTAGCTCATCTGAACAAAAAACTCAAAGTCAAAAGCACATTAGCAGCACCACTCTCATCTTGCCTGGAAATAAAAGGAAATGTGAGAAAATACATTTTGTCTCATTTTGGGTTTTTTAAAATACATAGTTGCAATTTCACATTAAGAAAGCCCATTTCTGGTTGACAAATTTTCTGTTTCTAAACATTAGGAATGTTGCAAGTTAGGGAAAAAATGTTTACCCTCTTTGAATTTAATCAAATTTGTTGATGGCAGAAATTAGCATGACTGGTGCTTAGCAGAAAATCAAGATGATTACTCCTAACATATCCCAGCTTTGAAGAACCCAACGTGTTCATTTTGTATTTCAGCCAACATAATTTTATAACAGTTTGGCTTCTACTATATTTCAAGGATGAGCAGAATAAATGAATAAGTTTTCCTTGCTCAAAGAGGAATCATTTAACGATAATCATTTAAACTGCTTTAGTTTGGGAAATAAGCATCCTATTCATAAAAAGTCATATATAAAACCATGGAATTAGATGGACAAAGGCCTATCAGATCAGAAAGCAAAATAATGCCAGTATAATTTTCTTAGATTCAACAGAGCATTCTTACTTTGTTGGGCCATCTAATTGCTGGGTAAAATAACATGTATTTTTAGGTTGTTTTATATTCAATCTTAAAACTCAAATGTATCTGATTTTACAAGCAGGACTCCAAATGAATCTTGGTTCACTTCCAGTTATAACACCTCAGAAAGACTTTGGAATTAATAGCTCAGTTAATTTTAAACTGTATTTTAAAAAAGAGTAAAAATCACAGACAGTACCAATATCACCCAACAATGCAAACCACCAATTAAAGCACTTAACTTCTTTCATACCTTATTCAACCTATTTCTACGTGACTCCTGCTACAAAAAAATAGATATGTAGTCTAAATAATTTATTTTCAAATACAACCAGCTTTGTTAGAACATGTTCTACCTAATTTGTGGATGGGCAGTGGGGACATGATTTAAGATTATGATCCTCTATTTTTATGAAACTTTGCTGCTCCCTCTTCATCTATTTTTTCTTTCTTTCTAGGTAGTCAATGATGAGAAACAAAATGTTTAAAGGTTGTCTTTATTAGGTGTCAACTTCTTCCCTGGTTCTTTGCTTGAAGGAATGAAGGAAGTCTTTGGTTTTTCTCTCCTCTCCTTCCCCCAGCAACAAGAGAACTTGCAAAAAATCACATAGTAACACATAAAAGAAAGGTTTGGGTGACTTGTCATCAGGAATGATCTGTTTGCTCTAATTCCTTGGCTTTACGGAGACTGAAGATGAAATTTCCATGACTAGAGAAGCACCCCAGCTGATTTAACTCCCATGAGTCCCTACCACTGGGCTACTGCCTAAAATGTGCAAGGACTGGCTTATTGGCACCATATAATTTCATTATGCCCAATCCTATAGAGATGCCGGGTGTGCAAGGGCACCAGGATGCCCATACTAAATCAGTTGTTTCAATGCAGCTAATAGTACCCTAGTGTCCAGGAAGCATCAATTCACTTCACATGAGTGAACAGTCTACTTCCAGATAGCAGTTTACCCAGCCAGGCTCACCATGGGATTGGCCCATCATTAGTAAGGCTTTTGCCTTAGTTCACTTCCACAATGGGTCCTGCCTTTGATGCACCATTTTCATAGTCATTGCTTTATGGTTTGGTGCATTGATATCGAGATCTTTTTTTTCCTTTTAACTAGATATAAAATTAGACTCATTTCAGTGAGAAAATCCATCCATCTGTAACACAGGGCAAATTTCTAACCATTCAGTTGCTTCTGATTCTTCTCCAAGGTTCCTCAGGCATTTCCAGTAAATGACACCCGGGAAAAGAATAGGTCCAACATGCTAAACTCACCACTGTCTACTGTACACAAACTCACACAAAGAAAAAACTACTGAGCTTTAATTGCTTGTTAATAAGTTTTTTTTAATTGACCTACTCTAGTTTGGTGTATTCTGTGTTATCTTTTGCTTGTTTTATCCAGAGGCCATGCTGTGATATTGCCTCAATGAACCAAAGACAGGGAAATACACAGCCTGGATATGTGTAAACTAAAACAGTTGGCATTTCTCTCTCCTGACGGTTTTTGTTCTTTCTAAACCTACTAAGAAATTTTTGAAAAAGACTCTAGGAAAAGCAAAGTAAGAAAACCTACTACTTCAGAGGATCTCACATACCCACATTTCTTCACTTATTCATGTAATTAAAATATTTTATTTCTACATTTTAACAATGTTTATATTCAAATGTACACTTTCCAATGATATTTTGAATAAAAATTGGTTTTTAATCTTTGTTAGTGTTTTAGAGAAAATTAGATTTTCTTAGGAGCAGACATCCAAGCCAACAGGTTAAAACAATATAAACACACAAATTCTGCAGTGGGCCTTAAACTTAGAAAAATGACATTTTCTGTCCACTTCAATTAGAGAAAATATTTTGTGTAGTAAAGTACTCTGCCAGGTAATGTACCATGTTTTGTATTTGAGTTTGCACTATATTTTGTCTACTAGCATACAGCTGTGATTATATCTACAGCAGACATTCATTCTTTGAGAGATGTATTTGCAAGGACAGTATGAAATGGGGAAAATGCAAAATCTGTCTGAGATAGGGACGATACCCAACTGTGAGGAACGTGAGAATGGAAATATATGAGGTGTGACAATAAAGTAATAAAACTAATTTCCTTGTGTGGTTCATAAACTAGCTCTAGAGTCAATTCTATGAATGGAGTTCCAAAAATGCTCTGAGCAGTGGCAACCCTATGGAAATCAGTTTATCAGCTTCCTATGTCTAGTGCTAAAAGGTACAGCACACATTTGGGTGTTAACTTTTCTGTATGTTTGTAAAAACATATGTGCCCTTAAAAGTCTTACTCTGTTAAGTCCTTTGGATCTAGTTTTTTCTGAAATTGCATGACAAACTCATTATAAAGTTCTTTAAAATACTTGAAAAAAATTTAAGGCTCCAAATATTTTCCACACAATCGTTCACACTGTGTATAGCATGGTATCTTCTGGTAAGGTGAGGTTGCATAAAAGGCTATACTTGTTTTATTTATCTCAACTGAATTATCAGGAGTATGAATAGTCATTTTCTGTGAAACATTTTAAGCAATGTGAGAAGGAAATGTAACAGGATCCATCAAGAAGTATCAATGGGCCAAGGAGAATCCCAATATGCAATAAGATTTTCAGAAAAGAACTACAGATGAGGAAAAAGAAAACAACATTGCTCTTCCTGATTACTATTTGCGTTCCAAAGTGACTTCAAATGAATTGTGTATTAAAAATTCAAAGTAAATTTTGCAGCTCTGTTGAATCTTAAGAGCTAAATCTTAAAATTTAATTGATTCTAAGAAAGGAAGTATATATTGTACGATTTATCAGAAGCAGAAGCTGGGCCTTATTCAATTCTCTTTACATTTGATAAAAGTACTTTATGAAATTATTTCTACACCTAAAGATAAATATTTCCCCCAAATTCTTCACATTAATTGCTGATAGTCTCATTCACAAATTGTCCTTTAAATCCAGAAGAGCATCAAATAATTTAGAAAACAAGTAAGAAAGAGCTTTTGCTCATATCTAATTTCAATAAGAGAATCCTTTCCTAATCATTACCAATGTCAGTTAAGGACCAGAATTGATTAAGTCAAGGCCAACGTGTTTGATGCATCATGTCAGAGATGGAAGAAACATTTCAAGTTATAAACCCCTACTTTTCAAGTAAGAGAATCCAGACCCAGAGAAATAAACTGATTCACTCAACATCCCACAAGTCAGTGGCAGAGTCCAAATTAAAATCCAGGATTATAAGCATCCGGTGACCAATAAGAGTCTATTCTGCTTTTGTGAACTAGTAACATTTATCAAAGTCCAGCTCCTCCTCTCTGGAAGGAGCAGTTGGTCATGACCAACTGCAAAGCCTTCTGGCCATTGATCAGTCTAATTACAAAATGATTTGGCTATGATCCCCACAAGTACTGGCATATGGCCTGAAATGGTGCTACCAAAACCCAGCCCACTGTGTTTGGCACTGCACAAAGATGCCTGACAAAGTGGGTGAAGGTGAGCTGAAATTCAACCTATGCTCTATGTGTGATGCTGGTTCATTTCATGCATCAAGTTGGCTTAGCCATGGTGCCCAAATATTTGGTCAAACACTATTCTGTATGTTTCTGTGCAGGTGTTTTATTGAATAAGATTAACATTTAAATCAGAGGATTTTGAGTAAAGCGGATTACCCTTCATAACGTCAGTGGGTCTCATCCAATCAGTTGGGATCTTAATAGAACAGACTGACCACACCCCAAAGGAAGAAATTCTGCCAGCAGACTGCCTTTGGACCTGAACTGCAATTTGTCCCTGAGTTTCCAGCCTACCAGCCTGCCACATCAAATTCTGGACTCACCCATGCCTTTTACACCGGTGTGAACTAGTTCCTTAAAGTAAATCTATCTACCACATATATACATCCTGTTGGTCCTGTTTCTTTGGAAAACTCTAATACACTCAGCTCGCCAGTCTAGGTGGAAGAGACTCTTTTTTCTAAACCTCATAAAGGTAATATATGGGCTACCAAAGGCCTATCTCTCCTTCACTGTCATTTATTTTTTACCCAATAACTAATAGTAAACTAAACATTCAGGATTTATCCAAGGTAGTTCCTTAGAATGGATTTTTAAAATACTAAAGGAAACTTGAAACATACACTTGAAAGATGCCTTGAAGACTCAGAATCACCTAGTAGACAAGATTAGAAAAGAAGAATCTAGAAGGTACCATCAGATGGTAAATTCCCAATTTACCTCTTCCATTCTGGGGTTTTGAAATATGCTTTTTCCTCCCCTCCTCACCCTGGCCTCTCTTGCAGATTGCTCTGTTCCCTACAGTCCTGATACCTGTATGAACCCTATATAGATAATTCCGTTTGCTGTTCTATTCCTTGACAGTATTTTAATTCTGAATAGCTCAGTTAAAACGGCTAAACAGAAAGGTCCTAGTTTCTTCTCTTGACAAATTTAGGCTTTAGGGCATTGAAATTTGATATGTATTTATTAACTCATACTACCCTAGCTTACTTTCTATAATTGTTCAATAAATTATTAATATTAATTGATTAGCAATTGAAGCATGTTCCAATTCTGTAAAAGTAAAGTATAGAGTTAAGTAGGATCTTGAACCATTTGCTCTTTCTGTTTTGCAGCATAGTTGATATAAAATATTTTCCTGTCAAAAATGATACCTATCAAAATTATTTTAACTCAGTAAAAATGAGATAGTTACATTCTACTAATCAGTGTGATAAAAAGGGGAACTTCACAAGTATAATTATGATAAAAATTCTAATGAATAATTCCAAGGGAGAAGATACATATTAAGGCATACACTGGCAGAAGGCAGTCTAGAATATGCAATACTGTACATGAATTTGGGGGGGGGAGTATATTTTAGACAAGAAACCAAACCATGTTTGATTTTTTATCACTTGTTTTATTTTCTATATCACGAATATAAAAATATTCTCACAGATACATATTTTTTTAAATTTTAAAGGTCTTTCCAAGATATTATATGTAGTAAGATTTGGGTACAGTTTGATTTACTGGTAGAAGAGTGATTGGAGAAAGGAAGAAGGGAGAGAATTTTTTACACAAAACTTCTCTAGTGAAAGACGTAGATTACCCACATTTAGTGGAACACCACCAGCTCTTGCTCCTTTCTTAAACGTTTCCAAACTGCTTGGACCCCCGACTTTTGACTGCAGTACAATTCAAGGTTATCTACTATCTTATTTTGGGGTTCATGCCTTCACCTGACTGTTACATTTCTATGCACATAACCTTATCATATCACTAAATTCTAAACTTTTTCAGGGAAGGAATTGTGTTTCTAAGAATTCTTTCTAGGAGTGCCTGGGTGGCACAGTTGGTTAAGCATCCAACTCTGGATTTCAGCTCAGGTCAGGATCTCAGGGCTGTGAGATCAAGCCCTGCATCAGGCTCTGCACTGGGCATGGAGCCTACTTAAGATTCTCTCTGCTCCTTTTCCCTCTGCCTCTCCCCCCACTCACATGCTTGTGCACTCTCTCTCTCTCTCAAATAAATAAATAAATAAATTTTTTTTAAAGAATCCTTTCTATCTTGCACATGGCACCTTCTAATTGAACTGTCAATAGCTGAGGACCTCTATTTTCTTTCTGGGCAATGTTGGCCTTATAAGATGAGATGAGCTTTCTGTTTTGAAGAGTAATGTAGACAATGAGTAATTTAAATTGGATTTGGTTAAGCTAACAAAGAATCCATACTTGGTCTTCCAGAACCAGTTAAGCTTGCCAAATTGAGCTGTGATGATAAAAAATCCAATAAGCTGATATCACCTCTATTCACCCTCCTCATGCCTCTTTGGTAGCAAGGAACTAGAGCTGTTACAGATCAAACTTAGAAGAAATTAGCAATAGCAAACAGATTTTTTTTAACCTCTGCCATCTAGCAGTACATATTCAGTTTTGAATGTTTATCTTAATGACTTTCACTTTGTAATAGCATTTCACAATCAGTCCTCTGTATGTAACCTTTAGCTGCCACCCTCAGATCTTGAATCTTCATTTAAATTAGCTTTTCTACCAGTTGCTTCTCTATACACAATGAGACAGAAGAAAGAGAAATTAAGGAATTGATCCCATTTACAATTGTACAAAAACCATAAGATACCTAGGAATAAACCTAACCGAAGAGGTAAATGATATGTACCCTAAAAACTATAGAACACTTATGAAAGAAATTGAGGAAGACACAAAGAAATGGGAAAACATTCCATGCTTATGGATTGGAAGAATAAATACTGTTAAAATGTCTATGCTACCCAGAGCAATCTACACATTCAGTGCAATCTCTATCAAAATACCATTGACATTTTTCACAGAGCTGGAATGAATAATCCTAAGATTTGTATAGAACCAGAAAAGAACCAGAATAACCAGAGGAATGTTGAAAAAGAAAACCAAAACTGGTGGTGTCACAATCCTCGACTTCAAGCTCTATTACAAAGCTGTAATCATCAAGAGAGTGTGGTACTGGCACAAAAATGGACACAAAGATTCATGGAACAGAATAGAAAACCCAGAAATGGACCCTCAACTCTACGGTCAATTAATCTTCAACAAAACAGGAAAGAATATCCAATTGAAAAAGGACAGTCTCTTCAACAAATGGTTTGGTGAATAGAGGTGATATCAGCTTATTGGATTTTTTATCATCACAGCTCAAAATTGGACAGCCACATGTAGAAGAATGAAATGGACCATCTTCTTACACCATATACAAAGATAAACTCAAAATGAATGAAAGACCTAAATGTGAGACAGAAATCCATCAAAATCCTAGAGGAGAACATAGGCAGCAACCTCTGTGACCCTGACCACAGAAACTCTCACTAGACACATCTCCAAAGTCAAGTTGAAACAAGGAAAAATGAACTATTGGGACTTGAACTATTGGGATCAAGATAAAAAGCTTCTGCACAGCAAAGGAAACAGTCAACAAAACTAAAAGGCAACCTATGGAATGGGAGAAGATATTTGCAAATGATGTATCAGATAAAGGGCTAACATCCAAGATCTATAAAGAACTTCTCAAACTCAATACCCAGAAAACAAATAATCCAGTCAAGAAATGGGCAGAAGACAGGCATTTCTCCAAAGAATACATACAAATGGCCAACAGACACATAAAAAAATGCTCAACATCACTTGGCATCAGGGCAATACAAATCAAAACCACAATGAGATACCACCTCACACCAGTAAGAATGGCTAAAATTAACAAGTCAGGAAACAACAGATGTTGGCAAGGATGCAGAGAAAGGGCAACCGTCTTTACTGTTGGTCGGAATGCAAGCTGGTATAGCCACTCTGGAAAACAGTATAGAGGTTTCTCTAGAAGTTAAAAGTAGAACTACCCTACAACCCAGCAATTACACCACTAGATACTTACCCCAAAGGTACAAATGTAGTGATCCGAAGAGGTACCTGCACCCCAGTGTTAATAGCAGCAATGTCCACAATAGCCAAAATGTGGAAAGAATACAAATGGCTAACAGACACATGAAAAAATGTTCAAAATCATTAGCCATCAGGGAAATTCAAATCAAAACCACACTAAGATACCACCTTATGCCAGTTAGAATGGCAAAATTTGACAAGGCAAGAAACAACAATTGTTGGAGAGGATGTGGAGAAAGGGGATCCCTCCTACATTGTTGGTGGGAATGCAAGTTGGTACAGCCACTCTGGAAAACAGTGTGGAGGTCCCTTAAGAAGTTAAAAATTGAGCTACCCTATGACCCAGCCATTGCACTACTGGGTATTTACCCCAAAGATACAGACGTAGTGAAGAGAAGGGCCATATGCACCCCAATGTTCATAGCAGCAATGTCCACAATAGCTAAATCGTGGAAGGAACTGAGATGCCCTTCAAAAGATGACTGGATTAAGAAGTTATGGTCCATATATACAATGGAATATTACTTAGCTATCAGAAAGAACGAGTTCTCAACATTTGCTGCAACATGGACGGCACTGGAGGAGATAATGCTAAGTGAAATAAGTCAAGGAGAGAAAGACAAATATCATATGATTTCTCTCATCTATGGAACATAAGAAATAGGATGATCGGTAGGGGAAGAAAGGGATAAAGAAAGGGGGGGTAATCAGAAGGGGGAATGAAACATGAGAGACTATGGACTATGAGAAACAAACTGAGGGCCTCAGAGGGAGGGGGTGGGGGAATGGGATAGACCGGTGATGGGTAGTAAGGAGGGCACGTATTGCATGGTGCACTGGGTGTTATACGCAACTAATGAATCATCGAACCTTACATCAGAAACCGGGGATGTACTGTATGGTGACTAACATAATATAATAAAAAATCATTTTAAAAAAATGTGGAAAGAGTCCAGATGTCCATCAACAGATGAATGGATAAAGAAGAAGTGGTATATATACAATGGAATTTTACTCAGCCATCAGAAAGGATGAATACTTACCATTTACACTGATGTGGATAGAACTGGAGGGTATTATGCTGAACAAAATAAGTCGGTCAGAGAAAGGCAATTATTGTATGGTTTCACTCATATGTGGAATATAAGAAAGAGTGCAGAAGATAATAGGGGAAGGGAGGGAAAACTGAAGGGTAAGTAATCAGAGAGGGAAACAAACCATTAGAGATTCTTAAATAGAGGAAACAAACAGGGTTGCTGGAGAAGAGGTGGGTGGAGGGATGGGGTAATTGGGTGATGGGCATTAAAGAGGGCATGTGATATGATGAGTGCTGGGTGTTATATGCAATAGATGAATTATTGAACTCCATATCTGAAACTAATGATGCACTATATGTTGGCTAATTAAATTAAAATTTTCAAAAATGAGCTTTTCTACATCTTCATTTTATAAATGAAAAAACAACTGACCATAAAGGGACCCACTCTTATTCAAAAATATTGTGATACAAACTTTTTTTGAAATTTAAATTGCTGTTTTGTTCCCATAGGGTTTGTTAGATTTGTATTCCTTATCTATAAGTCTTAATCAGGGTAGAAAGGATTATTCCCCCGATTCACTTATGATTCATTCATGTATTTATTTTTTTTTAATTTATTAAACATAAACTCTGTCCCAAGTACCATGCTACCTTTGAGGAGATAACTATAAACAAGCTAGTTAGCCCCAGTCCCCATGGGACTATGAACAAAAGTGATAAATTTGATAAACAGTGATATATCAGCTTTGGAGCCTTATAAAAAGAAACCTTCTGGGACACCTGGGTGGCTCAGTCAATTAAGCATCTTCCTTCAGCTCAGGTCATGATTCCAGGGTCCTGGGATAGAGTCCTGCATTGGGCTCCTTGCTCAGCAGGGAGCCTGCTTCTCCCTCTGCCTGCCATTCCCCGTGCTTGTGTACACACACTCTCCCCCACCCTGAAAAATAAATAAAATCTTCTAAAAAAAAAAAAAAAGAAGACGAAGAAAGAAACCTTCTAAGGCCATAACATATGCAAAAATTAATTAAATAAGATACTTAGAATTAAATTCACACAGTTTTAATGAACATGAAAGCTGAACGGAATGGACATTAGAAAAAGAGATTTTGAAGTTCCTCTCAGAAAAAATACCTAGTCATAGTACTTCATGACAGAACCAGTACTAAGATTCTTCTTTTCTGATAGGTTCATCACTTTATTAAATGGGACAAGGATAAAGCCTAGAATAGTATCTACTCAAACACAGTTCAGTCATAAACATTCCATTTCTCCCTTTTCTACCTCCTTTCCTGACTTACTCCAGTGCTCTGCCTTGACTGAAAAGAATAAACCACAGACAAGACAAAGAAACTAAGAGCAGTATTATTATTACCTGTGGCTCAAATCAAAAAAGACTTGTCCCAGAAGTCCTGCATGATTTGGAGATTTCTTTTACTTGATTTTTTTCACTTTGTATTCGTTGAAAGAGGAAACATGTTAGCATCTCTCAAAGAAGAAATTTCAACCATAAAAAAAAAAAAAGAATTGAGAAGAAAAGAGTTATACTTTCCTCTCTGAATCATACATCTGAAACAATTCTAGGAAATAACTAGTCTCCCCAGCATTGCTCAAGAAAATTATTAACCAAGTTTAAATAAAGACTGCTGCTATTCACTGCTGCTATCCAAAGTCACTCCTTGCAATTCACAAGTCCACGTCTATAGAAAGACCCCCTGTCCATTGGAAGGGCCCCAAACTGCCTCTCAAAATAAGCTTTCTGTATGCCTATATTTTAAGTCAGAACATTTTAACCACACACTCAGACTTAAGGCAAATATGTTATTCTGGCTTTATGTGAGGCAGTAAGACACAACAAAACAGAAGTTGATTTGATGTGCACAGATTCACAACCTATGGTTTACCCCGCAACAGAAATCTAAATACATGTCTTCGTAAAATTCCATTAAGTGTAGCCAAAACCTAGGGCAGAAACCTGTTATTAAAAGGACATAATTACATTTACAGCTTAAAGGGAAGTTGTAAACACTTTGCAACCTCTAAGTTAATAATTCTGTTGACAAAATGGTATGAGTGGTTTTTATCTATGGGTACTTTTTTATCGTGGCAAAGGACTTAAAACTGTTAAAGTAAATTTTATGTTAAATGTATAGTAGGGTTAACTATATGTATATTGTTGTGCAACAGACAACCTAGAACTTTTTCATTTTGCAAAACTGAAACACTATATCCATTGAACAACTTCCTTCTCCCTCTTCCTCCAATCCCTGGAAACACCACTCTATTTTCTGTTTCTGAGTCTATAAACACTTTAGGTACCACCTATAGATGTAATTGTGTAATTGTTATCTTTTTGTGACTGGTTTATTTCACTTAGGATAATGTCAAGTTTCATCCATGTTGTAGTATATGACAGAATTTCCTTCTTTTTTAAAGCCGAATATTGTGATGGTTAATACACACACACACACACACACACACACACACACACACACACACACATTTTCTTCATCCATTCATCTGTAACATACATTTAGGTTGCTTCCACCTTTTGGCTCTTATGAATAATGCTGCAATAAACAATGACCATGGCTATGCAAATATCTCTTCATGACCCTGTTTTCAATTCTTGTGGATATATACCCAGAAGTGGGTTTGCTGGATCATATGGCAATGCTACTTTTTTAAGTTTTTCAGAAACCTGCATAGAATTTTTCAGTGACTGCCTCATTTCACATCCCCATCAACAATGCACAGAGTTCCAAAAAACTGAAAGCCTCCCAGTAGGCTGGTGGAAATGTAAGACAGTACAGCCACTTCAGAAGAGTCCAGCAATTTCTTAAACAGTTAAACATAAACTTACCATATATGTGTCACCAACTCTACTCCTACATATTAGCATGAGAAATGAAAGCATGTGTCCAAGGACTTGCATGTAAATGTGACAGAAGCATATTCATAATAGTCCTAAACTGGAAAAAATATCCAAATGTCCACCCACTATGGAATAGATAAACAAAATATGATATATTTATGCGATGAAATACTATTAAACAATAAAAAGTAACCAACCAACAATATATTCTACAACATCAAGGAACCCCAAAAACATGATGTTAAGTGAAAGAATTCTGACACAAAAGACCACATATTTGTGAAATTGCCAGAAAAAACAAATCTATATACAAGGATAGCATATCACTAATTGCCTACGGCTGGATACAAGGATTGATCACAAAGGTCCCTAAGGGAACTTTTAAGAGTGATGCAAATATTCTAAGACTGGACTGTGGTGACAGTTGCTCAATTCTATGAATTGGTGAAAAATTGTTAAGTTTTACACTTATGGGTAAATCTTATGGCATGTAAATGAAGTGTTTGGGGTTTTTTTCTTTCTTTTTTTCTTTTTGTTTATAGCAGCAATGTTCACAATAGCCAAACTATGGAAAGAGCCCAAATGTCCAACAACAGATGAATCAATAAAGAAGATGTGTATACACACACACACACACACACACACACACACACACACACACACAATGGAATATTATGCAGCCATCAAAAAAGTGAAATCTTGCCGTTTGCAATGTAGATGGAACCTAGAGGGTATTATGCTAAGTGAAATAAGTCAATCAGAGAAAGACAATTATCATATGATCTCACTGATATGTGGAACTTAAGAAATAAGGCATATCATAGGGGAAGAGAGGAAAAAATGAAATGACGAAACCGGAGAGGGAAACAAATCATAAGAGACTCTTAATCTCAGGAAACAAACTGAGGGTTGCTGGAGAGGAGGGGGATGGAAGGATGGGGTGACTGGTGATGGACACTGGGGAGGGTATGTGTTGTGGTGAGTGCTGTGTATTGTGTAAGACTGATGAATCACAGACCTGTACCCCTGAAACAAATAATACATTACAAGTTAGTAATAAAAAAAATAATAAAAAGGAAAAGAAAAGACGTATGACTATTTTAATATTGTCTTCCTCTCCATAAAAATAGGATGGAGTTCTTTCCATTTTCTTTTAATCTTCTTTACTTTCAGCAATATTTTACAATTTTCAGAGTACAAGTCTCTCACCTCTTGGTTAAGCTTATTTCTACATATTTTATTATTTTTTGATGCTATTGTAAATGGGATTGTTTTAATTTTCTCTTCAGATTGTTTATTGTTAGTGTATAAACACAAATGATTTTTTCAAGTTGATTTTGTGTCCTGTAATTTCATTTAATTTGTATATTTGTTCTAACAGTTTTTTTGTAATTTTTAGAGATTTTATACATAATAGCATGCCATCTGAAAATATATCATTTTACTTTTTCCTTTCCAACTTAAATGCTTATTATTTATTTTTCTTGCCTAATTGCTCTGGCTTGTACTTCTAATACAATGTTGAATAGAAGTGGTAAGAGTGGGCATCTTTGCTTTTTTTAAATTTTAGAGGGACAGATTTCAGTTTCTAACCAGTGAATAGGATGTTAGCTGTAGGCTTCCTAAATATGATTTTTGTTATGTTGATGAAATTTCTTCTGTTCCTAGTTTGTTGAGTGATTTTATAGGCACACCTCAGTTCATTGTGTTTCACTTTATAGCACTTCACAAATACTGCATTTTTTACGAATTGAAGATTTGTGGCCAGCCTGCCTTGAGCACGTCTATCAGTGCCATTTTCCCACACCATTTACTCACTTTGTCACATTTTGGTAATTCTCACAATATTTCAAATTGTTTATGGTTATTATATTTGTCATGGTGATCTGTGAACAGCGCCTTTGATGTTACTCTTATAATTGTTTTGGGTGACCATGATCCACCCGTATAATATAATGAGCTTAATTAATAAATATTGTGTGTGTTCTGACTGCTCCACTGACCAGCCATTCCTCCACCTCTCTCCTTCTCTTCAGGCCTCTCTATTCCCCGAAACACAACAATATTGAAATTAAGCCAATTAATAATGCTATGATTGCTTCTAAGTGTTTAAGTGAAAGGAAAATTCACGTCTTTCACTTTAAATCAAAAGCCAGAAATGATTAAGCTTACTGAGGAAGGCTTGTTAAAACCTTAGATAGGCCAAAACATGAGGTCTCTCACACCAGTTAGCCAAGTTGTAAATGCAAAGGAAAAATCTTTGTAGGGAATTAAAAGTGCCATTCCAGTGACTGCACAAATGATGACAAAGAGCAACAGCCTTATTTCTAATGCGGACAACATTTTAGTGCTCTGGATACAAGATTAAACCAGTCACATTTTTTAAGCTAAAGCTTAATCCGGAACAAGACCCTAACTCTCTTCAGTTCTATGAAGAGAGGTAGGTGAGGAAGCTGCAGAAGAAAAGTTTGCAGCTAGAATAGGTTGGTTCGTGAAGTTTAAGGAAAGAAGCCATCTCCATAACATAGAAGTGTAAGACGAAGCAACAGGTGCTGATGTAGAAGCTGCAGCAAGTTATCCAGAAGATCCAGCTCAGATAATAAAGGTGGCCACACTAAACAACAGATTTTCAATGTAGACAAAAGAGTCTTTTATTAGAAGATGCCATCTAGGACTTTCACAGCTAGAGAAGAGAAGTCAATGACTGGCACCAAAGCTTTAGAGGACAAGCTGACTCTCTTGTTAGGGGTTAATTCAGATGGTGACTTTAAGTGGAGCCCAATGCTCAGTTACCATTCTGAAAACCCCAGGGCCCTTAAGAATTTTGCTAAATCTACTCTGCCTGTGCTCTATAAATGGAGAAACAAAGCCCGGATGACAGCACATCTGTTTACAATATGGTTTACTGAATATCTTTGTTGAGACCTACTGCTCAGAAAAAAAAAATTCTTTCAAAATATTATTGCTCTTTGACAATGCACCTGGTCACCCAGGAGCTTTTTTGTTGTGGTTTCAAGTTTTTACTTAAATTCTCTAGTTAACATATAGTGTAATATTGGTTTCAGGAGTAGAATTTAGTAATTCGTCACTTACATTTAACACTCACTGCTCATCACAAGTGCCCTCCTTCATGTCCATCACCCATTTAGCCCATCCTCTGCCCACCTCCCCTCCATCAACCCTCAGTTTGTTCCCTATAGTTTAGAGTCTCTTATGGTTTGCTTCCCTCTCTCCCTTTTCACCCTTCCCCTAAGTTCATCTGTCTTGTTTCTTAAATTCTACTTATGAGTGAAATCATATGGCATTTGTCTTCCTCTGACTGATGAGTTTCACTTAGCATAATACACTCTAGCTCCAATGAAGACATACAATGAGATGAATGTTGTTTCCATGCCTGCTAACATATCCACTCTGCAGCCCATGGATGAAGGAGTAATTTCCACTTTTAAGCCTTATTTAAAAAATACCTTGTGTAAGGTTGTAGCTGCCATAGATAGTAATTCCTCTGATGGATCTTGGTAAAGGAAATTTAAAAACTCCTGGAAAGGATGCATCATTGTAGCTGCAATTAAGCACTTTCATGATTCTGGGGAAGAGATCAAAATATCAATAAGAAGAGTTTGGAAGAATTTGATTCTAACTCTCATGGACGACTCTGAAGGGTTCAAGACTTCAGTCGAGGAAATAACTGCAGATGCAAACAACCAGAGAACTAGAATTAGAAGTGTATCCTGAAGGTGTGACTGAATTGCTGCTATCTCATGATAAAACATTAAAGAATGAGGAGCTGCTTCTTATGGATGAGCAAAGGAAGTGGTTTCTTGCAATAGAATCTACTCCTGGTGAAGATGGTGTGTAAATTGTTGAAGTAACAAAAGATTTAGAAAATTACATAAACCTAGCTGATAATGCAACAACAGGGTTTGAGAAAATTGACTCCAACTTTGAAAGAAGTTCTATTGTGGGTATAATGCTATCAAAGAGCAACACATGCTACAGGAAAATCATTTATGAAAGGAAGAGTCAAACAATGCAGCAAACTTCACAGTCATCTTATTTTTAAAAATTGCCACAGCCACCCCAGTCTTCAGCAACCATCACCCTGACCAGTCAGCAGCCATCCACATTGAGGCAAGACCCTCCACCAGCAAAAGGATTATGATTCACTGAAAGTTCAAACGATGATTGGCATTTCAACCTTAAAGTATTTTTAAGATATATACATCGCTTTTTTAGAAATATTGCATACTTAATAAACTACAGTATAGTATAAACATAAGTTGTATATGCACCAGAAAAGCAAAAAATTTGACTTGCTTTATTGTGATATTTGTTTTATTGTGGTGGTCTGGAAGCAAACCCACAGTATTTCCAAAGTATGCCTGTACTATGAAAGAATGTTGAATTTTGTCAAATGCTTGTTCTGCAGCAATTAAGATGAACATGTGGTATTGTCCTTCATTCTTTAATGTGGTGTATTACATTGATGATTTTCATATGTTCAATAATCCTTACATTCCAGAAAGAAATCCCACTTTGTCACAGTGTATAATCCTTTTAATATGTTGTTGAATTCAATTAGCTAGTATTTTGTTGAGGATTTTTGCATCTATGCTCATCGGAGATATTGACCTGCAATTTTCTTTTCTTGTAGTATCTTTGTCTGATTTTGGTATCAGGTAATGCTGGCCTCATAAAAAAGCATTTGGAAGTGTTCCCTCTGCTTAAATTTTTTGGAATAATTTGAGAGAGATTGATGTTAGTTCTTTAAATGTTTGGTATAATACATCAGTGAAGCCATCCAGTCCTAGCATTGCTTTCCTAGGAGTTTTTGGTTACTGATTCAATCTCCTTACTAATTAGAGATTTTCTATTTCTTCATGATTCAGTCTTAAATTGTATGCTTCTAGAACTTAATCTATTCCTTTTAGGTTCTCCCATGTGTTGACATATAATTTTTCATGGTAGTCTCATGATCATATTCATTTCTGTGGCATCAGTTGTAATGCCTTTTATTACTATTTTTTGTTATTTGAGTCTTCTTTTTTGTTTTAGCTAATCTACCTAAGGAATTTATCAATTTCATTGGTCTTTTCAAAAAACCAACTCTTGTTGATTTCTTCTCCAATCTTTATTGCTTTCTTCCTTCTGCTAATGCTGGATTTAGTTTGTTCTTTTTCTAGCTCCTTGAAGTGCAAAGCTAGATACTTATTTGCAATCTTTTTTTTTTAATGGAAGCATTTACCACTATTAATTTCCCTCTTACTACTGCTTTTGGTGCCTCTGATAAGTTTGTGTATGTTGTCTTTCCATTTTCATTAATCTCGGGCCATTTTTTAATTTCTTTTATGATTTCTGCTTTCATTCATTGGTTTATCAAAAATGTATTGTTGGGAAGCACCTGAGTGGCTCAGTAGGTTGTGTCTGCCTTCAGCTCAGGTCATGATCCCAGGGTCGTGGAATATGTATACCCATATATATACCATAAGAAAACTTTAGACCAATATTCCTGATCAACATAAATACAAAATTCTCAACAAAATATTAGCAAGTGGAATTCAAGAATACATTAGGAGTATTATATGCAATAGCTAAGTGGAATTAATTCCTGAGATGCAGGGATAGTTCAACATATGAAAATCAATAAATGTAATAATATCACAAAAATAAAATGAAAGATAAAAATCACATCTTAATAGATGCAGAAAAACATTCAACAAAATACAGCATCCTTTCATGATAATAAGAAGGAACATAATTCCACTAATAAAAAGCATATACAACAAACCCACAGCTAACATTATACTTAATGGAGGAAAATTGAAAGCACTTCCTCTACAATCAGGAACAAGGGAAGGATGTTCATTCTCACCACTCCTATTCAATATAGTACTGGAAGTCCTAGCTAAAGCAATTAGGAAAGGTAAAGAAAGAAAAGGCACCCAAGTCAAAAAGAAAGAAGTAAAATTATCATTATTTGCTGATATGATCCTATATACAGAAAATTCCAATAAATCAGTCAAAAAACTGTCAAAATTAATCAGTGATTTTAGTAAGTGGCAGGATACAAAATCAACATATAGAAAACAACTGCATTCCTTTACACTAATGAAAAAGCATCTGAAAAACAAGGAAAGCCATCCCATTCACAATAGCATCAAAAACAATAAAATAAATATAAATTTATTCACGAGAGTGAAAAATCTATAGAATGAAAACTATAAACTTAACTGAAAGAAATCAAAGAAGACATGAATGAAAAAAGATCTCATTTTTATGGATCAGAAGAATTAATATTGTTAAAATGGGCATAGTACCCAAAACTATCCACAGATTCAGTGTAATCCCCATCAAAATACATGGGCACTCTTCACAGGAGTAGAAGAAACAATTCTAAAATATGTGTGGAACCATGAAAAACCCCAATTAGCCAAAGCAATCCTGAGAAAAAATAACAAAGCCAAATGCATCATGCTTCCAAATTTCAAACTATACTCCAAAGCCATAGTAATAAAAACAGTTTGGTAGGCACATCAACCAATGTAACAAGATAGAGAGCCCAGAATTAAGTCCAGCATATACATTCAACTAATAATTAACCAGAGATCCAAGAATATACAATGGGGAAAGGATAGTCTCTTCAACAAATGGGGCTGGGAGCAACAGAGAACACATGCAGATCAATGAAAATTAGACCCTATCTCACACCACTTACAAAAATTAACTCGAAATGAATAAAAGACTTAAAACTAAGATTTAATCCCATAAACCTCCTAGAAGATAGCATAGGAAAGAAACCCATTGATATTATTCTAGGGAATATTCTTGAGGGACAATGCCAAAAATACAACAAAAGGGAAAAAAACCAACAAATGAGACTCTGAACTCAAAAACCTCTGCAGAGCAAAGCAATTAACATAATGGAAAGATAATTCACAGAATGGGAAGAAGTTTTTTGCAAGCCATATATTGGATAAGGGGTTAATAAGCAAAATATATATAGAACTCAGTCAACTCAATAACAAAACAATCTGATTAAAAAATAAGAAGAACAAAATAGACATTTCTCCAAAGAAGACATCAACATGGCCAACAGATATATGAAAAGATACTCATCATTAATCATCAGAGAAATGCAAATCAAAGCACAAAGAAATATCACCTCATATTTATTAGAATGGCTATCATCAAGAAGATAAGAGAGAAGTCCTGGTGAAGACGTGAAAGACAAACCTTATATATTGTTGGAGAGAATGTAAATTGGTCTAACCATCATGGAAAACAAAATGAAGTTTCTTCAAAAAATTAAAAATAGTTTTACCGTATGATCCACCAATTCCACTCTGGGGTATATTCCCAAAAGAAATGAAAACATTTCAACAAGACATAAGCACTCCCTTATTTATTGCAACATTATTCACAGTACCAAGAAACAACATAAATGTCCATCAACAAATGAATGGGTAAAAATGATGTGGTACATATACACAATGGGCTAGGATTCAGCTATGGAAGATATCATTCCATTATGACAACATGGATGGACCTTGAGCATATTACGCTAAATGTGATGAGTTAGACAAAGACAAGTACTGTATGAGATCACTTATATATGAAATCTAAAATAAACTCATAAAAACAAATTAAAATGATGATTACCTGAGGATAAGTGGGGGGAAAGGTAAGAGTGGTGGTGTTTAAGTGTACAAATTTGTAAGGAGTAGTAAATAAGCCATAAATATCTAATGCACAGTATAATGAATATAGGCAATAATAGTATGCTACAATTATGTAATGTGATATATATCACTACATCAGCAATTACATGACAAGATATAAATGTATCAAGGTAACATACTGTACACATTAAAGTTATACAATGATGGGGCACCTGGGTGGCTCAGTCAGTTAAGTGTCTGCCTTCAGCTCAGGTCATGATCCTGGGGTCCTGGGATCAAGACTCTGGCACGGTCCCTGCTCAGTGGGTAGCCTGCTTCTCCCTCTCCCTCTGCCCCTCCCTGGCTCGTGCTCATGCTCTCTCTCTCATGCTCTCATGCTCTCGCTCTCTCTGTCTCTTACAAATAAGTAAATAAAATCTTTAAATATGTATATATATACAATGTTATATGTTAATTCGATAAAGAAATTAAATTCCAATAAAAGTAATGACATAATAAACCCTAAAACTAGTGAATTATACACTTTAAATTGGAAAATCATGTGCACATGAATTATATCTCAGTAAAACTGTTACAAATATTTTAAGTAAGTCACAACTTCTGAGGAAGACGGTGGGTAGGAGGACCCTAAAGCTCACCTCCTTTGGTGGATAGAACTACATAACATACACATCAGTGTAAATAACCCAGAAAACAACCCGAAGACTAGTAGAAGACTCTCCATAGCTAAATGTAGAGAAGGGTCCACATCAAAGAGCATAGGAAAGGGGGTGCCTGGGTGGTTCAGTCAGCTGAGCATCTGACTCTTGATTCTAGCTCAGGTCATGAGATTGAGCCCTGTGTTGGGCCCCATGCTCGGCTGGAGCCTGCTTAAGATTCTTTCTCTTCCTCTCCCTCTGCCCCTCCCCCCTACTAGTGCACACATGTGTACGCTCTCTCTCTCTCAAAAAAAGGGGGGGTAGGAAGGGCAGAGACATTGTCAGGAGATAAAGGGACCCACAGGACTATTGCATGTCCACTGGAGGGATGAAAGCCACAGGCACAGAGGGGAGAGAAACAGACTCATACCAGGGAGCCTGCATAGAGAAGATGAATCCCCATAACATTTGATTTTGAAAACCAGAGAGGCCAAAATTTTTGAGTTGTTACAATCTGCATGGCTTAACATTTGGAACTTTAAAAATCAGTGGGCTCCTGTGAGAGCCAGGAGAGTGAAAAGAAACTGAATTCCCACCCTTAAAGAGATAGCACAACAAACACCTCATGGAGGTGTAACCTAGAAGCTGCAGCTTGAAAAACGCCTGGGGTATACACAAGGGGGATTTGTTTACTAATCTCAGACCATGTGTCAGAGTGACAGGGATCATAAGGAGACTTCTCCAGGAATAATGGAGATGGCAGATGCCATGTCCCTCCCCCACCCACCATTATAAACACAAGGATACCTGCAGGAACATGCATGACACCAACACTCACTACCTAGCTTGCTAGCAGCGTGGCCTACCCCCCCACCCCCCGTGTTCCTGGACATGCCAACTCCAGCCAGGCCTTGGCTCCAGGTCCCCTCCCAAAACAGACCCTCACAAACCTTGCTGACACCACAACATCCTGCTGCTGTGGCATTCTGAGGATTCACATCCTCTAAACCAACTTGCCTCATCCCTGGCAGATGCATGTTCCCTCCCACCAGTGCCAAACTTGCTGGCACCACATATCTGGCCCCTACATTGTTCTACTACAGTTCAGTGCTATGTATCTCTGCTAAATGCCTGGTCTGACTCATCTTAACCCCAAGGTAGCCCCAGACTGGCCCACTAACAACACCGAGACCAAACCCTCCCCACAGTGGGCAAAGAGAGCCTTTGCAGATGACTGGACTAAAGGAATAAGTAGCTCAAACACAACAGCAGGACATACAATACGCATAGGAGGCATCCCTGAAGTACCGGATTCTGGTGAAAGGGGAACATTGTACTACAGGGCACTATAGGACCTCTTCTTCAAAAGGAAGAGCAGTAAACATAGCTGACTTTCCTAATACATAGAAACAGGCACAGAGAGTTAGACTAAATGAGGAGACAGAGGAATATAACCCAAACAAAAAAAAAAAAAAACAGGACAAAATCACAGCAAAAGACCAAAACAAAATGGAGATAAGTAATACACCTGATTGAGACTTTAAAGTGATGGTCATAAAGATACTCACTGGACTTGAGAAGAGTGGAGATCACCTCAGTGAGGCTCTTATCAAAGAGTGAGAAAAGGCTCAAGTGAATCAGAGATGAATTTAATAACTGAAATTAAAAACGCAGTGGTTGGAATAAATAGTAGACTAGAGGAAGAAGAACAGATCAGCAATCTGGAGGACAGGGAAATGGAAAGCAATCATGCTAAACAGGAGAGAGAAAAATAATAAATGAAAAGAGACTTAGGGAACTCAGCAACACCATCAAGCATAATAACAGTCACAATATAGGGATACCAGAAGGAAAGAAGAGAGAAAAGTGGGTAGAAAAATTATTTGAAAAAATAATAGCTGAAACATTCCCAAATCTGGGGGAGAAAACAGAAATCCAAATCCAGGAGGCACAAGAGAATCCCCCAACAAAATATCAAGCCAAAAAGGTTCACACCCAGACACACAGTAATTAAAATGGCAAAAAGTAGTAACAAATAATTTTTAAAGATGCAAGAGAAAACAGTTACATACAAGTGAAACCCCATAAGACTATCAGCTGATACTTCAGCATAAAGTTTGCAAGCCAGAAGGGAGTGTCAGGGTATATTCAAAGTGCTGAAAGAAAAAACCTGCAGCCCAGAGTACACTAGTCAGCACGGCTATCGTTGAGAATAGAAGAGATAGAGTTTCCCAGATAAACAAAAGTTAAAGGAGTTCATGACCACTAAACCAGCCCCATAAAAAAATGTTAAAGGAAACTTGAGCGGAAAGGAAAGACCATAAACAGTAGTAAGAAAAGTAGGAAACACAAAAGCAATAAAAATAAACATATCATAAAAATCAGTCAAGGGATTCAAAAAATAAAAGGACATAATATATGACACCACATACCTAAAATGTAGGGGGGGGAGTAAAAAATGGGCTCAAACTTAAGCAACCATCAACGTAATATAGATTGCTATATGCGGAAGACGTTATATACAAACCTAATAATAACTACAAATAAAAAACCAGTAATAAACATACAAAAAAATAAAGAGAAAGGAATTCAAGTATATGACTAAAGAAAGCCAGCTGTCCATGAGAGAAGAGAGCAAGAGAAGAAACAGAAGAACTACACAACAACCATAAAACAAGTAACAAATGGCAATAAGTACATATCTACCAATAATTACTTTCAATATAAATGAACTGTCCTCCCCAATCAAAAGAAATATGGTACCAAATGGATAAAAAAGCAAGACCCATCTATATGTTGCCTACAAGAGACTCATTTCAGACCTAAAGACACATGCAGATTAAAAGTGAAGGGATGGAAAAGCATTTATCATGCAAATGGAAATAAAAAGAAAGCCAGGGTAGCAATACTTATATCAGACAAAATAGACTTTAAAACAAAGACTAACAAGAGGCAAAGAAGGACACTGAATAATAGTAAAGGGAACATTCCAACAAGAAGATATAACAATTATAAATATTTATGCATCCAATATGGGAGCACCCTAATACATAAAGCAGCTAATAACAAACATAAAGTAATTAATGGTAAAACAATAACGGTAAGGGACATTAACACTCCACTTACATCAATGGATAGATCATCCAAACAAAATCAACAAGGAAACAGTGGCTTTGAATGACATATTGGACCACATGGATCTAACAGATATATTTAGAACATTCCATCTTAAACAGTGGGACACACATTCTTTTCAAGTTCTCATGGAACACTGCCACAAAACCAGTCTAAACAAATTTTATTTTATTTTTTTTTTTTAAAGATTTTTTATTTATTTATTCGACAGAGACAGAGACAGCCAGCGAGAGAGGGAACACAAGCAGGGGGAGTGGGAGAGGAAGAAGCAGGCTCATAGAGGAGGAGCCTGACGTGGGGCTCGAACCCGGAACGCCGGGATCACGCCCTGAGCCGAAGGCAGACGCTTTAACCGCTGTGCCACCCAGGCGCCCCTGAACAAATTTTAAAAGATCGAAGTCATACCATGCACTTCTTCTGACCATAATGCTATGAAACTAGAAATCATCCACAATAAAAAAAATCTGGAAAAAACACAAATACATGGAGGTTAAATAACATGCACTAAACAATGAATAGGTCAACAGAGACATCAAAGAGGAAATTAAAAAAAAAAACAAACACAGGAGACAAATGAAAATGAAAACACACAATCTTTGAGATACAGCAAATGCTGTTTTAAGAAGGACGGTTATAGGGATCCCCTTTCTCCACATCCTCTCCAACATTTGTTGTTTCTTGCCTTGTCAATTTTTGCCATTCTAACTGGCATAAGGTGGTATCTCAATGTGGTTTTGATTTGAATTTCCTTGATGGCTAATGATTTTGAACATTTTTTCATGTGTCTGTTAGCCATTTGTATGTCTTCATTGGAAAAGTGTCTGTTCATATCTTCTGCCCATTTTTTGATTTGATTATTTGTTTCACGTGTATTGAGTTTGAGAAGTTCTTTGTATATCTTGGATACCAGTCTTTTATCTGTAATGTCATTTGCAAATATCTTTTTCCATTCCGTGGGCTGCCTCTTAGTTTTTTTTGACTGTTTCCTTGGCTGTGCAGAAGCTTTTTATCTTGATGAAGTCCCACAGTTCATTTTTCTTTTGTTTCTCTTGCCTTTGGAGATGTGTCATGAAAGAAGTTGCTGTGGCGGACGTCAAAGAGGTTGCAGCGTATGTTCGCCTCTATGATTTTGATAGATTCCTGTCTCACAGCGAGGTCTTTCATCCATTTGGAGTTTATTTTTGTGTATGGTGTGAGAGAGTGGTCAAGTTTCATTCTTTTGCATATAGTTGTCCAATTTTCCCAGCACCATTTATTGAAGAGACTGTCTTTTTTCCACTGGATGTTTTTTCCTGCTTTGTCAAAGATTAGTTGCCCAAAGAGCCAAGGGTCCATTTCTGGGTTCTCTATTCTGTTTCATTTTGGAAAACAGTGTGGACGTCCCTTAAAAAGTTAAAAATAGAGCTACCCTATGACCCAGCCATTGCACTACTGGGTATTTACCTCAAAGATACAGACGTAGTGAAGAGAAGGGCCATATGCACCCCAATGTTCATAGCAGCATTGTCCACAATAGCTAAATTGTGGAAGGAGCCGAGATGCCCTTCAACAGATGACTGGATTAAGAAGATGTGGTCTATATATACAATGGAATATTACTCAGCCATCAGAAAGAATGATTACCCAACATTTGCAGCAACATGGACGGGACTGGAGGAGATTATGCTAAGTGAAATAAGCCAAGCAGAGAAAGACAATTACCATATGGTTTCACTCATTTATGGAACATAAGAAATAGCAGGAAGATTGGTAGGAGAAGGAAGGGAAGAATGAAGGGGGGGTAAACAGAAGGGGGAATGAACCATGAGAGACTATGGACTCTGGAAAACAAACTGAGGGCTTCAGAGGGGAGGAGGGTGGGGGACTAGGATAGGCCGGTGATGGGTATTAAGGAGGGCACATATTGCATGGTGCACTAGGTGTTATATGCAAATAATGAATCATGGAACATTACATCAAAAACTAAGGATATACTGTATGGTGATTAACGTAATAAAAAATTATTTTAAAAAAAAAGAAATAGAAGATCAAAAAGAGACCCCCCAAACCAATAGAAGGAAGAAAATAATAAAGATTAGAGCAGAAATTAACAAACTAGGAAGAAAATAATAAAGGTAAGAGCAGAAATTAACAAAATAAAAACTAAAATACAATATAACAGATCAATGAAGCCAAAAGCTGGTTCTTTGAAAAGATTAACAGCATTGAGAAACCTTTAGCCAGACTCACAAAAAAAGGGGGGGAGGGGAGACTCAAATAACAAAATTAATGATAGAGGAGAAATAGCAACCAACACCACAGAAATACAGAAGATTATAAGAGAGTATTATGAAAAATTATATGCCAACATATTGGACATCCTAGAAGAAGTGGATAAATTCCTAAAAACATAACCTGCCAAAACTGAATCAGGAATAAATAGAAAATTTTGAACAGACGGATTACCAGCAATATAATTCAATCAGTAATCCAAAAAACCCCCAACAAACAAAAGCCCAAGACCAGATGGCATCACAGGGGAATTCTACCAAACATTTAAAAAAACAGCTAATACTTATTCTTCTCAAACTGTTCCAAGAAATAGAAAAGGAAGGAAAATTACGAATTCATTCTATAAGATCACCATTATTCTGATACCAAAAGCAGATAAAGACTCTACAAAAAAGAGAACTACAGGCTAATATCCCTGATAAATATAGATGTAAAAATCCTCAACAAAATATTAGCAAACCAAATCCAACAATACTTTTTAAAAAATCATTCACCACAATCAAGTAGGATTTATTCCTGGGATGCAAGGGTGGTTCAATATTTGCAAATCAATCAACATGATACATCACATCAATAAGAGAAAGTATAAAAATCATATGATCATTTCAGTAGATGAAGAAAAAGCATTTAACAACATACAACATACATTCATGATAAAAACCCTCAACAAAGTGGGCTTAGAGGAAACATACCTCAGCATAATAAAGGCCATATATGAAAAACCCATAGCTAACATCATACTCAATGGTGAAAAAGTGATAGCTTTTCCCCTAAGATCAAGAACAAGACAAGGATGTCCACTCTCACCACATTTATTCAACGTAATACTCAACATCCTAGCCATAGGAATCAGACAAAAAAAATAAAGGCATCCAAACTGGCAAGGAAGAAGTGAAACTCACTATTTGCAGAAGACATGATACTATATTTAGAAACCCTAAAGACTCTACCAAAAAACTACTAGAACTGTTAAATGAGTCCAGTAAGGTCACAGGATACAAAACCAGTGTACATAAATCCATTGTTGTCTATACACTAATAATGTAGTAGAAAGATAAATTAAGGGAAAAAATTCCATTTACGATTGCACCAAAAATAATACCTAAAAACAAACTTAATCCAGGAGGTGAAAAACCTGTACTCTGAAAACTATAAAATATTGATGAAAGAAATTGAAGATGATAACACAAAGAAATGGAAAAACATTCCATGCTCATAGATTGTAAGAACAAATACTGTTAAAATTCCCATACTATCCAAAGCAATTTACAGTTTTAATGCAACCCCATAGCATTTTTCACAGAACTATACAAATAATACTAAAATTTGTATGGAGCAACAAAAGACCCCAAATAGCCAAAGCAATCTTGAAAAATAACAAGACTGGAGGTATCACAACCCCAGACTTCAAGACATACTACAAAGCTGTAGTAATCAAAACAACATGGTAGTGGCACAAAAGTGGACACATAGATCAATAGAACAGACTAAAGAGCCCAGAAATAAACCCATGATTATATGATCAATTAACCTTCAACAAGGGAGGCAAAGGTACACAATGGGGCAGAGGCAGTCTCTTTAACAAATGGTGCTGGGAAAACTGGACAGCTACATGCAAAAGAATGAAACTACACCACTTTCTTACACAATACACAAAAATACTTAAAATGGACTAAGGATCTAAATGTGAGACCTAAAACCATAAAAATCCTTGAAGAGAGCACAGGCAATAATTTCCCTGACATTAGCCATATGACATTTTTCTAGAGGTGTCTCCTGAGGCAAGGGAAGCAAAAGCAAAATAAACTAGTGGGACGACATCAAAATAAAAAGTTTCTGCACTACAAGCAATGAACTAAAAAAAAAAAAAAACCTACTGAATGGGAGAAGATATTTGCAAATGACATATTGTATAAAGGGTTAGTAACCAAAATGTATAAAGAACTTCTACAACTCAACTCCAATAAAACAAATAATCCAATTAGAATTGGGCAGATGACATGAACAGATATTTCTCCAAATACGATACACAGATGGCCAAGAGACACATGAAAAAATGCTCAACATCACTTATCAGGGAAATGCAAATTAAAATCACAATGATATTTTACCTCACACCAGGCAGAATGGCTAAAAATAAAAAAATAAAAATACAAGAAACAGGAAGAGTTGGCGAGGATGTGTAGAAAAGGAAACCCTCATGCACTGTTGGTGAGAATGTAAACTGGTGCAGCCACTGTGGAAAATGGTAGAAAGATTCCTCAAAAGATTAAAAAAAAAAAAATAGAACTACCCTATATTGCAGTAACCACATAATCACACTACTGACTTACCCAAAGAATACAGAACCACTAATTTGAAATGATATATGCACCCCTTTATTTGTAGCAGCATTATTTCCAATAGCCGCATTATGGAAGGAACTTGTGTCCATCAATAAACGAATGGATGAAGGAGATGATATACACAATCGCAAGCATGTACACGTGCGTACACACAGAGGAATGTTACTCAGCTGTAAAAATGAATGAAATCTTGCCATTTGCAACAACAGGGATGGATCTAGAGAGTATAATGCTAAGTGAATTAAGTCAGTCAGAGAAAGACAAACGCTATATATTTATATATGGATGAAATAACTTTCCTTACCTATTTCAACGTGACTATTCTCGGCTTCGAATTTTCCTGGACTACTACATTTCTTAAATGGTTTCTGGAGTTCTCATAAAGGGTTTTAGGACCATATAGTGTTTTAAATCAGTGTCTCTGTGAAGAAACGAGGCCTGAGGATGGCCTATTCCGCCATCTTGCTGATGTCATCATAATCATGAATATTTAACTTCATTTATGTGTTTAATAAACTTAAGTGACTTCGACATGCTAGTTCTAGGTTACGTGCTAGGAATGCAAAGATTAATACAATGTTTTGGTTTTCACCATTGGAATTCCACCGGTTTCTAAATTCTGCCAGCAGCATTCTGATTCCAGGACAACTATATATTCTTATACATTTTATTAACTTACTTTTCTTCTCAGATTTAGAGGTAATTTACTTCTTAAGTGCATTCTCGTGGTTTGTTTTAATTTATTGCCAGTTGTTCATTGCTTCTCAAATCAAAAAATTTATAAGAAAAATATTTATAAACATTGGAGTGAAGGTGCCCCTTCGGATCACTACATTTGTATCTTTGGGGTAAATACCTAGTAGTGCAATTTCTGGGTTCTGGGGTAGCTCTATTTTTAACTTCTTGAGGAATCTCCATGCTGTTTCCCAGAGTGGCTATACCAGCTTGTATTCCCACCAACAGCATAAGAGAGTTCGCCCTTCTCCACACCCTCGCCAACATTTCTTGTTTCCTGACTTGTTAATTTTAGCCATTCTGACTGGTGTGAGGTGGTATCTCATTGTTGTTTTGATTTGTATTGCCCTAATGTCAAGTGATGTTGAGCATTTTCCCATGTGTCTGTTGGCCATTTGTATGTCTTCTTTGGAGAAATGTCTGTTAAGGAGGGCATGCGATGTGATGAGCCCTGGGTGTTATATGCAACCGACGAATAACTGAACTCTACATCTGAAATTAATGATGTACTCTATGTTGGCTAATTGAATTTAAATTAAAAACAAGATGCTTTCCACACACACACTCACACAAAGAAAAATATGTTGTAGGAGTAATTGTACATTGTGTATTACATATGTATATATTGTACATTGTATATATTATACATATATAATACACACAATGTATTATAGTCTTCAAAAAAAATCAAGTTCCATTTAATAATCAAATAACCGTTCAGCAGCCAATTGCTTTCAAAATGACCAGAAGTTCTTTGAACTGAACTAAACTCATGCTCCAACTAAAGTACGTAGTTTTCCACTGCACCAGACCCCCAAGTATGCTATCTATAATGAGCAAAAATCATCCTGATCCACTTTACCTCCTACCTCTTTCCCTTTTTCTCTTTACCGATCTGAAACCTTCCACCTCCTGCTCTCAAAGTTATCATAATTATAAATACTGTTCGCGTGATCTTTCTATAATTCCTTGACTTCTTTAAAGAAAGTCAACATATAAAACTAATGAAAAACAAAGTTACAAAGAAAATATGTTTAGAAGCAATAAAGATTTATATAATAAATGTTTTTATAATAAAGCTAATAATCTTCACTTTCTTTATAAATCAAATTTTGGTTGGCACATTGGCAGTATTTCTTGAGTTTACCGTAAACCTTTAAGAGTTAAGTACTGTGACTAACTGGCTTCTCTCTAGTCTATTTCCTGAATAAGGTGCCAATCAAGTTGAAGGAAAATGTTTAATCTATGGTGCGGTTTATGGCCTATTCAAGTTGATCTTATTTATTATCTTCTTAAACTGGAGTTTTTAAATGTAGCCAAAGGACACACTGCTAAGCTGTATAACCCATATGGTGAAAGTATGCTTCTACTGTTACTAAGGTGTCATTGTTGATAGTTCGTTGCCAAAATAGCAGAACACAGAACACGCTCAGACATAAAAACCTTACACTGTTCTTGAGAGAATTCAGTTAATCATTGGCTGTATAAATGTGCAATTTGTTTCTACTATATAGACCTTGAAATGAGCTACATCCCAAAGGGTGCACAAAACATCTGGATCATAGTACACTGGTCAAAGTTTCTACTATGCAATTTTTCTTTTGAAATATCAGTGTATAGATAAAGACATGTTTTAATCAGACTTTTATATTCTGCATGATATTTTTAAAATGTTTATGTAAATCTCACACATTACCTAGAAATCAATTGAAAATCAACATTTATTTTCTGCTACAGAGGAAATTAAATAGGATGCTCTCTGACTCAATGCTTCACACAAATACAACATCCTTTAAAATTACTAGCAGAGTGGATACATCTATTGAATGTTTTTTTCATGACAAATGATTTTTCATGGCCCAAACTCATCATGTAGATAGTTCTCAAAATTTATCACGTATCAGAATCATCTGGAGGGTGACTCATAAATTACTAAACCACATTCCCAGAGTTTCTGATTCCCCAGATCCCGGGTAGAGCCCAAGAAGAGGAATTTCTAACAAGTTATGAAGTAATGCTGCTCCTACTGGTCCAGGAACCGTACTTTAACTATTAAAGTTATAGGTAATAAAAGGACCCTCTAAGTGTAGCTAGCTCTTATTTATTGACATTCACCCAAAGAAAATGGTCAAGTACTAGGGGGTAAAAAAAAAAAAAAAATGCCTTCTCATGAACTATCTTCTTAGACATCCATTCTAGAAAGTTCAGGGAATGAAAACAATAGAGAAATTGCTAGTTAGCAGTCCGTAACCGGGGGGAATTTAACTAAAAATGAATCATTTGCCAGAAATTCCATGTTTCATAATAAGTTTTATCTTCATCTTTCACAAGAGTAATGATTATCTTTAAACATTCTCTTCAATCCATAAGGAATCTTCTAATTTCTAATACCTGTTGTAGCCCCAGGAAAAAAGAAAGTGCATGAAGTACTTAGAAAAATTCACTCACATGCAGTCCTCAAGAATAGGAGAGAGAAAACATTTCTATTTTTAGTTAACTTTGCATTTCAAGGAATAGTTAGAAATTTTCATATTCACATACAATTTGAATTTTCATTCTTCACTCAATTGCCTTAAGATCAGGTGAATATGTCCTTACTTTCTTATGGTTCTTTATTCCCTCCTGCAGATCCTGAAAGATCTTTTTAGCATGCAGCTACTCCCACTGCCCTGCTACCCAACAGGAAAGATATGAGCCAGATAGTCAATGGCCCAAAAGAGAGGATACTCTTGCTCAGCCTGGTATATATTAGTTGGCATGATTATGTGGCCCATAAACAAGAGGGAAAATTACTCCTAAAGGGGAAATAGGAAACGAAACCTAAGTAGGTCTTTACAGCAAAAATTAGTTATTTCAAGAATTCTGAATTCTCTGCTATTAGACATGAGGCTCTCACTAAACTGGATGTTGAGGTTTCTGATTTTTGTGGTCATTTCAACTAAAACCAGTGAAGTGTTGACCTTTGTGTTATCTTTGAAGCAAATGTTTTCTTACAAATTAATGGTATAACTAAGATTATAGGAGACATTTCTAAGCAATTTAAAGGAATGACTTTGCTTTATGGCCCTCCTCATATCACACATGCATGCACTTATAATCAGCTTACTAATCACTAATTCTTAGCCATTTATACAGACATGTTGTAAGGACTCCTACTAGGCCTTGTTAAAGTTTTATTTAAGTGTGTTAAAATTTTTGAGTGGCATAATTTTAAGAGTATATAATTCTGCTGCTTTAAGTTAGGCTGAAGTAGTTACGTTTCACTATAAAAGCTACACAATAAAGGCACATAAAAATTCTTTCTCAATCTTCTACTACTCTGACCTGTCTGTATTCATGTAGTCTCTGCTAGCATAAATGTCTTGGAGATGAGTGTTTTGTCTATCACATAGTAGCATTTAGCTCATTCTATCAGGATTTCCTAAAGACAATATCAATGCTTCCTTGCCTTTTAGTAAATACAGTGCAATTTAATGTATATATCATAGAATTTTTCAAAATGTTTTATTGTAATTTTAGTCTTTTTTTTAACCAGAGCCCTCAAAAATATAGCTTCAAAAGTATATTTTAAATAAAAACTTGAAATTCTAAATTCTTATAAAACATATCAAAACTTTCATGACAAGAAACAGAACTGAAAATTATAGAGAGCAGTAGCAATGCTTATCTGATGTGGAGACTAAAAATATGGTGGCATCATTATGAGAAGGACCTGAAACAAAGAGCATTTTGAAAATCATATTCTAGTGTAATACTCATCTAAGCACAGGTCACTCCAAAATTAATATGTGATCGGTCAGAGTCTTTCTAATAAAGCAAAAACCCAGTGGTTTGCTTTTGTGGTGATCCACACTTCACCATGACTTTAATAAGGTACGCAGAGATACGCAAGTATTATGAAGTATTGCAAATACATGAAATCACAAACTACATCTGCCACTCGCCAAGTATCAACTTCACTCTTTTTTAATCTGATTTTAATCTTAATTGCCCTTCAAGTACCAACAGACTACATGTCCAAAATGAGTAGACTTATCTTGCAAATTTGTAAACATAAAGCCTGTGTGATGCTTAATAAATATATTGTTGACATTTGCCTAATAGAGTGTAAGAACTATGGGAAGTATCAAGTATTTAGGGGAAAGAAAAGGTTAAATGACAATGTAGCCTTCTTTTACACCTGGAATAGGAGAATCTTTAATTGTATGTTATGTTCTAGGAAAAGTAGAATTGGACATTTATTTGGAGATTTCAAAAATAGAGTTTCTGTAGAGCTGAATTCTGTAACTATAAGTTTTAAGTGATATCTGTAAGAGTATTAGGTCTCTCTTCTAATTTGAAGAAAATAAACCTAAGAAATACTTCCATAATTTTGAGAATGCTTGTATAGATAGAGAACATTCATTATATTAACCTAAGCATTGATTCACATTTATCAATTATGTTATTAAATAAAAATATTAATTTTTTAAATAACATTTTTAATTAAAATATAAAAATGAAATATCCTTCACTCTACCTTTATAAGCCACATTAAAAAAATGTATCTTCTGACCAGAGGAAAAAAACAAATACTCATTTTTACCTTGGTGAGAAACAAAAAGGATCTGAGATTCCCCAAATAGCAAAACTATTCTGACTTTAATCTTTTCAGAATAAATGTTTAGTCCATTTCCTTTTTCTCTCATTTTTATTAACTTCTACTAATTGACTAAATAGGAAGTTCTGTGTAGACAGGGGTAGTATCAATTCTTCTTTGCATTCTGAGTTTCTAAAACAATGCTGTATATAAAAAGATACTCAATAAATATTTGCCAAATTGTAATCTTCATAAAGATCAAATAAACAAAAAAATCATTTCACATTCCATAAACAGGCAAGATTACAGCAGTATAGTTTCACCCAAGTACCATACTTAGAACTTAATATAGCTAAAATCTACGGACAAAATCCAAAACTGACATGACCCTTTTAAGCTCATATTAACCCTTTCAAACTGCATGTTATTGGGAATGCACTTTTTTCACTATACAGCCGTCCCATTTCTTGTCATTTTTTTTTGTCCCATATTCAGTTGAAACCAGTATATCCCTGCAAAGATCAAAAGGTAAAACAGTATCCTTTACACAGTTAGATATTTAAACAATATTCTCCTATAAGTATCTATTAGACAAGATTTACTTCATGCCATTTTCAATCAACTGTACAGGTAGGCAGTATGTATATAAAATAAATTCCTCTATTCAAGCTAACAAAAATATTTTATCTACACTTTGTTTATCCATGGAAAGAAACTGAGCATGTCCTCTGCAGTTTTACTACAGGTCATCTGAAGGGCAACCCCTGGATTCCTCTGATCCATGCAGACTTCCCAAGGGCCAGAGAACAAGGCCTGTTTGATCCAGCACCTGCTGTGAGCCCATCACTTGGATACTTTTTCTGCAAATTTTTGCCAGACTGTGAATAGAGTAATATGTAAAAGGGAAAAAAAGCTCAAAGAGCAATAGGAAAATCGGCAGGAAATCAACAAAAATACCATTAAGAACGACTGATCAATCATCTCAGCATTACTTTCCTTTCCCCAATATGGTCACACTTTCAATAGGTCAGCAATTGGCTCCAGGACTGATAGATATTGTCTACAATACAATTGTAGCTTAAAATATCTTTATTCCTTCTGACATATGATTCAGGTACACAGGAAGAAATAACCATATTTACTAATCTTTCACTTTTAAATTGAAAAATGTCATAGGCACTAAAATTTGTACTTAGAATAGTATCAGAGATTGGAAAGCATTTATGGAAAAGCTTTTTCTATCATTAGTATAGAAAGCAATATGGTGTTCCACATGAGAGAAAAGAAGATTTGCATTTCTAAATGCAGATGAAAAATGGCTTTGGAGTTGAGGTTAACAGAACTGGTCATACCTCATACCAGAGATCTATTGAAAGTGAACTAAAGTCTAAGCAGGTTGCTGCTAATGCTTTTAATGGAAATCTCTGCAAATTCTTATTTTATACAAACTTTTATAAATGTTGTCCAAAATGAAGTGACTGCAGGTACGAAGATGCTAAAAGAGCAAAATCCTTGAGTCATTTTAGTTTCTGTCCTAATAGGCAGGCTGCCTGACTCAGTTACCACAAACCAGTGTGCACAGATTAGGTAACTAGACATAGCATTGGACATAGAAGAGTAGAAAGTGCCACAAATAACCCCCAAAATGTTAATTCCTCTTCCAGTCTTCTCAGCAACACTCATTCATTAAATTGGGTCTGCCAATGTTGCTTTTTTGAGCCATCAGAAAATGCCTCAGAGGTAAGTCTGTCCTCTAAGGACTCATGGTCCATGAAAGAATCATCCAAGGTATGTACACAAATAGTGGTACCAGAAGGAATACTTATGAGCACATGACTGCTATAAAGGGTAGCTCCTGGAGGAGACAGCATTTCAGCTGGCCCTTGAAGGATGAGTAAATTTTCGAGATGCAGAGATGGACAGTTACCTCTTTGTGAAGAGCAGTTATATTTAAACCACATCTTGTACTTCTTTGCATCCCCTAGGCATTCAGTGCAATGTCAACATAAAAAGTATTCAATATATTTCTCCTACTGGAAATATTTTCACATTGAAGAATTATATTAACCTATTAATTCATACTTGGCCTGGCATTGCTGACCATATACAACCTCATTCCAACATTTCTTTCAATCATATTACACAACACTTTGAGGGAGATAAAATCTTTACTCACAATTCCTATGTTTTGCAGTGCACACACATTTACCCATGACATGCACAACCTAGACTTATGTTTCTCCACCCACATCTCTGCTAATTGAACTTTTATGCATCCTTGAAAACCCAGCGTAATTTCACCTTTTCCTAGAAGCTGAGGCAGCAGCCGTCACTCCCTCACTTTTGAACTCTGCATATGTTTTTCTTCATAATTATTCATTTCTTATACTAGTAAGATAGGAATTGTGAGTAAAGATTTTATTTCCTTCAAAGTGTTGTGTTTATATAATTCTTCAATATAGAGGCTATTACAAATATCCCTGGGCAGCACAACAAAATACAGTATCTATAGTAGAGAAGGCATTACTCCACAACCAGGTGTCACTCAACCCAATAAAAGAGACTGACCACCATTTTGTCTAATAACATTTTCATCAAGATCTTATTAAATGTTTTTTCTGGCCCTTGATTTCAGATGTCACTTGATACTGTATATAATGTCCAAAGGCTTTTGTGTATGGAATAGTACAATTATAAATCTAATACACACACAAAAATTTTAGTGTGCAAATCCTACCTATAAAAGCTAATGATTCAACACTAAAATGTATAAATCACATCAATAATTCTGCACATCAACTTTAAGTCTCCAAGCTATTTTAAAATGGAAAAAAATAGGTAAACTATCAAAATTATTCTAAAACTCATTATTATACTTTCATTAACCTAGCATCAAAATATTGACACCAAGGATCTAACTTATCTTTTGGGCACATTTTATACTTATCTTCAGACCTCCTAATAATCAAAAGATACTCAAGAGGAGAAATATACCATTACAGCTATCTAAGTTACAGATTTTTATTGTGGAATAAGTGACTCCTGGGTGGAGGGGGATGATACACGGATCTGGAGAGACTTCCAAGATTATCCAATGCCACATCAATATTCTCCAAGATGGACTCATTTTTAAGTGCTGGTTTCTTTGCTAGGCCTATAGTATGTTTCTAGTCCTTCCTTTCAGATTTTTCAGGTTTTCATTAGCTCATGCCTATTCCTGAAGTGATAGATCCTTTAGTATTGACTCAGTATCACTTCATCAGTAACAAGTTTATTTAGTTTCTTAAGTTTAAACATTTTTTTAAAGATAGCTTGAAGCTTCTATTTAAAAAAAAAAAAAGATAGAACCTAGTATTTCACAAACCTGGAGGCATCACAATTCTGGACTTTAAGTTATATTTCAAAGTTGTAGTTATCAGAACAGTATGGCACTGGCACAAGAATAGAATTTATACCAATGGAACAGAACAGAAAACCCAGAAATGAACCCGCAACAATATGGTCAATTAATCTTCGACAAAGCAGGAAAGAATATCCAAAGGAAAAGGACAGTCTCTTCAACAAATGGTGTTGGGAAAACTGGTCATCTACGTACAAAAGAATGAAACTGGACCACTTTTTTATATCATAAACAAAAATAAAATCAAAATGGACAAAAGACCTAAATGGGAAATCTGAAACCATAAAAATCCTGGAAGAGAGCACAGGCAGTCACTTCTTTGACATCGGTAGCTGCCACATCTTTCTAGATAGGTCTCCTGAAGCAAAGAAAACAAAAGCCAAAATATACTATTGAGACTAAATTAAAATTAAAAATTTTTAAACTTCTGCATAGTGAAAGAAACAATAAAACTAAAAGGCAACCTACTGAGTGGGAGAAGCTATTTGCAAATGACATACCTGATAAAGGGTTAGTATCCAAAATCTATAAAGACTTATACAACTCAACATACAAAAAAATGAGTAATCCAATTAAAACAGGCAGAAGACATGAACAGACGTTTCTCCAAAGAAGACATTCAGATGGTCAACAGACACATGAAAAGATGTTCACCATCCCTTACTAGGGAAATGCAAATCAAAGCTACAATGAGCTATCACCTCACACCTGTCAGAATCAGAATAGCTAAAATCAGAAACACAAGAAACAAGAGGTGTTGGGGAGGATGTGGAGAAAAAGGAACCCTCTTGCACTCTTGGTGGGAAAGCAATTGGTGCAGCCACTGTAGAAAACAGTACGAAAGTTCCTCAAAAAGTTAAAAACAGGGGCGCCTGGGTGGCGCAGTGGGGCACCTGGGTGGTGCAGTCGTTAAGATTCTGTCTTTGGCTCAGGGCGTGATCCAAGCGTTCTGGGATCGAGCCCCACATCAGGCTTCTCCTCCAGGAGCCTGCTTCTTCCTCTCCCACTCCCCCTGCTTGTGTTCCCTCTCTTGCTGGCTGTCTCTGTCAAATAAATAAATAAAATCTTAAAAAAAAAAAAAAAAAGTTAAAAACAGATCCAGCAATTGCAACTGTGTATTTACCTGAAGAATACACGAAGACTAATTCAAAGGAATATATGCACCCTATGTTTATTGCAGCAATATTTACAATAGCCAAGATATGGAAGCAGTCCAAGTGTCCACCAATTGATGAAGAGGTGATACGTACGTATGTGTACACACACACACACACACACACACACACACACACACACACACACACACAGAGGAATATTATTCAGTCATAAAAAAGAATGAAATCTTGCTGTTTGCTACAACATATGTGGAGCTAGAGAGCATAATGCTAAATGAAATAAGACAGAGAAAGACAAATACCATACGATTTCACTCATATATGGAATTAAAGAAACAAAACAAACAAGCAAAGGGAAAAAAATAAGAGAAAGACAAATCAAGAAACAGACTCTTAACTATAGAGAACTGATGGTTACCAGAGGGGAGGTGGGTAGAGAGATGGGTTACATAGGTGATGAGGATTAAGGAGGATACTTGTCATGATGAACACGGGGTGATATGTATAGTGTTGAATTACGGTATTGTACACCTGAAACTTACATAACACTGTATGTTAACTTGATATCTGCTCAGGTCATGATCTCAGGGTTGTGAGATCAAGCCCTGAGTCAAGATTCTCACCCTCTCTCCCTCTGCCCTTCCCCTTGCTCATGAGCATTCTCTCTCTTAAAAAAAAATGAAAAACTTTAAAAACTCTAGTTACTTCGAATGGAAAAAAGTATTGGAGACCAAAATTTAGAATAATCTAAATTTCACTCAGATCCCAATTTCTGCAGATAAGGTATATCAACACTTTGGGGATATAATTTAAAAAATATATTTTTGAAGCCATGAGTTAACAATAGTTACGATTTGGTTTTTAACATCACTAAATTCTTTATTTTTTTCTTAAAAGTATTTCTCTTTTCTACCACATCTTTTAGATTTTAACCAATCACCTAAACTATAATTCTTTTCTCTTTGATAATTCTTGTGTGTTCCATGGACCATAACTGTGTAGTCATCTTACCAACGTCACTAACTTTAAGGAAGTTGGCCTGATTGTGTGACTAGTTTAGGAAGGAACAGGATGAACTTAATTTGGTGTCATTACTGGCACTGATTTGAGCTTTCTTTGAACTCTTCTACTCTGAAAAACATTTTCTTGGACATCTTTTTTCTTTATCAGCATCCTGCTAACACCTGCTCCCTGACCCACTCTTCTCCATTGTCCTATCTTTCCCTTTTAAACAAGTCCTCAACTGGTCACTAAATCACTTCCTTTCAAAAAAAGGGCTCTGCAATTTTTTAATAATTAATTCTGCATTATATAACAAAGCTATTACTTACAAGATACAGATCATCCACATGTGGAATATTCTACATACTTTTTCTAGTTCCAGTTTAAGAGATTAAGGAACAATTTTAAAGTTGCATTGCCACTTAGCTACAATAACTGACTTTCTGGTAAATGGAAAGAGTTATCCCAGTGCAACTGTATCGTCCTTATAATAGTAATATCCTAAATTTTTAATACTCAGCTTCTCAAGGCATACTCTAAATACCATTAATTTATATCAAGTACTGAAGACATACCTAAACATCTCTCAAAATTGGGAAAATCTTTTCTTAATATGAAAAATAACATTTTGCTGGCAAAAAAAAAAAATAGACAATCACATGAAAAATGAGCTATCCTGCCAGTTAAAAGTGGAATTTTATTGGCATTTACATGATAAAGCAATTTACAATGAAAAAAATCACATGCTGATCTAATATTCAATGTTAACTATATTAAAGAGTCCTATTTTTAAAAATTGTCAGAGAAAATTTACTAATTCTAGGGGTGCCTGGGTGGCTCAGTTGATTAAGCATCCAACTCTTGATTTCGGCTCAGGTCATGGTGTTGCGGTCATGAGATCGAGCCCCATGTTGGGTTCTGTGCTCAGCAAGGAGTTTGCTTGAGGTTCTCTCTCTCTCTCTCTCTCTTTCCCTCTCCCCCTCCATGCACTCTCTCTCAAATAATCGTTAAAAAAAGATAATCTACTAATTCTCCTAAACGTGTTATAAAGGTCACAATCAACTTTCTCCAACTATTGCTTATATTTGGTTCCCATAGGCAATGATCAGATGCATTTTTAGCTTACCCACTTATTTTTTGCACAAATGTGTTTTCTATTTGTGTCAGTTATCAATGTATTGCCTCTCAACTCTATTATATCTACCCTTCACTGTTCTGCTTGTGATACTGGGGCTGAACCTTGAACACATTTCTCCCTTGCCTGCTGGCACGATGTTAAGCTTTGACAGTAGAGGGCCCTGGAGTGCTACTACTATAGGAAGGGGTTTGTTTTCTGGTCTGGTGTTTTCTTTCATTGTCTTTCTATAATCTCATCTCAGTAAAGGAGTCCCAAGGGAGCTCACCTAAAGCCAATTTCAGTGACATCCCCTTGAGTAGCTTCTCAGCTGCTAGGTTTATTTGCTAAGCCAGCAACACTCACCACTAGCAGCTTCCTGACAAATTTCCCTAACACCCCAATAGATGCTTTCCTGACCTCCAGCCTTGGCCTGGTGAACTTTCCCACCATCCAGTGGGCCACAGTCACATTTCCAACTAGGTTTAAACCTCAGCCTTGCAGGGTGGGGACTCCCTCAAATGTGTCCCTCTCTTTGAAACACTGCCTCAGCCCTGTGGGTGGGTAGTGGCTGCCTCTATATCTGCCACTCCTCTAGGCTTCAGGTTTTCTTTACGCTTAGCAGGCAATCCCTGTTACACCGATACCCTATTATTCATAAGTAATCTTTATCTACAACTTTCCCAAATCAAGTTTCTATGTGGTTTCTGACACTCCCAGCTTGACAGTGACTGATACACTCTTCAGAAAGGTATTTTGGAGAATTCAACTTTACAAATCTCACTAAGCCTACAAATCCCAAGTCTTTTACTACCTGCCCACAAACTCTATTTATTTACAATGGCCACCTTGCAGATCTACAAAGGCTCTCTAGGAAATATTTTACTGTCAGATGGCAAAAAAAAAGTTTCTGATTTCTCCCCTTTATCCATGTAATTTGGAATGTCCTCCTTATCGACCGTCAGCTGCTGGTGTAACCTGTTTTGGCTGATTGACCATTAGCAAATACGAAGTGAGGAAGGGCTTTTTGAAAGCACTTGAGCAATGGGGTTTGATTTCTTATGTCGTTCTCGGAACCCAGAGACAGTTATGTAATGAATCCAAGTCAATATGTCAAAAAATGAGAGACCATGTAAAGGATAACTAAGATACCCCAGAAAACAGCTGTCCCTGAGGCCCTGCTAGCTCATCCAGCCAGCAGCCAATCTGCCTGTGGACCACAGACACTTAAGGGGGGGGTCAGCTGACATACATCAAGCAGACCCAGACCAGGAAACCTACCCGCTGATCCACAGAATCAGGAGATAAATAGGGAGCTGAAATAAAACACCAGATTGTGGCATGGTTAGTTAGCAAAAGCTGAGTGATACAAAAACCAAATGGATTCCTTTATTTCCCAAAAAAGAGAAAGGAAAATAAAAGTTGAAAGTTTTCAGTTAGAAGCAAGGAATTATTGAAGTCCGTGGAAAAAGTCTTCTGTGACGAAAAGTCTTCTCAGAAATTATAAATGTATCTAACCAGTCTAATTTCCACCAAATCTTTCTGTAAATCATTAAAATAAACATCCATCAACATATGAGGTATTAGGTTAGCTTTTTAAAAATTATTTGACCTATTGAGGTCAGTGGAAATAGTTAATAATGAAAAGTTTGTATGCAATCATTTGTACAATTTAATATGTTCTCGAAGTTGTAAGTGAATTTCATAGGATTCCTAAACACAGTAGCTCTTCTAGAAGAGATAATAGCTTTAATTTTTATACAATAGCATTTTAACATATAATTACATTTTAGAAGGCTTCATAAATGTAGGATCCTTCAATCTATTTAGGGGCCTCTTCTAATGTTAAAAGTTCCACTGATTGCACCATAACACTATAAATACAACAGAATAAAAAATTCTCCTCATAAACCTGCTTCTTCTATGTATTATTAATTCAGTAAGTCTGCCATTTAACACACACACTATAGAGATCGTTGTAGATACCTTTGCGCCTTTGTCTTCAGAATTTTGTTGCTCAGAATTTTCCTGACCACCTTCTGAATATGTTTTCTTCTTTCCATCCCCACTGACAAAACCTTAATCGTTCAGAACCCTCCCCCTTCTTTCTCCCTCTGATTCTTCCTCATAACGGGTACGGATTAGATTTCTCCTAGTTACCCCCTCCAATGCATTCTCTACATTCTCCATATGGGGGCGCCTTGTCCCCTACATCTTTCATTTGCCAACCTATCACCCACACTCCCACTCATCTTAACCACACCCTCAGGTTAGTTCTGTTCTCAGCAAAGTTGAACCTGTCCTTTACTATCTATCTGTGCTGGTCTGTGTTTCTGATCTTCTATCAATATTTCCAACCTCTTTCTGTGCCTTAATATTAAATTTTGGCCATCTCTGGGGTTCTACGTTTAGATTACTATTCTCTTCACTCTAATAAACTACATATTTATGAAAGCACCTTCATATATACAAAGAAATATATGGTTTTTGTTAAAAACCCATATAGCATATACTTCATTTAATTACATTCTGATGATCAAAATTTCAATTTTCTAAGATCTATAGGGCAGTATATTTTCCATCGTAAATCCATAGATTCTTTACTTTCATATAAAGAAAAAAGCTTGAAAAAGAGACATAATATTTAAAATTCATCACAGATTTCATACTTTTGATTCTGTGAAAAGAAAATTTGGAATACTTCCATAGTGTTTAAATGGATTTTGAAATCAGAAGTTCTGAGGATAAAGGGGGATTTCTATTTAACTGCTGAGGCAGATTTCTTATATAATTACTTATTCTACTTATATGTAAAATAGAAAAAATTATATACTTTCTAGTCTTCTTGTAAGAATTTAAGCAAAATGACATATTTAATGGTAATCACAATTTCTAGTACCTAATAAGCATTTGATAAATGGTAGTTTGAACAATAATTTGATCTTCGTGTCCTCTTTTTTTTTTTCCCTATTCCCACATGTCTCCTCTTCCTTACTTGAAAGAGAATAGCATAAAACTTAGGAAATAGTTAAAGGCTTCTAAGATCTCTCAGAAGAGTTTGATGTTCTTTGGGCATAAAACAATATAAAGTTTGAAATACAACTTTTAGAATCCTTCTGTGCAGCCACTACTGATCACCATGAAAGCAAGCCAGGAGGAGGAGAAATACGGATTAAGATTAGTAGGATTCCTCTGCAGAAGTGGAGGTACACGGGGCAGGAAAAAAAAAGTTAGTTCCTTATATGAAGGGAAGGAGCCAGAAATGGAAAAACACCTGTACCATTTTTCAGTCCTTAACTAGGCCCAAGTCCAAAACAGACAAATGGTCCTGGAGTGACCATATTACTAGTATAGAAACACGGAAAGGAAGGGAAAAGCCACTCCTGAAGAGAGGTTATTACACACATCTGTGCGATGATCATATAATGTCAAATATGTAATGCAGAGTCTCTAACCTCTCTGCTTGTCTTTTTTTTTTTTTTTTGCCTTATGTTTTGCTTATGTTTTTAAAAGGGTCCATACAATAAATAGCTTGAAAAGCATGATCTTTAGTTATTGAGGTAGCCCCCTCAGGTATTCTGGATATGAGATTTATGGGGACTCAGATCCCTTTCTCATTACTCTTCCAAGGTCCCCCCATCTCAATCCCCGTTGTTCACATCCTGTTTCAAGAGAAACGCTATGAAACAGATCACATGCAGGAAAGTCAGTTTCAAAGTCTTTCATTTATTAGGAAAATTCTCTTTCAGAGTCCTGGCATCAGAGACAAGACCCCAGGGCCCCATGACCACAACGACTGTGCTGATACTCCTTGGCACTCAGCCTTCCTCATTCCTGGCTTTCTTCATTCCTTTCGCCAATTCATCATTGCATCCATTTTACAAATCAGAAAGAATTTTCAAAGCTGGATGTTTCAGAGGAATGGTGATCAAATCTCTTGCTAATGCAACTTCATATTAATTTTGGAATTCCATTTTTGTAGTGTGGTGAATCATTTTATGTACCTGATCTTGCTATTCACACACAGTGGCTTTCCTTCCATGCTGCAATTTTGCAAATAATTTCACATCAGTTTTACCTAGCCAACAAAATATGTGGTTAGAGCAAAGTCACGGGTCATGTTCAGCCTAAAAATATAGTTTAACACTCGGAACATTTTACAATCCTTTGAGTTTACTGCCAGCATTTAAAAGTCAGAATTTTATGTTAAACCTGGATCTCCTGGTTCTTCTGAAGTACTGGAAGTTTACCAACACTGGATTAACCTTTATACTTGAAAACAATCGGCTGAAACTCTTTTAGCATGAGCTTATATTTTACAATTCAACACAGCCACTGCCACCCCATGCCCCTCTCCCATCCCACTTCATTCATTTACATGGTTTTCCTGACCCCTTTCGAGACTTGCATTTGGGACTCCCTGCCATATTACACACGTTCGCACACACACACGCACACGGGTGCACATGCAGGATAGCTGATATCTAATATATGGGAATATTTCTCTAACTTTTCATATTTTATACTTCGCTATCATTACCTGTTCTAACTCAAAATCAGTACTACTTGAGGAGTGCTCCAAAATTTTTGATTTTACGAGAACATTTCCAAATATAGCAGCGCTCCGGCTTCAGGCCAAGCTGGGATTTAGACATGTCTAGGTATGCCCAGGGACCTTAAGAGACGGTCATGGAAGAAACTTGCCAAGACTCTTATTACATGGGAATCTAGGAAGAGATGTTCTGGAAAAAACATTCTACGGGCAACCTGGGACCAAAAGCAGGATTGTAGTTGTGATGATGAAGTGACCCTAAGATAGCGTAGCTAAATCAAGGTGAGCTCAGCCCGGTCCCCACTCACTTTTGCCTGAGTCCTAGCGAGAAAGGAACAGAAGCAGAAACGACAACATTTAGTGGTTAGCAACAACACCGTAGGACTATAGGACACATAGAACACTCCTCTGCTAGCCCTCTGCAGGAGTGCAGCTCCAGAACATCATTACCTCATGTCAGCCAACTGAAATATTCCCAGTGGGTTCAATGTAAAGTAGAAAATATAAATCAAATGAATATTTGGATAATCTTGAATGGAGGACTCTTCTAAACACCAAAGAATGAGAAAATGAGAGGAACGATCCAATTGACTACATAAACTTTCGAAACTTCTACAAGGCAAAACATTAAGTTGAAATGGAAATCTATTTGCAATATAAATGATGAAGTGAAAGTATACTTAATATGAAAGGTGTTCTTACAAAATCTTATAAACCAGGGTGACTGAGTGGCTCGGGTTCTGGGATGGAGCCCCTGCATCGGGCTACGTGCTCAGCCGGGAGCCTACCTCTCCCTCTCCCTCTCCCACTCCCCCCACTTGTGCTCTCTCTGGCTCTGTCAAATAAATAAAATCTTTAAAATAAATAATACTTTAAAAAGAAGTAAATCTTATAAACTATAAGAAGATTATTTTAAAAATTGAGCAAAGGACATAAATAATTCATAAAAGATAGCCAAATGTCTGGAAATAATATGAATAGTTTGTCATTCATTATGTGAAAATATATAAATACTAAATATCAGATTCTCTTCTTTAGCAAAGATAAAGAAATGGCAATACCCTTATAAATCACTGTATGTGAAAATTGTCAAAACCTTTCTGAAGGGTATTTTGACAAAATTCAAAAAATGTTAATTTTCATACTTCAGGTCAGCAACTCTTCTAAAAATGTACACGTGTGGAACTACCAGCGATTTGAACAAAAATGTATATATAAGAATGTGCACTGTAATGTTACTTTTAATAGAAGAGAATTGAAATAAAATAAAAAGATCAAGGAACTAATTTTATATCCATAGAATACTATTCCAGCTCTTTAAAAAAAAAACTTGCTTTATTATAAAAGGAAATTTATGGACAGAGGGGAAACGTAGAATATACTAATTAGTGTAAAATTTATGTTAAGATATATTTTATGCAGAGCTTTTTTTTTTTTAAGAAAGAAAATCTGCATGAGAAATGTCCACCAAAATGTTAATAGTGGTCATATGGATTTGGAATGTTTTATATTGATTATCTTCAGTTAGTTCTAAGCTTCAAATTTGATAAGATACATTTGTAATTAGGATGAAAAGCAAATTTTATTTTAAATGTTGATCAAATATGGTAATTGTTCAGGAAATATATAGCCTAGCCCCAGACTTGCGTCACAAGGGTTAGGTAAAAATTGGGGGTAGGGCTGGGCAGGAGGCTACAACTGCAGTGTGGTCCACAGCATGAGTGGTAGGCTTTGAGTCATCCGGCAGAATAGAAATCTCTGGCAAACACAAAAACTCTCCGTGGAAATAGCAGCAGCATCTAGTGCGAGATAGGTGGCTTGACCAGAACAGGGCGAGAGAGGAGGACCAGAAAAAGTAGCAGGGATGTCAACTGGATGCCCTTCAATAGCACCCAGACTTGATTGTGAGCAAGTTGGATTAATGCCCTGGACACTTCCAGAAGTGGTTGGGGCAGATTTCACAAAAGGTGGGATCTTACATTAATAAGTAGATACTAAAGCCTCAAGTTACAGGTGATTTCTGTAAAAGTGACCGCATTTTTTTTAGACCAGACTGTAGTGGCCTGAGGGAATATGAGCAGATCCATTTTTCATGGTTTTAACACTAGTACCTCTATTCATATATATTGCTCTTTCATCTGTATTTTGCTGACCCGTAAAATATATTTTGGTAGTTTCCTTCTGCTGCTCCTGGATGAAGTATAAAATTTAACTATTCTTTAATCATCTGGACAAATACTCCTATAAACCAAGACAATTTTATGAAGACAAATGATAAATCAATAGAACAGAAACCACTGTTCTGTTTCCAACTATAATATTGTATAAATATGGGCAAATCATTGTATTTTTTTTTATCTTCTAAAAGAGGGTAAGATGGACCTGTCCGAGGCTATTATTCCTTTATATTTAGTGCTAAAAAGTAAGATGTTGGGGGTACAATTAAACAGCACTCAAATTCAACTGCAGAGATTAATTCAGGAGTCTTCATGAACACCGTGGATTTAATTCAGGTAATGCATGATTATTTCAACATAAAAATATACTTTTTACAGTCTCCGACAATATGCAAGCAAAATCCAAGGAAGTCATTTCCATCTTGCAATTCCATTTCTAAACCCCTGTCAATTTGTTATATGTCCAATTAGCTGATAAAAAGAATTATCAATCAATGCTTTGTTTTCATTTTTTATCCAAAAAAAGAAAGAAAAAAGTAGATAAGGCAAATAGAAAGGGTTGCTAAACCTGGGTTGTAGGTTTAGGGGAGATCATTATACCCTTCTTTCTACCTTTGTATATGTTTGAAGCTTTTCATAATAATAATAATAATAGTTTATTAAATGTTTAACTGCTGATTCAAATATTATGTATTTTAATATCTTAATACATTATATATATACATATGTATGTATATATATATATATCCATGTACATGAGCATATCATTTTATATCATGGGAAAATGTTTAAACTCCTCTCTTCACATTGGCCAAGGATCTTACCATGTTCTATCTTGAACTCAGCTTTTCTTTTTTTTTTTTTATTTTAAAGATTTATTTTTTTGAGAGAGAGAGAGAGTGTGTGCACGCACTAGCAGTAAGGGAAGAGGGAGAGAGAATCCCAAGCCTAGTCCATGCGCTAAGCACAGAGCCCAACTTGGGGCTCCATCTCACGACCCTGAAATCACAACCTGAGCCGAAACCAAGAGTCAGATGTTTAATAGACTGTGCCGCTCAGGCACCCCTTGAACTCAGTTTTTCTAGATGCAATGGAAGACACTATTAACTCACGCATCAACCAATTTTAATAAGCATATGATGAGAACTTTCCGTGAACTCTACAATATTCTGTTCCAGAAGGGCCAAATCTGCATCTCCGTTGTCTCTAAACTCAGTAATACTGCAGGTTTTGCTCACCAGTGATACGCATTTAAGATGTTTACGGTGCGGGTTGTCTGGCTGGCTCAGAGGAGGGGAAGAGCAGGAGCATGTGACTCTTGATCCTGGGGTCAGGAGTTCAAGGCCCACATTGGTTGTAGAGATTACTTAAAATGAATAAATAATTTGGTTTTTTTTTTTAAAGAAGTTTGCCTGGCATGTGCTCTGGGCTTTCACAATCCCCCAAATATGGCCTAAAGCCACAATCGTTGAAGAATTATTTGCACAGAGGACAAAAGGCTCAAAAAGTCAGCCTCTTTGGTATTTCTTAAATGATTATATTCTCTTGTCATGGGCAACTACCGGGCAGCAGCTCGGTAGTTACCCTAACTAGACCCAAATCTCTCTTCTCTTTTGGTACCCCTGTGCTATGGTCCCACTACCCTTTCGGAGCTCAGCACTATTTGCTCAGAGTGGTTGCAGTTTATGCCTGGTTGTCCCAGCATAATCATTAACACACCTCATTTCACCCAATCCAAGCCATTCCCTCCCTTCAAAGTAATCAACCATTCATTGACTCTTTTCTATATACACCCTGAAAGATTTTTTTCTCTGCACCTTTGCACATTTTTTTCCTGAGTAGAATGTACTCCAGGATTAGAATTGTCATAACAAGATAAATTTAACTGGGAATGCTGTATCTCAGACAGTCAACAGATTTTTTAGTACCTGTATATCCCAAGTATTGCATGGGACATACTTACACTAAAAAATAAGCCACGGTTAAAAAAAAAGAAAGAAAGAAAGAAAATTAGCCACAGTTTATCGGATATTCAAATACAATTAAGTATCCTATTTTTTATCTGGCAATCCTTTCGCACCCCAATCCACATCTTCAAGGCCCAACTGAAATGCGCTTTCCAGTCTGAAACCTCAGTGAGCCTTCTTCCCTTCTTTCAGCGCTGCCTCCCAGAGCATTTTTACTGCGCCTCTCACACTACCGCATGTTCCCACTAGCAACCAAAGCACTCGTGTAGTATCGCCTCGTTTCTTTTTTATGTGACTTGAGGACAAGAATTGAGCTTTACTTATTTTTTCCTCCCTCATATTACTAATCACATATTGACATACTAGCTATCGATGAATGTTCAGAATGTCTAGGAATAAGTGATTTTAGTTGCACTTAACAAATTAGTAAATTGTTTGAATTTCCTCAGGACCATTTTGAAAATCCCTTTGATACCTTAACAGCTTTGCTCAAGGATCAGTTAAATAATAAACCCATTTATGCATTTCAGAACGAAAACTACAGTGACTAGACTGACTATAACAGCAGAGTACCACCTGGTGTGGGATGTTGACAGTGGGCGAGGCTGCGGGTGTGCTGCGAACGGTATTTTCTGCTCAATTTTACTGTGAACTGAGAACTGCCCTAAAAGTATTTTAAAAAACTTTTTACCCCTATAATACAGGTCAATTTGAATTGAGCTTAAAAAATACAGCTACTGTTGAAATGTTCTTAAAGTAATAGATATGAGCAGGCGATGGGTATAATTCTTGATATACATTATTAAAAGTGCTCTATTTTCAAAACTAAACTTGGCTTTGAGTAGCATTCTATAGAAAATTAAATTTAAAAACTTTATAGTGTCAATTTTGCTTTATTCACGTTATAGAATTTTCAACCAAATGCAAATCATATTAGTCCTACCCACCTCTAGTTTTCTGGTAGATAGTACCCTTTGAATGGGCCATGTTTTTTAATATTATCAGAATACCTCATCCACTAAAAGAAATGGACTCAATGTAATTTTACTCCCCAAGATATGAAGATCAGTTGTGAAAATAATTTTAGCGCTCTTTATTTTGCATGCATGCACATGTGAGTGCGTGTGCACACACACATGCACACACACACACACATGCACACACACACACACACACACACGAGAAACATACCAATTAATTATTGCCAACTTTCATATTTCTTCTAAAGGACAGAAATAATCAGTTTGTTGGTTAAATTATTTTCAGAAAAATATACCTTACTGTAAAAAATATTTCTAACTTTATCCCCCTACAGTTCTTTGGGATCACTCAATTCACTCGCTGTTTGTTAATAATTTATTTCACATCTACTAGCTACAGCTTATTGCTTGGATAGCATCCTACCGAAAATTATGGTTTCTACCAAAACAGTCTAAAAGGTATATATAAAAATTTTTGAAAACAGAAAATCAGGAATTAGAAGAACACACTATGTTTTCTCAGAGCAAACCCTGAGTGTGTACAGTGCAAATCAAATTGAAAACATAATTTCAGGCCACATTTGGTTAAACAATTTTACCTTTCATTTTAAAATAGTCTATTAGACCTTTAGTCACAGGTAGATTCAAGGCATTCTAAAAGAAAAAAAAAGTCATTTCCAGTTTGACAAAAATTAAGTGGTTCTGGTCTCCCTGGGGATGTTATCATCCTCCACCAATGCCCAATGTTTAGGGCTGTGAATGAAGTATACGGACCCCAGACTAGTCAGCCAAATCAGTTGAATCAACCCTAGTCATCAGCGGGATGCTTATGTCACAGTCAGACCACACTCAGAGCCACGAAGATAATGTACTCTACGACCAAAGAAAGAATGCAAACACTGCAGAGTCTTCCAGACAACAATAGGGAATTAAACAAGACGCTTTCCTAAATTCTATTGTTGCTCAAAGCCAAGGTTTGGTCCTGAGCTCCACATAGAGGAAGAGGACTGGATTTACTAAAATTTTAAATAAATTGTCCCTCGAACAAGACTGTAAATAAATATATGTGCAATTGAAAAACACGATGGCAATTTTATTTATTTATTTTTTTACTAGTACTGCAGTCTCCACAAATATTTCACCATGACAATTCGACAGCAGCGGTATTTTGCTAATTTCTAAATAAATTGGAAGATAAAGTGATTCACGGCAAATACAATGGATCTTCCCCTCACTGCCGCATAAATAGTATTTGTTATAAAAGTTTAAAAGCCACATTGATGCATTAAATTATTAAAGCAAGTATAATGCCTCCGCATTGTATTGTTTTGCAAGGGTTATCATAGACTCTTCACCATTTATCATACATGTATTTCTGTCTTTCTTCTACTCAGAAGCACAGCATGAAAAAACTTCATTTCACATGGAAACATCAGTATGTGAAACAGTGTGATGAAATGACACACAGGGGGAGTTCTACTCCGGTAAACAGTTGGTCTACCGAAATGATAGCATTTTATGCTGAGACTGATATAGCAATTTTAAGTCCTAAGAGATGACTGATCTGAAAGCCAGAATGTCACCAGTGATGAAGTATACACATGTGAAAAATTACAGGTAACGCGACTAGGCGCGCCGAGGGGCCGCTCACCCGCGCCTGTTTTACAAACCCGCGCCGAACTTCAGGATCTCCTCCAGCCACGGCTCCCGATCAATGATTCCATGTCGCTGGTTGACGAAAAGCACTCGTGTAGTCACGGACATCTAGAATGTGTCACTAAGTCATCTAAGTTTAATGATGCTGTAAAATGACCAGAAGTATATGTCACAGTTGGCGTTTGGAGATGCGTACGTTTTATATATAACAAGGAAAAGATGGAAGGTTTAGGAGAAAAACTGTTTCACCCAACAATCTGAAAATCAGCGCAACGCTGTTTTCTTGGTTGAAATGAAAGGCAGAGCCTGGTTTTATTTTATCCCGCCTTCCCAAAGTGCAAAATTATGTCTCGCTATATCCACAAACTGGGGGAATATTTTGGAAATATTTTCTTGATTAAAATAAGGGGCTCTCGAGCCACCGCGGGCAGTTGCAGTCACCTGGGTATAAACTGGTATTTAGCATATCGTCCAAGTGAAGGAGCCATGCAGGAAAAAGTGACTTTTTTTTAAATCTTATTCATGATACCTCACATAAAAACATAAGGAACTGAAGATCTGTAGGAATATAAAGTAATAGCTTCTGGATGGCCATGGGCAAGTTCTCTGTGCTTCGGTTTTCTCATCTATAAAATGGGGATAATAGTGTCAGAGGTTGCCAGGGTTAAATAGCACAAGGCAAATGCCATGTAAGGGTTTGCTGTTATCTACTATTATACAGTATTTCACATTGTCTTTGAAGAAACAAAGGAAATAACTTCTTTCAAAACTAACAGGTCTTCAGATGGTAACACGTTAACACTGTAGCAAAATTTAAATGAAATAGCAAAGGACAGCAGACATACAGCTGGTGCCATGGCCCAAAGACGAAAGCAGGTATGACAAAATATTATTTACTGATGCCCCCCCATCAATATCCAGAGTCATTATATATCTAAGAGTGAGTATACGACTTAGAGTCAGCGTTTCTGTGTTAGATTTGTGTTTTCAGAATTATCACTCATAATGGGCATGTCATGAAAGTTCTCTGATCCCAGTTTTCTTATCTAAGCAGAATACTACCATCTTTTCCACAGATATGTTGCAAGCTTTAAATAGGATAACCATTCTGAAAACGTTGAGGGCATATGAAAAATCCTCTCTACCACCATGTGCCAATATAAGCTACAATTATTATAATAAAATCTTTCCTTTGCTTAAGTTACCACTTAGCTTCTTAAAATGTAACGGCCTCATGAGAAAGACACTACCACCAGTATTATTATGAAGATAATGGAGGGGGAAAATTACTTCAAAAGGAACCATATAGATTTTTCTGAAACCTAATTAAAATGTATGGCCATGAGGAAGGCTTGTAGAACAAAAAAGGTAAGCAATTCATTTCAAAGTGGCTCTTCAGTAATATGTCCTGACTGCTAAAGGGACTCAAAATATGAGGGTACTTGCCAAAAATCTGTGTAGTCAGAAATTGAATTTTAATATTTTCTCACAGCCCCCACCAACGGCCACTACTTTCAGTGTTCAATCCATAGTGGCATTTATGTATTTGGGTTGGGGTTTTTTGGTTTGTTGGTTTGTTTTTGTAACATATAGTAACCTCCAACTTTCATATTATCAAAACTATTATTTTTTCTTTGATAGTTTCATCCATTATTTTATGCTTAGAAACCACATCCTCACCCAGAAATCAATTGTTCACCTACATATTCCACCTCTAATAATGCTTTTATATTTTACCTGGAATCTCTTTGGAATTTATTTTGGTATATTGCACATGGAAGAATCTCCTTGTCCTCCCCTAAACCCATCGTCCCTGTAATATTTATCGAATGGTCTTTTGAAGTCAGTAAAGAAAGAAAAATCACTTTTGTAAAATTCAACAATGGAAAGAAGAGTTGAAAGAATCCTATTTTGGTTGAAGAGAGGTGGGGAAAGGAGAAAGGTGATTGGGAAGTAGAGATTTGAAAGAAACAAACTTGAGATACGGGCTTCCAGTTATAAAATGAATAAGTCATGGGAGTAAAAGGCACAGCATAAGGAGTATAGTCAGTGATATTGTAATAATGTTGTATGGTGACAGATGGTAGCTATGCTGGTGGTAAGCATAGCCTAACATATAAACTTGTGGAATCATTGTGCTGTACACCTGAAACTAATGTAACATTGTGGGTCAACTATATTCAAAAAACTTAAACAAAAACAAAACCAACCTTGAGTGTAGTAGCAAGAGACAAAAGAAAAGAACAGCACTCCTTGGGAGCTAGGAATGAACCACAGTTAGGAATCAAGAGTTCCCTATTATGAAATTTCCCTTGGGCCAGCCCAAGAAGGGGGCTGGGAATGAGTCTTGCTAGTGTTCTGACTCTCAAAAAGAGTTAGGAAAATAGAATGATTGATGACAGCTATGCCAAGCTCTTGCCAATGGAATTTCATAAACGGGGAGGGAAGTATGATCACAGTAGCCAGCCCACACCTCACATTAATCTTGGCGTGAAAGCAAATATGTCTGTTAAGTAATTCTACATAATCCAGGCACATGTTAACACAGGAGCTGTAAAACACCACAGATCAAATAAGTGTAATTATTCATTCATCAGTACTTGCCGTCATTCTAAAACTTTAATATTTGTTCCTTTTCCTACTATAAAAGATCAAAAATATCAAATGAATTCAAAGAATGGAAACATAAATCACCTGCAATCCCATCTCCTAAGATACATAAAGTTACTCTAAGCATTTGCATATTCTAAGCCACTGTTCTTCCAGTCTCATAAGTTTTTGTATAAATATATAGAAAATTCACAAAAGTATCATATAAAATGCACAGAATTAAAGACACATATACTACTCAGCAATCAGAAAAAAAAGTGGAAAGAAAAAGACCAGGACAGGACTAACAATTTGGACTGTGACTAAAACAAAATAAATATAGAGGCCACTTACTATCGGTGGACTACAAATTTGACTCACAAACCTTCTGTCAATCAAACTGCAAAGGGAAATGTAATTTTTCATGTAGTTCAAAACTCCTTTAGATTAGAAATACTCAAGTTTTCAGAAAAAAATGGTGTATCCCTCATGTTCTTCAAGAATGACATATTTTATGACAATTTTCTTTTTTTTTTTTTTTTTTTTTAAAGATTTTATTTATTTATTCGACAGGAAAGAGACAGCCAGTGAGAGAGGGAACACAAGCAGGGGGAGTGGGAGAGGAAGAAGCAGGCTCATAGCGGAGGAGCCTGATGTGGGGCTCGATCCCATAATGCCGGGATCACGCCCTGAGCCGAAGACAGACGCCCAACCGCTGTGCCACCCAGGCGCCCCCAATTTTCTTATTCTCCTAAGAACCCACAGAATATCTCTACAGCGTGGTGGGATTTTTCAGAATTTGTAAAATCAAACGCCTTTACAGAAGCCAGGCAGGAATCAAATGATTGACCTTGCAACTGACTTACTACAGAGAGTAGGGACTGTGGTAAGCTTAAGAGTGGAAGCTCTGACTTTATACATTCCAGTGTGTGTGTGTGTGTGTGTGTGTGTGTGTGTGTGTGTCTATACACACACACATACACCTCTTTAATGTTTGAACAATTACATATCACATTTGCTCTTGAAAAACCCCCAGTATACAATTCCTATTACTTAGTCTTTTCCCCAAGATCTTTGCCCATGATTCTCATCAACAAACATTCATAACACCGTGCTACTTATCAAACAATGGGACTTTAAAAAAAAAAAAAAGATGCTATATGTTCTGTTTCTAGAGACATGATACTTCATTCATCATAAAATTAGTATGTGTCAAGAAACCTCAGAAGTTTTTAAAAGCAAGAAATCTTTGTGGATTTCATGATGAAAAGAAGGTATTATTTCCATTTTGAAACCAGATTCTAGCTGTTAGGATGGATTTGCAAAGGCAAAATGGCTGCACCATTTTTTAAGAGCAGCAATGCTTAAGAGTTCTCATTGCTCTGCATTCTTATCAGTCCCTAAAAAGTTTCTTAAGTGCTTTTCTAGCCATTATAATAATCATGGAATGGTATCTCACCATGGTTTTAATTTGTATTTCTCTAATGACTAGAAATGTTGAACATTTTTTATGTGCTTATTAACCTGCCATATCTCCTCTTTGGTGAAACACTTGTTTAAATAATTTGTCATTTTTATGGGGCGCCTGGGTGGCACAGTGGTTAAGCGTCTGCCTTCGGCTCAGGGCGTGATCCCGGCGTTATGGGATCGAGCCCCACATCAGGCTTCTCTGCTGGGAGCCTGCTTCTTCCTCTCCCACTCCCCCTGCTTGTGTTCCCTCTCTCGCTGGCTGTCTCTATCTCTGTCAAATAAATAAATAAAATCTTTAAAAAATAATAATAATAATAATTTGTCATTTTAATTGAATTGTTTGATTTCTTACTGATGAATTTATAACTTTGCATAGAAATCCTTTGTCAGATATGTAATTGGAAAACATTTTCTCCCAGTCTGTAGCTTGTCTTTTCATTCTCTTAGCAGTCTTCTACAGAACACAACTTTTCATGTTGATGAAGTTCAAGTTATTACTTCTTTATAGATCATGCTGTTAGCATCATTGCTAAGTATTCTTTACCCAACCCCATTTAATAAAGATTTTCTATGGTCTCTTCAAAAAGTTTTACAGTTTTAATTTTTACATTTACATCTCATTCCATTTGAGTTAGTATTTGTGTAAGCTGTGAGGTTCAGGTCAAGGTTCCTTTCACTGCACATGGAAGACTGTTTCAGCACCACATAGGGAAGACACTTGATTTGCTCACGTTCTTTTGCCAAAGATCTATTGGGCACATCTGACTGGGTCCATTTCAGGACTCTATTTTGTCCCATTCATCTGTGGGTCTAGTCCTTCAATACCACACTGTCTCAAATACTGTAGCTTTACAATAAGTGTTAAAAATTGAACAGTATGATTTGTCCAATCTTTTGTTTTTCAAAATTGGACTGATCTCGTTGCTTTGTTTTCCACATAAAATTTTAGAGTCTGCTTGTTTATATCTACAAAAAAAAATCCTGATTAGATTTTGATTGCATTCAACCTGTATATCAATCTGGGGAGAAGGGACATCAATACAAGGTTGAGTTTTCCAAGTAATGTACACAGTGTGCATCTCCATTAACTTAGGTCCTTTTTTTCTCATCAGCCTTTTGTAGTTTTCAGCACATAGGCCCAGCACACATTTCTTATTACATTTATTTATTTCTAAGTATTTCACTTATGGGGAGAGAGACTATAATAAATGCTATCTTGTTTCCAATAAAATAGTATAAAATGAAATTATAAGTTTTAAAAATGACTTTTATATGCATTGGACATATAACCAGAAAGCTAGATAAATATACTCAGGACGAGGAGTGATTTTTATGGATTCTGTGGAATTTTCCACTTAAGTAATCAAGGTATCTACAAACAGGAATGGTTTTCTTTCCAATTTACATGCCCTTTGTTTTTTTTTTAAACCCTTTCTGCTGTTAGAGTTTTTAGTACAATGCTGAACAGGATAAATGAGAGTGAACATCCTTGCCTTGTTCCTAATCTAAGGGAGAAAGCATTTAGTCTTTCACCATTAAGTAGGACGACAGGTAAATTTCTTGTAAATGCCTTTTTTTTTTCCACATTGAGATTCCCCTCTATTCCTAATTTGCTGGAAATTTTTTCCATAAATTGATTTTCATAAATACTTTTTCTGATCAATTGGTATAATATAGTAAATGCACTTCTTTATATTATTAATGTGGTTGACTACATTTTGAATACTTAACTGGTCTTGCATTCCTGGGTAAACCCTACTTGGATATATAATTTACATGTACATATAGATGATTTATATATACTTTGTTTGGCTGGATTAAGGAAGTTTGTTTATGGAACAATACTGTCCATTTTATCTACTACTATTGCCTGATTTTGCTATCAGCATGAGGCTGGCTTCATAAAATGAGTTGTGGAGTATTTGCTCCTCTTCTGTTTTAGGCAAGACATTGTATAGAATTGTTATTTCTTCTTTATAAATGTTTGGTAGGATTTGCTATTGAAACCATTTGGGCCTGGAGATTTCTTTATTCAAAGGTGTTTAACTATGAATACAATTTCAGGGCACCTGCGCGGCTCCATTGGTGAAGCATCTGCCTTCAGCTCAGGTCATGATCCCGGGGTCCTGGGACAAAGCCCCACATCCCATCTGGCTCCCTGCTCAGCGGGGAGCCTGCTTCTCCCTCTCCTGCTCCCCCACTGCTTCTGCTCTCTCACTCTCACCCTCTCTCAAATAAATAAATAAAAATTAAAAAAAAAAAAAAACTATGGACACAATTTCTTTCATTTTTATAGGACTATATATATTATATATTTCATCTTAAGTTTTGGTAGTTTGTAATTTTCAATAATTGGTCCATGTCATCTACCTGGTCAAATTTACATGTGTAGAGTTATTTGCAATATTCTTTTATTATCCTTTCAATACCTATCGGGTCTGTAGAAATACCTGTTCTCATTCTTGATATTGGTAATCTGTGTCTTCCTTCTCGGACTGCTCTAATTAAGGATTATATAGTTATTATAAATTATTACCAAATATTTAGACACTTTCCTGTTATCTGTTATTGACTTCTAGTCTAAGTCCACAGGGTCAAAGATATGCTTGGATTTTTAAAATTTTGTTACGATTTGTTTTACACCTTGGGATATGGTCTGTATTAGTGAGTGTATTAGTCCATGTACACTTAAAAAGGACTCATGTTCCCCAAATAGCAGCAAAGAGGAGAATGGTGGTTGCCAGGGGCTGGGGTTGGGGGAAATGGGGAGATGTTGGTCAAAGGGTACAGAGATGAGTAAGTTCTATAGATCTAATGGGACTACAGTTAGTAATACCGAACTGCAAATTTGAAATTTGCCAAGAAAGTAGGTCTTAAGTGTTCTTACCACCCACCTCACCCCCAACACCTGCACACAAAAACAGTAACTGTGAAGTGATAAATATGTTAGCTTGATTGTGGTGATGATTTCACAATGTTTATCAGAACACCAAGCTGTACACCTTAAGTATATACAATTTTTGTCAGTTATACCTCAAAGCTACAAAGGGGAAAAAAGTTATACTTTGCTTTAAAAAATGCATATTCTTCTACGGTTAAGTAAACTGTTCAACAAATGTCACCGGTGGTGCGGTTCACTTGGAGGCTTTCTGAGAGAAGAGTGTTGAAATCTCAAACTATAATTGTAGATTTGGCTATTTTTTCCTTCCGGTTCCGTGAATTTTTGCTTCATGTATTTAGACGCTCTAAAGAAGTTAAGTGAATTCATATTTAAGATCGTTAAATCTTGTTGAGCTGATTTTTATAACTAAGTTGTATCCTTATTTATTTCTGCTAATGTTCTTTGTTCTGATGTCTATTTTACCTGATATTAATACACTACTCCAGCTTCCTTTTAAAGTTTGCACAGTATACCTATTTTTCATCATTACTTTTGATTGCAGACCCAGAATGTCACAATATTCAAAATATGCTATATACAATCCAAAATTACCCAGCATGCGAAGAACCAGGAAAATGTCTACTTAAAAGGGAAAAGGCAGTCAAAACCAAACACAAAACCAATTCAATTCACTTCAATGACTAAGGCACAGTTTTAAAATAAGTGAGTTTTAAATGCATGATAAATGGATTAGGTTAAATATAAGAAGGGGATTAACGATGAGCCTTTTAAAGTTTTAGAAAGGTTAATGAGCGTGGCACCTTTAAATTAAGTTTAGGAATAATCTGGTTTAGAAGAGGAATGGACTAGCTGGATTCTTGGAATAACTACCCTTTTCTCCATTTGGTTCCAGAATTATTTGATGAATAAAAATGAGATAAAAATTGTATTACTATTCAAGATAGTATAATATTTTCCCCATGTGTTAAGAATAGAGATAATATGGGGGGAATGGGTGAAAAAAGTGATGGGGAATAAGAAGTACACTTGTCCTCATGAGCACTGGGTGATGTATGGAATTACTGAATCAATATTGTACACCTGAAACTAATACAACACTGTACAGTAACTGGAATTAAAATAAAAACTTTAAAAAATAGAGATATATGGAATATATACCACAGTAAAAATTTTTTCTAGATCTCTATTAAGTTTTACATTTTGGAAGTGCCAGACAATGAGAATTTTTTTAAAACTATCTTCCCTCGCAGGGGGAAAAAAAAAAGCCACAATGTGTAATTTTAAAAAGGGAAAAGGATATAACATTAAAAAAAATCAAAATTTATAGGTCCACCCCTGGAGTTTATAGACTATTAAAAATGACTGATTTGATCACTACACTCAGGTTTATTTTTGCCCATTTTTTAGAACTTTTTAGTTAAATAAATTATACGTTTATTCACATCCATTATATATTTCTGTTAAAAGAAATTGAGCTACATGGCAAATGTGTTCTTCCAGAAAAGTGCAATCTTTAAAAAATTTGATATATTAATACAGCTCTAATTTTTATCTAAGTTGAATATTTTAATAGGGAATTTTTTTGTAATATCAACTGAATGCCTATATTATTTCCACAAAGACTTGAGTTTCAAAAAAGTAAAAATCCTACAGATCATGTAATACCTTCCTTTCATTGAAAAGAAAAGCTAAAATTAGACATAAATTATGAATGAATGGCAAAGACAAAATCTTTTAAACATATTGAATTTAAGGGGCCATAGCATATTCAGAGTACCTTTTATGGCCAAAACACTTCTATTAGGAGGGAGAAAATAATGAAGCTAGCATGAAAAATAGAAGAAACTATTGCTAGAAAAAAAAAATCAATGAAAATAAATAAACCAGACAAAACATAGAACTGATTATCAAAACTAAAAGCAAAGTATTTTCAAGACCTATAAAATGAAGAAATTTGGGAATATGAACAAGAAAAAGAACACAAAAAAATCAATAGTTTCGAGGAAAATGAAACCAATCGAGCAGAATTTAAACTCTAGAATAGAACGCAGTGAAAGGCTTTATTCCAGTAAATTTCCAAATCTAGGCAAATTTAAAGTATAATGATCTGGGGCGCCTGGGTGGCACAGCAGTTAAGCGTCTGCCTTTGGCTCAGGGCGTGATCCCGGTGTTATGGGATCGAGCCCCACATCAGGCTCCTCCGCTATGAGCCTGCTTCTTCCTCTCCCACTCCCCCTGCTTGTGTTCCCTCTCTCACTGGCTGTCTCTATCTCTGTCGAATAAATAAATAAAATCTTTAAATGAATGAATGAATAAATAAATAAATAAATAAATAAATAAATAAATAAAGTATAATGATCTGATTCTGAAAAGAAAAAGCAAAAAAAGCAGGAAGCAACCCAGTCCCTCCGGATCCAGCACGCAGACACGCATCTCAGGGAGCAGGAGGGCCGGTGAAGACGACCCGATGGAGGGGACAGAGAGGAGAAATGAGGCAAGTCAGAGAGCGAGATGAGGGCTAGGATTTTTGCTAGGGGTTTTGGTGGGAAGCTCTGGACAGGGTCTACAGAGACTTTTTAGGAAGTGTGTCTGCTTATTTGAAGAACTATGTACAACACTCACCTTTCCCTTTACTAACAAACAGTTATAACATTCTTAGGTCATTTGGAATTGGATTACTATTTCTATGGATAACATCTACAGATGAGGCCATAGGATTTAGGAGTGCTGGGTTTAGATACAAATGTAGATGGATGGCTAGGTAAAGGATTAAAAAGACATTTGCCAACCTTAATAGTAATTAACTCAGGGGAACAGGATTAAAGGAAGGGTGCTGGCAGATGAATGAGAAAAGGAGATTTTCCTACTTTACCCTAACCACTACCCCAACTTTAGATCTTTCACAATGACAGTATGTCATTGTATGTATACAATGTATGTATGTATAACTTATGTAGCTGTATGTAGCTGCATGTATGTAAGTATGTATAACTTATGTAGCTTTTTAAAAAGGAAAATGGTTTCATCCCATCTGAGGTTTGTAGGGTAAAATCTTCTAACGTTTCCAATTCTGTCCAGTGTCCCTTTCATTTGTGTATTCATTCATACATTCAAATATAAACTACAGTCCCATTTGCAAGATTACCATTTCATTGAGGAAAGACAAAAATAAGGGTCTTATTTTGAGGGTCTGTGTTTAATCTAGTTAGCAAATGAATGGCATAATGGTTAATATTCATGGGATCTAGAAAAGACAAATTTAGGTCAGTATGTTATGGTCTGATATCATCCTCGAGGAACACTTAATAAATATGGACAGGATGAAGAGGAGAGAAATGCTTGGAGAGAAAGGTGATAGGGATATTTAAAGGTAGAAAGGAGGATTATATATAGTAAACCAGCCCAACCACCTAGAGTAGAAGGCCCACAGGAAGGCTAGGTTAGAAAAGGAGGGTGGAGGAAGAGTGGGGAGGCATTGTACTGTATTAAAAGCCACACAGTATAGAAGAGCTGGGACTCTGGAGTCCCAGAGACCAGAGTTTCTAACCCTCCTATGCCACTTGCCACTACGTGGTCTAGAACAAGGATTTCAACCTCCCTGAGCCTCAGGAATATGAGGATAATAAGTTTATAATGTTATCATGAATATTACTTAAGTACTTGAAGTACTTTGTAATTTTCAGTGACTTGATAAACATTAACTATGTTTCATTATTTTTGTTGCATGCATGGCATTTAGATATTATCCAGTAGGCCAGCATTTTCCAACTTGTATTCTATACAACTCTAGTTTTTAGATATTGAGTCAGTCTCAAAGAAGAAAGTTCCTTGGACAGAAAATCTTGAGAAAATCTGAATTAAAGGTTATTACTAGAAACCGTAATATGGTAGTAGGCATTTGCATTCTTTAAGGCAGCATATCCAAAACCGTTGTTTGGGGGTTTCTTCCTACAGAAATTTTGTCTCTCAGAGCACCTGTTAGAATTAGTGTTCTGCACGGGAACTACTGCTAAAAGCAATGAGACAGTACTGCAAGTCTTTGGTCAGCAAAATTGCATGAGGTGGAAAATAGTGTCTAAGTTTGAGATTTTGCACAGGCATTAAAAAAAATAATAAAAACATTTTGCAATAAGCTTGGCATTAGATATCAAGAGCCTGGACCAAAACATCTGCTGGGAATTGTAAAGAAAGAGACAAAGGCAATGCAAAAAGAGAAACGTCAGCAGAACTTAGGGAATGGCTGGGGTGAGCATGAGGGGGAAAGGAAGTTAGGGAGAGACTGGGGTAAGGATGTCATCTCGGGCGCCTGGGTGGCACAGCGGTTAAGCGTCTGCCTTCGGCTCAGGGTGTGATCCCGGCATTATGGGATCGAGCCCCACATCAGGCTCCTCTGCTGTGAGCCTGCTTCTTCCTCTCCCACTCCCCATGCTTGTGTTCCCTCTCTCACTGGCTGTCTCTATCTCTGTCGAATAAATAAATAAAATCTTTAAAAAAAAAAAAAAAGGATGTCATCTCTACTCTAGAACAATTAGGATGCAGTTGACAGAAAAAAAGAGACGAAGAGAAAGGAGACAACTTTTTAAAATTGATACAGTACTTAGAATTATGGCAGGATTTCCTGATGAAAATAGGAAGGAAACCACCAAAGAAAAACTATTATACCTTGAAAAGAAGATTAGGGCTTAGCACAGTGACTGCTATATGGTAGGCATTCAATAAACTGTATTGAGAAACTCAAAAGAAGTCAGCACAGGGGACAGACAAATCCTTGAAATAAGAAACTATCCAAGAGATGAGGTGACAGGCGTTCCCCTGAGCCTCTGGTGTGAGAGAGGAATAAGTAGGCCATGAGGAGACCAATGCGAGAGCTAGAAAAATAGGCAGACATAGAAGAAAAGGAGTGATGAGAGCCCAAGAACATGAGCATTTCAAAAGAGAAAGCAATCCATAGCAAAACAGCAGAGAATTCAGCAGAAAATGAAATCTTAGGAAAAGACATTGGCAGATTGTAATTAACAGCCTTTGATTTTGTTATTTTCATGATGATAGAGGCTGTATTTGAAGGGGTTATGGGGCACATGTTTGGTGAGTGAAATGGAGCACTAGCCCCCCCCCCCAAAAAAATTAAGAAGACTAGATAGAAATAGCAATGAACTACAGAAAGTCATTTTTCTATGTAAGAGAACCTTTTTTTTTTTTTTTTTTTAAGCAGGGCATGGAGGCCAATGCAGGGCTTGAACTCACGACCCTGAGATCAAGACCTGAGCTGAGATCAGGAGTCATCTTGCTTAACTGACAGAGCTGCCTAGGCACCCCTGTAAGAGACACTTTTTTATTTGAAGACAAGAGATTAGAGAAATCAGAGGAAGAAATGAGATACCGGAGGATTCTCCCCTTAAATTTCTAAAGATAACAGGAAGGAATAAATTAGAAGAGAGAAAGAAAAAAAAAACACAGATTTTTTCATGGGATGGCTACAAAAGGGACCAATGATACATGTAAAATTAAAAAGAGCGATAACCACTGACTAAAGTACATAAACAGTAATGGTTTAATCAATCCCCATGTGTAGTAAGGTCAGATTCTTTTTGTTCCATTTGCAAGAAAGCAAATGGGAAGGAAATGACTTCTCAGCTTTCTAAGTTACCAGAAATTGATGGAAAAGGTCATAGAAAGTGTGCACAAGAAACGAATGGGAGAAAAGAAGCTGAAAAGAAATGAAAAGAAAAAGATCAAGATACCTTTAGCATAACAAGCCTGCATATAGGAAATACGTGGTTTTAATCTATAAAGCAACTAAGTGTGAATAGAAGCTTTTCTATCCAACCTACGCTTGTGGCACTCTATAGAAAAACACATTTGAGACAACGGAAAAGTATTACTTTAAGTAAAACATACTTTGTAACTCATTGTTCAGAAGAAACACAGATTTAAAAAAAAGATTCAAAAACACAGTTTACAAACCAGACTCCTAAAAATCCATCACGGATTATTCAACAAAACCAAACATGAAACTTTGACATGGAGACTGTCAAAAAGAAGTCAACTGTCTTTTAGCCCCAGCACAGAAAGCAAATGGATGAACCAAAATAACCCAGAACGGAAATTCTGATGTTTTTTGTGCAGGTGGCAAGAATGCTACAGTTGTGAAAACGAATCTATATGCTCTACTTTTTTTTTTTTTTTTTTAATTTTACTTTCATAGAGCCAACACTCTGTCCTGGAGGTCCTGACGTGTTTCACATATAGTTGGAAGGGCCATCAATAAAAGCACATGGCTTCCTGCTCTATTTACGAGCACACACAGTCACACTTTCACATGTCATTGGGATCCTACATGACGGAGAGAGACAAGCTCATGCATGGAAATCATGGACTCCAACCAGGCAAGTAGAACTTGATAAAGGAAAGTTACAGCAATATCAAGTTATTAACTTTCAGGATCTAGTCTATTCCATCAGCAAGCATTTTCAACTATGAGATGCAGTCCATCACAATAATATTTTCAATAAAATTTCTGCAAAATTAGATGATAACAAGACCATGATATTTTAAATTGAATGAATTTGAAGATAGTTAAGAATTAGACTCCCAGAGGAATACTTTATGTCACAAGCTATGAACACTACTGTTTAATGTACACTCATGCTCCATCTGCTTCCTTTTCCATTACTTGAATCTCCTAACCAGTTTCTCATGCACACTTTTCAGCTCCATGCTGTGTTTTCTATTTATTGAATACATTTCTCACTTCAACATTTTTCCACCTGAGCTGGCAGTCTTGGCTTTTATGGCTGTACACATGCAGGTCTCCCTAGATTATGAACTTCATATTTTTTCACTTGCCTCATGCTTCAGTTCTCCAGCTTAGTAGGCCCTAAAATGTGCAAATTGAGAGGCGTTCTGAGGCAGCCATTGCTATTCTAGGCCATTGACTTGTCATCAATTAGATTAAAACATTGGTTTACAAAAAATAATGTTTTCTCTTTACTTCATAAAAAATAAAACACTCGCAAAAGGGAACCCAGCTGTGCTAAGAAGCAAATTACTTTATGTGGGTAAGCAAACGTCTTCTGGTCAGGACTGCAATGTATTATTCAGGTCCATCTTACTACATCAGTTTTAAAGTAATGTGAATGTTACGTGTTACTACTAAGTAAAATAAGGGGGGGGGGGGGGAGTCCAAAGAGTTAACTTGCTTTTGTTTCTTTTTCTTTGTTAAACATGCAGAGGTCTACTCTGGGTCTCAAAAAGCATGTTATCTGCAGTTCTAGAAGAATAAACAACTTGAGTGACAACTAAGGTTCATATCTTGTCAATAATATCTCAAAATTCTGTTTAAGGAAGTTTGTAAGTAGGTGAGTGAAAACCCGATCTGTAATTGCAAGTCACGTGATTTTTGCAAAGTAGACAAATATGTAAAAGTTGTTCACTTTGATATATGCCTTTTTGAAAGCAAAGAAGGAGGTGGGGGGGAATAAAAACAATGTATATTCTCTAAGTTATCAGCAAACGCAGAGGACTTTCTATGTTTAACAGATTCTAAACAACACTACCACAACAGTTTCTTACCTAGTAAAGTTGTCCATGAGCAGGAATTTTTGTGTCTCAAAATCATAAGGAGTAAAAATAATTTTCTCCTTCCATGGACAGGTGATTTCTTCTATTTTTCTCTTTAGCATATGAATTTCCTTCTAATTGTTGGTTGTCAGCACAACAACTAATTAAAAACATGTTCTTCTACCACAATCTTTTTGATGCAAATGTAGTTCAGAATATTATCAAAAAGCCAGAAATGACAGAGCCAGTTGCCTTGGTGCAAAAGTAGCATTTATATTTCCTGCTGGCAGATGCATTTGCCAGGAAATGTCTAATGTAATAAATTTAGACAATTTAACCAGCATGGTGGATTTGTCCATTTTTGCTGTCAAGCATCAACACTGGCACTTAACCCGAGTAGAAAGAGACACATGACTAAACTTATAATGAAAGATCCCCAAATCATTAATGGTTGTCAAATAAGATGTTTTATTGGCTCACTGTATGAACATACATACATGCACATGTATCATATCGCTGATGGAATCAATATCACCATATGATGAAAAGTCATCTTAGTTCTTTGATTTCTGAAAAAAGGAAAAAGTAATCCTAGTATAGTTTGCTTTTGCTGCTAAATAATTTTAGAAAGTAAATAATGCACAAAATATACGGGAATCAGCCAAATGCTGTCTAACCCTATCAAACACAGGTCAGCACCATCATAGCAGCCGACTGAAATTTCCTCTAGCAGAGCTGGTGAACGCTCTGGACACACAGAAAGCCTAGAATTGAGACAGAATTACACTGGCATTGTATAAATAATCTAACTGTGACCTATGGGGTTAAAACCTATAATTGGAGTGATACTTCAAAGCAATGACTACTTTTTCAATGCTATTTTGTGCAGCCAGATAGGAAGAGGACTTGTTGGGGTTTTATTGGCCAGGAACAGTACTGCAAAAGTGATATTTTCAACAGCTGCTGGTGCATTTGTGCTCTGACAAATTAGAGGCTAAATCAAAGCATTAAAGAACATCAAAGGCTTAATTTAATGCAAAAACAAGTACTCCAACTGGATCTATTTTACAGTGAATTAATAATGCAGATTTATACAGAATATAGATGCTTTCTTAAGGTTTGGAAGATAATTTTTTGCTTTCAAATATAAGACCATAGAATGCCGTTTTTTTTAACCATGCAAAAAATGCAAAATATTTTGGTATACTGTGCAAATTCTAGGAATTTACTAAATGATTGACTAACTGAAATCTGTCTTGATTACCAAAACTAAGGATATTTGCCACGAATGTAGTGGCACAGTAGACACAGATGAACGCTGAGTGCAGCTATAATCCTTCCTAAGGGATACATGGTAATTGCTCTAAAGGCCAAAAGTATTTGTCAATTATTATAAGAAAAATGCACATATGTGTACATAGACACTACTTATGCTATATTGAGGATTTATGCATATTTAGTAGACTTGCCTAGCTATGTACTTACCAACAGTTCTGCTCAAAGCTTTAGTAGAAATTGAAAATGCAGATAAAAATGCAGCTTTACAAATGCAACTTTACAAGTGTGTTGCTATGAACAAAGACAATCCTAAAATTGAGGATGATGATTTTTTTTAACTCTTTTGAAATGTTCACAAATGTAAGTTGTCCTTTCTTTCTAGGTTGGAACTTAACTGAAGTTCCAAAATTGATATTAGGGCACTTGGAAAATCATCCAGCAGATGTGTTTGACTATGTATGTCTTATTTCTTTTCACTAAACTCTAAATATTATCTTCATCCAGGAGCACCCTTGGAATACCTCCAAGCATTATCCCAATATACACAAGTTACAAAAATAAACGAGTCAGGTTTTTCTAGAAAATATTTCCATATGAGTTACAAGCCTGCCATGGAATCCCCCTTCGGAGAAATTAAGGACACATTTCAAATTATTCCATATGTCAGCGTATTTAGTCATATATGCAATCAATATTTAATAGTGTATTAATTCATTTGATTTTTTAAAAATATCTAAGACTATGCTTATTTAAAACCTTACTTTAAAAAAAAGTCATATTGATCATAAATATATCACCTAAATTAATTTCTTACTTTCACCAATAGGGGCAAGGCATTGGCAGTAATTAGTGTCCATTTTTCCTTTGGGAAGAGAACAGATTGTGCCAACACACTCTGGTGAAAAGTACACATAATATCTGAGCTCTGATGTAAGCAGAATGCCCAGTTTGGAGATAGTGAATTTGTATCTATTATGTATTACAATAAGTCTCCCTTCCTCATTAATTTTACTGAAGTCTCCAGATGGGAAACAAAATATTAATTTTGTTCAGCCTTAGGCATTGTTGACTGTTAAGGTACTCACTAAATCACTGATCTTATTCACAATATTAGATTTCTGCTACAAAAATTTAGGACCCTTGGGTATAGGGTTCAGTTTGTCATAAGTATAATTAATTGTTTTTAAAAATGATTAATTTGTCAAAATAGAAAAAAATATATATTGGGCAGATGAGGCTCCTGAGCAAGCTAGCCTACCTTAAAGTCATGGTAATACTCATGAAATTATGCAAATTAATTGACTCTTTCAATGTTGCATAAAATGCTACTTCTAGTACAGTGCATGGAACATTAGGCTGTTCATCCAGCAAAAAAAAAGGGGGGAAAAAGTTGCATTTCAGAGGCTGGAATCTTACAAGCAAGGCCTTATGGTTGAGGATACTCACAACTACAATCTATTTTTCTACAAAGCAATCGGCTTTCAACCATTGCACACAGAACTTGTGCTGTTTATTACAAATTTTTCCCCAAGCAACGGTAAAGAAAAAGCCAGCTATGTCTTGTGGATTCTCCCTCCTCTTGATACAAAGAAAGAGATTTTCACTGTTCAATCATGCTAAGGGAAAATAATATTGATTCTAAAATTATTTAGCAATATGGGTTTTTACTGAGAAAGGCTCATTTAAGAGCCCCCCAAAACACAATATGGTACATAAAAATCTGATTAAATTATGCTGGTAGTTTACTTATTAAACAGTAAAAATCAGGGACAATAGCAAAATAAAAAAGCAACACTCTCCAGATAATTATTCTGTCCAAAAGTAAATTTAAGTAAATTTTCAAAGACTGGAATAAGAATAGCAAATTTAGGAGGTCACATTACTGAATTTTGTGATATCATAAATGCATTCTTATTTTAGCAAATGAGTGATACAATTCAGAAATATTCAACAATTAAATCTTAGAAATTAACAAAATTGCCCTATGGCATGATCAGACCTACTCTAAGAAAATAACAGAATCTCCCATTGGAAATTTAAGGCCACATTGCAGGGTTTCTACCAAAGAAAGACTGTATCCTCTGCTTTGCAACCAAGCTCTCTCATTACACCAATTAACACTCATGTAATCAATTATTATACTTTAAGGCAACAACTCCAGCCTTAGTCTAACAGACATGTATTAATTTTCAACTCTCTGACATTAATTTACATTAATAAACATATCGGAGCACCCTTGTTACAATGAAATCTGTCCCTCAGAATCCTATTGCTTTAGCTTTTCTCATTTTTTTCCTTTACATCAGTTTATAACTGACCACTTGATTATAAAATTAGAATGATTGATTTTTACATTATGACTGCTCTCTCTTAACGTTCACCTATAGTGAATGAATTCTGTAGGTGAGACTCATGCTTTACTCGGGCTCTGATAATGTGTCTGCAGCCCATCCTGTAGGATTTGTGTTTAATAAGAAAATCAAGACAATAGGTATTTCCAATAGCATCTAATCTATTTTTTAAGATAAAATGTAAACCTAATTCAAAGACTCTCCAAAGAATGGACAAGAGTTTTCTCAAAATATTTTTAAATCATGGATTTTAAAATTTGCTCTAAACTAACACATTTCTTAGGGAGATTTGGTATTCCATGGTATTATGGTAATTATCAGTACTGAAATCCATGTATTCATTTTAAATGTGTACTATTCAGGGAGTTCCTTACCTTACCCCGGTCATGGTAAGGCTGTGTTTCATCAATATCTAAACAACTCTCACAAGTAGATGCTTAAATTAAAAATGGTCAAAGATTTCCCAAACTACATCTCTACCTATACAAAGAGAAATCAACATGATGAAAATATAGCATGTGTTATAATTGCCCCTTTTCCTATATTTATATGCAGGGCTTTTTAAGATTTCTTTCCAAACTAGAAAATCAGGACAACATAAACATGCAAGCACATTCATCTCCCAAAAATACTATGATAGGAAGTAATCACCTAATGATCCAACACTCTGCTCAATGAGTACACCAGTTAGTGAAAATCAGAAAATTAAAGGAAGCATGCTTATTTAAATTAATTGTGGCTTATTGATGTAATTACCCATTTCTGTTACCCAAGTATGTTTTAATTCATGCACATTTATGACTCTGCAGCCTGTGCATCTTTCCACATGGTCACACAATTTGGGTATACTAATGTACTGTGGAGAATCTTAGAGGACACCAATATTTGTGGGTCAATTATTCTTTCCGATACGTTTGCTAAAACCAGTATCAACTGAGTTACCACGTTTGGTTTTAAAACCTAATTTCCACACTTTCATATCGCCCCAAGTGGCTTCAGCCCCAGCTAGGAGCCTCGAGCTTATTGGCCCAACTTGAGGCAGGCACTGAGCAAAGGCTGCTGCAACCACTTTCGCTGCTGTGTGGAGTTCATGGTTTGAATTCTGGTTTTGATGTGCAGTGGGAAAATGGCCCAACCTAATATACAAACAGGTGGCACATTTACCAATGTCCAAGTAATACCCTAATCATCCCTGAGATGAGCCTTAATGAGCTTTTCTGCTCATTAAGAGCTCCCAGGTTGGACCATCCCAAACTCTCATTAGGAACCCATTTTTCACATGTATACAAAGGACCGCTAACACTGTGCACTAAGATGGTCGCAAAATGTCGTGATTTCTCACCTATGCCATTTTCTCTGGTGGTTTCTCCCTACACTGGTCTCTAAACTGTGAGCAGCAAACTTGAAAATAAAGCAGGTATAAAGCCAATACACTTGAGGATTCCAAGTATATATAGAGGACTCTTTGGGAACAGACGTTTAGGTGAGTGACTGAAATTAGATTATGCAGATAACATGAAATGTCCATGAAACTTGAGGCTGCAAGACATTTTCACATTTGTTCATTTAAACAAAAACAATGGCAATACACATGACTACAATTGTCACAGCTACCTTTTACTTCGTGCCTGCCACGTGCTAGCACTGTGAGCTGGTCTAGTTTCATCACTGCATTTAAACAATCCTATGAGGTGGAGATCTCAGCCCACATCATAAACATGAGGAAACCAAGGCATAGAAAGATCAAGGGTCTGGCCACACAGCTAGAATTTGATGCTCCAGAACGGTCTGCCTCCAACCGTTACTACTTCTCTGTCATTTACACCAAGAATTGCCACTATTCCCTAGTGGCCATGGGTCCCTAGCCCTCGGTACCACGGTAGCTCTTCATCTGACTCCATGTTCCTTGAAGGCAGGAACCTGTTTTTCCTTGCAACACTGGCACTGACCACAGCCTTTGACATAAAGTACTCAGGAAACGTTAAACTGAAAGGAATCTAGAAAAGGTCAGAATCAAATATTCACTGTTGTCACTCTCAACATTCATTCTCCACAGTCCAAAAAATACAGCCCAAAACATTAATTTTATGTGAGAACAGGTGGCCCACTGCGCAACCTAATCGTCATTGCCATTCTTATCATGCAGTATTCGTGAGTCACCAGAAATGAAGTCTTCCTGCTTCTGGAGAATCCCAGGGACTGGGACTATGATACAGGTTTACCTAACTAAAACTGTTGACAGCTCCACTTCCATAAGTGTCTTCAAGAAAGGACAGTAGGAATCAGTCCCTTTATGCCTCTGCCCTGGAAGCTCTCACACCAAAAGGCCCAGGTTGGTCTCAGAAGCAGCAACGTGTTATGGATTAACAATCCACATTAAAAAAAAAAAAAGGACTGAAGCAACACACATTCAAAAACTTCATTTGCATTACAAATAGGTAACCTGCCATGGTATTTTGCTGCCCCACTGACATGTTGCCAGGGAACAACAGAAAAATAAAAGCCAGCGTATCTCCTCACAGGTGAAGAGCACAACTTGAATAAAATGAACCTGCTATTCAATCTGTTACTCAGCTCACCGCATAACCACATCCCCGCTCTCCTTCCCAGCCAAGAGAAGCAAGATGACAGGGGCAGTCACCCCTGCTTCCTGAGGTCCCCAGCATGGAAGGACCCTAAGGTTCAGCACATGCAGAAGGGGATATGGAGAAAACAAAGAAAAGGAGGTAGTGGAACGGAGAAGAGACACTATGATTCTCATCCAGGGAAAAGCCACTTCAAATCTGAGAACTAGCAGCCCTCCAAAATAAAAGAGTGATCATTGGTTGTAGCAACTGCCAACGGTAGACTTAGCTGGGCCAAGAGACGGTGACGAAGTGCCAATGCAAACTCATTAAGAAATCGCATCCCACAAATATTTATTAAATGTGCCCTAATCTTGTTGGTTTTTTTTTTTTTTTTAAGTCCACTGTCATGGCTCTTTATAGTTTGTATTAGTTTTTGTTGCATTTCTGCATCTGTTTGTCCTGTAAGGTAGTCACAACCTCTGGCTAATAAACTGTCTCTGAGAGAGCAGCGACTTGCCCATCGTTACTCACTTGAGAAGTAGGAGACTCAGGAAATCCAAAACTTAGCCGCCAAATATGTCCGACCGGAGCCGTGCTGGTCTGCTGGTTGCCGCGTCGCTGCGCGGTACACCTGCGTTCAAGGAACCGCAGTCTCGTGGCTGTAGGTGGAGGCGGTGAATCCAGAAAGCCTGCAGGAGCCACACTCCCCAACTCCTAAACCACATTCCCCACGCAGCCTTGCCTTTACTCTGCCCTTTCTTATATACCCTTCCTCATTCCCTCTGGCCTCCACCTGAACTGAGGCCGCTCATTACCGCACACCACCACCTTCACTCTTGTTAACCGCGGGAGGATTGTTTTTGAAGGCAAAGAAACGTGTTGTGCTAGGAAACGTCTACCCCAGACGCTCTTCGCGAGCATTCAGCCATCGATTTAACAGCACCCACCAATTCGTCTTCAATCAGCCAATGAATCAAAAGTCAGAGGAGACCTAGGTTTCACTGAGAATCTTAGTTTCTTCCTATTTCTACTTGAACCAGGAAGTACTTCCCTTACTACATAGGCCAACAACATGGGCATCGCCTGGGAGCTGGGTAGAAATGCTGACTCAGCCTTCCAGACTTCCTGAATCATAATCAGCTTCTTCCAGAGCTCCAGGTATAGGTAATTTGAGGCACATCCCAGTTCAAAAAACAGTGCTTCCTCACCAAGGACCATTAGAAAGAAAGTATCTCTGGCTGTGAAAAGAGGCTTGTCCAGGTGATAATTATCAGAGGGGTAACCTTAGGTAGGACAAAGGTACAAAAGGAGGCAGTGCAAGGAACAATGCTTGCCCTTCGTTCTAATTAGATCACTGTGATATTGTACTCTTGCTTTATAAGCCAGAAAAACGACCATGCTGGATTTGAAATCTCATCCTATTGTAATGGCTCCTTGCTACATTGGTAGGGTATAGTATTTCTAAGCTGTTTGCAAAATCCCTGGATAATGACTCATTATAGCTTATAATGAGGAGACAGCAAGACTTCTTGAGGTTCTAGACTCAGATGGGACGCCAGAATGGAGTACCTCACAATCTTACAACAGCCATATGGTTGTGATGACAGTTTGCCTGGCCAAAGAACATTCTGAGACCTGCTGACACATTTAATTTCCTCTTTAATGCAGTACAAAACCTTTATTACAATAAGAAATAAAAATATAATTACACTGGTGCATTTGAATGAAGACTGACAGAAATGAACTGACTCCATTACAAGTTTCTTAAACAAAAACTCACTAGGGGGGGCCTGGGTGGCTCAGTCGGTTGAGTGTCCCACTCTTGGTTTCAGCTCAGCTCATGATCTCATGGGTTATGAGATCAAGCACCGAATGGGGCTCTGTATTCAGTGGGGAGTCTGCTTGAAGATTCTCTCCCTCTGCCTCTTGCCCACATGCCCGCATTTGCTCTTGCTTTCAAATAAGTTTTTTAAAAAGAAAATACTCATTAGACCAGACACTACACTGAAATGGGATAATGCCACTTCTGTAAATATACCAAGAGCAACTAAGATAGAATTTATACCTTCAGGGGCACCTGGTGGCTCAGTTGTACAAGTGTCTGCCTTTGGCTCAGGTCATGATCTCAGGGTCCTGGGATTGAGTCCCACAGTGGGCTCCCTGCTCAGTGGGGAGCCTGCTTCTCCCTCTCCCTCTGCCCTCCCCCCCCCCGCTTGTGCTCTCTCTCTCTTGCTCAAATAAATATCTTTTAAAAAAATTTTATACCTTGAAATTAGAATTTAGAAAAGCAGATCTAATGATAAAGTCTGACTTAGTTGTCTGTTTTGGCTTTTAATAACACTGTTTTCAAACATTATGTACCATATTGTTTTCATAATTAATTTCTTAGGAAAGACAAATTATATCTAACTTATATCTAATTTAAAGTTACTGCAAATTATACCCAACACATCTTTTCCTGGATCTGTGTATATTTTCTACAGCTGAGTTTGTTTTGGCTAGATACAGACATAGCAAAAATGTCTTTCAGTGGTAAGCAGTGACTTTTCAACTGGCAATTTGTAAACTCCAGATTGTCAGCAAATGGTAAAAGAGGAAAATCCTATGATGAGTTAGTTAATTGCCACATAGGTTTGGATAATACCAAGGATATAATGGCATTCTCTGAATTTTAACTGTCTGAATTACTACATATATATACATATAGTAGAGGCAGTATTCACCCATAGCCAAAGGTGTGATACTTATGCCCTGTCTGCAGCATTTATAAAAAGTGTCTTCCATAATAAAATACACAAGATGGAAATGTTACAGAAAAGGAATAGGGAGCTAAAGAGGGTATTTTTTTTCCCCAGTACCTGAACTTTAAAAAGACTAGACAGAATTCATGCCAAGCCCAAATTATGTAGGTGATACTTTCCATGATGCTCTTTGAAAAGTGTCAATTCCTTACAAGAAAAAAAAATGTAATTAATATTTTGAATATGTATGTATATAAACATAAAACTAATAGCTAATAGTGTTTTAAAAAACCAACCATTGTCCTAAAAGCTTTATAAATATTAGCCCACTTAATACAAGAAGTCTCTGAGATAAGTAATATTATTATTATCAGCCCTTTTTATAGATGGAGAAACAGAAATACAGTCATGTTACCCAATTAGCCCAAGGCCACCAAGTAGTAAGTAGCAGAGCCAGGATATGAGCCAAGAAAGTCTGGCTTCAGAGTCTGTGCTCTGAACCACAACCCTTAACTGTGCCTCTCTTTTGTGTGCAGAATATTCGAATGATCATTTCTTTTGCCAGTAATTTATAATATTCCTAGACATCTTATTTCTAGTGCATATAGATATCGATTACATTTTTATAATGAAGTTTTCTAAGAAGAATGTGTTACTGTTCCAAATACATAGCAATTTAACTTGCTCTAGAGTGTCCAGAATCCGTGAGGCGATTTTATATCAAAGATCTTTAAAGGTGGGGTGCCTGGGTGGCTCAGGTCATGATCCCAGTGTCCTGGGATCTAGCCCCGCATCGGGCTTCTTGCTCAGTGAAGAGTCTGCTTCTCCCTTTCCCTCTGCAGCTCCCCTTGCTTGTGCTCTCTCTCTTTCCCTCTCTCTCTCTCTCTCTCTCTCTCTCTCAATCTCTGCCAAATAAATAAATAAAATCTTAAAAAAAATCTTGGGGTGCCTGGGTGGCTCAGTTGGTTAAACATCTGCCTTTGGCTCAAGTCATGATCCCAGGATCCTGGGATCAAGCCCCGCATTGGGCTCCTTGCTTAGCAGGAGCCTGCTTCTCCCTCTGCCCCTCCCTCTGTCAAATAAAGAAATAAAATCTTCAAAAAATAAAATAAAAAATAAAAATCTTTAAAGGTGCCTAAGTAGATCACATTGTGTTAAATAATGTTTCCTGAACTTGCCTGATCATTAGAATCACCTGGGTATCTTGTTTACCGTTCAGGCTTTGAATCCGGTCCCAGACCCAGTGAATCCTGAAAAGGTGTCTGTAAGCAGTGCCTCCAAGTGATTCTTAGGATTGAGGAAGTCTGGGAAACTTCAGTCAAATAATCAGTTTCAGCATAAACCCTCTTTATATGATCAACTCTTGAGTCTCTGAGTGTCTGTACCACCTTTGGTGGAGGAGTGGTTTCTGGGACTAAGGTGGTTTTGGGGGAGAAGTGAGCCCGCTAAATATATTGACTTGCCTTTTGGCTTCAAATAGTCAAATCGACTGAACCTCCACAGTTCTACACTACCGCCAAGTAACAAAAGTTACATATTTTCTCCAACATAAAAGGAATGATTGCAAAATTTAAAATTTTTATTTATTGGCTTCTGTTTCCACACTACTAAATTTCAAACACATTTAAATAGTTTTTACTAATAGTTCATGATGATAAAGATTTTTTTTAAATAAGTAGACTTTTTAAAAATATTTTTAAATCAGTGTTCTCTCCAAATAACAGGTCAAGTTTTTCTTTTTAACCATTTCCCCTTGTATCCATTTTTTAATCCTGTAAAATTCTTGCTAACTCACCCCTACAGTCCCAAATATCGTATGCTTTCACTTTCAAATAAAATTGATATTTCCATGGGAAAATACTGAAATTTCTTACAAGAATTTTTTTATCCATCAAAAATTACTCCTGCATCCAAAGAATTTCAAACCTATATGTACCTCATACCTATAAAATGCCAGTATAGTATTATGGCTGTAAACACTGTTATTAAACTATATACATATTATATATAATATATATATAGTATATATATATATATATATTTAAACTCGAAATCTATTTTTAAAAATCCTACAAATATATGTAATTTAAGGGGGAGGGATAATGAAATGTGAATCTAATTATGTCATTTTCCATGCCAGGTTTTTCACTTATTTGGATATTATAGGAAATGATTTTGTAAACGTATTCAATGATTATTGTACGAGTGACACGAACACGGGTGCCTCATCTGAGATATAAATTTGTTTCTCCTTTATGATGAAGTACCTGGAAATAAAAGATATTATAAATCAAGTCCTCCCATGTGCATAAACAAAATGCATGGTCCATTATCATTCTGTCTGATTTAATAACTTCAGAGCAGAGGGCTTTGGGCACCTTGGAGAGAGAACAGATCACTCATTTTTTACCTGCACAGAAGGAGAGAAAACTTGGTTTTGAGATGTGACACCCAGATAAGATGTTAGTACTCCACTTAAAACAGAAAGCCATCTTTGTCCTTCTGTTTTATGAAATTTAAATGTACTGGGTTGTAGAACTATATATATTGCATCTCCCTTCTGTGAGACCCACCAGGGCACCCACGAAAAGAAGATGTATCTCGGTAGGGTTTTCCTTGTAAAATATTTAAATGAAAAATTGAGCACTTTAAGGCTTTCACAATCATTCTTTTTCATCATGCAATAAAATATTCATACAATGCAAAAACACTGCAGTTCTTACAGCATTTTAATTTAAAAAATAAACAATACAATGGTGATTTCCAAGAATGCCATGCAATAGGATAAAGGAAATACCAAGAGAAGGAAAGGAAATTATATTTTTAATCTCCTAGAATTTAATATTTAACAAAGCAACCCTTCACTTTTATTTCAAACAAAAGCCTTTTTTATTAGAGGAATCAACACAAATTTAGTAGGCACAGCACAGATTATTTACTTGTTTTATAGGTTCTCAGTTTGTAAAATGGCATTATCGCTTTTATTACTCATCGCTTTGGTTCATCACATGACTAAATCTGCAAACCCAGAAAGCCTCCTCCATCAACTTCTAGGAAGTGATTTGAATTACTTATTGAGTTTGGATGCTGGAACATTTGACTATAAGGAGAGCTGATGAAGATAATTCTATTAAAAGCTGAAAAAATTATACCACAAATATTTTAGAACTCTCTTGAAGGCAGTTCATCTATACATAGTTCATACCTCCTATTTGGGTCCACGATATAACAAAAGACTATAGACGGAGCTCATATGCAAAGGGCGTGTTGTATGTAAATTAAATTTAAGCATGTATGCAGAGTATGTCTAAATACAACATGTAATGAAATAATATATCATAAACATTTAAAACTATAGAAACCAACATCAATGCATATTTCAGTCTCCATAGGAGAAGGCCAAGTAACTTGTGGTCAAAGAAATTGGATTATGGGAAAATTAAGTTCGTAGGTCACTATATAAATCACAGAAGACTTGGCCTTCCATTTCCTTTTGGAAAAATTGTAGGTCCATCTCTGTAGCATACACCAGCTAAAGGCTATATTGTGTTTTAACTAGAATTAGAAGCCATTTATAATGGTCAGCCCTTTCAAAGGCATAGCACTCTTCAATTTAAATATGCATGTATGTATTTCTCACACACTAGGCATTTAAAGAGAACCATCAGTTATTTAGATGTTTGCATTTTGCTTTTGGAAATAATTTTCCTAGAATATTTATGTGTGGATGTGATCCTTAATGCTTCATCAGTAAAAACACACAGACTAGAGGCCACTGAAACACAGGGCATGAGGTTGCTTTTGATGTTACCTAACTTTATATTAAAATTAAATGTTAGAACTCTGCAGGAGGTAAGCCACTGGGCATGCAGGGGTTAATCTATGAGTAGGGTCAAGAGGAATTGAAGTCAGCAGGGGTAACCAGATGTTAGAGAACCCCAGGCATCACCTCTCAGTTGGTGATCTGCCTCTCTGGCCCCACTTTGTCCCAGTCTGAGCGCTTGAATCATGGTGCTTCCCATTGCCCTCCTGACTCTGCCCTCCAGGGTTCCCGACCTCAGTTTGCCAACTTCTGTGGTAAGCCTGACTTTGACCTGACAATCTGATTCTAATGTTCTGCTCTGTTTCTGATCTTGCTTCCTGTTTGCTCTGTCTATACTATCCCAGGTCTTAATCTCTCTATTTCCACAACCAAGTCTCTATCCTTGACCATTCCTTTTTTTTTTTTTTTTTTTTTTTGATGCTTTGGCATTTTTTTGACTAAGTCTGTATACTAACCAATTTATCTATTTTACAAAAGAAGGAATAACCCTAGCCTATCCCTTCACAGATTTTAGATTCCATTGCTATATCTAAGTTTCCAGATTCTTAAAATATATATCAGTCATATGACATACATATATCATATGACCTATATAGTCATAATATGTCATATAGATTTAGGTAGTCAACCCTAATGTTTCCAGATTTTTAAAATATATATGAATCATACTATGACATAGGTAGTCAGACCTTCATCAGTACGTTGAAGATACCAAGAAGAATTCAACTTTAAATTTTCTCTATCTATGAAGCCTATAGAATGCATGGTGTATTTTCAAAACATATAATAACTCCCTTTTATTTATCTTAGGACACCAAACTACAAAATGTGCATGAAAAGACAAAGTAGAAATTTTCTTTCTAGTAGACAAACAGCCATAATAAAACTTCATCTCATGTGGCATCCTTTTTGAAAATATGATGTGGGATGAAGGTGTCACACTGTGAAATTTTAATTAAAGCATAGATAAAATCCCAAGGCTTGGCCAAGAATTATAACTAACCTGACTTTGCATATCAGTCAAAGTTTGTTATCTCATGTAATTGCAAACTAAAGGTTCTTGTTATTTTAATACACATAATGGAAAAAAAAATGTCCACTTATGGTTAAGTAGCTGAACTGGGTAACTGTTTACTATCATCGCTGAAACAGTAATACACTGAGTAAATCAACTACAATCTATAAGAAATCACTCAGCAAGCCCAAGACAAATTTTGCAGATTCAGCACTCCAAAGAATAAAAATTATGTATATTGATAAACCCCATATAGGTCCCAAAAACCAATTAAAAAACATTGCACATTCCAGCACTTTTGAGCAATACTCAATAAATGACTGCAGTTTAAAGGAACTGACAAAATAAGACGTCCAGAAACAATCTATGTTGAAGTCAGGCAAGTCACTGTGCAAATCTTAGTTCAGAAAAGCCAGGAGCCCAAAACTGTGTGCCCTGATTTTCATACTGGTCCTCACGCACACACCGGGAGTCCAACCACAGACAGGTTAATAAGATAGGAAAAGACAGAAAAACTAAGGGTGATTTCAGAACCACTCTGAAGTGTATTCTGAATATTTTTACAGGCTAGATAAGGATGGAAATTCAGTGAGAAAATACTCCCCATTCTGAGAAAATGGTGATGTTTTGAAGCACCCACCAGGAAACAGAAGTGGAATTCAGTGGACCTCATACCAGCTTCTAAGTCTGTGAAAATCAAATTGTATCTTCACTTCTTTCACCCCATTATTTTTTTCTGAAAGCACAAGCTTCCATGAATCTTGGTACGTCTGTTTCTTAAAAATGTCTCCTTTAAAAGGAGGACATCACCACGCTTCACCGGCAACCAAATAGAAACTGTAGTGACTTGCTTCCCACAGGCAAGAGGGGCCATTGCCAGCAAAGGAGAAGACGTCTAGTGGTTTCTCTCCCTTCAACCTGGCAGCTACTTTACAGGATAACCAGAGCGCGTGCTTAATATATTTGTTTTATTTAATATTCTGACTTAATCTCAAACGCAATTTTTATATTGTAGTAAGAAGAAACCAAAACAGAAGGAAAGGACCAAAAACTCAGTTACAAACAGAAAGATCATTCCCTCAAGAGGGAAATCATTCTGTGTCCTATTTTTCCCTGGCTCTGGATGCCCTGCCTGCCTGGCCAGCCACCTAGAACTGCCTGTGGCACACTCAGGGGGGCGCCCTAACCTTCTCTCCGGTGTAAACAAAGTACTAGAGTCTTAGTCCCCACTGGGCTTAACAACCTTGAATGGATACCGGGCTGCGGCTACATTCCGCGCCTAGAAATAGTCTGGTTGAAGTAGCATTTGAAAGGCTGGTGGAGAAGCTGGAGGTCATAGCCAGAAGCTGCTACAACGTCCATGTGAACAACCATGTTGTGAACTGGGGAAGGTGTGCCACCGTCCTTTGTGGGGCCGCTTTCTGGTTTCCAGTAGCTCTGGGGGCCCGTCAGAGGCAACGCACAAGCCTCACCCCCTCAGACACACCAAACACACACAATCACATTGCCATTGTTTCCACACTCAAAATCTCTCTAGGAATTAGACACTATTTACTAGAGCAAACACATTAAATTTAGTAAAAGGCAGATGAAAACAAAGAAACAAACAAACGCTCCAAATTTGGGAAAGGGATTCTGCGTAAAACTATGAAGCCAGCGAAAAATCAAAATCATCCAATCATTTCTTTAACATAGGTCCAAAGAAACCTCAGGATTTTTATTGATTTTTTTTCTTTTTTTCACTTGCATTTATATCCCAAGAAATGCTCCTTAAACCCCCACGTGGGGAAAAAAAACAAAAAACAAAACGATGGACTTGGTTCCTTTGAAAATTGAGCTCGCCTGAAAAAAATGAGGCGGCACGGCTGGTGGCTGCTTTGGTGTCTACCACCAAGGCTGTTTACTTTCAACCGTGCTGCCTCGGAAAAGTAGTCATTTAGAGGCTTCTGACCATTCAGAGAAGTAGAGTCTCTTCATTCTTTGAAAACATCTCCATTTTCCAGTAGTCACTGTTTTGCAACAGTGTCGCATTCTTCTCTCTGTTTCAATTACAATGCTCTTTCTCTCCACTGATTTCAATAAGAAGTGAACAGGAGTAAAAATTACTATGTTGCTAGTAAGCCTAACGTGAGAAAGGTGGGGGCCGAACCCTCCAGGACAGCAACCTGGAAAACCTGGAGTAGTGAGGAAAACCGTAGAGCAACTACAGTTAAATCTGAATCAGGCAACTTCTCTAGGTTTTTCTTCGCTTCCTTTCTTAGGAAGGAAGAGAGAAAGAGTGCTGGTTTAATACACTGTTTAAGCACCGCTTTATTTTTCTCCATGTCCCTATGGAGAGATTTTTATACATTGTAAGAAAAGTGCAAAATACGAAGCTATAGTATCTCTTTGGTTATGGTTAGGCACATTTTAAAAAAAAATTTTAACAACTTGATGTATGTTTTGATCTGAATGCTCAAGTGGATGCATATTCATAAATTCATAAGTACCTGATCAACGAACGACCCCTGCTTTTCCACCTGTTTTTTCATAGACTTGTAGAGTTTATATTCTATCTGTATTCACCTTAACATTTTCACCTAAAGTGATGACTCGTCATTACTATTCCAATTTCAGTCATTCTCTCATTACATACTATAAATGAATTTAAGAAGGACAAGTATCGCCTCCTTGATGGATACTATTTTAATTGTACATAGAATAACATAGACATAGAGCCTTTTTGAGTGGAACAAAAGCAAAGATGCTTTTGCAATGAAAAATAAGACAGTTTATGATTGTATACTCTGTCACATAGCTTAAAAACTGCAGGTTAAGCAAATTATCATAGGGACTTTATTCTTACTTCTGCCCATTACCTAAGTGAATGATCAAGTCTGAACCTTTCAGTGAGAGCTGCATTTTTTTTCTAAATACCTTCCTACTTAGCAGCCTAAAGGGACCCGTCACATCAGTAACACCTTCTACGGGCTGTCGCGTCCCAGCTGGAACACACTAAACTCAGGGGCCTTTGAAATCTTTAAAGCCAATCATACATAAGACAGATTCTATATTGCAGGGCTGGCTGGCTACACTTCAGCACAAACAATATTTCAAGCTTTCTGATATACATGTGTCACCTCTTTGTGACAAATAGCTGGTATTAATTAGGCACTAGACTTGGTGAGATTGCTGTTATTAACTGAGAGAAGATGGGTTGGATTTAATTGTGTGTGACATCAAAGTCAAGTGACTGATATTTCAAGCATCATTTAAAATGTTTGATATTGAAGTCATTGTATTCACATAAAGACTGTCTAAAAATATAAAGGAGACTGATGAGAAAAGAACTGAAATGCATTTGTACATCTATCTTATGAAGTGTATTTGATGTCATTTCACTGGTATTTTCAGTCCACATATGTAATATTTATTTGTTTAGCTGCATAAAATTTTTATTTCATAATGGACTTGAAAGTTCTCAAAATTCACACTAAGCCGAACGTGGTCTGTTTAGAGTGGTAATTGTTCTTTAAAAAACAAGTTGCCAATTTGTTTAAAATATGTTTTGATGTAAACAGACGTAAACTAAAAATATTAACCAAATTATTTCAATAAAGTATCATATTATCTATAAAAGGAGCACCAAGAATAACTAAAATAACTAATAAGCATTTGAAATTTAAAAAAACTAGAACTTCATCAAGAGTTACACAAAGAGGGCGATTTTGCTGCAAAAAATAATTGAATGCTGCAAAAAATAATTGAAACATTATCACTTGAATTATTTAATGACGATCAGCATTTTCCATGTTGTGTTACTACATGAACATGCAGGAGAGAAACGTTGTAAATCAAGATCAATTCAATAGATACAATTAGTTGAAGTAAGGAGCTCTAACATAAAAATAGTATAATAGTTTGTTTAATTATGTTCAGAGAAAAGATTAAGATATTTATTTATTTGACAGTTGACATAAAATACACGAGACAATTACATGGAAATCTGCTTAATTGAAATGTAATATGCTATAACAAAATATCCCTTGGGTATTGTTTTAAGAACAGAAATATAATTCACAATAGCCAAAAGCTAATACGTTTTACAATATATTGCCAAGTGCTTTAATAAAAAACCAAGAAAAGATATCCAAATATAAATATGTTGAGAATTGGGTAAGCAGTGTTAAATCATTGTTTGAATATTTTTTCACTTTTCTTATTGATCATTTTAATCATATAGATTTGTTCTTAATGAAAATTTAGTTGAGTATGCTTAAATCTTTAAACTACACTTTAGTTTTTTTATATTCTGTAATTTCTCCCTTTATTCTCAAAATACTCTGAATTACTTGTGAAAATAATCATGATAAACCATTAGATTTGCCAACATATTTGACTAATGATCAAAAATGTAACTGTAGGAAAAATATTGATTCTTACAATAGAAGTGCTAAAACTTGATCTTTAAAATTACTTCTATCCTCCCTAAATTTTAACACAGTATTTTAAGGTAATCATGAGCCCTTGATTCTGAACACAAATGGTAAAATGGTAAAATGGGTGATGTACTTATGGATATCTATCAATTTATATACAGAAAGTTCCAGAAATAAATAGGGAGAAATCCATATCTTTGCTTTGCTTTCTATGTATCTGATTAAATAATTCTAACTTGAAAGCCAGCTTTACTAGACCCATAGACCTAACAGGTGTTTTTTAATGATTTCAAGCATAGTTCTGAAATTCAAGAGTTTTGAAGACTACTGAGATAAAAAGAAGCTATATGTTAAATATTCATTACCAATTATTTATTTGAATTTCTGAATTTATCATGGAAACAATTCTGTTTCATCTGTTTTGTTCTGCGTTTCTGTCTCTCACTTTTAACTTCCAAAAAAGCTGGTTTCGAATTATTACTTAGTCATTGTTATTACTTCAAATGATATTTGTAAATTGAAAAGAAGTATTTAAATGTAAAGTATTATTAATATAAAAATCATAGGAATAATGTCCTCTTTATAATGTTCAAGTGTCTGGCTTCTCACTCCCTACAAGAATACTTTTGTTAACAGAATGAATCAGATTCACTTCATAATTATGCTCTGGGTACACCATAGGCAATATTTTGAAGAAAATAACAATCATGATAACCTTACTTTACATATCATACTATTATTTACAAAGTATTTTCATTTTATTTTATCTAATGTTCACAGTACTCTTAAGATAGGTAGTAACGTTTATTTGGCCTTGAACCATGTATGGATTTTTGTTTGTTCCTCCACACTCTGCCCTCTTCCCTACTGCATGTCCTTCTTTGTTAGATGAATGATTGGTCAAATTATGCAAAGTCCCAAAGAGAAATGGTAGTTTAACATGTCAATCCCAAGCAAACCCATTCCAAACAGGACCATCAGAACTTATCCAGGTGCCACCTGACACCATGACATTTCAATGTGGCAGATACTTTGAGGTTAGGGGACTTTCCTACATTCTTCCATAGATTGTAGATGGACTCCTATTTCCCTTGCATGCAAAGCAGGTCCAGGTCCAACATGATAGGGTGTTCGGGTGTATGTTTCCTTTTTCTCTCCATCTTTTTCAGTGTATGTCACTGATTGTCTTTATCAATAGTGAATTAAAGAATGTAGCTAAGCAAACTACGTTCACAAATTTAATTTACATGTGAACATAACATGTCTCTCTTAGAGACAGGATTATCAAGATCCTCAGAGACTTCTACTATATTAGTGACCACAAGTGGAAAATGTGATTTGAATGCTCTACTCAGGTTTTCTAGAATGCAAACTACTTTGTACTTTCAAAAAAGGGTCAGTAAAGATATTCCTGCATGTAGTGAAATGACAAAAACATGACTGTCCACCTAAAAATCACACTTCCCAGAATATCCTTTTTCCCAAAATCTGTATTCTCTGCTAAGGATGCAGCAAGATGAGAGCATCTCTGTCAGGGCACAGAACTGTCACCTAAACAACCCCTGCTCCTAGATGTGTCTTACAGGTTCACTAAAAGTCTAGTGTGGGGGCAGCTGGTTAAGCATCCAACTCTTGATCTCAACTCAGATCTTGATCTCAGGGTCATGAGTTCAAGCCCTGCCTTGGGCTCCACACTGGGTGTGGAGGCTACTTAAAAAAAAAAAAAAAAAAAAAAAAAAAGTCTAGTGTGGGTAAAATACCAAATATATATAAATGACTTTTACTTAAAGTTGGGATAAGTTTATATGAAATATAGAAATAAATGCATTTTTTACAAAATCAGTTTCTCAGCCGAAGAAGCCAAAGAGCTTTTCAAACAAGGGATGACCTGCAGTCACCCCAGAAAGTAGGGGGACAGCCAGGCTCTACTCTCACAGTAGAAATTCTTTCCTCTTCTCCACTAAATTTTTCTGACTTTGGGGAAATTGCAGACCAAACAAAGTTATCTATGTCAACTAAACTTCTGATTATAAAGTTGAGATTTCCTGCTTTTGAGAGCTTAAATCTAGAAGATGCCATAGACAACTTGAAGAACCGATGGTCAGAAAAAGAGACATTTAGGGGCGCCTGGGTGGTACATCGGTTAAGCGTCTGCCTTCGGCTCAGGGCGTGATCCCGGCGTTATGGGATCGAGCCCCGCATCAGGCTCCTCTGCTATGAGCCTGCTTCTTCCTTTCCCACTCCCCCTGCTTGTGTTCCCTCTCTCGCTGGCTGTCTCTATCTCTGTCGAATAAATAAATAAAATCTTAAAAAAAAAAAAAAAGAAAAAGAGACATTTAAAAACCATGAAAAGAGTGTTTGTTCTATGTTAATTATCCTGAAATATAAAGGCTATTTTACGTTTCAGAAAGATGTAAAATTGTAATGTGGCCAAGGAAAGCAGGGTATAGACCTTATTAGTTTATAGCACAGGGGTTTCATGTTGTAAAACATATGCCTTGAAATTTTTATCACATAATTAGGGCTTCAGAGGGGAGGGGGGGATGGGCTAGCCCGGTGATGGGTATTAAGGAGGGCACGTATTGCATGGAGCACCAGGTGTTACACGCAAACAATGAATCATGGCACACTACATCAAAAACTAAGGATGTACTGTATGGTGACTAACATAACATAAGAAAAAATTTTTTAAAAAAAGAGAGAAATGCTTCTAGATTTCAAAATCTTGTTTGCAAGTTAACAAATTCTACACACATACAAACTCACACACATACACACTTCATAAATCAGGCAATTTATACACACTGAGTAACTGATACTCTCTATAGAAAACTTCTAAGTTAGACGTTAAAACATCTATATACATATATACATACAACACACATAAACTCTCACACGTACAAATTAGCTCTGTTTCTTTGGGGGACTTGAGGGATGGGGGGAAGTAAATTCATCCGAATATCCAGAAACTATACAATTGATTGACTTAATTCGACAACTGTTCATCTATCACAGCCTCCGTAGACCCCAAACAGTATTTCTTAATGTTATTGAATGATGTTGATTCCTTTTTTATTGTGCTGCTAATTTTTTTAAATAAAAATGTTCTTTAAAATTAAATAAATAAAATGTATAGGTCAAAAATCACGCTTACACCTTAAACTTACACAATGATATATGTGAATTATTTCTCATTAAATGGAAAAAATGTTTCCTAACTATAAAAGTAAAACTTACTAGGTGCATAAAACTTAATTGATACATATGCAAGAAACACCAAAAAAAAAAAAAAAAAAAACTCAAGCCTGTGATCCCACTAACCAGAAACCACTGCTATTAATATTTGATATATTTTTTTATGTGATATCTGTTGGCCTCTAATCCCACTACCCCAAGACTACTACCATGAACTTTTGGATGTATGTCCTAGCAGTCTTTTTTTCTATAGAATCATCTGGCCTATAGACAAGGTACACAGCAAGATGGACCCTTCAAGAACCAAAGCCATCAAATGCTGGCCAACACTGAGTAACCTGTGTGTCAGCCAGCCTTTCTGTAGCCTCATGGTGCTGGTGATGCTCTGAGCAGGCTCGCCTTCCCCGCCATACTAGTATAACAAAAGAAGAAAGCCTAGGGATGCTGCAACCTGTCCACCTCTGTCCACATGCCTGACTCCCAGTGCTCAATTAATGCCGCATTTAAAAGGATAAAAACAAAATCTGAGTCTGAGAAATCTGAGAAGTGAATCATTTAACGTTAAAATGAGACTCTGGGCCATAATGGTGACATAGAAGTCTCCTGAATTTCCCTCCTCCCACGGACACACAGATATATAGTTATACATAAAGCAATTCACTTTTTGATAAGTTCAGGAACTAGCTGAGTGACTCTTAGACATTGGGCAACTGAGAAAAACACCCACATCAAAACAGGTGGAAATGCTGAGAAACACTCTGGCCATAAAACACTACGCCCAGCATAGCTCCATACAATTGGGAGGAAATCCCCAACTCCCAGTTTCTCCCTGAGGAGCAAAGGATTTGGACCACACATGTAGTACTCCATTTGTAAGGCTGCCACCCGAAGGATGTTCCCACAGAACATTGGCTCTGATAGGCAATAGGGCTTGCATTCAGTCTGACAGGACAATAGCAAACACAGAAGCAGCTCTTACCAAGCATGTGAGCACTTTCCACAGCTATCCTTTCAGGATCAGCACAGGGAAAACAGGTAAATACGCCTATCTCCCAATTTTTCTCCAGAAGGTATGCATCTAGGTCCCAGCTGTAATCCTCCCCAGAGCCAAAAGAGCCAGAGGGCACTTCCCCTGTCATCTCCCTCCAGCTCCTCCCAACAATAAAACAAAATTGCCAGAATCTTCTTGCAAAGAACACATCCACATATAGAGCACCCCAACTTTATGGCTGCCATCTGAGGGATCGAAACCCCCCACCTAGATCTGATAGCTGAAAAATAATGTATTCATGAGTCCCACAGGACTATAGCAAAGAGAAAAGCAGTTCTTAATAGACACATAAGCACTTGTTCCAAAGCATGTTAGTACTAATCAATGAATTCAGTAAAAATGCACCATAAACTGATATACAACACTCGGTTGTGTTTACATACACTAACAATGAACTATCAGGGAGAGAAGTTGAGAAAACAATCCCATGGGGCGCCTGGGTGGTGCAGTCGTTAAGCGTCTGCCTTCGGCTCAGGGCGTGATCCCAGCGTTATGGGATCAAGCCCCACATCAGGCTCCTCAGCTATGAGCCTGCTTCTTCCTCTCCCACTCCCCCTGCTTGTGTCCCCTCTCTTGCTGGCTGTCTCTATCTCTGTCAAATAAATAAATAAAATCTTTAAAAAAAAAAAAAAGAAAAGAAAACAATCCCACTTACAAGCACCAAAAAGAATAAAGTATTTAGAAATAAATTTAACCAAGGAAGTGAAAGACCCATATAGTGATAATCATAAAGCGCTGATGAAAGAAATTGAAGAAGACACAAATAAATGGAAAGATATTCCATGCTAAAGGATTGGAAGAATTTTTAATATTAAAAATGTCCATTTCACCTAAAATGACCTATAGTTTCAATACAATGTCTAACAAAATTCCAATGGCGTTTTTCACAGAAATAGAAAAAGAATCCTAAAATTTGTATAGAACCACAAAGGACCCCAAATAGCCAAAGCAATCTTGAGAAAGAACAAAGCATCACACTTTCTGATTTCAAACTATATTACAAAGCTCTAGTAATCAAAACTATATGACATTGGCATAAAACAGACAGATCAATGTAACATAATAAAGAGCCCAGAAATAAACCCATGCATATATGGCCAATTAATTTACAACAAAGGAGCTAAGAATATACAATGCAAAAAAATAGTTTCTTCAATAAATGGGGTTGGAAAAACTGGACAGCTACATCCAAAAGAATGAAACTAAACCATGGTCTTACACCATACACAAAAATTAACTAACAAAACATTAAAGTCTTAAATATAAGACCTGAAAATTTCAAGAGGAAAACATTGGGATAAACTTCCTGATATTGGTCTTGACAATGATTTTTTTTTTAGATTTGGCAGCAAAAGCACAGGCGACAAAGCAAAAATAAGTGGGACCACATCACATTAAGAAGTTTCTACACAGTAAAGGAAATCATCAACAAAACGAAAAGGCAACCTATGAAATAGAAAATATTTGCAGAAAACATATCTGATAAGAGGTTAATACCCAAAATATACAAGGGAGTCATATGACATTGATAGCAAAAATAAAATTAAAATAAATAAAAATAAAAATGGGCAAAGTATCTGAATAGATATTTTTCCAAAGAAGACATACAAATGGCCAACAGGTACAGGACAAGATGCTCACATCAGTAATTATCAGGGAAATGCAAGTCGAAACACATTGAGCTATCATCTCATACCTGTTAGGATAGCTATTATCAAAAAGACAAAAATACAACAAATGCTGGCAAGGATGCAGGGAAAAGAAAACCCTGTACACTGCTGCTAGGAATGTAAAGCAGTACTGCCATAGCGGAAAAGAGTATGGAGATTCCTCAAAAATTTAAACAGAATTACCCTATGAGGGGTGTCTGGCTGGCTCAGTCAATAGAGCATATGACTCTTGATTTTGGGATTGTGAGTTCAAGGCCCACGCTGGGTGTGGAGATTGCTTAAAAATAAAAATAAAAATAAAATGACTATATGATCCAACAATCCCACTTTTGAGTATATATCCAAAGGAAGTGAAATCATTATCTCAAATAGCCATCCTACTTTCATGTTCATTGCAGCATTATTCACAATAGGCAAGCTCTGGAAATAACACATCAATGGATAAATGGATAAAGAAAATGTGAGATATATAGATATATAGATATAGATATAGATATAGATATAGATATAGATATAGATATAGATATAGATATAGATATAGATGTAGATAGATACATACACACACATATATAATATATGAAATATTATATATATAATGAAATATTACTCAGCCTTAAAAACAAGAACATCCTTCTATTTGTGACAACATGGATGAAGTTGGAGGGAATTATACTAAGTGAAACAAGCCAGACATAGAAAGAAAAATACCGTATGGGTAATATACATAGGAAATCTAAAAAATGGTCATAATCATAGAAGCAGAGACTACAGTTGGGGTTACCAAGGCTGGAGAGCGGGGGAAATAAGGAGAGGCTGGTAAAAGGGTATAAATTTTCAGTTATAAGATGAATTAGATCTGAGGAACTAATATACACGTGGTGACTATAGTTGATAATACTGTAATTTATAATTGAAATTCGCTATAAGAGTTAGAACTTAAGTTTTCTCACCAAAAAAGAAGATAGTGAGGTGATGGATATGTTAATCAACTCCAAGGTGGTAATCCTTTTACAACGTGTACACAGATCAAATAATCACGTTGTACACTTTATACATATTACAAATTTATTTGTCAATTACAACTCAATAAAGCTGAAAATTTTTAAATGAGATAATGCATAAAGTGTATTGAATAAAAAAGTGCTGTATGAGGTGTCTGGCTGGCTCGGTTGGTAGAACATGCAACTCTTGATCTCAGGGTTGTGAGTTCAAACCCCATGTTGTGTGTACAGATTACTTAAAAATAAAAATCTTTTAAAAAATGCTGTAAAAACCTGAGGGAGAAAAAATTTTAAAATTTCTTCTAGGTATTCTATTTCTGAAGACTTAACATGTCAGTGATAAAAATAAAGCTAATTTTCTTTTTTCTTGTTATTTTATTTGATAAAATAATCAAACTTGAAAAAAATAGTTTTTCACATGGAGAAATAAAACTAGTTTGTATTGGATTTATTAATGTGACCTTAAAAATGTTTTTAATTTTTCTGAAGTTGATCTCATGTAAAAAAAATAAATAAATAAGGTGTTCACCACTATTTTAGAACATTAAATTGCCTAATTGTATCTACATTTTACTGATATTCAGTGATTTAGTAAAATAGACACAATTGAGTCTATAAGTGTACATGCATTAATGTATGAAAGTTTGTGATATTCTAAATAATATTCTAAAGTAGAATTTTCTCATAAAATAGCATTCTGTTTCTATAATAAAATCCAAAGTGTCAGTCAGACATCATACCCAAAATTTCATTTCTGGCATGTCAGAAATTGCATTTTTTTCTAGAAAAAAAAGTTTTTTTCTAGAAAAATAGATCAAAAAATTTTGAAATTTTGAAGAGCAAAGGAATATTTCCCTATTTTATTCAGATTACATGAGACCTAGCCATATTTACAGTTGCGTAGTGAAGTGCTTATAGATAGAAAGAATAATGCTACTGCTACCCCTCATTGAAGACTTAATCCAAATATTTTTGCCTGTTCAATTTTCTATAGTACATGATAAAAAAACAAAACAAAAACTCTTGCCCTTGAAATAAGCCTGATATTTCTAGATTCTCCAACATATAAAACTTGGTAAATTATTCAGAATAAGCCAAAGTTTATCAAACACAAGCAGTTTCTCTCTGCCCATCTGCTCAAATATGCTGATAGTTCTTTTGTTTTGTTTTGCTTTTTAAGATTTTTTTTTAAGTAATCCCTACACCCAACATGGGGCTCGAACTCACAATCCCGAGATTAAGAGTCACACACTGTACTGACTGAGCCAGTCAGATGCCCCTATATTGATAGTTTTCTAGAACAAAATACAAACTATTAAAATTGACTCTAATAAACTCTATTAAATATTGATTCAATTATTTTTTAAGTCTCCCAGTTCAAAAGATACTAGCCATAGCTTCTTGTAAACCATCAAGAAAGAGATAATCTATGTCTTATAAAAACTGTACCACATTATAAAAAAAAAAAAAAAGACTGGAAGCCAATCAATTAATTTTGAGGCTAATGTGACCTTGACACATAATAAAGCAAGAATAATTATTTTTAAAAAGAAAGTTATTAAAAGTTATTGAGAAACCTCACTTAAGAGATAGGTACAAATTTTCTAAACCTAATTATTAGTAAATCAAAATTATGATGCTGAAGTCAAATTTTTACCAGAAAGACATGATAATTCTGCATCAGGAAGGCTACCAATGTAATACAACACATTGATAAAATAAAGACGAAAAATCATGTAATCACCCCCATAGAAGTAAAACACAAAAAATAAATTAAATTAAGGTGAAGACAAGAATGCCCACTATGACTCCCTCTATTTTACACTGTACTGTAGGTCTTAGCCAAAGCAAGAAGACAAGAAAAAGAACAAGATGTAAAAATGAAGGGATCAAAAAATTTATGTATATACATAGAAAACCCAAGAGAATCTATATGGGGTGAGGGTGTAATGCAAAACCAAAAAAGAAACCTAAATAAATGAAAAGAAATGCCAGGTTAATGTGTAGGAAGATGTTCTATTTTAAAGAAGTCCATATTCCCCCAAATGAAATTTGAGTGCAATTTCAATCATAATAGCAATGAGAATAAGTTTATCTAAAGTTCATATGATAATACCAAAACGCTAAGAAGAGCAAGATAACTTTGAAACAGAACAAAGTCTGAGGAATTTCTCAACCACATACCAGAACCGTTACCAAGTCTATAATAATAAAACTGGATGAAATTAACATGGACATTGAAAAATAGACCAATGGGGTAAGATAAAGTGTTCGTGATGAACAGACCTACTCATATCAATGACTTGATATATGACAAAAGTGTAATGTGGCAATATCTAGAAAATTTGATGTTGTGTATGCTTATGAACCAAGAATTCTAAGTAGATACCATAGGAAAATTATCACAGAGGTACATAAGGATACATATGTTAAAGTAATATACTAGAATCAACGTTAAGTGTTCATAACATAAAAATAGATCAATAAATTGTGGGTTATTCATTAAACAAAATAATATTCATCGGCTGGAATAAATGAGCAACATGAATATATCTGAGAAGCAAAATGTTGAGTCAATCTCTCATACATTGCTGGTTGAAATGAAAATACTTTAACACTTTTAGAAAATAATTTTGTAGCATAACAAGACTCTTAAACATATTCATGTTCTTTGACTTGGAAATTCTGCTTGGAATCTATCATAACTACATTACCAGAAATATGGAAAAAACCATATGCACAAATATATTCATCATTTTGTTATATATAACTGCAAAAATAGTAGAAGAAACATAAATAAAACATGGAAAATTAGTGAGGTAAATTATGCATATCCAAATGGGAGAATACTATGTATCCATTTGAAATAACACGAAAAAGCTTATGATATAATATCATAGAAAAAAACAGAATACAAAATTATATATACAAAGCAACTGCACTTTGTGTTAGGGATGACTTCCTGAATACCACACACAATTTAAGACAACTATTCACATAGGAATAAATGTCAATGGTGTGATGAATTTACAGAATATATACAGCTACAGTCATGATAGCGTATTTTTACCATATGTTTCTTTTATGTTTTCAGCCTTATCACTCCTATTTCTCAGTGTTCTCTCCAAAATGACAGAACTGGATATCATCGTGATTATTTGGCCTCCTTCATGGTGTTTTGGCCAGATCAAATTCCATTCCAGTATTATTGATTTTCAGGCCCATTTTTCAGCCCCAGAACAATCCACCCTTTGAGAAACACTTGAAAGACAGTGCAATAAGATCCTAAAAATATTTTCAACTATAAAGATTGGATATAAAAAACCCACACAGCTCAATAGTTGCCAAAACCATTTACAGAATTTTCGATAATATGTAAACTACAGCATGTTTCACGTGATACTGGAAAAGATGGTGGGCATTTCTATTTAGCAGCTAAAGTGACACTCTATAAGAAAATAGGATAAACCCAGTTTATATTCGCCAGCTTTGAAATTCAAATAATAGAATTTTATATTTATTTCAGCAGGTTATTTAAATATATGACCAACCCTAAACGATACAAAAGCCCAAACCTAAGTTTTATGCAGTAATCGAAATTAACTTTAAAAAATACTTAATCAAGCCCCAAAGCAATATTGTGATAAATCTATAGTGGGTTAAATAATAACCCCCAAAAAGACATGCTCATGTGTTAGTCCTCAGAACATGTAAATGTGAACTTATTTGAAAACATGGCTTTTGCAAACATAATAAAGGGTCTTGAGTGGAGATCACTCTGGATTATCCAGATAGGCACTAAATCCAATGAGAGGTATCCTTATAAAAGACATCCAAAGAAGAGACAGAGAAAGAAAGAAGGTGACATGAAGACAGGGGCAGAGATTGGAATGCTGTTGACTACAAAAAAAAAAACAAAAAAACAAAAAAAAAACACCTAAGAACACCCAGAGCTGGAAGAGGCAAGGAAAAGAATATTCTCTAGAGCATCTGGAGGAAGCACGACCATGCTGACACCTGGATTTTGGACTTCTGGCTTTCTGAACTGTGAAAGAATACATTTTTGTTGTTTCAAGCTACCACGATTGTGGTAATTTGTTAGAGAAGCAACAAGAAACTAATACACCATCCTTTCACTTTTCTCTTTCTTCAAATAAAGTCTTTTAATTTCTAGTAGCAAAAACATGCCTTTATAAATATGCACTAATCTTTGAGGGTCAGAATAGAAAACACAGGAAAAAACAAATACACAAACAAAAAGAAAACCCGAAACATATAGCAAAGGACTACCAAATCAATACATATTTCACTTTCAATTGTTTTGACAAGGGTAATTTATCATTCATTCTAATGTTTCAAAATAAGCTAATTCCTGCTTTTCAAAAGAATTTTAGCTTTAAAAACATGAAAACCCCTCAATATATCTCATTATTATCTTCCCTAAAAATTGCTTGATTACATTAAATTTCTACAAGAATTATAGTGTTTATTATTGAGAAAATTTATCATTGTCTGTACATCTAATAAAACCCATCAACTTCAAGGAGATCATAGAATTCTAGATAAATATGTCCTAGAAAAATATAATAAATTCTGCCTTCTAAGTTTATTCATTTACGAAAAAGAAATAAGAACAGAGATACACTTGCTGGTTTGTGGCAGGAAAAATCTCAAAAATATATGCATTCCATTTGTAACTCATCACCTACTTCTATTTAAACTCCCTTTGACATCCTTGACATCTCTAAATAATAATTAAATTCCCAGAGGCTCCTGGGTGACTCATTCGGTTGAGCGTCTGACTCTTGGTTTTGGCTCAGGTCATGATCTCATGGGTCATGATCTGATGGTTTGCGAGATTGAGCCCAGAGTGGGGCTCCATGCTCAGCAGGCAGTCTGCTTGAAGATTCCCTCCCTCTGTTCCTTTCCTCACTTGTGCACAAACACGCTCTCTTTCTCTCTGTCTCTATCTCAAATAAATAAATAAATCTTTTTAAAAAAATAAATAACTAATTGAATTCCCCAAATTCTATCAAGGATCCAAATTATGAAAACTATTTTATTGACCAGACCCTCCAATGAGGTAGTATGCCTAAAAATAATAGAACCAAATTTTTCTATTATGCATGTGTATTACTTTTTTTAAAAAGAACAAAAATCATAAATACAACAGACCCACTTGAATTTAAGACTGTTTCCTCAAAGATGCCCTGGACTAACATTGTTCCCTCCAAAGCCTGGGGAAAGATTTCTCCAGAGGTGCCAGGACAACGTTCAACCAACATCTTATCTGTAGAGTGGGTAAAGAGATACACGGCCAAACGAGTTGGCAGTTCTGGAGGCTCAATCAGCCAACACGGTCTAAACTCGCTTTAAGTCTCAGCCTACATCCATATTGGAAGGTTTTACAGCCCTTAGTCCTGCAAATTCTGCATATTTCTAAACCTTCTATAACTCTTCCTCTGTTCGCCTTTCTCTGGCCGAAGTGTAAAGAAGGTCACAAAGTGGGGGGATAAGAACTAATATGTGTAGGAATAGCAGGACACAAATGCAGCTAATTCTGGCATAAGATTATGCTAGTCTAGACCGTGTTGATGGCAATATAGCTAGAGAGCTGGACCTAAGAAAAAAATGCAAACAGAATAACACTCTTTCACGTACAAGCAACAAACTAATAAAAAAGGAAAGGGAAATAAAGGGAAAGCAAGGAAAAGAGAAAGAGAGAAGTGAGAAAGGAAGTGAAGAAACAAAAGACCTTCCTAAAATTAGGACCCCATGTAACTCCAAGCATAAGTGGATTTCTCAAAAATTTACACCATCACACTAGGCTCGCCAATAACCTCCTAATTGCTAAATTCAACAGACTTTTTTTTAAATGTTTCCTTTCTTGGCCTCACTCCAGTGTTTGACTTCTTCACCTTAAAACATCCATGCTTTGTTCTCTACCACCACTGGCTACCTTTTTCCACTCTTCCAAACAATCCCTCTTTGTAGTGACATTAGAACATTCTAATAATATATTGTTAAATAAAAAGGAAACTGAGCATATATAATTTTAGCTATGTAAATAGTAATGCGTATCACATAGTAAAATATTTTAAGAACACATGTGACTATTATCTCTAAGTGGTAGACAGTATGAGCAATTTTGCATTATTCTTATATTCTTTCTTGATTTGTCAAAACAACTTAATCAAGGTCATGTTACATGCACGTGGAGCAACAATTAACATACATATACAGATAGAGAGATTTCTCTTCACACAAAGACCTCTCTTTCTTTCATTCATACCAAAATTAGAGTGACTTTTCCAAATATATTGGACAATTTCACTCTTAGGTATTTACTCGATAGAAACATAGACATATATCCATCAAAATATACGCAGAAGAATGTTAAGAACACTATCATATGTAAAAACCTTAAATTGGAAACTTGAAAATGTTTATCAAGAACAGAATACATAAATAAGTTGTGATATAGTCACTCAATAGAATACTACAGAGCAATGAAAATGCACAAACTATAACCACAGAACAAAAATGGGGAAAAAAATCTCACAAAGATAATGTTAAATGTAAACATCATATGTTCCATATGTTAAATGTAAACTCATACCATTCCATCATACGGAATCTACATACTGTAGATTCCACTTCTCTGAAATTAGAAACCAGGCAAAACTAGTCTATCGTGTCAGGATCGTGATTGTCTTTGGGAGCCATGAGCCTGAAAGAGGTGTCACGACAGAGGCTTCTTGGGTGCCGCATTTTTTATTTGAGTGCTGCTTGCATGAGTGTGTTCAGTTCGTAAAAAGTCAAGTTGTGCACTTGTAATTTGTGCTTTTCCTGTGTGTGTGTTATCTTTCAGGAGACGTTCTCAACAACTCAATGAAGAGCTGTTGCCATCTTTGAATCGAAGTGTCACTACTACGTTTCCACGTCGATCATGTTGTTCCCCTTCAAAACCATCTGGATCCTATTAAAGATTGTTGCACCTCCTTCAGAAAACAGTGACAAGAGTAAGACCAATTCAAAGGCGAGCTTTTGCAGGTGGGTTTTTTGTTTTTGTTTTAAGAACTAACTCTTTTAAATCCGTCGCCTGTGCAGAACTTGTCCGTGTCCGTGCGCGCGCGCATCAGCAGAGTTCCACTCCTGGAACGTTTCTCTTTGTTCTATTACCTCACTTAATGCTGATGCACAAAAAACTGAAAACCGCTTTTGAAACCCAAATGAGGTCAGGACAACAGGGAAACCAGAAATCAGAGGAATAAATGAAACTCATGGGCAGCCTAGTCAGAAAATCACACATCAAAATTCTGGCTCCTCCCCTCGTTAGCGCTGCGACTTTAGAGAAGTCACTTCACCTTCCTCAGCGTCAGCTCTCTCACCTGAGCAGACTATGTAGTGAATTTTCGTATGGGACAAGAGTAGAAAACAACTTTGGACAGAGGATATGTTTCTCAAGATAAAAACAGAATATTTCAAACGTGCTTCACTTAAGTAAATAATACTGCAATATAACAGAACATCTGTGTTTTGTGGAAAACTACTCCGAAACCGTATTTGCCTCACTCGCGTTCATGTTGTGTCATCTACATGTATGTGTATGGTCGCTTGTAAGTCTGCACCCGTTTGTATATCAAATGGGGAAATTTCGAGAGTGCTGTTTATTCATTTCTGACATTGCATTTGAGAAAAAATGAGATTATTAACGTAATAAGCAATGTTTCAGCTCATATTGATAAAAATGATACTTTACTGAATCTGGGCGTCTTAGAAGGAGCTCCCAATGTTCGATGAAATGTTCAAGAATGGAATTCTCATTAACCTTGAACATCCTCCAGATGCTCCTTTGATAATATTAACTACCTCAAACACCATGTGGCTTCAGCCCACTGACCCATACAATACATGGTGTGAACGCACATGTGAAGGTTGAAATCAAAGTATGAGAAAGGTACGTTGTCCAGTTTCAGATGAACCTCTACAGACTCAATATTTGTGTTAGCCCTTATTGAGTGAATGTGCTTTACTTTTTTCTTTAGTTACTTATCCAGATGATGGAATCAACCAGTTCTATGGTGTCTTTCATTTTAAAGGCAGCTAGGGTGGCTGTCTAGCAGGAATCTAAAGCCCCACATAAGGAGTTTCTGCAACATGTCTGTAGCCAATGATGGTCATATCTAAAATATTACTAAGATTTTTAGCTCTAAAGGTAAAATTAAGGAGAGCAAATTACTCTTAACATTCAAATTTCAGGAAGCAAAAACCAATGGGGGCTCCACAAAGACAGGAATTTTTGTATGTTTTGTTCACTTCTGTATCTGCAGCACCCAGGAAAATGCTGGCACATAGTGGAACCCAATAATTGTTCAACGAATGAATGAATGAATGAATGAACAAACACAGGTTCCTCACTAACAGACAAGGAAATTATATTACTAAACCTTGATTTGCCTACCAGATAACTTTGGAAAGTTTGGATTTGTGTCTTTACCTGTTAATACTTTCCTGTCTTTTCTCTAGTAACTTCTCATATTTGTTATTAGAAATAATTTTCAGACATTTATTATACCGATTATCTTCTTTTAATAAAATGTAATACTCAGGATAAAATTCAGTACCACAGCAGTGGGATAAGCAGAAAAAGCATAGGGATTCTATTTCCTTCCTTATTCTAGATGCTGTGCTTTTAATAAAAAGAATCTTCAAATTATGCCAGTTTTGTTGTGGTGGTGGCAGTTGAAGGCATCACGGTGGTTACTTTATGTTGAAACTGGAGTCAACTAAATTCCTTTGAGCAAATCTCTGCAATACAAAAATATACTGATGGCTTTATTAGGACCCAAATGACAAATTATACTGATCTCCATGATTTTTAAAACTCAGGGTTCTGGGAAACAAACTGAGGGCTTCAGAGGGGAGGCGGGTGGGGGATTGAGATAGGCCGGTGATGGGTATTAAGGAGGGCACGTATTGCATGGTGCACTGGGTGTTATACACAAGTAATGAATCATGGAACATTACATCAAAAACTAGGGATATACTGTATGGTGACTAACATAGCATAATAAAAAATTATTATAAAAAAAAACAACTCAGGCTTCTCATTCCTAACTATTAAAGTCTTTTATAAATTATCTGGTAAAGACATTAACCATCACTGTGGAGCAATACCTTGTATGTCTTCATGTAAGTCCCTTCCTTATAGCTCAATGGTACTTGTTCAAAGCAAAATTTGTCCTCTTAGAAACAACGGAAGATTCGGCAGGCCCTAAATGACCAGAGATCCTACAACCAGTCCATAAACAGTTTTCAGTGAGTTTAGCTAGGACTTTAGGTGCCAGGCATAGTGTCTGCACAGTGATTGTCGAGTTCAGAAGGTACAAGATCACAAAGAAGAGCAGAAGAGAAATTGCTGGAATATGGAAAAGGGCAACATTCAAAAGGTCCTCCCTGCTGGCATTAAAGCTAGTAAGAGAAGTCTTGGTCACAAATGCTTAACCTTCTCGTAGCAATTCCTTGCATCTGTGGTCTCTTTCATTCCTGTGTTCCTAGAGCTTCAGAAATAATGGCTCAGAGGTCATATACTCCTGTCGATGACCACTGAGTCTTCTTTATTCAAATAAGTTCTTCCTTATTCGAGGAACCAGGGAAATCATATGAAATGTTCTCATACTAACCAAAAGATTTTGAATTTCTGCTTGCTTTCTCTTAGAGCCCCAAGCTGCCCTGTAAGAAGCATGGGCTACTGTGCTGGAGAGAGGCCACCTGGCGGAGCACTGAGGCACCAGATGGGAGGGAAGAAGCTGTCTCTGCTGTCCTGACCGATCGAGCCTTGGCTTCATTCCAGCCTCAGCAGCTCCCTGTGAGCAGTTCAGTCCAATCCACCCCAAAAGCATGAACGATAATCATAAATTGTTGCTTTAAGCCACTAAGTTTTGGGTGTTTGGTTACAGTGAATGGCTGGAAGAGTACTGTAAATTAAGTAACACAAAATCTTTTCAATCCTTATTTATTTGACCTTTTTAAGTATTTATTATAGCTGAGCATTCTCTTCTCTGAAACTTCTTTCCCTTTCTTTTCCTCTGTTCTTTTCTTGCTCTCTGCTGACTCTCCCTTCTTCTTCAATGTTGTCATTCCTTGGGGCTCCATACTATATACTGATGATCCCAAGCATATATACCCAGCCCAAGTCACTTTGGGACATTAGATCCAGTTAACCACCTACTTGGTATTACTACTTGGAAGTCTCACATCTCAGGTAAGGAATGTGCTACTACCTCTTTTCCTCCATTACCCCCGTCTTATTCCAAACTTGATCCTCTCTCTAGCGTTCTTATCTTGTCAATGCACAACTGACACCCATTTAATTGTTAGCCGAAGGACTAGGTGTCGTGCTTCTACCCTCCCTCTCACTTACCCGCTCCAAAGTGTGTGATTAGTTGACATCTTGTCATATATGTCTCTTAAGTATCCCTCCAATCCATTTACTCCTCTCCACCTCCATTTGCTTAACTAAAAGTCTCCTACTATTTGGTCTTGATTAAAAAGGCATTTCTTTTCTCTAATACCTTCAATCTAGATTAGGTCTTTGCATACCCTGTTTACATCTCTTCTTGTAATATTATTTACTCTTGAAATTAACTGTCCCACATCTGTTCTCTACCAGATGTCAAGTTCCGGGAAAGAGAAACCATGTATGTATCGGTTAGTTCTATTTCCATTCCCCTTGTAAGCACTCAAAGAATATTCGTTGAGTGAATAAATAAACAACTACAAACACAAACTATACAGCTGCCAAACTTCTTTGTGTTGCTGTGAATGACTAGCCGGGAGCGACAGGCAATCAAAACCTAGACGTGATCCTGGACCCAGTCTTTAAATGCCAATCTAAAATCAAGTATTTTGGGGCGCCTGGGTGGCACAGCGGTTAAGCGTCTGCCTTCGGCTCAGGGCGTGATCCCGGCGTTCTGGGATCGAGCCCCACATCGGGCTCCTCTGCTGGGAGCCTGCTTCTTCCTCTCCCACTCCCCCTGCTTGTGTTCCCTCTCTCGCTGGCTGTCTCTCTCTGTCGAATAAATAAACAAAATCTTTAAAAAAAAATAAAAATAAAAATAAAATCAAGTATTTTATTTTATTAACACATAGAATAAGCACTCATTTTCCCGATTAGTAGTCAGGGTGCTAAGGAGACCACTAAATACCAACCACAAAGATGTTCACTGATTTCCAAACTTATCATGTGCAACCTTGCAATTTCTGTGGTATTTTCCTTTTACTGTGTATTATATTGTTTTAAAACTTCTCTTATATTTTGGCTTTATCATCCCAAGTAGATACGAAATGGAGCAAAGGTTAGGACGTGTATATTTTTATATCCCTCTGCAACTACTTCAGACCTTTGCACGTAGTAAATATTAAAAAGTTGTCCTGATTCGAAGTTTTAAATAACCCAAAAATGATGAAATAATAAGCAAAAGAAAATGAAATTGCCACATATATTATAGCCAGTTGACCTCAAATAATAGGTTTCTTTTACCCATAGCCCTGAGAGTATTTGAAAGATCTAGATTGGGATTACATCAGTTTCATTCCAAAATATGGGCCTTTTAGTATTTGGGCCACAATTCTCTTTTTTCCAACTCAAGGGCACTCCAAACCTATTCCATTGTTCCAAGTTAAACTCACCTGCTTCCCCTAGATCTTTCAAACAAATAAAGAGATGGTCCTCTTGGGCCTTTAGTATTACCATCCAACCTCTAATGGCCCAACACTCCTCACGGTTACCAGAGCTATTTTAGACTGCAGGGTCCATACACCTTTGTTATTTTTTTATAATAATATTTTTTATTATATTATGTTAGTCACCATACAGTACATCCCTAGTTTTTGATGTAAAGTTAAACACAAATGTCAAATTCAGTCTAATTCAGAGCTAATTTCATGCCTTAGTGATTCCTGCATCCAAACGTTTATAGTCCTGCTCCTTCCCCTTTCCTTATTAAGACCTAAGTAATAAATTTCCATATTCATGCAATCCAGGAGTTGTACCTTCTCCAAATTTTAGCACTGGTGTAATGTGATAGCATAGACTTCCCCGGAAAACCATGAGCTGGTGTCTCCTGGATGCCACATTCAGGGCCGGTCTTACTGCAAAGTGAGCAGGTGTGTCTGGTGTCTCTGAAAAGGGCTTGAGGAGCATTCTTTCTCTGGATGCCGCCCTTCTGTCCACACCTCGCTCTGTTATGGCTTTCCCATCCCTTCACATTTATGGTCCTCCAAGCCACTGACTTTCCAAGTTTATTTTTGAATTGTTACATCAGTATTTCATGTTGTCAAGTGATGGGTTTAAGAAATGGAAGATTTTGGTTTTTCATTTGACAAAATACAGCATCCATTCTTGATTTTAAAAAAACCCTCAACAAAGTAGATATAGAGGGAATATACCTCAATATAGAAGCCATATACGAAAGAGCCACAGCTAATATCATCCTCAGTGTGGAGAAACTGAGAGCTTTTCCTCAACGGTCAGGAACAAGACAGGAATTCCACCCTTACCATTACGATTTAACACAATACTGGAAGGCTTAGCCTTGTCAATCAGACAACAAAAAGAAATAAAAGGCATCCAAAATAGCAAGGAAGAAGTCAAACTTTCACTATTTGCAGATAACAGGATACTCTATGTAGAAAACCTAAAAGACTCCACCAAAAAAATTGCTAGAATTAATACATGAATTCAGCAAAGTCACAGGATATAAAACCAATGTACAGAAATCTCCTGCATTTCTCTACACCAATAATGAAGCAGCGGAAAAAGAAACCAAGGAATCGATCCCATTTACAATTGCACCAAAAATAATAAGATACCTGGGAATAAACCTAACCCAAGAGGTAAAAGATTTGTACTCTGAGAACTATTGAACCCTTATGAAAGAAATCGAAGAGGACACAATGAAATGGGAAAACATTCCATGCTCGTGAACTGGAAGAACAAACACTATTAAAATGTCTATACTACCAGGGCGCCTGGGTGGCTCAGTCAGTTAAGCGTCTGCTTCTGGCCCAGGTCATGATCCCAGGGTCCTCAGATGGAGTCCCGCAATGGGCTCCCTGCTCGGCGGAAATCCTACTTCTGCCTCTCCCTCTGCCTGCCGCTCCCTCTGCTTGTGAGCTCGCTCGCTCTCTCTCTCTCAAATAAATCAATCTTTAAAAAAATAAAGTCTTCATTATCAAACATTCATTCATGTGTGTAACATGTTCATGTGTATGACATGGGTCACACAGAATCCTCTGTTCCCGAAATACCTTATTAAAGCATAAAATTTGGGAAAGCAAGCCTTTCTGATCTGTGAGATAGTGATAGGATTATAGGAAGAAGGTACATACCATTCTACATTATTCCATAAAGCAAATTCCTTGGGAAAGTAAGTGAAAAATTAGAGAAGGAAGGTTTTGTTACAAAGTGTAACAAATCCAGAGCGGAAACAGCGTTTTCTCCCTAACCCAGAGTACCTGCAATGATCCTTCTGCATCAGCATTTATAAATGACACGTGAAACACTTCATTTGTTCACCCCAACAAATTGGATTCTTTTCTGTCATATATTCAAAACAATTTTGCTGTGCACAAATGGCCAAGAATATATGTGATGGGAAAACTCTTTTTTTGCCATTTCAAAGCTCACAAAATTAATGTCTGATACTGCTTTCAGCACATACTTTAACTACATATATTAACTAAAGTTAAAATGAAACATCGCAGATCAACTAGAAATATTTTATCACTGGTAATTTTAATTGTACAATATGTGAATGTGTTTAAGAGTCAAACACTGAGAGCAACTTAAAAACACATTCAAATCACTTGAAAACCCAAGAACAAATTGATCAAGTGAGGATTGAGAGCAATGTGTGCCAGCCAAGCACATTTTTAGTGGAAGGAGATTGTTTGGACGGGAGAACAGCTTCATGTGGACACTCCTGAGTGGCTGTTTTATTGAACTACATCTGGCAGTGGACTGTTTCTTTTTCTGCATGGCATCTAGCTCATTTCCTGCATTTTTCCATTTCCTGATTTCAGTATCTATTTTCCTTGTATTACATTCCTGCACTAGAAAGAGAATAGTATCTCTTTGTTTCATAACATGTGAAAAACTCTGACAGTTTTTCTGTGGACTATGGAAATTAATTATATTTTGAGATGGTTATAATGAGAGACAGAAAGAAAAGTTCTTGAAATGTACCTTTTAAAATCCAAGAATAATCAAAACTGAGTTTTAGTGTAGACAGAGAAAGCTAATATATACTTTCAAGACTTTTCTCCCTTCAAATTTTGGTATCCACATAGTATTGGATAAAAAATAAATTTCTAATGCATTATTGTCAGAAAAGCTGTTTATATTTATTTATATCTTAAGGGACAAAAAATTTTTAATGTAAATATATTCAGTAAAACCTGATACTATTAATTTCAATGGTAGAAATAGCAACATTCTATTTTCTATAACCTGAATTATAGATTTAGCTTATAACTCATTTTTAATGCAATGCCAATATGTACCAATACAAACCCAATGATTTTGGAACAAACCTGAAAGACTTAACTAAGCTACATAAAGATAAGCCAAGTATAGATACATGATTGTTGAGGTAGACAGTATTTCTTACTTCATTCAATCAAGTGAAATACAGGGTAATAAGATACCATAAAATGAATTAATAATCACACTGATGTTAATGGTTTTTTTTAAAATTTATTTTCTTACATCCCGATTTCTGCTGGACACTATAGCAATAATAAACTAATAGAACATTTATTCAAATTTCTTGAACTCACTCGAAGGACACTTTATAAACTTCTAGTAGCTGCCACCTACATACATGAAGGAACTTACCTTCCTTGGACACATACGCACGCTGCCACATTGTTATTATGATCGGATGTTTAACAATTCAGTGTAAGTGAATTAGGAAGGGAGGTTCAAAAAAACACCCCATTTTTGTTGAGACAATAACATAGGAAATACGGGAGTTTGTATTGATTTTAAGTTTTGTTGCCTAAAGATTCCATGATCAGGTCCTTATTATCAAGAAACATACCTTTAAATTGAGGAGATAAGAATAAATAAAACAGCTGCTTAGCACCACGAAGCAGCACACAAATATTCGTAACATCTGTCCATACCAACAACAACGGGAAGATGGTCAGTGGTTAGTAATTAGTGAAGACTGGCTGGCGTTGGTCATTGAGGAAAAGCACGTGACTTAGTTTTGAAGAGAGAAAATGAGAGACATTTTCAAACACATTGAGCACAATGAAAAAAGTTAGGAATGAAAAAGACATATAAAGAGAAGCCCAGATAAGGATCAGAGTATCACAGTTACTGTAAAATTTGAACAAACTTGATGGATGCAGAATTTTAGGTTCCTTAGCATAAAGAACCAAGAAGCATATGCTTGAGTGAGGCAAATAACTGAATTAAAATGTGCAGTTTCGAAATTTGAGAGAAACAAAAATAAAAATAAAAAGGTATTTATATGTTAAGGTTATATTTCTCTGTATCGAAAATATACACATCCCTTACTAATAAAAGCCAAGGGATCCCATCACATATTTCACGGATTTCCCCCATTGTTAGAATCAATGAGACAGCAAATGAATTGAGGAATATAAATTCATATGACATTGCAAATTTATTTACCGCTTCAAAGCAAAACTGCACTGGAAGAAGCCAAAGTAACCGTGGAAACTGTGGTCACCAACTTTCTTGGGAGAATACGTCACCACACTAACTTCTCCAAAATCTCTAACTTCCTCCTCTGAAATTTCTGTTGTTATAAGCCACCATCCAGGAAGCTAAATAAAGTTATATAACATTCTTAATACTATTCCTAATAAGAGGCCTTGCTTTCAGACTTCCATACTTTTTCAAATACATAAAGGTTAAAATCATGTTTTTAGATAATGTTTTCTTCAATAGTTCTATAAACAAAGCAATAAAATTAGGGAGCATAGAAGAACATATTATTAAACTGCTATTATAATTTTAATATCCATGAGCTTTATAATGGGAAATAAAGCATATTTTGATCAGCAAGAAAACAAAACATATTAAAAGTTTAGACACAAAGGTGGCAATTTCATTCCTCAGGTTGTTGGCTCTTATTTGCCTCAAAACTTAATCCTAAAACCTAGTTAAATAAGAACTTTATTTAAACACATTTCTGTATTCCATGTCTTAGTTTATCTCTGCAATATAAATGTTTTATGATTTTTCTACTCAAGATGAATAAAAAGCATACATGTTTTAGATACAGAAGTAAGGGTTTCCTGGTTCCTATCAAAATATTTTGTCGAATTTGTGAAATGTGATTTCATATATCATAAAATCCATTTTAATTTTCACTTCAACATAATATCATGTTTACAAATACATTCAAAAGGTAATAGCAACACCATCTTAGAGTCAGATGACGAGGTTATATTACCGTCATTTCTGCTTTCCACTTTGACCCACTCAGACTACCTGCAGTGTCAACTCTTGCAAAGCTTCCGAAGTTTGAGGAGAGCTTTATTAATAATAAATCCACCATTTTTTAAATAGTCAATATTACCTGTATCATTTAAATAAAAAACACTTTGCTTTCTCCTTAATGTTTTATCCTCATATATCTACAAGTTCATAATGTTGAATATATATATACGTATCTCTATATTTCTTATATATATATTTATACATCTATATACATTTGATATATATATAATATATATAAACGTCTAGTGAATCTCTAGTTAAAACTTTTCTCCATTAGTACAAATCATCATTGATTTGTTTTAAATAACATCTACAAAATAATTACTTTTTTACTTCGGTAACAATACTTTTATCGCTTTCTTTCTATGACAGCAAAACTATTTCAAAAACTTAAACTACCCAAAATTTTATAAAATTCTCAAATTGCCTAAGCCCCTGAGCCTCTTTTCAACAACGTGTGCCATCCATCTTGCCCTTATAGGTGCAGTTTCAGTATTCTGACTAAAAATGCTTTCCCGATTTCTAAAAGGGAAAGCTTTCCGAAACTCATGCTACATTCTTTATTCTTAATTAGTCCAACTTCCAACAGAGATCTAATGGCAAATTGAATCATCATTTCACCCTCTTACATTCTCTCTTTATTGCCATATTTAATCTCTTAAGTTGGTTCTAATACTTCAAAGTGAAATTTAGGAAATTTTGATATATTAGCATTCAAGTAGGTTCAATCTAAACAGTGTAAGCTAATTTGAGATCCTGATAAAATGTTATAAAAAGAGAAACCAAAGAGTAACAACTGGAATTTTAAAAAGTGATAAGTACGTGTCTTTCCAATGTATCCTCATATGCTTGAGTCACTAAATGGATGATCTCCATTTAAAATAGATTACTTTTTACTGTATGGTGACTAACATAATATAATAAAAAATCATTATTTAAAAAAAAAAGAAAAAAAAAGAAAAGAAAATAGATTACTTTTATATCATTATTTTTTTCAATATACATGAATGATTTGCTTTTCTAAACCTGTTTGAACTATATTACTTATTTATAATATGAAGCAATCCTTATAGTTTCAAAGCTCACATTTCATCGTATTACATTAGCTAGTTTGGAATACTGTGCAATACTTGTACTTAACATTAATATATATTCCCAGAAACTCGGGTTACAGGAATATAACTAATATTGACTATTACAGTACTTAACATGCTTAATTAAATAAACCTCTATTTGTAAAATAAAGGAAAATATGCGTGACTAGTATTGCAAATTTCAGTTTTAAGAGAAAATGGATGTATTTTCTAGTAGCTCAAAGATACAAGGGAAAAATTTATCTTGTGTATTATCTAATAGGCCTTCCAGAACTAAAGACCACAGGAGGTAAGGCTAACAAAATTAATATGCAAAGAAGCTCAACACTAGGGACCTATAATTTTCTTGCAAATGGTTTCGCTTTAAGGATGAAACAACACAAGACAATACCAATTTCTTTCTTTTTTTGCAAATAGATGAAGCTTTAAAAAAAAATTAACACATGACAGCAGGTGGGAAGAATCTAGACAAGTGGATATTCAAAGTAGGGGGAATCCAAATTTGATTTGCCTAACATTTCACAAACAAATTTGAATTCATTGGTATGTCTGTAAAAAACCAACTTGGGTAGATACGTTTAATTAATGAAGGATTGGTTATGTGTCAGACAGGAAGCAAAGACTTAGTAGACTTGGGAAGCCATTATAGATTTATGAACATGAAAGGGTCTACAGAAATAAAGTTGGTGGAATTTAACTCACTAAAAATATTTGTGAGCATTTTATCAGTAATTCCTTTACTTGTGATTCTTTTATTTAACATAACATTAATAATCTATTAATTACAAATAATCAAGGTAAAGTAGTAGATAAGCAATCTTCAAACCCATTTTAAATATTCACTCTCTTCAGATTCTTACAATGCCAAGAAGAAAATGACACATTAACATTCTAAACAAACAATGCAGTTTTCTTCAATCTTCAAATGCAGTAAATGAAAATTAAATAATTTGCTTCCAGTTACGGAATTAGTTCATCTTTAAATGTTATTTCCGTATTTTTTTCTTAATCAGTTAACAATATATAGGTATAATCTGTCTTGTGGTAAAGAACTCACTGTTACTAAAATTTTAAATGTATTCTTGCACCCCAGGAACGGTTTGGTGCTACACTATTCCTATCAATTTAAAATATGTTAGTGTCAGGCAAGCTTTGAAACTAACAAATCAGTTCAGTTTAATATGAAATTTTTTAATCTGGCCTTTCAAGAGAGAAGAACAGTATGTCAGACTGAATATCTCCTTTCAATTTTCTCTAACAATTTGATTTTCTGATGTGTCCAAAAATGACCTGTTGTAACAATAAGATAAAATAGTTTATATCCTAACAACACTGAGGGTAGGAAACAAAATCACATGCATTTCAATAGTGAATTCTTATGCGCACAAATGATTAAATTTAATTGGCTAATGATGTATGTATTAAAGTCAATTTTTAATGGCGCAGATTTGGGGGTTGTGTTATTTTAATAATTGGCTTTAAAATAATTGATACAGTTAATGCTGAAATAATGATATTTTTCTAGGTATGAGAAAAAAATAATAATTTTGCTACCTTGTCAAGTAATTTTTAACATCTTTATTAAACATATCAGACCCACACTTTTACCTCTTAATGGTGAATTTATAATCAAAGATATTAATATGCTAGATTAATGTAGTATAATGTAATGTTGTGCTTTACAACAGTACACTAAAAAAATCTAAATGATTCATACCCCAGGGAAGAGTTGGTGCTATCAATTTAAAGTGTTTAATATACATTTATTTAAATGTGAAGTTGCACTTTGCCTGAGGAATGAGTATTTAAATTGACAGCCTAATAAAATTCCTAAGTAATGTAGTCTTTCCCCCATTTACTTATTAGTCATATTTTAAAATCATTCATTTAGAGACACCAGAAAAGCATGTGAGCTAATTGTTTAGGGATACAATAACTGTTTAGGGAATTAAATGTTAATTCTATGACTATCTTCTTTTTTTACCATAAATATAGTGCTTTGATCTTTGGTATTACTTCTTGAGAGCAAGCAAGTTCCTGGATTAATGGCTTTACATGAATGGTTCCATGAATAGTCAAAACAGTTTAAATAAATAACATATGTTATTAACATGATGTAGAACTGTCCAAAAGTAATATCCAAATTTCAATTCTTAAACTAAGAATAGGGTTTTTTATAAAATTATAAAATGTTTCAATGAGTTAATACATAAAAATGAGTCCTCTTTTATAGAAACATTTAGACAGTTGAAACTTCACATTATTATGCTTTATTCTATTCTCATAATTTATGGGCCTTGATAAATTTAATTGTTGTAGACATCATAAAATTGAATTACTCTTCATGCAGTCAAATTAGTTACATTAATTATTTGCTGGAGTTATAAATATGGAAATCCACTAAGGAACAGTTTTCAGCTCTGCCAAGTAAACAGTTACAAATCCATTTTCATTGGGTTTTGGACAAAATAGAAATTGTCTTATAAGTAGGGAGACATTTTAATTAATTCACTAATTTATCATTCATATGCTTTCTTTTGCCCTCACCAAGAGTTACTTATCAGTAGTTCAGGTATTACTTTGAGTATTTACCCAAAGTTTCCAGAAGCTGTATGTATGTAGTAGATTTCTACGCTGTTTGTCACACTTCAGTCTCCCCGAAAATCTAGTGTAATTGCCAGTGTGGGAAACTTGGAACCAGTAATGGTGCCCCGTCCTCCTTCTCTCTCTCTCTCTCTCTCCCACATACACACACACATACACTTACACATACAAAGTAATGTTAAACTTTCAGGATTACTAAATGGTAACCAACTGCACTGGGTAAAGTCAGCCTTCAGAAGGGTTGGCTTTTCCTCAAGGTGGTTTTTAAATTTCTCAATTTGCTTGTATCTAAGCAGGCATGCCCTCACTGGCTGGTTCCTCACACGTCCACCGTTTGCTGTGGTCTTATATTTGGCAGGATTAGATTTAACAGTCCCAGGTGCACATAGGTATTTGGAAGTGTAACCCCTGCTTTCGCCTGATGAGTATCATGGTCTCACAAAAAGATTGACTTCTACTGACCTAGAAAGAGGCACATTGTCTTCACTCCACCCTTTCTAGCTACTTCTTTTGGGATCCTAAAATTATCCCCTGCTTCTTCCTAACCCTGATGATTGACGCAGTATGAAGACTACTTTTACTATTCTGCGATGTAGTTACCACAGCCTGTTCGAAAGTATCCACCATAGTGAGGAGAAGAAACCAAAGAAGATACTTCCATGTGGAAATATCACATTTGACTGCCTAATCAAACTGAAAAAGATGCATTACCTGTGAATTGTTTATCATGTAGAACATTAAATTGTTTTCCTTCAACAGAAAACATTAATAGCCATTTCGTTTTTGTGCTGGAAGCAAATGTCATTCTCTTAAGAGAGAAGCTTTTTAATCATGAAATGCCGTCACATTGTGTACCACCCAGAGTTTCATGATGCACTTAATAAAGTAAGCTCGGGAATGTCTCGAAGTGTCTTTTTTTTTTCCTTAGGGACTTATAGAGTCATATGGAATAACCGTAAACCACTTTAACGCACAAAATTAAGGATGGTAGAATCATACCTTTGCAGATGAACACATATATTATAGTGATTCGGATATTTCTAATCTTTTCAAGTCTTTGAAAAGAATCATTTATATCAGTATATTATCTAGTTTAAATTTACTTATCTATTTATAATTCTTTCTATATTGTGAAAAATATTTATTTGTCTGAGGTCCATCAGACTTCCAGGACATAAGCACATATCCACAACACAGCATACTTTTGTAGAGAAACTATGAGAGTCTTAAAAAGTCAAAAGTATATTTTATTAAAAGTGTTCTTTCATCAATTTCATCATTTTTTTCCCCCATTTTGAAAAAGAAAATTGCCAGGTTAAAACCACCTTCATTTGGAGTTGAGGAATGCAGCACCCAATGTCTTCCTGGAATCATTTAGTTTCAACGTATTCATTCATAAAAAAATAAATAAATAAATAAATAAATAAATAAGTTAATTCGTAACAATATTGGGTTAAATAAATGTTGCTGTTGGTATAGTGTAATTTTCTTTTGTGATAAATGCCATTAATTTGCTATTTACTTTTCAATTGATTTTATTTGCCAAATTATATACCAAACAGTCCCATGGGCTTAGTGAATATATGAGGGCTAACAATGAAAAATGTGCATAGTTTTAGCACTAACTTTGTAAATTGCCTTAATAATCGCTGGTTTAATGTAATAGTATTTTCAACCAGTACTTTTAATTTCTAGCTCATAAAGCCTTTTCATTGAACCCCAAGGGTGTAGCTATAAAAGTAAGATTTAATTTTGTATATAATGTGGCCTAAATTAGCATTAAAGCAATAGGAGAAACATGCAGTTACAAAGGATGGGCTGAAATTATTATAACTTGATATGAATTTCTGCAACAACATTAATTATTATTTCCATTGTAAAATAATTTGTAGTGAAAATCTAAGGCTGTTCGGAATACACATTTTAAATCTTATTATTTTTTAAACTGTGACAAATGTATGGAAAACTTTTACGGGCAATAAGAAGAAGAAAACATTAGCCAAATGTATTTTTCTCATACCTTCAAGCACTTAGGTAGTCCTAAAGATCAGAGATACTTGCAGATGTTTTACCTTCTTAGAATATCTCTTTGCTACACTAATTCCCTGCTAATTATTTGCCCACTGAGACAAAACAAGGAAAATTCAACTTTGTCCTTTGGTTCCTGATATCTGTATATAAGGAATATAATACTTCTTTATGTTTGTATGGTGCTTTACAATTGACAATAAGTTCCTATTTGTGATTTCATTTTTGCCCCTGTGTGAATGTTTATGGCAAGTATTACTAACTCTATCTCATGGGTGAATAAGCTTAGTACTTTGTCCAAGATTAATGCATTAATATGACTAATTCATATGCCAGATACCACACAGTATAGTCTTTGAGGTATGTAATAAAGAGATAATATTTAGTTCTACAAAAAACTCACATGAATTTGTAGAATTAGATGATCAATTGTAATCCACTTTATTTCTTAGGTCACCAACCCATTCCCACCAACCACTAGAAATATTTCAAGTCCTTTTTAAGTGACCTATAACTTGCTTCATGTCTTACATTTCTAAAAGAAAAAATAAGAAAAACATTCTTGGTAAGGTATGGCCCTTCTTACTAGAGTGAATAATAGCTTTACAAATAGCTACACAGTACAAGTACTTGACATTTGTTGACCTATATTTTCATATTCAAGACACACATTGAGTTAGAGTTCTCTCCTAAATACATTTTGATTTTTAAAATAATTAAGGAAAAATATTATGAAGTATAGATTCCTACATTTGGCATTGTAGTTTTCTTTCTTTCCTGCTTAAATTAAGGAGATAATACTCTTTCATTTGTGTTTTGAAGTCTTACCATATTTCATTACAAGAAATAGGAGGCAGAAATAACACATAAGAAAGTATTGCGAAATCTAAGAGCCCAATTTCTGAGTCAGCTAACAAACTAGACTGATTAACTTAAGCAAGTCATTTCATATCACAGGGTTTTGATTTCTGCAACTATAGCACAAAATAATTGGGATGAATTCTAAAGGCCATACCAAAATTTGTACAAATGTACAAAAGAGGCTTAATTTTTTTTCTCCAGCTCTGCCGCTTTTCAATCTTTCAGACTAAATTCATTCTCCCCCAAAAAGGAAATTGTCATATTATTTAACACAATTTAATTTTGAAAATTAGTACACATACAAAAAATGGATAATGGGAGGAGAATAAAGTATTCAAAAGTATGTTTTTAAATGGTAACATTTAACATGTGGGGGAGGGAATTTCCACAATAAAAACGTGTAATTCCATTCAAAAAACACGCAAAATATTGAAAGCTTATTTAACTTAAGGTAACAAAATATTTTGTCATGCTGTTTATCTTGCTATCTACAAAAAAATGAGATGTACTTTAAAGTATGAAATGAGAATACTCTGAAATTATTTCTTAAAAGATGGCTATTGCTGCTGCGTACAGTAAATAAAGCAAGATTTGAGACCAGAGCCGGCACGTGCAATGCAGTCCCATCCTGCAGGAGACAAAACTCTCCCTACGTCATCACATGGCGCGCTAGCAGCACTTTAAAGGCCTAGCTGTGAGCTCACTAACTAAAAAGCCTGACGTGGCATTAATTTATGACCAATCTGGGGGCTTTTCTTTCCCTTACTCATTTTTTGGGAGCTTGTCTTTAACCGAACATTTAATTTGTTTAGTTGCTGTGATTATGCTTTGGTCACATTTGGCAATGGGAACGATCTGGAAAGCTTAAAGGGAATACATTATGGTGCCGTAAATTTGAGATGGAAGTATGTTTTTGTATTTCTGCCAGGAATATCAGACAGCAAGTTACCGTTCAGAAATCTGCTTTTTCAGTCTACTCTGCTAATACAAGGGTGGGTGGTCCTGAGGTCGGCTCATTCCATCCTCAAAAAGACAATCACTATTCCTGATGTGTCCAGTGTGCTTCCTGATAGCCAAGTCTGGGGGGTTTTTCTTTCTATCATTGCACCGATTTCCTAAAGGAACTTGTTTTGTTTCAGCGTTCTCTTGCACCAGCGTGGATTTCTCCTAGCTCTAGCTATTCGTATTTCCAAACTCCTCTGCAGAAGTTGCACATTCCACGCCTAAGGTGGGATGCCTGCATTCTCCCGGCCCTAGACCGTGAAGAATGTGCTCCCGATCTGCGTGTTCATCCTGGCCGCCTGCGAGATAAAGAGGAATTCAGACATAAAGACTGGGAATTCCCATGAAGAGACAAAAACAAATGGTGTGGCTCAAAGAAGAAGTTGTTACAAGAAGAGATGCCTTGCTGATGTTGAGCAAAGGATTGTGAGCATTCTCCACCCTGCAGAAGTTGCCTGAGAGCAGTTACATGTGCCAATTCAGTGTCTCCATGAGTTATCTGACTCACAAGAGTTGATTGTGAAAAGATATGTTGCCTGGCAACAGTTTTAACATGGTACAACTGACTTTCCTGCACTTCTAAAAAGATGTTTTATTCATTAGTTGCCTTCCTGTGCTTATTTGTGTGGGTACACCCCCCCCCTTCTGTATCGAATGCCACTTCTGGTTGTGAACATCTCCCTTCGCTTCTAGGCTAAATGTGCCATTGTTCACCATTTATACCTATCCACATTCACACAACAAAAAGGAAACAGAATGGCCGAGAGGGCCATTTCCTGTTATGTGGGAGCAAGCAGCCATCGTTGAGAACGGCATTAGGTTATATCAAAAATGTCCTCAGTACTTAAGAGCGTTTTCTAAAAATGAGGCTATTTGTAAGTCAAGAAAGAGAGGGAAAGAGACACTGCTGGTGTGACCAGTTCATTACTGGATTCTATTCAAATTTCTATCCATACGATGAGCTTTGGCTATATGAAAAACATGTATCTGACAAGGTGTGTTTTAGACTTCAGGTTGCCACAGGCTTTATTTAATCCATATCTCACTGGGTAAAATATTGGTTGTGTTATAGCCAACCCCCGCGTGTCTTCTCTCTGCCCCCAACTGACAAAAGCAAGCCTGTCATTACACCCATAGGACTTAAAGTCTTAACGAGGCTGAGCCTTCCGGTAATGATTCATGCATTTGAGTTGCAATCATAAAATTTCCATCGTGGCTTTATTTTGTTTAAGCATTTTTTAAAGCCAACTAGAAAACCAAGAAGGGTTCTATTACTCTGCTAATGTCACACAACTGCTTAGTAACTGGGGTCATGAAGCATCGTCTCCAGCTTCCCTTTCGACACCTTCATGAGGTCTTTCTACATATGCTTTATGAAGAGATACAAAAAATGCCATTTCTGAAGAAAGTCTAACACCACAGAAGAAGTAAATCTGGCCACAACGACTACCTGATATTGCAGCCACTCTAATTGGTATTAGATATCCTAATGCAAAACCAAAAATGCTAACATTTATTTAGTATTTATCCCCCGTAAGCTGTGTATACCTTATTCCACTTTGACCCCACAACACTAGAAGTAGAACATTATTATCTCCATCTTACAGAAGACTTTAAAAGTTTAAGTAACTTGCTCAAATCCATGCAGCTAGCAAATGGCAAATACAGCATTTGCACCTGACCATTTAACCACCTCCTCTAGAGGTGCCTGGGTGCCTTAGTCGGTAAGCGTCTGACTCTCTCTCGATTTTGGCTCAGGTCACAATCTCAGGGTCCTGGGACTGAGTCCTGTGTCCGACCCCATGTTCACAGAAGAGTCTGCTTGAGATTCTCTCCCTTTTCCCCTCCCCCCTTCAAAATAAATAAATAAATCTTAAAAAAAAAAAAACTATGTCCTCTAAGATTTCAGAGTGAGGGTGTAAGTATATAATTACATTTGTATGTGAGTACACATTATATAAAAGAGCTTGAGTTTTAGAGCTGGAAAAAATTTGGACACAATATATTCACTAAATAACAATTTATTTGGCATATGATCTTCCAAGCATTCATTGTGCTAAATGCTAGGGGCTTCATTCATTCATTCAACAGGTATATACCGTCTTGTGCTACATGCAGCAGGAGACTACACCCATAGCAGGACGTAGCCATTCTCCACTATGCTCACGTTCCTACAAGGAAAGCAGACAATTACGATGAGAGCCACGTGAGAGGGAAAATTAATCTTACACTAGGATCTGACTAGGATGAGGAAGAGTTAGCTACAGCTCTGAGACAGAAAGAAACAAAGTTGGGTTTCAGGAGCTGAAGAAGGTCATTGTGGCCAGAGTGTAGGTAGGGCAGGCAATGAGGCTGCCGAGGGAGGGAAGAAAGCAGGCATGGCTGGTTGGGCTGTGGTAAAGACGCCAACATGGTGCCTACATTCATGGAGACTGCAGCAAAAGCAAAAATGTATTGATAATCATATTTTATAGGTGACACTAAAATTAGTTTACAGTAAAGATCAAGTTCTCAAAATATTCCATTATAAACATGGCCTTATTCCCTTTTTAACATAAATCAGCAATCTAAAACAGTGGCTAACATTTCCAAAGGACCCAATTTCCAAGCCAATCTCATTTGTCAAATACAACTTACTTTATCCCTGTATGTAAAATAAATGGGGGCTCAAATACAGTTCATATAGTCCTTTCTCTAATTTTACCGTTCTCGTGAACTGTAAACTATTTTAGTGGAAAGATGTAGTTGATGGAAAAATTACAAAATGTGAAATATAAATTAAATTATGCCCAGCAAATAATTGCCTTGTATTTATTGCTATTTCAAAAATGGATAAACTTGCATAATAACAGAGTGGAAGGAGTACCCACTAAATTTACAGCAAGATAGTCAAGAAGAGGAGCACTGAGTTGTGGTAAAGCCTTTAACTCTTACACAAAAATCGGAGGAGTTAAAATGGCACGTGATGTATCTGCTTCGTACTCAGTTAAGTTCGAACTTCGCTTAAGAACTACTTATTTTAAAACAAAAAATAAATCAACTAACAGAAAAACCTGAGTTATTGTTTACTTTTTGTGCTGTACAAAGGATAGATGTAGTTTTTATCATGAAAAGTTGATCACCAACTGGACTGTAGTCTAAAGTCTTAATGTAAGTCTAATTCAGAAGTAATGAACCCAGGGCGCCTGGGTGGCACAGCGGTTGGGCGTCTGCCTTCGGCTCAGGGCGTGATCCCGGCGTTATGGGATCGAGCCCCACATCAGGCTCCTCTGCTATGAGCCTGCTTCCTCCTCTCCCACTCGCCCTGCTTGTGTTCCCTCTCTCACAGGCTCTCTCTCTCTCTCTCTGTCAACTAAATAAATAAAATCTTTAAAAAAAAAAAAAAGAAGTAAAGAACCCACATTTGCAAGACCCACTAAAAGTTGTTTATGAGCTACTCTATAGTATTTGCATTCATAATGGGCTATTCAGACTCTTCAAAATTCAAAATTGGAGTCAATAGCATTTATAGCACCTGACTTTAATATATCATATTAAATACTTCAGTGTGACTACTACATTTCTGAAGGTTAAAATTAACAATGCCGCCGCATCGTCCATGATAAGAATAGTCCTCGTTTGCTCTTCTAAAACAAATAGCATGGTTTGTACGTATGTTTGATCATGTTTTTTACGTTTTGGTAATTGAGAAGCAGAGCGACTACTTTATTGGCTTTATTTTTCACTATGCAAGTTGTAGTGAAGGGTAAATAACAATAATAAGGCCCTACCTTGTGTGTGTGTGTGTTTGTGTGTGTGTGTATACAATGACACACATGTCACAGCAAAAGTCAATGAGCCAAATAATTGTCCCAAACTAAAAGATTTTGCTTCTGCTGACATTTAAGTTTTGAACCTAATGGTTTCACTATTTAACTGACCTTTGCTCTACTAATCATGGGCCCTTATAACATTAATTTTTAACATTTAGTAATTTAATATACATTAACTTACATATAGTTTATATATAATCTAATTTAAAATAAAAACTTAATCAACACTATTTTGATGAGCAAACAGAGAATACTGAAAACAATCCTCACCTTAAACCAACAGAGCACTAGGTAGAAAACGTTAACAGAAGCCCAGTTTGCTAATTCGCTAATCGTGATAGATATTAATCAGTATATAGTCATCATGTGTAGATATGTCTATCTTTCAACATATATTTTTGAGGAAGCTGCACAAAGCAAATGCCGTCTTAATGTTACCTCAGGCTGTACAAGCAGAGCTCAGTCTACTCAGAGATGGGTGAGGCGCAGGTACGAAGAGCTGACATTTCTTCCATGCTCTTGCCGTGGGCACTTTTCATGCACTGTCTCACTTATCATAGCCTCACCACTCTGGTAGGGGAGCTATTAAAACTGCTATTGTAGGATGCCTGGTTGGCTCAGTCAGCTAAGTGTCTGCCTTTGGCTCAGGTCATGATCCCAAGGTCCTGGGTTCGAGTCCCACATTGGGCTCTATGCTTAGTGGGAAGTCTGCTTCTCCCTCTGCCTGCCTCTCCTCCTGCTTGTGCTCTCTCTCTCTCTCTCTGACAAATAAGTAAATAAAATTTTTTAAAAAATGAAAAATAAAACTGCTATTGTAATGTCCATTTTACTGATGAAGAGACAGGCTGGGAGGAGTTGAAATTCCAGAGCAGAACTTTTCAAGACACTGCCGTATGGCCTCTTTGCATGTAAGACAGAGATTTTCAGCCCTCTCACTTTTATTTTCTGAAGGCCCGCACTGAAATAGCTTTAGATTGATTTTTCAAAGTCCTTTTTCCCAGCTAATTTACAGGGGTGTCATTCTGCAGGTGCCTGCTACTGAGACAGTCCTCTTTGCAATGCCATTCTTGCAATGGGAAGATTTGTGCACCACTCATCCGGCACACTGTCCTTGCTGTTGGTTCATTGTTGAATGTGTTGCTAAATCAGAAAGAGCTACACAGAATTTCATTAGGAAAAAAAATGGTCCTAGAAATTTCTTGTCTGCTAACACAACGAATCAAAATCCAAAACATGATTCAATATTCAAAGCTCCCCCAAAGTAGACGAAGAAAATCATATATGTCCTCGGCAGCCCTTTCCACAGCCACAGAGTCCTCTCTACCGAGCACCCACCTCGTGAGCACTGCAAGGACTCATACTGCTGCTGAAGCAGCTGTGGGGACTCCCTAGGTGCCCTATTTGGGCTAACGGACTACCTGCACACCAAATCTCCCCAGCAGACTTGTGCTATGGGGGTTTTTTCCAAATATTTATGAGCGCTTAGAAATCAGAGGACTTATAGTCTTCTCTTAAAAAACATAAAGGTCAGGGATGCCTGGCTGTCTCAGTCAGTAGAGCATGCAACTCGATCTCAGGGTCATGAGTTCAAGCCCCACATTGGGCGTGTAGCCTACCTAAATATATAAATATATATAACGTAAGTGCAATACACATAAAAGTCAGCCAAACTTGGGCAGAGTCCCACATGACAGCAATTAGCTATGAGCCACTACCTCTGCTAGGTTGGGCATTGTATCTCCAGTGGATCGCAGTCCTCATCACATTCTATTATGTGACATCAGGCCCCTTTCATAGGTCACCTATGAGTCTAGTACCCTTGTTCTAATCCAAGATTTCTTCTAGCTCTGAAATTCTATTTGTTCTAACAGAAGGAAAACGAAGACATCACTGAACCGAGTTCAATGACTTGCTCAAGGTCACCAGGCTAGGGCTAGTTAAGAACATAGACAAAACTAGAATTTAAATCTGAAGTCCAGGCTTCTGTTTTTCTCCAGCTCACCTGCTGCTTCTTATCGGTACATGAGTATATAACTCAGGAATGGTGAAACTGCAAATATTGTTTTGGCAGCTACAAGGAAAGCTAACTTAGCCTCTTGAAGGGGTAGAGAACCCTCAGAATTGAATTAGGATTCTGCCTGTACACAAGTGTTTCCATAAATCCTATCTACAGAAAAGATTTCAAGAGCTGAGAGTGTGTGCCATGAATAGGAAAGGACATAAGTGTAAAGAGAAGGCACATGAATATAATTTGGCCTTCTTCTGTGCCACCTTGAGATCCCTGGGAATTGCTGTGTGGCCTGGAGTCACCTGCATGCAGATGCGGCGTCAAGACTTTCTCTACCTCAGGGTGGGATTATGGATTCCCATGGTCCTCTAAGAAGTTCATATATACACATCCTAACATGAGGCAAAAGCCAAGATAGACCTAGAGGTCATCTCCAAGATTAAGAATAAAACCTTGTCCAAATTTTTATAATAAATTACCAAGTAAATATATCATTCCTCTGGGGGGCTCACACACAACAATTTACAAATAGCGAGGATATGTAAAATAATCTGGTAATTCTTTTCCCAGAAATCCTATCATTTGAACAGGATTTCACAGTAATTAGTCATTATTTATATTCACAGGCACCAGTCAGGCTAGAAAGTGCAGGGAAGAAATTCAAACAGTTCTCAAAACAAAACTCTTTTTGTCTAAAAGCTAACAGATTTATTCCAGTAATAAAAATTTCTTCACTCGAATGCATGTGTATATTATTGCATCCATATTAATTCAAATTAAGCTAGTATATACATGTGGTTCTATAGCTCTCTAATAAATAGAACAGTACATTTTAATTTCTATAGAGACCAAATAAATGAAAATTTAAGAAATGTTATTGTTATTTATTCAATTCGTTTCTCAATGCAGAACAGGAACCTAGATTTTTGTATTACCTAAGTGATTAATTATTAAATCGGTTTTGACACAGGCAACACAAAGCTCCCAAATATTCCAGGGCTGTGTAGAGAGCATGGCTCCAGCAAGCTCACACAGTCGCTTAGTCTGATCTCTCTGATTGGGGTGAGAGTAAAATTATGTTCACCTTCACATTTTATAAATCGTCTGAGTCTGTTCAGAGGAAAGGCACTGGATCGTTATTATTATTATTAATTTGTAACCTAAATTTTCTGAAAACCAGTTGCCTTCTCTATCATAAATCCTTTGTCACAAACATATTCTGTCTTTTAAATCTTTACAATGTTCTCAAGTGAAACAAAGAGAAAAAGCTTTTTTTTCCCCCTCCCAAGTGATAGCTCACTGAAGAAAAATGTGGGGGGAAATGAGTCTTCCAGTCACCATTTGGTCATGTACCTCAAACATCTGTTTCTCATAAGCTAAAGTTCCATATTTCACCTATGCTGATACCATAGTTATTATGTAGGAAAAACACAGATTTTTAAATAAAACAAAATTGAGGCAACAAGCCTAGTGGTTATAGACGCAGACTTTGGAGTTAGCATGGGTTCAAATTTGAGTGCCCCTTCCAACACCACCACTAAGCTTTCAACTTCTATAAAACCTCAGATTTCTCATTTGTAAAAAGGACAGACTACCTATCATATGGACTTATGGGCATAAAATGACAGAATGCTATAAAGTGTTTAGCATGATACCAGGCACAGAGAGTCACGCGCTCAGTGGGGTTCTATTGTTACTTCTACACAATAGTCATACTACGCAGAGTGCTGGCAAGACTGTTACCGACCAATTTCTCATTCCATACGATTCTGGAAGGGAGTGAGCAGAGGTGAATCAAGAGGTTTGTTATGTAGTGCGCTAACCTCCTAACAATTTACTTTCTAGTACAACAGGTCACGATGATTGGAAGCAGGAAACATGCAAAGTTGAACCCTCCCTCACCAAAAAAATGAGTGGCTCAAATGGAAGAATAGGAGGAAAGCAAAAAAGAGGCAACGGAAGTGGAGAAAGGGGGAAAAGCACAAAGTGGAAGAAGCGTGAAACATTCCTTAAGTTCATTCTGCCTGGCCACTCACCCCAGCTGCATGAAAGCGTAGTTCACAAAAGCCATGCATTGGTCATTAGGCAGAAGAGTTACTATTAGCAACACTGGCGTGGGGGGGGGGGGAAGGGGGGGACGGCTGAAATAAAGCTGTGTGTGTACACATACACACACCCACATACTACCTGATTCTGTAAAAATATATATCTATATGGATTTTAAAGAATATATATATAGATATCTATAGCAATATGATCCAGATCTATGTATCCATCTACATCGATAGATAGATAGATAGATAGATAGATAGATAGATAGATAGATATAGATAGATATAGATATCTATATTTATAGACATACATACATCTAATCTAGGTCTACATCTATATACATATAGAAATAAATACAGATGTAGATATGCATCTGGATCATACCTGGAGAGAGATCCAGATATCTCGAGACCTGGATTTTAAAGAATAGATATAGATATATAGATATATGATCCATATAGAGTTATGATTCAGGTATATATAAATATACATATATGAGATATATATATACTTTTATGATATATACATATAAACCCAGATAAATATATGTATCTGGATCATATTTTATATATATGATATAAATAAGTAGACATGTCCAGATATTCCATACATATGATCAACATATTCTTTAAAATCTAGGCAAGAAACAACAATTGCTGGAGAGGATGTGGAGAAAGGGGATCCCTCCTACATTGTTGGTGGGAATGCAAGTTGGTACAGCCACTCTGGAAAACAGTGTGGAGGTCCCTTAAAAAGTTAAAAATTGAGCTACCCTATGATCCAGCCATTGCACTACTGGGTGTTTACCCCAAAGATACAGACGTAGTGAAGAGAAGGGCCATACGCACCCCAATGTTCATAGCAGCATTGCCCACAATAGCTAAATCATGGAAGGAGCCGAAATGCCCTTCAACAGATGACTGGATTAAGAAGTTGTGGTCCATATATACAATGGAATATTACTCAGCTTTCAGGAAGAACGAGTTCTCAACATTTGCTGCAACATGGACGGCACTGGAGGAGATAATGCTAAGTGAAATAAGTCAAGCAGAGAAAGACAACTATCATATGATTTCTCTCATCTATGGAACATAAGAACTAGGATGATCGGTAGGGGAAGAAAGGGATAAAGAAAGGGGGGGTAATCAGAAGGGGGAATGAAGCATGAGAGACTATGGACTATGAGAAACAAACTGAGGGCCTCAGAGGGGAGGGGGTGGGGGAACGGGATAGACCGGTGATGGGTAGTAAGGAGGGCACGTATCGCATGGTGCACTGGGTGTTATACGCAACTAATGAATCTTCGAGCTTTACATCGGAAACCAGGGATGTACTGTATGGTGACTAACATAATATAATAAAAAAACATTAATAAAAAAAAATATTCTTTAAAATCTAGATATACAGATACAAAGAGAGAGAGAGAGATGGATTATTCTTTAGAAATGGCATGTGCCTGTTTTTTACACTTCTGTACTCATGGCAGCCGGTGCTGTTACATGTTCAGTCTAAAGACTGAAATGCTTCCTCTGTGGTAATGAAGAGCCCACTATACTGATTACTATAGGCCAATTCCAGTTTTACAAGAACCTCCTACAGGAAGCAAAGAATTTTTATGGATAAGGCAATCTTAATACACATGTTAGTGTTAATAAAACTTCCATTTTCGTTGTGTTATAATTTTTTCTAAGCTTTAAATCTTTTTACTATATTCTGATATTATATTTAACTCATAAGTGTTTATTAAATAATACATGTTTTCAAGGATTATAATATCTACAAGAAGAATGTGACCCAGTCTATTTAATGACTTCTACACTACTTTGAAACTAGCTTTCTGGGACGCCTGGGTGGCTCAAGTCATGATCCCAGGGTGCTGGGATGGAGTCTAGCATTGGGCTCCCTGCTCAGCGGGGAGTCTGCTCCTCCCTCTGCCTGCTTCTCCCCCTACTTGTGCTCTCTCTTTGTCAAATAAATAAAATCTTTAAAAAAAAAGAAACTAGCTTTATTTTTCATATTACTTTATTAATATTATTTTACCATTAATATTATTAATTTTGTTTATTATATTATTGATATCAACATCAATTAAACATATATGAATGTTTACCAAACACCAGACAACATGCTAAGTTCTTTACATGTGTCATCTTAATCATTATACAATCCCTATGAGGTAAGGTCTATTATTACACCCATTTTGCAACCCAGAAAACTGAGATTTACAGTAAGTGGGTTCCCCTAGTCACACAGCTAGTAAAAACACAGCGGGGTTTGAACACAAACTGCCCAACACCAGAGCCCAAGCTCCTCACCATTCTGACTACAGTCTGCTCACAATGTTTCAGATAAATATCCTCTATTGTCATTACTTAATACGTTTTTACTTTTGTCCACATTAATATGATGAAATAAATTAAAAGAAAAATTAAATTTAAAACTAGCAAAAACGTACTGTAATTACTAACGTTATGCATTTGTGTATAAACATGTTTAGTCCCTCTGACCACTTTGTTCCAGCTTCCAGAGGAAGCAACAAAATGGCTGCACAGTTCACTATTGTTTTATAACAAGCTATGGTTATTAAATCGCTAATCACTACCGAGCCTGCTTTCCATAGTATCTAAAAGTTAAATTAACTGGAGAAACATTTGCTTTTGTATATTATGACCAGAAAAACTTCCTAAGTTTGTATTTCAAAATACCTTATGAAATAAGGTGGGGGGTGTCTCTATTAGTCAGCATCATATAGAAAGAAGGTTGATCGACCTGAAGTGACCAGCATATAGTATAATTATGTCTTCACTATTTGTCAATTCTAAGAGTTTTCTGTAAAAATATTTACTTGTTTGAAAGCTTATATATACAAGAAAGCACCTTAAACAACTTTCATATCTCAAAAGAGATTTGTCCTAAAAGTTTTCCTGGAGTATTCTTAAAAATATTAATAGTTTCTGGGGCGCCTGTATGTTTCAGTTGGTTAAGCATCTGCCTTCGGCTCAGGTCGTGATCTCAGGGTCCTAGGGTAGAGCCCCGTGTCAGGCTCCCTGCTCAGTGGGGGTCTGCTTCTCCCTCTCCCTCTGCCCCTCCCCACTACTTGTGCTCACTCACTTGCTCTCTTGGTGTCACATAAATAAAATCTTAAAAAAAAAAAAAATAGTTCCCAAAATACATCACTCTTGAGTGTTATGTTACATCTGTGACATTTAGTTTTTAAAATATATGCAAGGTGACAACATGCTTAATTTTGTATGTTAGGTAATTTTATTGCAATAGATTATTTTTTCTTCAGAGATTTTTAAAATATCATACAAACTTAAATTTTGCTGTATTTAAGAGTTTAAAAATTGTAAAAGTCCAAATTTCTAGTAAATTTGTAAGACATATTGATCTCACTTTTTTAAGATTAGTCAATTTAATGTTTACTATTCCCAACATATAACAAAATAGTTTTGCTACGTCCAAGAAAATAATTGTTCTCTGTTTCTTTCTCATACATATCTGCATGCTAATGTATGAAGAAGATAAATAACTGATGGTTATTATTTTATTATTAAGACTAACATAATCTTTATCAGTAAAATTTTTATAGATAACACTAACTAGGAAATAAGGACAGTTATAAAGACTCGGGAGCACTAGCTGATTAATGTTATTTTTGACAACATAAAGGGTTTGAATGCTTGATCATTTTGCATACCCATACAAAATAAAATGAGAAAGAATCTGGGGAAGGAAAAATGCATTTTAGTGTTGGTTAAACACCTCAAAATATATTATATATATGTACTATATTATATATATGTACTCATGGTTTTATAATAATTAATTTCAAACTTTATTACCTGTAATCCTATAAAAGTCATCATGTACTTTTATGCCTCTTTATTGTAGCTCCTGCCACCCCGATCTTCCTCCTGACGAAATGCTGTGCTCCCATCTAGCACTACCTCATTTACCACCCTTTGCCTCAGAGACTGTCCCCCTCTGTGCTCCCAGAGTATTTTGCTCCACCTCTCTTGAAGGTATTCTTGATTTTGCTTGATTTGTGGTTGTACGCATGTCAGTTCCCCTGTCCCTAAAGAGAAGATCCTTATTCCCTTTTGGGTATTACCATTGGTAGCACTTGCCTGACACAAACATTCACTGATTTAACTGACAGGAAGAATAACTATCTTCTAAACTATGGCCTACAATTAGATCAAGGAATTACTCTTATGCCCATAAACTATTACTTGTTGTTGGGGGTGAGGGGTCGGAGGAGAAATCAATATTATTAAAAACCAACTTTACCAGCTTTCTAATTTTAAGAATTTAGATGGGTATTTCCATCATTAATTCTCTGACCCAAATTAAGAACCCTCCGACCAAAATGAAACATAAGGAATGTGTTTAATTCATTCCAGATATCAACTTTACAAACAAGCTTTTCCTGAGGTTCTCTGAATAGAGACTAGCAGATTTACCCATTTTTCTGGTGTGATTCTGACCAGATTTGGCAAAAGAAAGACATATTGAGTCCCCTTCATTACTTTGTCCATTGCCTTAAAGTAATATATTCAAGAAGAAAGTCTGGACAGAAGAAGCTTTTAAAGAGGGTAGGGGACAGAATAGCTGGTAAGAATTTGAGTGCCTGGAAAGAAGCTTGTTAAAGATCAACTCAAGGTAAGAGGGAACAAGGTTACGTGTGGCCAAATCAGACCAGCAGCAAAGCTGCTGAGTTACTATGCAAGCTGCCCACGTGAGGAAAATCTGTGGAGCACACCGCACATTTGCAAGGATTAATAACTGCCCAAATTATTAGTTAACGCCAGGAATTGTGAGTTGAGTCTAGATTGAGCTCAAATGACCTTTGCTTAAATATAGAGCCTCCAGAATCTGTTATTTCAAGTGGAATTCACTTTTGACAAATGAAATGCAAAAAACACTTTTTCTTCACAAAAGCTGTTATAAATGTTTAGTAATATTACAAATATAACGTTCAATATTGTTCAATAAAAGTGTAAGTCTTTTTCCAATGTTTTCTGTGTTAATTGGAACTTTTATAAAAGACATTTATTGGGGTGCCTGGCTGGGTTAGTTGGCTAAGTGTCCAACTCTTGATTTTGGTTCAGGTCATGATCTCAGGTTCATAGGATGGGGCTCCGCACTCAGCACAGGGTCTGCTTGTCCCTCTCCCTCTGCTCCTCCCTCTCTCTCTCAAATAAATAAATAAATAAATAAATAAAATCCTATTTAAAAAGACATTTGTTTTATGAATTATTATTATGTGTAATTCTTCCCAAATCATTCATAAAGCTAGTATCTAAAATTTTCATTCTGTTGTGCTGATGCTATATAATTATTATCATGCATTAGATGTGTAAATATAAATATGCATATACTATTGTGTCAGATTTCTTAATATTACTATTGGTTAATTATTTCTTTAAATGAGGTCCCGTATGAGTAAGGAAAATTTATTATCAAATATGAATGAAAATAAATATTCAGTCAATATTTCCATAGGCTAGTCACCTTAAACAAAGTATAAAACCTTATCTAAATGAGCAAATTACTTATCTTACCAATATTACAAAAAAATAAATCATCTACCATGTATTTGTAAATTATTGAAACAATGTAAGGGACATACAACAAAGGAAAAATTAGAATGAAATTCAAGAATATTTTTAACCAGGACTTAGGGCTTTCAGTCAAATTCATAGTCCATCTGTGTTTGTTTCTAACATTTATTGCCTAAGAGATAATAAAGTGACAATCGCTGCCTTCACTATGTCAAGGCAGATATGAGTAATATCTGTAGACTTTACCCACTGTAAATATTATAGGGTTTGCACTGAACCCAAGTGGGTATCTTCATACGTGAATGGACCAGAGAATACTCACTTTTTCCCAAATGTATTTTTGTATTAGAGATAATGATCCTATGCAAATTAGCAAGGCTTAATGTTCCTACCAATATTTGGTGATTTGAAATCAGCCCCTGGTTGACAGATGGCCCCATCATTCTGGAACATAATTGATATCTTCTTTGCAAACTTCAACAGAAAGGCCAATGGACATGTATTCCACCTGGTCCCATGAGGAACTGTCATTCTCAGATAGGAAACTTTCCCAGAGCTTGTTAGCAAATTCCTAAATTTTGTACCTACCAAAAGCAAATGTGTCCTTTTCAAATTTCTCTCAGTGTTCTGATTTGTCACACCGTTCAATTACATTTTTAAGATTTTATAATAGTGCTTTTCATTGAATATTTTTTTAAGATTTCTTAAAGACACATTTACCATAGTAACTCATCGAAAGGTGAATTTCCTGACAAAACACCATGAACTTATTGATATTCACAGGAAAAAAAACAAAAACAAAAACCCTGTGTAATCAAACCTGGTATGCCCCCCCAAAAAATTGAGACAAAGCAAGTTGAGCCTGGCATGCACGAAACAAGTCAAATCACAAATACTGATATGGCTGTAAGAGCATTTGTGGAGTGATTGTATGATCTGCATACCTGTTCACTAGGAAAAAAATTCACATTCAGTGGCTGGCTACTAGACAGAAAGTTTGTGTTTGCCATTGACACCACTTGTCAAAACCAACCTTGCACCAGCAGAGATAACATCCCAACAGTTTGCTTTAACCACCAAGCATCATCCAGACTTCCTGAAATAAAGAGAGGTCATCTTTGGGATCTCAGGAAAGCGTAAGCCTTACAGAGAAAGCATGGCTGAGACCAGGTGTGATTGATGAGCCCTCTCATTTATACAATGAGATTCAAATCCAGGCTGAAATAACTAATGTAATGAAAGGGAAAAGACTTGTAAAGATTAATGAGTTTTAAGAACTATACCCTCTGTTCTGAAGCGAATGTGTTAGCAAAATAGTTACTAATTCAAAAGGATAGTCTTTTTTTTTTCTCTTTTTAATCTCTGAAATTTCTAATCCTTTTGAAGTTTCCACTATGATATTTGAAATTCAGTAGTCGAGATCTTGTTAGAGAAAAATGGGCACATGCAAAAGAAATACAATAATGATAGAAAAAGGTATACTTCTTCTACCAGGAGGAAGTCACACCTTACTATCTTGGGCCACAACCACCACTATGCACATAACTTTTCGTTAGGATGTTGAGGTACACATAATAAATTCTCAAACATTTGGCAGTTTATTGGAGAGAAATACTCACAACATGAGCTACATAAACTCATTCTCTAAATGAGAATATTTTAAAAGATATTGACTACAGATGTTTCAAAGTAGAATTTAAGGTCTCACTGGGTGTCCCCAACTGGTGATCACTCTATTATAAACTTAACTCTTTAGCGAGGGCGTTCAAATTCTTGTTTTCCCTTCTCAACTTTTCACCCAGCAAGCAGTCATTGTTGCATTTCAACACTTCTTTACATCAAGCACCTAATATAAAATGGGAACAGCTGCAATTTCACTGCCCAGCCCTTTCTTCCACCCTTACAACATTTGTTCTGTTAATGTAGGTTAATTCTGCAAATAACACTTCTGCAAATTGTTCTTGCAAACTGCTACATCATTTATGTAAGGACTTCTGTGAACTTTGAAAAATTAATGCCTTTAATTTTGGTTGATGGCAACATCAGCAGAGCTCTGTAAATTGCACTTTAATGAGATTTTGCTACAGGGGATAATCTGCTACTGACAGAGGAACATCTTGAAAACATCTGTAGACCTATAATTTCTCTATGACGATTAGAGCCCACCACGAGACTCCAAATACAAACCCAAAAATAAAGGGGGAAAACATAAAGTTCTTACAACCTGTTCTTTAAAAGCAAAAGGCCCGGTATGAAAAGTTTCATGCACTAAAAATAAATCAATTTTTTGGACTAATTAACATTTAGCTTTATTTAATTAAGAAAGACTATTACTGTCTCCACTGCTGTGCGTCTGCATATAATGAAGCAAACAGCAGTAGGTATAAGATACCACCGAGGGATATGCCCAAGTAACCCAGCACTATAGGTGCAAAGGAACGTCTATTATTGTTAAGTAACTGACATCAGAGTCTTACTTTAATGTTGTCATAAATAAAAGGAAGATTTCCACAGATGCCTTCACATATGGTTTCTTATTTGTCTCTGATGGAGACTAGGAGTGGGATTAGATGCCAAAATTAAATGATTTAAATAGACAGCTGCATAATGGAAACTACTAAATAACACCTTTTAAACAGTCTCTATTTATAGCAAGTCTAAATCCCAGAAGGATGACAAATTTTATTTTGCTAAAGCTAACATTTCATGTTGATGTAATGACGTTACTTCTAAAGCCCCATCCTTATCTTAACTTCACTCTAGCTATTTGTGAACATGCCATCTTTAGAAAGGTAACTTTTGAAATGACATCTCATTTTCCAGTCAAATCCTATTCTTGAAAAGCAATCTGCTTGAAAAGGATACCATATTCATTACATTGGACAGGTTGAAAGAAGCAGAAAGCAACATAAGGTATTACACTATATTCTTCACCCTCTATGCCATGAAATTAATAATTACTTGTTAGATTGCCAACTTCCAGACCATAATATCCCGTCTATAATGCTTACATCTTTGTTGTTTTTCATAGGAAAGAAATTAAGTAAAAGCTGCAGAATTAAATGTGTACTTAACGAGACACAAACTGTTATTTCTGGAAATTTTAAATATATCAACAGGTTTAGTGGCTGTTTTATTGATCCTTTGAGGGCTAAATGGTTTGTGTATTCTAAAACAAGTAAGAAATAAGAACAATTTAATAGATGTTCAAAAATGAATCTGAACAACCTCATTGTATAATAAAAGAAGGAAGCTTATTATTACCTCATTAGTAGAGACTTAAAAAAAAATTTAAGTGTGTTCTGACAGAGTTGGATATTATCAAGTACACCATGTACTCTATGATTCTTCCACTTCCTGCAGTGGTCAGTGCCTATTCTTCTGCAGTATATAAAATTGCAGCTGGAGGGGAGTAAAGATAAGATGCATTGCGGTGGAGGTCTCCAAAGGGGAATAAGAATACGTAAGGGGATGGCCAGCAGGGATGTTTACCTACAACATCTGAACAACCCAGTGATGCTACACAGCCTGGGCATTAGGCGTAAACATCTATCTCCTGCTTCTGCACCTCCAATGACTGGAATTTGTGGTTATCACTGTAGGATCCCCCCCTATGTCCGTGGGTTAGTTCCTGGGCCACGCTTTGAACTCAAATTGGGGACCATCATGTTCCTTTCTCTCTCTTCTTACCCTCTGAGATTTCCTGAGTGGTCTCGCACCTGAACCCATTCGTTCAAGGCCACATCCTTACCTACACTCATAAGCATACCGAAGAAGTCCCTTGGGCACAGCTAAACAGTTCACTCTTTAAAAACACTGCAAGTACAAATAAATGTTTAGTACTGTGAGTATCCTTCATGAGTAATATATCCCCAGTTCCAGAATAAAGATATTTGGAGAAATAATTCAGAAAATTAAGATTGTTAGGGTACAGAATATACCCCTTAGACATTTCTAGGTGCTCTTCAATCTAAAGAAAAATCTACAGTCATGAAATTGATCGTTATCTTTTCTTCTCAGGATTAAACTTTGTCAAAAATGTGACTTCTGAAGATAATGAACAATATCCTTTGTATTCAGTAACTAATGTTATTGCAATATGTTCCTTATTTACTGCAAAGAAGTTATTGTCTTTACTCCTGGAAAAGCAAGTGTTGTCAATTGTTTGCTAAATACGATGTAACATGGTTGATTCACAAACTTTGTTGCCCTCTTAACCCTGCCATTGGGGTGATGGGCCCACTTGTCACACACCTTATGTGAGTTTAGAAAACTAATCCTCCCTTTGGACAAGAAGCATTTAAGTTCCATCAACCTTCATGACCTATCATTCTATGTTAATGAAGTGAAATTTGGAGTCGACAAACTATTATTGGAATGTCATCTCAGTCACTTCTGAGAATCGGTACATCTGAAAACTGTTTAATCTCTCTATGCCTTGGTTACCTCATCTACAAAATGAGGTAAAAAGTATCTATGTTACTGGGTTATTGTGAGGATTTAACATGATTATGTGCATAAAGCAGAGAACCATACCTGTTGAAGAGTCTCGGTAAATATTATTTCTTGTTATTAGCTTTTTCTTCTGTCATCTTTTTCCCTTTTCCTCGGCAGTTCTAGAGTCATACATTCCCCCACTTAAAATATTTCAGACAAGTGGCCATGCCTTGTCACAAATAGCTTTCAGGACCACGGAGAGATCTCATGTGCCCTTCCCCACAAAATGTATTAGCTCTGCTGTGCCAGGGGGCAGTTCGTTGATTCATTCAGCAAATATATTCTGAGGTCCTATATAGGCACTATGTAAGTTCTGGAGAAACGGCAGTCAAAAAAACAGACAAGACCCCCAACTTGTGATGCTTATAGTTCAGTGGGGAAGTAGACAAGAAACAAGTAACGACTCTGTCACTGCCTGCCCCCCAAGATAACAAATACTAACTGTATGGGTATAATAAACAAAAAGTCCAAAGTCCTAAGAGAGGAATCCTTACCAAATCTTATACGACTGAGGGTTTGCTAGGAATAATTTTCCTGAGAGGTGACATTTTTGCTGAGATCTCAGGGATGAATAAGAAACAACCAAACAAAAAGGATGATTGAAGAGCACTGCTGAAGCAGAATCGTTTGAAGAACTTAAGAAAGGCAAGTGCTGCTAGTGTGGAATGATGAAGGAGTAGCACAGTGGGAGACAAGGAAGAGTAAGGGCCTCATAGGTCATGTTAAGAATATAGCATAAATATGGAAGACTTGTAGATCTGGCCCATTAATTTTTTTGACCTACTTTCTGGTTTTCTAATGTACGTTAATTACAACATTTAAAATTCAGGATGATAAAATGTTGATATCTCCTTAAAAATTGTAAGATCCAGCCATACTGGGTCTGCCTTTCCACATGAAGACAATAGATAACCACTTCATCAGATAGACAAGTGTGAGCTCTCCATTTGCTACAGTCACCACTGACCAAATTCATTCATATGCCTTTTCTGTTCATTCTCTGCAATCTTGGAACTTTGCAAGTCCAGATACTGGTTTCTATCTTATTCCTCAGATCCAGACCCATACTGATATCTCTAAGTATGGGGAGTGAATGATTACCTTGTTTCTTGTGGTTACGCCTTGCTATCCAGCCCTTCTGAAATATTTCCCAAGGTAAGTGTCATCCTCCCACACTTCTAGCACAAGAATCTCTGAGTATAGCCTTCTTCCCAAGTTGCTATTTTCCACCCAACTATTGGGAGGTCCTGGCTATGTTTATATGTTCCATCAGATGTTTTCTCTGGTTTTCTTCAGATATTCGGATTTGTACCCAGTGGATTTACTGTTCAGTAGAGTTCAGTAGTATACCAATCCCAGCCAGCAGAGAGAATCACAAACCTCAGTCTCTTCCCCTCAGTCTTTCTCATCTTTCATTCATTAGGCATTGAAAAGTCACTTTACATATTATATCAGGTAGATTCACCTCACAAGCACTCTTTTAAAGAATAACCAAAGACATATAGAAAGAATGAGTTTGTGATTAACACTCAATTATCTGAAACTCAACTTCCCTCAATTAATCAAAATATCCAGTTTCCTCAATTAATCAAATTTTTCTTAGCACTTTACTTCTAAGAAAAAGCAGCAACCAAAATGGAATAAAGTTTCAAACACAAAGGTATATATTTCCGGAGTGGTCATAGAATTCAGTGCAGAATCCTTCACTTGACTTCCATTTCTGAACTGATTTCCAATGAGAATAAATATTCAGAATGGAGAGTACAGGAGGCGCTACAAGATCCCAGGTCATCAAAGAAATGCACAATTATATTCAATGCATTTCTCACATAGTAAGAGAGAAAAGCTCCTGGCCAATGCCTTGTGCATAGTAATGGCCTAATTTTTGATGAATAGAATCAAGTGCAGACTAGGGTATTTTACGGAGTTGTAACATTAAAGTGAACCATAAAATTCACTTACCTAGGATATCCCAGCATTTCTAGACAAATAGAGATTTTATTAACATTGAACAGTTCCTATTAAAGATATTAATAAGCAAGTAGATGTCATATAAATAGCATAATTTCTAGGCGTTTGGTGAAGAAAGATTGTCCAAAGGATTTCCCTTAGAGATTGGTTGAAACCACTTCCTGTTCTGGCAGAGCCTGCGCGGGCTCCCTTGCTGTACTTGTTAGCATCCTACTCACAGCCCTTTTTCCTATTTGCCAGTGTTAATGGCCCTTTTCCTAACAGCATCCTAAGAGAGGCCCAAACCCCATCAGCTTTGTGTCCCCTGGCCATTGTGGTTCCAATTTGTATCACTGTAGTCTTTATCAATTCACTCAGCAATCCTGAGGTAACAATGCATTTCAAGATTCTGCTAACATTTGTCTCTTGCTACAAAGAGCTTTAGGGAAAAAAAAAAAATTTTTTTCCAAATGGCATAACGGATGTTTTAGTCACGAAATTTCTTGGGAGCTTAAATTAAAATAAAAATGATATGCTTTGTACATGGATTTTCTTGTACTTAAGCCTTTAATGCCAGCTAAATAACAAAGGGGGCCATTAATGTAAAATTCAGCCTAAAGTCAATTGTATTACAAGCACTCTTAATGCTTGTACATTCTTAATGTAACAAGAAGTCTGAAAGGCACTTAACTGGATACAGCTGTATGCAAATTTGCTTTAAACTACTGAAGGTTAGAAACAGACATTATTTTAATCTTGAAAAATAAACCACTGAGTGTCTAGCATTTGGGTCTGTTAAACTCATCTACTAATGATTCCCCCATTAAACCATAATAAAGTGTTTGAAAGTTGATCCAGTCTTTTGCACATGGTAAACAAAGAGACTGGAACTACATACAGCAAGCTCTGCCTAAAACCAGCAAGAGGATTCTTGAATATATACATCCTCACGCAGCTGTCATTCACCCCTGCCGTATTCTATATTTTGAGATAATTAAACAAAAAACACGTGACATTTATCTAAAACTCACAAATTTGCCTTTCGGGGACGTAGCACAATCCATACTCTGATCTGGAAATCTATGATCCAATAGAAGGGAAATCAGGTTTTTAAAGATGAAAGAATAGGGGCGCCTGGGTAGCGCAGTCGTTAAGGCGTCTGCCTTCGGCTCAGGGCGTGATCCCGGCGTACGGGGATCGAGTCCCACATCGGGCTCCTCCGCTGGGAGCCTGCTTCTTCCTCTCCCACTCCCCCTGCTGTGTTCCCTCTCTCGCTGGCTGTCTCTCTGTCACATAAATAAATAAAATCTTTAAAAAAAAAAAATAAAGATGAAAGAATAAAATAATCATCAATAAAAATGTGGGTGGAAATACAAAAAATTTGCCTTCTCAATTCTAAGTATGGTCCCTTAAGAAAACACACAAAATAATACTACCATTATTATTTTCAAGCATAAGACATTCTGCTATCTATAATTCTGAAGTAGGAAACTTAGGTTTACCTATATGCATCTATACAAACAGCCTTTATTAAATCATGAGTTAAACAGATGGTTTTCTAAATTAAACTGAACAAAAATCTTTTTAGGAAATAGGAAGAAGCGATCTCATAGAATAAATGGACCATTCCTTGCTGAAGTTACTCTCCTTAAGCAAAATAACTGGAATATCTTGAAATGCTGCCAAGTTAAAGATCATAATACCCATAACTTCTTTTTTTTTTTTAATGAACCTAATATACTTTGGACTGTAAACTTCCAAATAAATATACTTCAAAAGTAGACATTTTTATTACAATGTCTACTGTAATTATAACCATTTTATTAACTGGAAACTCAAAGAGATTTTTAAATAATTTTTATTTAAAATATTTACATTGTATTTATAATAAAATATTTTTAAATAATTACTTAATAGCTCTTGACTGGCTTGTTTTCTTGATTAATCCAAATAAAATCAGTTTTCTCATTCATGGCCACTTCCCCAAAAAAGAACAGGAATGAAAGAAAAAGAAACAAACAAACAAAGACGGAGAAGGGAAAGGAAAGGAAGAGAAGAGATGGCAAGGGAAAAAGCATTCATTCGTTCAACAAATATTTAATCGTAGCATACTACGTGTCTGGCATATGTAAAATGCAACGGATACGCTGATGAATGAAACAGGCAAGATCCTTATCTTTGTGGAGCTTATAATGTAATTAAGAAGCCAGATATTAAAAATGACACAAAGAATACAAAAATTGCAATTGTAATGTATGACGAAAACAATTTCCTATGGAAACTTTAAATACGAGGTTAGGTAAGGTGTCCTGAGGAAGTGAAAGTAGAACTAAGATTTAGAGATTAAGTAGGGGAAGAGGAGGAGAAGGTTAAGGAGTGTTCCCTACAACAGAACATGTGCAAAGACCCTGTGGCTGATTGGGAAATGTTAAGGTAAGGGAACTGAAACAATGGAATTATGGCATGGAATTGTGTTACGAAATGAAACTAGAGCTATAGGTCACACAAGGTCTGGTAAGCTTTGCTCAACGTCTTGGTCTTGATTCATCAGAACAAATTTGATTACTGGGAATGCACTGAAGGCTAATTTTAAATAGGAATTTGACATTACCAGATATGGATTTCCAAAGGATCTATCTAGGTGCAGTGAAGAGAACAGAATAAAAAAGGACAAGAGTGTATATTTAAAAAAATCAGGAAATTTGGGTTGGGGAGTGACATGGAAAGGTGTCTGGGAATAATATGCTACAGGTAAGAGGAAGAGAGATGTATGCATTGGAGAAACACATCAGAAGAAACACTGAGGAGAATTAATGACAAATTGCGTATGTGGGTTATGTTTCCGACAAGTATAATTAGATAAATGGTAGCACCATTCATTGAGAATGAGAAAACTAGGAGTGGAGCAGGAAGCAAAGAAGGAGTTCTATTTTGTTTTTTGTTTTTTAACAACATTTTAAAAGATTTTATTTATTCATTTGAGAGAGAGAGAGGCAGAGAGAGCACAAGCAGGGGGAGAGGCAGAGGGAGAGGGAGAAGCAGACTCCCCTCTGAGCTGGGAGACTGATGTGGGGCTCGGTCGGTCGCAGGACCTGGAAATCACGACCTGAGCGGAAGGCAGACGCTGAACCATCTGAGCCACCCAGGCGCCCCAGGAGTTCTATTTTGGACATACTGAATTTGAGGTGCTTTTCACTGCATTACCTAATAAATAAATTTAAAAATAATAAGTTGCACATCGTTAAATGTTATATGAGTAATAATATTAAGATTTCAATAAGTTTTCCAAAAAATAAAAGTCACAATTTAGGGTATGTACAGTATCAAAAGATTTCCAACCAGAGTCCTATATCCAGTCTAAATAATGACAAAGAATGAGAATAGAATAAAAGCATTTTCACACATGCAAATTTCTAAATATATTTATTCCTTTGGACCTTTACTCAAGAAGCTAACGGAGATGTGTTCTACCAAAATGGGGCTATGAATCAAGATTGAGGTAATTCTGAAATTCAAAAACGGATAACCCAAACAGAAAAGAGAAGTTACTTAATGGGAAGCATTTTACAGAGCTTTTGTACAGCATGGGAAGACTTGGCTGGAAGTGCTAAGAAATTAAGCAAATAAAAAAGTAAAATATGGGGTGCCTAGATAGCTCATCAGTTAAGTGTTCAACTCTTGATTTTGGCTCAGGTCATGATTTTAGGGTTGTGGGATCACACCCCAACTCCAGCCCCACACTCAGCACGGAGTCTGCTTGTCCCTCTCTCTCAGCTACTCCCTCTGCTTGCACTCTCTCTCTCTCAAATAAATGAACAAATAATTAATTAATTAAAATCTTTTTTTTAAATTAATTAAATTATTTTTAAAAATAAAAAAGTAAGATAATTATTAACTCCAGGGGGGGGGGGAAGTTATATAATAAAAGAAATGTAATCATAGGGCACTACTTGGTTTAAAAGTAAACAATACTTAGTAAAAATAATAAGAGAAACATGAAATTATGATAAACTGAAAGATGAGTATTAAGACACTATTGTGCTTCTCTGGCCAGTTGACCAAGGACCTGGTTGAGCAAGGATGCCTGACACACACACCCTTCTTCCACTGGGTGATAAACCCTGCATGGAGTGCTGAGAGACCACAACCCTTAACCTTTCTTCCTAAGAATCAGGACTCTCCTTTTTCCTCTCTTGGGTGATGGGTCATTTCGTGAAGGCTTGCGTTATCTACATTCTGTGAAAATGTCTTCCCTTTTGTGTGAAAGTGCACTCACACAGAAGTGTAGCGTTCCCTCTGGCTTCACCTCTGAACTCGACTACAGTACAGAGTTAAAGAAAACTGGTTGTTAAACAGACCAATGAGAAATCAATTAGCCTTTTGCTGACGCTGTAGCAGTTAGTGTTTGTTGACCAACAGAACTGGAAGGGGCAGCAGTGGACCAACTTTCACCGGGGGAAGAAAGGCAATGTGAGGGAAAAGAAAAGATGTTCAAGAATCAAGAAGCGGAAGAGCTTGAGGGAACAGATCAGAGGAAGGATGGGGAGGCTGCACCCCAGCAGACTAGAATTCAGGCTCCTGTGAGCAGACAGTAGCAAAATCCCAACACCCTCAAACTAGATCTGGGGGGGATTGTACCACTGACACCTGAAGAAAAGAACTGGTACAAACTTCTGGATTTTGTGTTTATTCAGCTCATTTTTGTTGCTTACCATGCTCTCCCTTCCTCTATATATGAGACCGGTGTCTGGGTTTGATTACCCATTTCTCAGGTTCCCAAGTAAGTTCCACCTCTTCCAAGATACCTTCCCTACTATCTACAGTTGTAACAGAGCTACGGATCTGCCCTCATACTTTAACACTTCACCTTGTAGTCATCACTACATTATCTTAATGTTAATACATTATATTAATTATAATAGAATTAATTATTATTACTTAATATACATACACAACAATAAACATATACATGTTTATGTATATAAATTGTGTTCAACCCATTGGAAAAATAATGTCTTTAAATCTATTGTCTTGAGAAATTTTTAATTTCTGCTTATAATGGTTATATTAATTTTTTTAATGTTTAATCTTCAGGAATTTTATGAGTCAGTTGTTAAACATAACCATTATTAAAAAGTAAGTTACATTTTACAGGCATCTGGCTGGCTCAGTGCAGCATGCAACATTTGATCCTGGGGTTGTGAGTTCAAGCCCCATGTTGGGTGTAGAGATTACTTAAAAAACAAAATCTTTTAAAAAAATTAACATACTTTAAAATATAAATTATCTTAAATATATTTAAATTATCCAAATGAATTATCTGAAAAACAAAGGTAACACTAAAACCTCATCACTTCCTAGTTATTTACCATATTTTATGATTGATCTTGCTCTTCAGGTCATTTATGTCTATCACATTGATGATAGAAACATATCATTGTATCCTACTGGGCATCCCTTTCCAACCTTGCTTCAAGCATATCACCTTGGTAGCTTGAAATTGGCAAGGCAGGAGGAGTGTTTATACCATGAAATTTGAAAAATGCCACAAAACAGGCCTTATATTTTGTTGATTGTGTTGTCTATTCTAATGCAGATTAAACTTAAAAGTGTGTCGTGTCTATAAGCATTACATTGTGAATAGCGCATAAAATTGAAGAAACATTCTTTCAGTATTTGAAAACTACTATCGTATTCAACAAAGAATTTACTGACATCATTGACTAATAAGGGAGTTCCAATATATTCCTCACTGGTTTATTTTTGTCTTACCATAAACAAAGATGTCAACCAACCTTCATTTTGGAACTATATTCATTCATCACTGACAACCATAGTTTGGCTACAGATAAAATAGGCCAGCAAAAATTAAAGAAATTGTTTTGTAGGAATCAACCGACAATATGGAATTTACAAAACAGAATATTGCACATTTTATTATTTTTAAGTTGTGCACTGTATATTCTTTACATTGGTAAAGTTTATAACACACTATTTTTCATGGAGCAAGTTGTTAAACATTTGCCAGCCCAGCACGGTGCAGAAAAATTGTTTATAATGCAGATTTCCAGGTCTCATCCCTCAGAATCTAAATCAGTGGATCTGGGGTAAGGCCCAGCAATCTCTCTTTTAAACAATCTTTTTCTCTAGAGTCAAAGCTTTAGGTTTGATTAAGGAGGAAGAGAAAAAATAAACAAAATAAAATAAATTGTTTGAGCTGAGAAAAATTCTAGATATCAGCAGATGCTTCCTTTAAGAAGAGACCTACAGATACTCCTTTTGAGTACCCCATTTTCTATTTGAGGAGGGAAACACCTACAGTCATGATTCTGCACTGGGTATTATACAAAGGAAATCTATTTTGTAAATTAAAACTATAATCTCTTCTTCAAAAAATACATATTATTCCTAAATTCCTCAATTATCCATTTAACATTATCACTTTTGGGGCACCTGGTTGGGGCAGTCGTTAAGCATCTGCCTTTGGCTCACGGTGTGATCCCAGCATTCAGGGATCAAGCCCCACATCAGGCTCCTCCGCTATGAGCCTGCTTCTTCCTCTCCCACTCCCCCTGCTTGTGTCCCCTCTCTCGCTGGCTGTCTCTCTCTGTCAAATAAATAAATAAAATCTTAAAAAACAAAACAAAACATTATCACGTTAGTGAAAACCAGTGTGGAAATGAGAAACCTTCTCAGAATTATCTATGAAATATGGATGTCAGTATTAGTTTTCCTTTATTCCAGGAAACTAATACTTCCGAAAGTTGTTTTCAACCATAAGGTGAACATTTGGCTTATGGAATGTTACACTTGCACCTTCTCTATTCAGAATACCAAACTGGGGGCACCTGGGTGGCTCAGTCGTTAAACGACTGCTTCAGCTCAGGGCCTGATCCCAGGGTCCTGGGATCGAGCCCCGCATTGGGCTCCCTGCTCCGCGGGGAGCCTGCTTCTCTCTCTCCCCACTCCCCCTGCTTGTGTTCCCTCTCTCACTGGCTGTCTCCCTGTCCAATAAATAAACAAAATCCTTAAAAAAAAAAAAAAATACCTAACTGTAACTTGCACCACTGAAATTTATAAATTCTATCTTTCTAATTATCTGCTTTAATATTTTATCAATATCTGCACCACCCAGTAGACAAACACTTTGAAACTCTTTCTCCTGGTTTGATGACATAACATTTATTATATGACCAAATAAATGACTTTATCTGCAGGTAGGGGGTTTGAAAACAGTTTTAGGCCAAACAGCTATAGTTATTGCTGGTGAGAAGCCATTAGACCTCCAGTTACTGATTCTATGCAATTCTATTAACCACTTTTAGCATGTTCACATGCAGTCCATTGTGATTTTGCTTTTACTGTTCAATAGTTACCTGCACATGAATCTTAAGAGAAGAACAGCAAGTCTGCCTGGAAAGGCCAGTGGAAACATTAAAATATATCAAGAAAAGTATTCAGACAGGTATCAGAATTCTTAATACCAAGAGATTATTTGAGTGAATACAAACCTATTTCCCCACCTCACCCCAAAACAAAAAAACACTGCATATTGCACCTCCATGACCAATTTTGTATAGTCACTGTCCCCATGCGTTGTATATTGGAATGTACCCAAGTTACTTAGCTGGGCTATGGCATAGTGGCCTTGATGTGACTCACTGGAGCTACCTTCAAAAGGCCACATTTTCTCATTTTGCAACGTATTTAAAAGTGAAAAGAAAATTTCTATATCAATTGCAAGAGAGAAATGACTGATTTCAGACAACACTAAGCAGAACCTATTTTCTAGGATCCTCACTTCTGGGAGCCTGTGGAAATCAAAATATGATGAATCTTCATAGAGTAGAAGCCAAGCAGTTCATCACTTTATCTGTCCTTAATATCTAATTCAAAAGTAACCAGCTACATTCACAGCAGGGCTTACAAGATAAATTAATTCAAAGCCCTTAGCAACCTTACAATAACTAGAATTAAACTTTCCTTGTCAGGAGCTTAACTATAGTAAAAATTTAAATTAAAAATGTGTTTTTGAAAGTTTTGACATTAATACACCCAATTCATTTGTGACACTAGAGACAATTTAAGTTTTGCAATTAGATAACCAAAGGAAAAATCATTTGAAATATTTTTGAATGTCTTAAAAGTTAAAAAATCATGTTTAAAATGAAAAGTCTCAGGTTTTCCACTTTTGATAAGTTGTTAGTATCTTGGTCAAAATATTAATATACTTCCCATCTTTGTTTTTACTATCATAAAAATGATGGTTCCTGTATTTATTTAGCTACAAATTACTTAAAACACAATTAAGCACAAAGTATGGCTTAACATTTTTAAGTAGATAATTATTTGGAGCTTTAAATTATACATATTTAGAAAGCAAGAGTGTTTTCTTAGTCCTAGAAATTGATGGGTCACTTCTCCAATGTTAATTACTTACAGTATAAGTACAAAAAAAATTATCAAAATAGTTTGCTAATATTAACTTCCTTTTGGTTTTATTCTCTGATTTGCAAGGAAAAAAAGGACTTTTACTGGCAACCCACGTACACAGAAAGCTCATCATGTATTACAATTAATTAAAAAACAATTTTTGAATGTACAGTATCCAATGTTAATATTTTTTACCTAATAAGAGGTGCAAGTTTTTTTCAATTCACTGTTTGTCTAATGTTCAGGACGTATTTTCAGAATTCCATTTAAAATATTTTTTGGATCAAATGAAAGTGTCTCTCCTATTCTTACAACTGCCGAGCCAATGATTTACACACAGTTTAATTATTCAGATGTTTATTATGTTCTACATAATGAAATTTGGACCCTCATCTTTTCTTCCTACATGCTCGATGCAGGCTGCAATTATAGCCACAGATATCTGTTTATTTGATGAATTTTGCTTCTTCTGCATAGTTTGATAAATATGGAAATAAGTCAAAACCTACTTTATATACAGTAATTAAAGTGAAAAATCTAGTCATGATGCAAATCCTTAATTGGACTCCAGGAGAGATATGCAGAATTTCTCTTTAATAATATTGGATGACTAGGGACAGAAAAACAAAGCACACTAAAATATGGTTTAGAAGCACAATTAATCACAAAACAGAAAACAACCAATTTAGCATAGCTCATTCAGTGACTCTCATGGCTCAGGTAATGTTCTTTTAATCATCTGGCTCTAATATTAAGGTTGTGTCATGTGCATCTGAAATAAAATACAATATATATGCTGATCTTCAGTGTGAAACGTGTTCTTTGGTCTAATTTGTAAACAGAGCCCTTTCATAATAAAATGCTTAGACTACTTAATGCCTTGGAAGTGAATGATCAAAGCAGTACAAAATGGTTTAAACTGTATTCGTTAAATATATTAATTCTTAGCCAAAAATAAATAAATAAATAAGCCTCCAGAGCTCATGATAATTTGTTAGTTCTTGTGGAAATTTTGTTTGGTCCTAATAAAGTGGAAACAACTAGCCAAGAGATGTTTCAGGCTTATGACAACATAAAGGATATACTTGTTAAGCAAAATTAAATTAATGGACCCTGAGATGGTGCAGACATGGCTGGAGAGCAAATCGTAAAAACATCTAAGACCGTAAGTGTTTGTTTTCATGTGCAATACGTGCATTTTTCTAATCAGCTAAAAATTAGCCATCGTTGTCCCCTAATTTGATTGTAAAGATATTATTCTCTATATAGGTTTTTGTAATATCTCATTAAGGAAATAATTATATGAGTAGGCTTAACCAGAAAAAAAAAAAAGAGCTGTATTTATTGTGCTACTTTGTTTAAATAGAAATCACATTATTCTGTTCTTCTGTAGAAATTGTCTCATCCCATACTAAACAAATGGGAGTAGTGCTTTCAAATTTGGAAATGGTCCCTTTCCAAAGTTATACCAAATTGCCTGTGTACACTCAATATGCCCTTCTATTTGTGTCCCGAGAAGAACCAAAAAAGAGGCTTATGCCTCTGCACTTCATAGGAACTCGATGATATTATCACAGGGATCATTTTTCTGTTCCCCAGATGTGTCCATTGGGAGAGACCATGAGTGCAGCCTCCATGCTGAGAGCAGCTGAAATCAGAGAGGCTTGATGTCCAATATTCAAATCACAGCAGAACTCTTTCTAACCCAGGATGCCTACCTTACCAAACAGATGAAAGAGACCAAAGACAATTGAGTTTAGATGGAGTCTTCTTCTGGTTTCCCAAGATGACCTGACATGCTCTATGAGGCACCTGCCATAAAACTTAAAGACTTCGGGGAGGCTGCCCTTTGATGTCTTTTAATGACAGCCAGCCAGCCTTTTATGTGGTTCTGTGGCACACGCTGTAGTTTGCAAGCTGAAGCACAGTTTAATAGCAAACAATTTCTACGCGCAAAGTAATATTGATGGTGCACTAGAACACATGTGTACAATCAAGAAAGTCGAAAATGTATCTTGCTTTGCTTTGTAGGAGAAACATATAATTGACCAGATAGTATAAATGGATTAAATTGTGCAAATTTCACATGGGCCAGTACTTTTTTCTTATGTTATAATAATACTGTCTTAGTGCTTTCATAGAATTACTCTAGAAGTAACTGTGCTATCTTTGACTACCATGTACTCAATACACTTTCAGAAGTATTTAAAAGGTGGAAACATGTTTTCTTATTTACTGAATCTTTGGTTCTCCACTTTCCACTCTACCTTTGGCTAAAAGATTATTTACATTGTTTTCTCTTTAATTTCCCACTTTCCAATGTCAATGTTCCTAAAATCAAATTCTGGGAAAGCTAGTTGCAGAATAAACGCAGTCAACCCTTCCCCACGCCTTCAGACAGATCAACGATTTATTTTTTGTTGAGTTCAAATTAGAGGCAACCACATACCTGGACTTTTCCTATGGTGCTCATAAGGAAAAAAGGCAAAGAAATATCTTTCGGTAGCCATGGAAGGCAATTTGTAGCTATATTAGATAAATGATTTTAGATTACCCCAATCTATTTTCATTTTATCAGGTAAAAATAAAACTAGAATCCATTGGAAAATTGTACCTACATTATTTAGGTAGTAATCAAATAATGCAGGGTAATTGCTTGGTAATTAGTCCTTTCATTCACTTGGTATTTCAAAACAAAATTATTTTATTGGTCTTATGTTATAGAAATGGCTTCATTACTAAGAAAATCTAACATAGGTTTAATTTTAAACCGTGTCATGTGAAATCGCTTTTATATTCCATAATATTTGCAATATGATAGAACTACAAAACAGAATAACTCTTTCTTATCAGATGAAATCATGTCCCCTGAAACTAAAAAAAATTATTCCTGAAGATTTTAGCTTCTAGTGATGTATTCTTACAGAGAGACGTTTATTTGGGAGACTACTACAAATACTTATATGTTTGTATTTCACTAGCAACTTTTTTTTCTATAATAAAAATCCTAGATATTTCACTCTATTAGAGTGGCTGGGTTAGTTGTTATGCAACAGCTCTTTGCTAAGTGCCTATATGGTGCACAGACCCATGCTAGTTGTATTATTTTAAAAATTTTATAGACTAAAATCATGTCATCCTTTTAAACATCTAAGAGATTATAACCATCATTGCAAAAGGAGGAGGAGGAGGAGGAAGAGAAGGAAGGAAAGGAAAGAAGGAAAGGAGAGGAGAGGAGAGGAGAGGAGAGGAGAGGAGAGGAGAGGAGAGGAGAGGAAAGGAAAGGAAAGGAAAGGAAAGGAAAGGAAAGGAAAGGAAAGGAAAGGAAAGGAAAGGAAAGGAAAGGAAAAGAAAGGAGGCAGGAAGGAAGAGAAGAGAGAAAGAAAATGAAATGATGTTTTCTGTTGTCTGAAAATAATACTGACGCTACATTGTAGAAACAACCTCAGCCTTCTCATTGGAAATACGTAGGCTTAATTGCATGTTATAAAGCCATTTTTGATCCTGTGAATCCTCAAAAAATGCCTGTAACTTATTATTTCTCTCTAAATAATTTATAGAAAGATTGACACACCAGGTATTTTAATCCTGAATGTGTCATTTTTAAGGAAAAAAATGTAGACTGAGTATTTATCTAATACTCCTTTATCATTTAAAATATCTTAAGCTTTTAAATATCTAAAAGGGAATATACAAACAATGTGACATAGTTAACTTATCAAACTATAACTAACATTTAGAGCTCAACATGTTTCATGTCAATCATAACCAACAAAATAGCTTTTACTCCTCTAACAAGTTAGAAATGCATATGAAAACACCAACCTTTGAAAAACATACGCACTCCACAAAGTATGACATCAGAGGATTCTCACAGTTTCATGATCTGACAATAAAAATTCGTATTTTTCTCTAAAGGCATATTTTTGCAAAAAACAAAACATGTATGGTTTCTCCCCTTCCATCCCCACCACCCACAATTTGGGTAGTTAGGAAGAAATCTGTTAGTTGTTTCATAAATTTCAAAAACTGTGCTTTGGGCAAAACTCTAATTCCTTTGTCACTTCTCTTCAAAATATTTCAAGTTTTAAAAGTGCAGTCTAATTCATATAGTACCAAAAGTCTTAGTTAATACCTTTTAGCATTTCTATTTCTCTCTCATATTTTATCATGTGAGCATATAAATTGGAGGGGAGAAAGCCTATTCATTTGTTCATCACAGGATTACAATTCTACTGTGAGTCGTGATTCCCTTTTGAAGATACACTGTTGAAATTGGCAATATCTGTTAAGAATCCTAAATCTTGGGGCTCCTGGGTGGCTCACTAAGTTAAGCATCTGCCTTTGGCTCAGGTCATGATCCCAAGGTCCTGAGTTGAGCCCCCACATCAGGCTTCTTGCTCAACGGGGAGCCTGCTTCTCCCTCTCCCTCTGCCTGCTGCTCCTTCTGCTTGTGCTCTCTCTCCCTCTCTGTCAAATAAATTAAGTAATTAATTAAAAAAAATAGAATCCTAAATCTTGTGCAGCCCATTTTGTGAAATGTTCACCACCGAAATATAATAATTAAAGTAGTGCATTCCCTCCTCTAAAAAAAAGTGAATTCTATAGTTCTGGGTGAAGGATAAATTCAAGCCACATTATTTCAATTATTATTTCAGGGAGGGGAGGCATATTTCACAGCCTAAAGATGTCATTATAAGTTGCTGTGCAACTAATTTAAGTTTCTTACTTTAAGATATACATGTTATGATTGTGAAATAATTAAAAATGTCTTCCTTTAGATCTACAATCCAACAAGCCTATGTGCCCTTTTATACTTCTAAATCTGCTCTTGAGAGAATAATAATAAAACTAGCAAAACTTGCATGGCACTTGCTACGTGCCAAATACTGTGTCGTCCTTACACAACTCATTTCAACTTCGTGCAATAAGCGGAAATAATTACCCATGTATTTCAGAATCATTACCTCCATACTACAAATACGCCCATGTATTTGAGGCACAGAGAGGCTAAGTACCTTACCCTGGGTCACATAGTCAGTACGCAAAAACACCACTAAGGCAGTTCTTATTTGGGTGAGAGAAACGATCATAACCTTCTAAGTAGTCCTGCAGGCAACTAGACTTTTCTAGCCTCAACATCCGAAGGATGGGATATAGACCTTGCCATGAAAGAAAGGGGGAGGGTTAGAAAGAGATGGCCAGTGAAATCAGAGTGAGAGACAACTAGCCTCCTGGTCAGCCAGATGGCCAGACAACCACCCTTCTTTATTTAACGTTTTTTTCAACTATACTCTACCCCCAAGGTGGGGCTCGAACTCATGACCCAGAGATCAAGAGTGCCATTCTCTACCGACTGTGCCAGCCAGGCACCCCAGAGACTCACCCTTCTTAAAAGGAAATGATCATAGAGATCGCAATCCTCCTCCCATGGTTTTTTTTTTTTTTTAAGATTTTAATTATTTACTTGACAGAGAGAGACAGCCAGTGAGAGAGGGAACACAAGCAGGGGGAGCGGGAGAGGAAGAAGCAGGCTCATAGTGGAGGAGCCTGATGTGGGGCTTGAACCCAGAACGCTGGGATCACATCCTGAGCCGAAGGCAGATGCTTTAACCACTGCGCTACCCAGGCGCCCCTCCTCCCATGATTTAAGAGCCTCCACTTCTCTGACCACAGGGAAATGCTGTGTGAAGAGAAGGTACACTATGGGTCATCAAATAGAGATGAACACTGAAAGATTAGCCCAACTTGTTGTGAAACCCAAAGGGAGAGGGAGGCAGGAGAAGCTGGAGCAGCATGGACAAGCAGCAGCAGAGCAGTAGACGCCCAGAGTGACAAATGCGTGACAGAGACATTCTGTAAGGGGATCAAACCCATTCAACAAAGGAAAGAAGAGGCAACCAAACTTGTAATGATTTTCACTGACAGCAACAAAGCCTTGCTCACTGAACATTCATCTAAAGGGGTACAAGGCTATAATACCTGTCCTCAAAAACCACAGATGAGCAGATGAGGACCAAAGGAACCGAAAGGATATGACTACAGCAGATTTGAGAGAGGAAAAGGCACAGCTCTGTCACCATCAGACACGTTTACCTGTCCCCCATGCCAGAACCTGGTAATGTGGTCAGAGAAAGGCTTGCCCTGGCGCAGTCTCAATTAATTGCAACATTTGATTTCATATTTAGTAAATGGAGTTGAGAGTTTTTCCACAGAGCCATTAGAGTGTTCTCCAGACAATCCATTTTTAATTACAAGTTTAAGGACCTTAATAAGAGTTTGTCATGTTCTAACAGTTAAATACAGCCGGCTCCTAACACGACACTGGACACTGTACAGATGCGCAGACAGAGATAACATGACCCCGTTTGTCTATTTCTCCCAGATGGATGGGGAAGGGTGAAAGAGACCAAACAATGCCAAGCCCCTTGTGGATGCCTTGTAGAGTAAATTACCAAGTTCAGTTCTTCGGTTTATTCTCCACTGAGTAGTAGAGTACTTGGTATGTGCTATCAGATATAGACCTAATAGGATGAGGGTGCTGATTCCAATTAAGGAAACAATTTGTTCGATATTGACCGGGCTTAGCGGTTTTTCGAGCACTTTCCTTTTCCTATCTCCATCCTGTCTTTTCTTCTTCTTCACTTTTCTCTTCGTCATGTCCTTTTGTTTTTCTTACACCTAAGGATCTCTCTCCTCTTTGATGTAGTTCATATCAGCCTGACACCCTCCCTCCCTGCTCACCTGTGTCAATTAAAATCTAAGTTTTAAAATTTAGTGGTGCTGTGGTCCATTAGAGTAAAATATGTGTCTTTCTCTCTCTCCTCCGAAACTTTTTCAAACTACTTTTTGGTTTATAATTTATAGATTTAAAAAGCTCTAAATATATGTGGGAAAGGATGTCAGCTTTTCTTTCCAATTCAAAAGTACATATAGAGGTATTTAGTATATGCCCTGAACAGAAGTTAGCTAATTTGAAAATCTGTTTGAACCCTATCCAATTATAGCATAAGATATTACAACATAAAGTATCTTTCCTGCTATACAAAGCCTTCTATTTTAGAAAAAGCTAACTGATAGAAGTTAATACAAATAAAAAGCATCATTGCTTTAAAATTCATTATATTTGCATTCGACTCCCACGTAGCCCTCATTATCTCCTTGGAGTTGGTGCCTGTAGCCCTGTACTCATTTTTCCAATTTTCATGAAGGAATTTTTATTTCTTTCAATTACATATGTTCCCAATAGTTCAGTTGCCCCTAACTTTTTTCCAACAAAGGGCCAAAAGTCATAGTTTTGCTTTGTTATTTTTGCTACAATCAACATTACAGCTAATGTCCTTTGTCTAAATGGTTCTTCATTATCCCCTACGTCTTTGTGATTGTGGTTTTTTGCATTATATTTTTCCTAGTATTGCATCTCCAGTCTCTTGAATATCTAATGTGTTGATATTATTTTCTGAGACTCTCATTATTTCTAGCATTCTACCCAGAGTAAACAATGTATATTCCATTATTTTCTAAATTGCCTTTACACTATTTTAGGAAAGTTTGAATAATCAGATAACTATAATGCATGACTCTGAATTTCTTTTTTGATTGGCCAGGGCCAATCAGTATAAATACAGAAACTGTACACACATTAGTGGAAAGTAAATTATTTCAGATTATATGTTTTTAAATTCTAAGAGAAATGAGTGAAAATATATGCTTAAATATAAAAGCCAAAAAATCATGATTTGTCCTACTTAAAGAAATAGCATTTTTATTATAAAACTTGGAGAATTTGGAATTCTTATGAAATGAATCTTAAATTCCCATCTTCTTCATTATTCTATCTTGTTGTACAGTTTTCAGAGTAGAAATAGACAATCAGGAATGGAATGTATAAAAAGTTATTCTTTGTGGTTGTTATTTTGATTTTTTTCCTAGGTGGATCAGAAAAAAAAGAAACGGAAAATATTTTAGGAATTAAATGCAAACTATTTATACCATTTGAATAATAAAGTCATGTATCAAGCAGATACAATACTCCTTTTATATGTTTAAATAATTTCAGATGTAACGTCTGGTATTTTTACATGACCTTGATATTCAAACCATAAAACATAAAAATTTTTAAGTAATTTCTGCCTGTTTTTAGAAGGGAAAGTGGGATGAAGGGAGATATCATAATCATGAATAAAAGAAAGTTTGTGCAAGGTGATTTATAATTATTTAACCTGGAATCAGGACAAAATCCTAAATCTTACCACCTGGTTCTTGTCGAAAAGTTCATGGGAATGTACTCATTAATAAAAAATTATTGGTTTATATATAATTTTAATATCATACTAAAAATTAAACTCCAGTTGTATCCAAGAGGAAAACCTATGCAAAAAAAAGTATTTAATGGGGGCGCCTGGGTGGCACAGCGGTTAAGCGTCTGCCTTCGGCTCAGGGCCTGATCCCAGCATTATGGGATCGAGCCCCACATCAGGCTCCTCTGCTAGGAGCCTGCTTCTTCCTCTCCCACTCCCCCTGCTTGTGTTCCCTCTCTCGCTGGCTGTCTCTATCTCTGTCAAATAAATAAATAAAATCTTTAAAAAAAAAAAGTATTTAATGATAGCCACAAGGATCACAAAAAAACGTGGTGCTCAATCTGATTTTCTTAAACGTGTATTTTTTTGCTCCAACTCCTGAAAGATCACAGTGAGCATCCTACAGCAGCCTCAAGTATGCTCTTTGAATTATGGCAAGAGTCACACCTCCAACACACCCCAGACCACAGTTCCAAAACCAAAACCTGACGGCAGTCACAGTTGACTACAGTAAATTCAAAGGTGATGAGGAGAGAGCCTGAGAGATCCATGTTACAAAATAAAAGCAACTTCCCCCAACGAGAACCAGCGTCTCGACAACAGCTTGGCTCTCAAAACTGTAGAAATTATTAGATTGAAGTTATTGACTCCCAAAGCAAGCATGTCCACCATTAGGAGGCTAATGTTTCACTGAGAAACAGGTTATTTTCTACTCAAAGTTGTTTTTGACAAATGCCATGATATAATGGATTATCCGAGCACATTGATGCTTATTTATTTGGATAGAGGAGGCCCTGAAACACAGCTAGTTAGACACTGTAATATGTAATATTTTAAATACTCAGCTAATGTTAGAAGTAATTAAGATAGCTCCATGTCTCTAGAGGAGATTTCAGAGAAACAATCTTTCCAGGCAAGCTTAAGGAGTCAGGAATCTGTTCTGAACAGGCATTGTTAGGTGTTCTGAATACAGAGACGTCACCCTCCTGCTGTTTGAAACCGCATCCACTGGAAAACCTGCGAAAGGAGTTGCCAATGCTACCCAAAGTGGCCAGCATACTGGTGAAAGCCTGGCCTTGAGCCAAAAACTTTTAAAGTCACATACACCCAATTTCTAATGATACTGGGTTGTTGTTGTTTTTTTTTAATTATTATGGCAAGCTTAACATATAAATAATTATGGGAACCATTTCCATGAACTCCGTACACAGCATTTTCATTCCTGGAATTGGAAATAGCTAGGACTACAGTCTCTTACCTCTATCTTTAAAATTCAGATTCTTGGAGTGGTTGCCAAATCCCATGGTTAGGTTCACAGAGTGAGAAATAAAATATACAAACTGAAAGTAATCAGTGAGAGGCAGGTGCACTTTTAGACTTTGTTTTAACATGCCTATGGGTGAATTCTTATTTTTCATTATTATTTTAAATGAAGACGTCACAAGAACACTTTCTCCATCTATTTCTTTTTACTTCGTGGGAAATGATAGCAAACCAAGGTATATAAATGACATCTGTCTCTTATACACATTTCTATATAAAATGATATCTCTATGATTTAATGATTTTTGTTTAAATCAAAACATTAACGAGCTATTTAACAAAGAGTGGAGTCCAAATGAGACTATAAAAAAAACAAGCCTGCATGTTTGTAAGATTTTAAATTGATAAAGGTATAAATTCATACATCATTTTTCTTTATCAGAGATGCTCAAAACAGGAATGAATTTGAAATGTTAAAAAAAGGATGGAAAGAAACAAGATTCGTGATGCCGTGAGGGAAACCCAAAAGGGCGACTAGTAGTTCACTCACTATAGGGATATGAAATGGAAAATTCTTGATAGAAGTGAGAAGGTAGAAAGAGGGCCAGAGCGTGGTAAAGGCTTGATTTACTTTGCCACTATTACCCATTACCAGAAAATACTGTCCATGCCATCAACGCAAGGTACATGTAGAAAGTCCACAGAACATTTCCTATTTGACGGATGTCAATATGATCTCCAGACTCCGACATATTCTCTCAAAAGCATTATTTTTTAAAAAGAAGGGGCTCAACCATAAGTGATTGGCCTTTATTTTTGTTACCACATTCACCTTGTTTCCCCCAAATTTACATCTTTTTGCCAGACATACTAAATCTCTTTTCCAGGCTTATTAAATCTCTTTCGCGCTAATGTACTCACTTCCTACAATTTGCACTACATTACCCCAAATTTGTCCTCACTCCGCAGAAGTGCTTTATGAAGACTCTCATTGTTTGCCAAGAAATTAACTCTCAAGAACAGGCAGAGGTTCCTATACAAGTGCTAATGAGCTCTTGGCTCCCACACAGCAGCCACTGCAGCCCCCACACAACAGTGTTAAGTATTTAACACCTTTAGGGAAGCCTCCTGGGTTGAGGACAAAGCCCTCAAAGGAGGATGTTCTAATCCCAAACCCCAGCGGTTCTCAAACTCTAGCATATTTGGCAGGTCTCAGAATCAAGGCACTTCTTAAAATAAAGATCCTGGTGGTGTGGGGCCAGGATGAGGCCCAGGAATCTGCATTTTTTGAGTCCACTTCTCTCCTCCTCCCCCCATTTGTAGTTCTAACACAGCTTCTTCATGGAGAGGGTTTACTGTGGATTATCCCAGTTTCTGCTTTCAGCCCAGACATGATTATGAACAGGACTCCCTTTTATTCTCTAAGTATCCTTGTTTGGACAGAGTCTATCATCACCAACATTGGACCCAGCATGATAGAGTCACTCACATGGGCCACATTTTGAGCAGCCCTATTCCAGACTGTCTTTAAGGACAGGAAGTGGTCCTTGCTGATCTCCAGATCACTCTATCACATTTGCACGCATTCTTTTGACAACTATTTTTGAATGCCTACTCTCTGCCAGGTGTTGACCTAGGTGCCGGGACACAATAGCAAATAAGGCATGTAGACTATATTCTGTAAGGGTGGGGAGGGTCAGGTAATCAACAGGGAAGCAATACACACACAAAAACAGCATCAGACAGAAAATGCTGAGACAAAACTGAGACAGGAATTGACTTAGAAAGTACCTGTGGGTGGGGAGCAAAACAGAGTGGTCAGGGAAGGCCTGGCTGAAGAGGTGACAAGGGCAAAGAACTGGAGGCGTAAGTTCTCGATGCACCTGAGAAAAAGAACGTAAGTCAGTGTGGCTGATGGTAGAGTGGGCTAAGATGAGGTCAGAAAAATAATCATCATAATGACGTAATGAGCCAGGTGCAGTCGTACACTCTTTATTTCCTGTTTATAGTAACTCCATGAACAAACTACTGTTCCTCCCATTTTACGGATGAGGAAACAGAAACCTGGAGATTTAAGTAACTCCACCAAAGACCCACAGGTAGCAAGTGACGGAGCCAGGATTAATCAGATTCCAAAGTCCATGCTCTCAAAACATCCCTCCGTGATGACAGTAATAATTGTAGTAGTGATTAGAATAATAATAATTAATAATATCGGCTAATCTTATATGAGTGTTCACTATTACACTTTTTTCAGGTATACTCTCATCTCATTCTTGCAAAGACCTTTGGAGATAGACACTATTTTCCCTATTTTACTTATGAGAAAAACTGAGTCACAGAAAGAGGTTTATAACGTACCCATGGTTACAAGTCAGCAAGGGTTAGAGCAGAAATAGATTGCCTTGAGTCCTGCAAATCATGAAAGGTCCTATTGAATTAGAAAACTTGGGCCTTTTTCTATACATATGGTTTTGCTCTTAAAGTAAAGAGTCCAAATGATTTTCCAGTAATTTTCCTGGCTTTACTATATCTTTAAAGTGGACTTTGAGTATTAATTCTGGAATCTCTTCAGAACCACTCATGTCTTTTTTCAACATCTAAACTCTTTTCTCCCAAATTACCACATTTTATGGGCCTTCCTATATTTCCTCGGCACATTTTCACATTTCTATGCCTTCTAACTGTGCTTTTGCTTTCCTTTTGCCACTTAACCGTACATGGTTTTTGTCACTTCCTTTTCATTTACAAAGACCAGGTCCTTAGGATTCTACGTTTTAAATTAACTATTTTTTGAAACCCTGCCTTCTGCCAAGGGTACAAGAGGTCCAGTTCTTAAGTCTCCACATACACAGCAGCGGAGGGACACGTGGCTGTGTGTCTCTAAGGCATGACACAAGAAGTGTCCCTGAACTATGTGCGTAATTTCATCAGCCCACAAACTCATCCCCACACTCCCACACCATCATCACAAAGCACACCGGTTTCTCCAAACAAAAAGCACTTCAGGTTATTATTCTGTACTTACTTCTCCCTTTTAAAGTTGTTCTTAAAAATCATTCTAAAATGAACACCACATGCATTAAACGCTGGGGCTGACAGCCACAGTAGTGAGCCCTCCACCCGGGAAGGAAGAGCTTTGAAAATGAGTGGAAAGTAAAGAGAATTGGTCTATGTGTGCTAATTCCAGAATTTTTGCAGACCTGATGACTTTCTAAAGCTCTTTGTTCCAAAAACATATCCCATTGTCTCTTTAGCTTCCTCATTGTTGTTTCACAAATTATTATTATTTGTAATTAATTTGAAACACAGAGAGGTTAAGTGATTTGCTCAAAGCCACACAAATCAAACAGTAAATACGAGAAATAATCAAAGAAATGGAATAGATGAGGAGGACACCATCTTCATAAGGCAAAGAGATGGCAATCTGGAAATCTGTATCAAATCACGCAAACGTAGGAGGAAATATAACCAGAGAACAATTCCAAAAAACAAAGCAGAAGCGGACCATATTTAATCTAATCAAAATCTAGCCAGTGTGTTGGAGAAATCACCCAGCTTTAGATTTTCAAAAACCGTTAGTTGTCAAATTAGATGGAAGATGAAAGAAGAAATTGCCTTTTGCTGAGACCTACTGCTAAATTTGGTCAATTTTGTTGTTTATCAGTGCATAAAGTCCTTGCACTTACCATTTGACAAATCTGAAGAAAAAACACTTGCTGCAATCAGGTGAAGTAGGTTATTAATGGTTCTGAACAGATACACAGGATTGCCTCATCCTGAGGCAATTAAGGCTGGGGAGAAAACGTGTTTAAAATCTCGGAGGACTGACTAGCATGGAACAGGTGGTCCTCTACAATCGTCATTGTTTGTGTAATTCTGAATTGTTCAGTATATTTCTGCTTTTAACAAATCGCGCATGAATTCGGAGATCTTCCTTTCTTTTTAGCCCCAGCTCATTGACAACAGCAACAACAAAAAATCACCCAAAGGAAGCTGGAGATTTTAGAAAGGAAAAATTGAAGCCAAAAGTAACTAGCAAAAAATAACACTTCATCCCACCAAACTTGGATGAAAATGGATACAAACCAGTGAAAATGAAAACATAAATCAAATAAAGCCAAAGATTTCAGGTGACTTTTGCAAGCTGAACCACTTTGAACGTAGCAACTCAGTCTAATATTACTTGCCTGTCAAAATTGTAAAGCAACATCCTTGTAAATTACGGAGGTCAAAGTTCTTGGAAGGGAGCACTTACTGTTTCCAAATACAAAGATATAGGTAAAAAAATTCAATTCAATGTCCAAGTTACTATTAAAATGTCTTTTCCTTCAGCAATCTCTCATCAACCATCTCCCCTCCACACACATATGCACCCTCGCCCAGCATTAGATCGGATAATCCTAGGTGATCTCTCAAAGCGTCCTGCACTCCCTTTGCTTAGCAGAAGTCACACATTATTGCCATTCCTTGTATAATTTCCTGTCTTTCCTTCTATCAAAGTATATTCAGCCTCGAGTAGTGAAATACCAAATAAAATGACTTAACCAATAAACATACTTATTCTCTCCATATCATAAAGATGGGAAATGGAGTAGATCAACATGGCCATCAAAGGACTAATTTTTTCTCTCCTTCCTTTCTGTCACTCTCTGTTCATCAACTACTCCCCTCATGGTCACAAGATGGCTACAGCCTCTCTCCAGACAGACCTAGGGTGGAACCGTGATTCAGTCAGTTACATACTGAGTGGATAATTTGTGTCCTGGTGTGTCTGTAGAAATTCCTTCTTGCACCTGCTATCTGGGCATAACTCTTTCTGGTATCCCCTTTCATGTTCAAAAGTGTCTCTGTTTGTTTCGGGTTTTTTAAGATTTTATTTATTTATTTGAGAGAGAGAGAGAGAGAGAGAGAGAGCATGAGCAGGGGAGGGGCAGAGGGTAAGGAAGAAGCAAACTCTCCGCTGAGCAGGGAGCTCGATCCCAGCCAAAGGCAGAGGCTTAACCAGCTGAGCCACCCAGGTACCCAAAAATGTCTCTGTTTGGGTGAGAAATTATATGATCACTCTCTTGAATGTTCCGGGCAAGTTTCTTCAATTCCTTGAGCCCCAATTTCTCTGTAAATGAAGCTGACACCTCTTGAATGAGGTGCAGGTGAGTGAGACTTACATGAGAAAGCTTATGTAAAGTGCCCAACGCCTGGCTGATTCTGAATGGATAACAGCTCGTTAGATAAACCGCCTTGCTGTTGACGACGAACTGGAACAGGAAAAGTTAGGTAGTTAGAGAAGAACATTAAAATTATTCAAGTGGCAAGAAACAAAGGAATAAAAAGAAGAAAGAAATTAGGAGTGAGCTGCAATTGGAGGACTTAAATTGGCCATGGGCCTAAGGGGAAAGAAGTGTGAAAAGAAAACTCCTTGCACTGCCTGGGTGGGTCAGTCCTTAAACGTCTGCCTTCGCCTCAGGTCAGATCCTGAGGTCTTGGGATCCAGTCCCGTGTTGGGCTCCCTGCTTGCCCCTCCCCCCTGCTTATACTCTCTCGCTCTTTCTCTCTCAAATAAGTCAAATCTTTTTTTAAAAAAAGAAAAAAGATACTAGATACTGCTCTTTCTTCAAAAAATATAATATTAATACATTAGTAATATTAAGCAAAACAGTAATACTAAGTTCAACTTTATTATTTAATCTTTAATTTTCATTATTTTTTCATTTTCATCATTATTTGTACACTTCTGCAGGAATGGTATTTAGTGTTTTAGTCGTACTTCCCTTAATTTGTAAGAGTCAAGTGTCTACTAGTTCATCTTTTTTTTCGCATACATAAATCTTTGTTTTTTCAGTGGTTTTAGAAACCTATAATCCAAATCACCAAGCAGTCTATCCATACTTTCAAAATATTATCCAAAACTTAACATTCTCTGGAAGGGGCCACTGCTTATCATAGACAAAATAAAATAATCCCTTCCTGGGGCACTTGGGTGGCTCAATGGGTGAAGCCTCTGACTCTTGATTTCAGCTCAATTCATATCTCACAGTTGTGAGATCGAGCTGGGCCTGAAACCTGGAGTGCTGGGCGTGGAACCTGCTTAAGGTTCTCCCTCTGCCTCTCTCTCTCCCTCTCTAAAACAACAACAACAACAACAACAACAATAATAATCTCTTCCTGTTTTCTGATGCTTTATCCCCACATCCAAAAATAAAGTCCATCTTTCTGCTGCATGGAAACTCCAAAATACTGCCTCTCGGTGGCAGTATCGTGTGATACTAATATCTTCCACTGATTTTATGACCCCCAACTTAATTCTTTTTTTTTAAGATTTTATTTATTTGACACAGAGAGAGACAGCCAGCGAGAGAGGGAACACAAGCAGGGGGAGTGGGAGAGGAAGAAGCAGGCTCCCAGCAGAGGAGCCTGATGCGGGGTTCAATTCCAGAACGCTGGGATCACACCCTGAGCCGAAGGTAGACACTTAACGACTGCGCCACCCACGTGCCCCCCAACTTAATTCTGTAGTGCTAAGCAAAAAGAAAAAAAATCCCAATTAAAGTGTGCTAATAACAATAGAGATATCTTCTCACAGTAACAAAAAATACCTTGGAAAAAGAATTTTAACAGCATCTAGATTGTGGCACCATCATACCATCAATTAGAAAGATTTTTTGCAGTGGAATAGAGTCATGGCGGGGAATAAAAAGGGATGAAGCCAGCTGGTGACCCAAGAGCACCCAAGCAGGGTAAGTGATATTCCCAATCCCCAAAAGAACGTGTAAGCCCCCAATACAGGTATTCATGTCAATATCCCCATTTTAGTATGAGTATTAAGAAAGCCACGCTAATTCTCAAGCTGATAAAGAGGACATTCGTGGGCAGCAAAGCAATTATCTTCCCAAATTTTCAGCCTTCCAAATGCAGCAACAAATTTAGATTATATAAGACAGATGTTGGCAAACGCCTGCCTGCCTGCCTGATAGGCAAGAAGAAACATTTTCCCAGCTCAAGCTATATACTCCAGATATATTTTGTTGGTTCATAAAAGCAGGACTAGACTGTCAAACCATCAAAATTATCAGCATTTATTTACTTCAGATAACAAATCATTTCTCCAGACCAGAGACCTGACTTCGGTTCAGGTCATCATCTTGGGGTCTTGGGATTGAGCCCCACATTGGGCTCCCCATTCAGCAGGGAAGTCTGCTTGTGCCTCTCCCTCAGCCCCTCCCCCTACTCATGCTCTCCCTCTCTCTCAAATAAATAAATAAAACCTTTAAAAAAATAATTTCACCAGAGCTATTATAAATCTTGCAATACTCGAAAGTTTTTCTGTAGTCATTAATTAATAAAATATTGTTTTCTCCCAATATTTTCCTAGGGAAATGACTTAAAGTAGGGTCCTTTGTCTTTTTCAGTTTAAAATGTTGTAATAGGACCAATATATCATTGTTTTGGGCAAAATTTTACTAATTTGGCCAATTATTACAAAATGAATTAAAATAAAATACAAGGCAATCAACATTGTTTTTCTAGGCCACTAGAGAGCACTTTGCTCTCTAAATAAACACAGAAAAATAAAGTATAATGAAGTATGTATTTTAAGTTATATACTACTAAGCAGATAGTATTTGGATAATTTATTCTATGCTGAATTGTGCTTTCAGATTTCTACCTGCTGTGTGTATGCTGTCGTTGGGCAAGTCCTACCCACACACATATTCTGGCATTAATCTTGGTTCTGACAATTTCTAAAAGTTCCTTTCATGTATGTATCTATATCATATCACATATTTCAGCCTTGGAATCACAACTTTCAATGGACCAAGGACTGAGGGCCTCCTTTTCTCTCAAATAAGAGTCCACTGAAGTAGTGTATTCCCATATCATAACCTACTGCACCCTTATTCTAGGGTTTTCAGAATAAATAGGTCTAGTGAGTGATTTGGTCTTGCCATCCTTAAGAAAAGCATCTATACTCAGGACTATAATCTGTTTTCGCTGAGAGCTTTTTGTTCCAAAGCATGCACAGATACCACAAGCTTGTGAGAAGCACAGATGTGCCTTTCAAAGAGATTACAGGCTCTGTAATGTGCCCATTTCCATAAATAAAAGCTGGACGGAGACCAGAAGACCCAAGTCTGGTCCCAGACCAGCTATGTTGATTTAGAATCAGTTCATTTCCATAAGCCTCATTTCATTCATCTGTAAAATGAAGGATTCAGTGTAAGAGATATTTGGATCTCTACCAAAAACAAGCCTCTCTTATACTATATTCTAGTTCCAAAGTTGTCTAAATGACAAAAAATTCTCCAGACTCTCATTTTTTGTTTTAGCCAGGTTTCACACTTACCTTTCTCTCACTAGATCCCTAAAGGTAAATGGATCCCTGCAAATTCTTTCAGGCAATATTAGTTGTGTAGAAGTTCTCTAAGGGCACCTGGGTGACTCAGCCGGTTAAGTGCCTGCCTTTGGCTCAGGTCATGATCCCAGGTCCTGGGATTGAGCCCTGTGTCAGGCTCCTTGCTCAGCCTGGGAGCCTGCTTCTCCCTGTCCCTCTGCCTGCCGCTCCCCCTGCTTGTGCTCTCCCTCTCTCTCTGTCAAATAAATAAATAAAATATATTTTTTAAAAGTTCTCTAAATGCTTATTTCAATATAAAAAAGATAAAACAATTAAAGTGTCTAATTCTCCAACTGTGATTCTAAGGGTATAAAAACATTCTTTTGGGTTCACATATGTGTGTGTGCATGTGTGTGCATGTGTGTGCCTGTGCGTGTATGTATACACAAAGCTGATCAGAACAAACTTCTGGTTGTCAGAGGGGAGGTAAGTGGGGGTTGGGTGAAACAGACGAAGGGGATTAAGAGTATACTTATTATGAGTACTGAGTAATGTATAGAATTGTTGAATCATTATATTGTACACCTGAAACTTTAAAAATAATAAAATGTTATGGGGCGCCTGGGTGGCACAGCGGTTAAGCGTCTGCCTTCGGCTCAGGGCGTGATCCCAGCGTTATAGGATCGAGCCCCACTCAGGCTCCTCCGCTATGAGCCTGCTTCTTCCTCTCCCACTCCCCCTGCTTGTGTTCCCTCTCTCGCTGGCTGTCTCTATCTCTGTCGAATAAATAAATTTAAAAAAAATCTTTAAATAAAAATTTTTTTAAAAAATAAAAAATAAAAATAAAAATAATAAAATGTTAAAAAAAAAGAAAAGAATAAAAAGACTAACTCCATATATGAAATCACTGTTTTGTTTTTGTTTTTTAACTCTCAACATTACAGAAAATTGGGAGGACATATGCTCTTTTAGAACTAAAAGGGCCTGAGTGTTTTTTCAGAGGCTGTGCACCAAGAAGGTGTAGCCCGTCGGGTTCACGATGACCAAGCCGGTCAACATCTCCACCTGAAAACAAACGGGTCGCTAATAAACGTCCTCCTGCTCCCAGGAGCACAGTCAGGCTGGCTACGCTCTCAGTGTTTCAGCAGAGCATTTCAATGCAGGCTGGCACAACATGTTCTGGGATATCAGCTCCAACTCCAAAATATAACGTGTCCAGTGTGAGGTAAATATCAGTGCAGCCAGTATGAACGAGCGGCTTTTCTATTTTTATTTCATAGTTGTGTTATACCAAAAACCATGCTGTTTTAAAGACATAATGAGTTGATTAGGGTAGGAAAATAGTTAAGAACTTTCTATACAGATGCAATTGTGAATAAGTATCTTCCACATTTACAAAAGCATACACATATGAAAAGTATTCCCAGGCAGCTGCTATGTAATATTATGCTTTTTAATAAATGCCAGCGTATTAAAGGTGTGACTAAACCAGTATCTAAATTAAAGCTCTTGCACAAGCTTATTTAATAAGATAGAATATCTAAAATTTGAAATATAACATGATCATTAGAAAAGGTAGCATATTATATCAGTCTTATTCCTTAGCAAACAGTTAACTTTATCATTTGTTACTTTGGCTAAAAACAAATTTTTAAAGACTATCTCATTATAGGTATCTTTGTATAAATGAACAACCTTTTTAAGCGGTTTTTCGGGGTTTTTTTTAAAGATTTTATTTATTTATTTGACAGAGACAGCCAGCGAGAGAGGGAACACAAGCAGGGGGAGTGGGAGAGGAAGAAGCAGGCTCCCAGCAGAGAAGCCTGATGTGGGGCTCGATCCCAGAATGCTGGGATCACGTCCTGAGCCAAAGGCAGACGTTTCTTAATGACTGAGCCACCCAGGCGCCCCTAAGAGGTTTTAAACTCTTATAAATTTGTTTCAGTCTGTGCATGTGGGTGTAGATATATGTGTATCTGTATAAATATACAGGTACATATGTAAAGCTAATATTTTAAAAATGTTGACCAGTTGAATAATTCTCTTAATTTGATTCACATTTATACTTCATGATATGAGGTTATCATATAAACTTTATTCTTCCACCTTAGTTGATTACAGTCCTACAACCATATTTCCAATATAAGGCTTGTTGATATTGAAAACAACAAATATTACAGAGAAATATAATTAACGCCCATCCTCATTCCTAAGCATACTAGATACTAAAACTTGACTGAAGTATTTTCTTGGTCAGTCCACCAATAAGCTTAAACAATAATGTGCATTTTCTTACAATCTGACCAACCACAAATCAAAGTCCATGCAATTTAGGAAACTTTATTTTCCCTATCATCCCTCATTTCAATGGCTGTGCTATGATCTCACCTCGAAATCTTCATAAAAGAGGCTATCTAAGCTAAAATAAAAGGGATATTAAGCCATTATGAGCAAAGTATTTTTCAAGAAATAGGAAAAGATAGATCTATTGGATTTTTTAATTGTTAGAAAAGCATCTCTGTTAATAGCCAAATAATAGTTTTACTCACTTGTTTGAATATAAAACAACAATAATATAAACCTAAGTCTCTGACTAAATGTGGACCAGAACTTCATGAAATTTCAGGGGTTATGGATATTTATAGTGTTCAGAAAACTGCATTCACAACTGAGGATAAAAATAACTTTTACTCAAAGAACTGTGCTTCAAACATACTTAGAAGTAACTAAAAACTAGCCTTATATTAAAGGAGAGTTGTGGAGGCGGAAATTCAGAGGTATTTAACTGAGCAATAAAAAAATATATTTAAATCATTGTAAAATTCTAGGAATTAGATCATTCATTTAGATGAATGTATCTTAATTCTTGTGATGATCAAGAAGTGGGGTATAAAAACGTCAGGATTTATGTAGATTATCAGTGATTTCTCATAAAAATTTGAAGGAGTTTGAGGTAAACACAAACTACACAGAGATGTTTGGGGGAGAGTAATGGCCAATGAATACAAATGTTTTATTCTATAGACTCAAAATAAACAGTCCCTTCTAGAATCCTAAGTGTTTATTAAATGTGAGATCGGAAATATTTCTCCCATTTTAATTCTTACTCTAGAGAAAACACCTTGTGCTCATTTTCTGGGTACCTTGTCAGGCATTACCCAAGGATACCTATACCTTCAGCCAGGTGGAATTTCATAAATTAGCATTTTCTAAAGTCACAGACCAAACTGACAATCCATACAGCCCTTATCTTCTCTAATTCTATGTTCCCTACTCGGACTCTTTCCCCACCACCTCTGTTTTCACGTTTGACTTATTTCTTATTTTTCTGGCTACATTTTTTGTCTTTATGTCTACATTCACGGGCATGTATCTGTGTTCGTGTACTGTAAACTGGTTACTGAAAAATGCAGAGTACAGTTAATTGTGGGATACATAACACATTAACTCAAGGCATCTACTCTATTTTCACTGAAACATTTGTGTGCTGAAAAATAACTTCCCTAAAGAAAGAACACCATTCAGGAATTTGATTATCAGGAACTCACTCCAGAAACATTTTACTTCCTTCTGCCCCTCATCCCATTGCTATCTCTGCTTGTAAAACACTGGTTGCCTTGGACTGTACATAAGCCCTTTGGGAAAATGTTTGTGTACACCTTTAGCTAGAGTCCTGTGGAGTTTCTAAAGCTGGAGGGGATCAACTAATTGAATAGCAAAGCATCTTTATTTTTTAAAAATCTAATCTGAATCTTTTTAACAAACTACAATGACTTAGTGTTTAACAAACTACAATGACTTTGTTTTCTGTTCTAATTCAGCCCTCAGCTTCTGTAAATTTCAAAGCCTATATACTTTCTTCCAAAATTACCTTCATAGAAGTCTAGCATATTGTGAATTTCGCTCATGTAAGAAAAGAAGAAGAGACTTGATAAGCCAAATAGTACGTTATTCAATCAATTTAGTGGAGTTTCCATATGATCTCACGAGGTCTGGAGGTCATTACAGACAGATTTCTCTCTTTTTTTGAGAACATGATCCAAATAGGTGACTCCTCATCCTGAAAATACAATTGCAGTTCAAGCCAAATCTAAGTAAATGGAAATGAATTATTTGGTTTTGAATGGGAAATTGGTTAAGCAGAACATTATAAGTAATCGAAGCTTTGTGATCAGCAGAGTAATCCCCAGCAAGCTTACAGGAGAGGATACTCTTTCCGGGTTAAAATCCCTAACTTTTTGCTATTCAGGAAATTATAACCGAGATTAATTGCATTCTTATTTAGAAAATTAATTATCCGTCTAGAGATTATGGGGATCTTCACATTTTCCCCATTTATTCCCCAAGTTTGAAAACCTGTTTTGACCCCAATGATTTACTGAATCACTACCCAAACACAGAAGCCATTCATATTCCAAAACCTTCCGTCTCTTCAAGGCTCCCCCAATAGTCCCGAAAGCTTTTCCAATTAATTCCCTAGACATCTCAAGTTTTTTGCCTTAAGTGCAAAAGCTTTGAAGGAATCAACAAGACTTGGCAAAGTAACTTTGCTTCCACTCCAGGGAGGGGAGGGGGGAAGCCCGGTTGCCCCTTTTTCCCCTGCCCCAACCTTTTTTCTAAAATCTTGACATCCACGGGGTGGAGAAGTAGGTTAATTAGGCAGGAGTCTCTGGCTTGGCCCCCGGCTGCGGATTTCAGGGGGCTGCGAGCCCCGCCGCCTTTCGAGTACGGAGTGATGAAAACTGGAGGGAGGCCGCGCAGGGTCGGCCGCCGCGCACAATGGCGCAATTATTTGTCTAAAGTTCCATCCTCTGCGGAGCTCCTTGCATAATTCAACCGTAATTAAGCCGACGGTGGTAGCTTTAAAGGCATGACTTTGAGAAGGGAGGGGGGTGTTTGTTTACTTTGGGGCTTCGCTCAGAGAGCAGCTTCCGGATGAGCTGAAAAATGATTACAGCAGGATTTGCACCATCTGCGTGGAGAGTTCAGAGTTTGTCCTCTTGCAAATCGAAGTTTTTCAAACTTTCCTCTCCCCTGCTCCCCTCCTCAGCCACAACCTAGTGTCACAGTCTTGCTTTCAAGAACAGCTGACTCTAAAATAATCCACCTAGGAACTGCGCTCACATGCCTAATAGTCCAAATGCTCTCACCCTGAAATTTATTCCTCCCATTCAACGACCACACTTCCTAGTAGCAGGACTAGAGCTGAGTCATGCCTTTTACTCGGTCTCCTTGCCGTGGGTCTCAGAACCTCCGCTAACTCGGAGTTTGGCCCTAAAAAGTCGCCATGCGTGGGGAAAGTTCCCCGCGCTGAATCAAACTCACCCACCCCCTAAAAAAAGAGACAACAACAAAGAAAAGCTAGCTTTGAAGCGAATGGGGAAACCCGGCCTGGCGGGGATAATGTCGTAGTGTTTTGTCTACGTATTTTTCTTATCCTTATTTATATCAAGATAATGGAGATGATGCAGGAGTGATGACCCAGAGCAGTTAGATGGCACTGCTAAGAAGGCGGCGCTGGTTTTGTCTCAGCCCGCTAGGCTTGATTCCTGCTAGAGCTGGAGTTCAAAAGGTTCCACTCTGCATTGTCCAAAGTTGTAAATACACACTCTAAAATAAATACAATATATCCCCCAGCCTAGTATATAGAACCTAATATATAATAATACATATCCTATTAAACAATATTGGTCCTTAAATGCAATTTTATTGTCATCTCTTAATATACGATTCTAAAATGGCAATACACCCAGTATAGTATTTATCACCATATATACAGATATATATCCTAATATACAATATACACCACCTGAAACAAATACATATATCAGTTAATTACTCTTGTGATGTATGAAAATAAAATGAAAGCATATGTCCATATTCATTAAGTACAGTCGTACATATTAGGTGAGAAATATAAATATAGAAATATTTATATATAATGAGAATATATTATTTCTATGAGGTCCCCACTATATGTATACATAGATATACATACAGACACACACACATATGTAGTAATTTTGCACCTATGGGCATATGTTGAATGATGCACACTGGATACTAGGATCTGCTTTGAAGCCACATTCCACTCCCTTTTTACCTGTTTTTGAAAAACCTGTGGCTGCAGTAAGCAGGAACCTGGAGCATAGAATTGTTTCTCTTTCTTCCCCACGTGCTCAAGCACTACCTGTCACTCCCAAAGTAATGGAAAGAAGTCCTTGTTCAAATAGCAGACGTACAGGGTCCTAGCCAACAATGGGACTCCTATTTCAGAGGAGGCCGGGGCAGCTCAGGCTACAGAAAACTCCCTACAAGTTCAACTTCTACAGCACTCGGGAGGAGAGGGTCGGAACTCCAGGGAAATTAAGGAAATTAAGTCTTAAATCTGCTCGGACGATCCTCTGGCACCGTGGCGGGCAGAGCTGATGAAACCAGGCTGGTAGGGTCTCAGGGTTTGGGGCAGTCCTTGACACTTAGCTCTCTGGGCACCTCTCTCCCCTCTCCCGGCCACCCCGCGCAGATCTGGGCCCCTTGGAAACATGTCTCTCCTGGCCTGCACAGGAGATTCTGGGGAAAGTGAAAAGGAGCACTAATGTTATTTTTCTATTAATCGATTTCCATTCTTTGGTTCTTAATTCTGACCTTTTTTAGGCGCTATTCTATGCCAGGAACAGTTATATTTTGCCAAACACGCCCACACCCAGAAGTCTTGATCACTGGGAGGAATTTAGAGGAAAATTCGTTCATTTTGAGCGACTTTTTGAAAAAGAAGTTGGGTGGGAAGGGCACTGGTGGCGCACTAGGAAAAGCCATGCGTGAACTCTCAGGTCCCAGGGCAATCAGCCTTCTGGGACGCGATGGAGGGAGTGCTTTTCCTTAGCCGGGGTCGGGGCGCCTCCCCCATCTGCCCTGGCGCTGGGCGATTAAGAGTATGCGACTTTCTGCGCTGTACTGAGAACATAACATAAATGTCTATAAAAACTTCGTGGAAAGAATTTGATGAATGTGTCTAATTGGTTTAACCCGCCATCTATTCACGAGAAGAAAAGCTCCGTCATTAGTCTTCATTAAGTTTTTTTTTTAAAGTCGCTGCCTTTAATGATCATAGAAACCGAGAAATCCAACACCCGCATCTGCGTCATTTTAATTACCCTGTTTATTTGTTGGGGATGTGGCAAAGTTACCCAATATTTTCCCACATGCGAGCAGGGCAGGCTCCCGTCCAACCCAGAGGAAAAGCGCAGCGTTTGCAAAGTTGAGGCTGAACCGCCTGGCGCGGCTTCGTCTCTTCTGCCACGCGCGCCCCCGAGCGCCAGCTATTTGAGGCATTTGGACAACTGCCTGAGGAACGGTTTGCCATCGGATTTGTCCTCGGCAAACGTCTTATCAAACAAAACCAAAACAAAAACAAGCCCCTGCAACTTGCGGATGAATGTTCTAGAAAAATAGCTGCTAAAAAAGCTTCTACACACCTGGCCCTATCGGGAGGCACCGGTCCCCGTGTTACCCGCCCAGGGGAATCTGCACTAACAAGAGAACCCGCCGTCGCCACGTCCCCTTCCCAGCTGGCCAGATCCGGAAGCTCCCGCGTTCATGCAAAAGTTTCCTTTTAATTCCTACAGTTTTCCTCGTTAGGAAAACCGGAAAACAGACTTCCTGGAAACTGATAGTTGGTTTGAGGTCCCCACCAGTGCCCCCCACAGCAAATGACACGCACAAGCACGCGACCAGAACCTACGCCAGAACGCTTAAAACTCATCCATTCTTCGGGTTATTGAATTTTGACGATTAAGCTTAGATGAGCGAGGACCTCAACGATTTCTCTCACATTTGTACGTCAGGAATTCAGTAGCTTCTGCTACTCGGGACTGCGGCCCTCATTGAATTAACCCTCAGCTATTCTCTCGGTCATTTAAAGAAATTTAAAAACAATCCAACTTCTTGACCATTGATGGAGAGAGGGCAGAAACCTGTATCCTTGAAACCTTTGCATCTGAGTCAAAGGGGTTTTATTCAGTCAGGCCCTAGGATTTTTTTCAGCAGCAACATCCTGATTGCATGTTTAAATTTTGGTATGATTCTTACCTCCAACTTTCTAAATTCAGGATTTCAAGAAATAAAGGGAATAAGAGACAAGCCACCTAAACCAGATAAAAGGTCTTATTCTCCAATGTCTGGCAGACAGTTGTTAATCAAAATGGAATTTAAGACTTTTTTTTTCCTCTAATAGAGAATGAGGGTAAGAGGGAATTAATGCCAAGAGCAATCAACTAACTTTTTTTTCTTTCTTTCCCAGAGCTGGGAGGCAAGTGGCTATTTGGCAAGTGCCATTAGCCACAGCTCTGAACTTGGCACCACTCTGCTTTGAGGCTGCTCAAGCTTGGCTCTCTGAGGATCTGAACCACTCTGTTGACTTTGGACTCAGTGAGGGCCTGAAAGGCAGACTCAGGCAGCTGGACAAGCCTTGGACTTGGCTCCTCAGGCCATAATTCAGGGAAATGTGTCCCACAGATTCCTCTGAAGTAGGAGCCACAAAGCCTGAAGAGTTTGTTTGGGTGGAGATGGGTCTGGAAGCAGTAAGAGGCCTCATCTCAGGAGGCATTCCTGTTACTTCTTCATCTCCTACCTGCTTTGCAAATTTCCCCTTAGCCTGCATACCTCATGCAGCTCCACGCTTCAGGAGGGAGAAGTCATTTCACCCCAGTGAACTCCCACTCTTCGGAACAGGTTGAAGTCCCAGGGTAGTTCTCAGAAAGTCTGAGTCCAACAAAAACCAGTCTAAAACTCAGGGACCCATCATGCCCATTACATACCCCTAATGCTTCCAGAGTGGGGGTGGAGCAGGTGCCCTGGGGGAGGGAGGGTGTCGGAATCTTGAGTTTCAAACTCATTCGGCAAAGAACCACCCAGGCGGTTGAAACCTTGGGGCATTTCTGTCAGGGCCCCTGAGTGAGCCATCAAGTCCCAAGACCACCACCCCCAACACACCCACCAGCTCAGGAAATTTTACTGCCCTGTCTCCTGTTACCCATCTTCTGTATCTGACACACCAACTTCTCCAAGACAAATAACGGGATAAACAGAGAATTCCTGTTTAAGAAGATCATTCTTGCTTTCAGTTTCATTGTGATTTCCAACCTCCCACTCCTTTGTTCTGTGATGATGTTCTCTTCCCATCCCCATTCTTCCTACCCTCCCCCAAATTCTGGACTTTTTCGCACCTGCGCTGTTACTCAAGGAGAAAAAATGCATGGAGATGCCAGGCTGCTGGAGGGGAGACAGAAAAGAAAGCCTGGTGGCCTGGGGCCCGGATGAGGCAGGGCCATGGTGGGTGGGGATATGTGCCGCCGCCGGGGTCTGTGTTTGTGCACGGAGTTGGTGCTGGGGCAGCAATGGAGTCTCCAGCCCTGGTCAGACAATGGGCAGCTGGACAGCTGCAGCTGCCACAAAGGAGACCCTCAGCCGAGGCACTGTTTACTTAGTGTCAGGCCTGACCCCAGGTCCACTGGAGTCCAGTACAGATGCTGATCCCACCCTGGGAACCCGCTTTCACCCCTCCTTTGTCTGAACCAGCCCGCATGTGTTTGCAAACAACTTAACTGACTTCTGTAATATTCATATGCTGGCGTTGGCTTTGGAGAAATTGAAGGGTAGACTTGTGGGGCAAAGGGCTGAGGCCTCTAGAGGGTTGGCTCTCCACACGTGTCCAGACCGCCTGACTGATTATCACGGCTTCTTTCCGGAGGAAGCAGACAGTCTCCGGTTTTTAAAAATTTACTGGTTTAATTTTCCAGCCTCAATGTCCAGAAGAAGCCAGACAGCAGGCCACAAGCCACTCCGCAGATGGGAACAGACCTTCCCCAAGCCTGTTCACACCTCCAACACAGACACACACCACACATCGCATGCCGGGGCAGAGAACTCTCTTTGTGCCCATGAAGAAGACATTCATCTAGGACTGCTACTGGTCTATTCCTTTCCACGATCTTCTGTAGATACACCCAGGAATCATGATCCCTGACTTCTCAGTTTGCCTTAGGTTTAAAAAGAAAAGTGGAACTCAGCTAGTCTTTCTTGCCAGAAGTATCTAAAAAACATTTAGAGTTTGTTTCTTAGATGTGCAGATTGAGGGGTTTGCAGGAAAGGAGATCCCTCACTTAACTGGGTCTCCCCTCCCCCCCCATTGTCCACCTCTTTGGGGGCCACTCTCTTGGAAGAGCTACCAGGAGCCCACATCTGCAAAGACCGCTATTGGGGCTGCCAACAGGGTACCTTATACCCCACCCCAGTCCACATTTAAGCCTAAAGATCCTGCCATCTCCTCCCCATACCAAAACTGCCACACTTTTCTTTTGATAAAGTCCTGAGCTTAATTTGTTGAGCCAGCCTAACACCACTTCCCTTCCCCTGATTTCAGCGTATCTCATTTTTCCTAAGTGCCCCTGTAGGATTGGGGGGGGGGGCGGTTTCCAGGAGCTTCTTCTATGAGGAGGGCCGGGCTGATACCTGCACTAAGACTTGCCAGAGAAGATAGTTGGAAACCAGGCTGGGGGAGAGGAAGCCGAGTGCCTAGTGCCCCCACTCCTCTTTTTATTCCCCTTCATAACATTGTTCAAAATGACGGTCTAGTGCAGATATGACGAGGCCAGTGCCTCCCTTGAAATGGAAACAGAGGACTGAATAAAGAAGAAAAAGTACTTTGTAGTCTGCATCGTCCATCTTTAATTCAGAGACGCATCTATACTCCAGGGAGCTCTGCCTTTGATCTCTTTGATTTTTTTTACACCAGATCTGTTATGGACTAAAATTCCTAGGTTTTCCATAGAAACATCTCCATTCCTTCGGGATATTGATGTTTTCTTCTTCCTGGGGGTTATGATATGGTAAATCAGATTCAGAAAAGAAGGGACAATGCCAGCATTCATGGGCCTGGGGTGGGGTTTCTCTCCGCCTTCCCCCTCCCTCCTTCCCTCCCTCCCTTCCTCTATATTCTCTCTTCTCTTTCCCTCCCTCTCTCATTCATTCATATTCATTCATATTCATTCTTATTCTCTCTCTATCTGTTCGTCTCCCTCCCTCTCTCTCTCTCCCGTTCTCCCCCACCCTTCCCCTCATGAGCCCTCCTCTTTCTCTCCTTCCTTTCTTCCTCCTTTCTTTCTCTGCTTCATTTTCTCCCCGTTGTTCTCAGGGAACCGAAATAGGGTTGTGATTCTGGTCTCTTCAAGCCCTTTCAAGCGTCTTCAACTTTGGCGGTGGCAGCAGCAGGTTGCGTTGCCATGGAGACTGTACTGTATGGCGAAGGCAGGGGCGGCCGCAGCTCGAATCCCCCAAACAATGCCGCGCCAAGTGCAGGTTTCTCGCCCTTTTCCGTGCACTTTTTCCTTCTAATGGGGCTAGTGGCCTCAAATGGGCGCTGTATCTTGACACGACAACAATCCCTACCCCCTTTCTTCCCCACCCCCCCACCCCCACCCCCGCTTTTCCTTCCTCCCTCCAGGTCTTTGATCTACTAAAAATCAAAAGAACAAAGTCACAGAGGAAAGTTGGGTTTTGTTGTGGCTGCCACTGCACAAAATGGGACTCTTCAAGCAGAGTGTGGTGGAACCTACGTCTGACAATGCTGATCCAGGATTGGTTGTAACTACAGGTCAAACTGGACAGCTCTATACAGGAGAAGGCAAATCCAGGCCTGCCAAGGAGTACCCAGCTTCTCCTTCCAAAATTGGCTGTAGGAGCTTCCGGTGGCCAGAGATGCCTCCAGTCAGGCTTCAAGAGCAACATGAGTGATATCAGGGTTCTGAAGAGGCCCTCAGGTAAGGAGCTGCAAGGACTTGAAGCTACAATATCTGTTCAATCTTAAATCATCTTACAAAGCCCCTGTGTAGCACTGGACTCTGCCCAAATCTGGACACGCTTTGGCTTCCTCCACAGTGCCTGGCACACAGCAGGTGATCAATAAATAATTGCTGGCTGTCCCTACTGCTGGTGCACTGCCAAGCCCTCCACTAGGGGGCAGGAGAGGGGGGTTACCCAACAGGAGGGAGTGGTTAGCCCATATAAGAAATAACAATATTGTAGTGCATATTCGTGATTTGCTAAGAGAGTAAACCTTAAAAGTTCTCATTACAAGGGAAAAAATTGTGTAACTTTGTATGGTGACAGGCAGTAACTAGACTTATTGCAGTGATCATCTCAAGAAGTATATGGGGGGGCCTCTGGGTGGCTCAGTCGTTAAGCTTCTGCCTCCGGCTCAGGGCGTGATCCCGGGGGTCCTGGGATCAAGCCCCGCTTCAGGCTCCCTCCTGGGAGCCTGCTTCTTCCTCTCCCACTCCCCCTGCTTGTGTTCCCCCTCTCACTAGCTGTCTCTCTGTCAAGTAAATAAATAAAATCTTTTTTAAAAAAAAGTATAAAAATATCAAATCATTGTGTGGTACACTTGAAACTAATATATGTCAACCATGCTTCAATAAAAAAAACAAAGAAACAATCAACAGCCATACTTTGCCATAAAGGATGATTAGATGGTTGGGGGAAGTGCCAAACGATCTATAAACAGACACTAAATTCAGGGATCCCCCCCAAGTGGGAGTAACATTAATATTATCATTATGATTATGAGTCATTTGCCACAATAATTTCTGGTGAGACCATCTCTGAGCCAAAATACATATGGACCATTTTCCCAAAACCAAGATCATTGTAAGATCATCAACCGAAGGTACTTGTAGCATTTCTTTAGATAATATATTCATCACCCACAACTTAAACATAGAAGCAATATTAATTGAACTGGTTACATCAGGTCTAATATACAAATAACAGGTTTATAGATTGATTTTGTCCCATTGAATTTTCTCTTTTGATAGCAGAAAACACAAACAGATTTGTATTACATTCATCTCAATTTCAAGTTAATAAATGAAGTTTTTATATTTCAAAAATTTACTCAGTTTAGATTCAACATTAAGCATCTAATTCCTTTGGCAACCTCTGGCTTTTCCATATTAAAAGCTCAAATTTGAAATAAAATTGGATAAAAGCTCCAATTTGAAAAAAAAAGAGAATGGTATACAAAGATCATAAAGTAGAAGAAAGAAAAACAAGACCAACTTGAAACCTTTAAAATCTGACAACTGGGTTGTCTGGGTAGTGTGATATCTATCCTAACATTTCTCAAGGAGTTAGTATGCTGATGCTCTCTTGAAATATTTTAGCAATGTCTGTAATGGTTTTGGCTAGGAAAAAAACCCAGAAAATGCACTAGCAAATGGACATTTGACAAAATTAAATTTAATTTTTTAAACTTGGAAAAAAGCTATGAATTAACAAAATTTTAGCTTCTTAATTCTTATTTTTAATAACAAGATAATAAGAAAAACCTATTAATGCAATTGTTTTTTCCGATGCATATTAGAACAGGATAATTATTTGTAATGTGAAGAAAGAGGAGGGGGAAATTTTGGGTATTAAACTGTTGCTAAGAATTTGTGAACATGAAAGTATTGCACATACTCTGGCTAAGATCTCAAAACTCTAATCCCTAGATCCAATTCTTGAAAAGCAGACTAGAAATTTCTGACTAGGTCATTAAACCTAGAGAAAATGAGAATGAAAACTGTTGGCAAAATCAGCTGAGAGACAAACGTACAGACATTCTGGGCCCAAGTGACTAGAATTTGGGATTTATATTGTCCAGTAAACTCAGATACGAAATAAACAGTTTAGCATCATGACTGCTTACGGTTCTCTAACTGTTAAGCATATCACATAGACACACACGAGTTGAATTTGAAGGATTTAAATTTTTTCCTATGTTCTTCCTCCTTTATACACATATCTTTGCAGTTCCAATTAAACTGAGAAAACCATTTCTTAGACAATTGAAAAGGTAGAACATGAACTGGCCAAAGCTTCTGGGCCACTTTCCAGCCTTCAAGAAGGACTGAAGGGAAAAGTCCGTGAGGCCTCTTCACAAGCAGATGGAGAGGGAAAAAGCAAGTAACCATGGTAACCACTACCCAGGTAGAAAAGGTGTTTCTATAGGGCCTGAGCCCTCTTGTTCATTTAAAAGGAAGCCTAACCACAAAGGTAGTCAGCAAACCCTCTAACACACACGTACACACACACACACAAAGATTCATAAACAATAAACCTTACCCAGAGACACCAGCACTTTCAGTGACCCAAGACTCAATTACCCCTAATTCTAATCACCATTAGCTTCATTGAAAATGGTCAATGAAGGGCTTAGGAAAAGACATGTCCTGAACACATCCTCTTATTTTTCGCCCCTCCTCTCATGAAGGAAGTCCTAACCATGAAGATGATTTGGTCATTTTCTGAGAAACTAATCATTCATCAGAATAAATCCACACTTCCACCGTGTATTCTGGATTGAGAAATTTTTAGGGCACCATTCCCGTCTAGCCAGCATCATTCTGCTCTTGAACTTTTATGTGCTTTGGACATCCCTCTGTCTTAGAACTATACAATAAGAGTACTTCATACTGCTGAGATACCATTTAAATTTCCTCAAAACGTGGTCCCAGAACAGCAGCTTCAGTATCACCTAGAAACTTGTTAGAAATGCAAATTTTCAGGTCTTACTTCAAGTCTACTAAATCAGAAGCTCTGGGGGTGAGCCTACCAGCAATCTATGGTTGTTGTGTTTTGTTTTATTAATGGACTCTGGGTAATTCTGAAGCTTGATCAAATTGAAAAACCACCAGTTTAAAAAACCCTACTACCCAGCCTGCTGATGGAAATTTTACACTTATGAGTTTGTGGTCTTGAAGTCTAGAGACAAACTAGAAAGAGAGTCAAGAATAAGCTGTCTGAAGCTGAGGACTGAGAACGGAGAAGTCAAATCAGAGTTCTGGCTCTAATCTGCGACAGGTCCAGCCCAGGGCAATGGGGAGGTCTCTCCAGCTCCCAGCCCCAGGTGGCTGAGCCCTCAGGGGTGAAAAGGTGAATGTAAGGCAGCCATGTTCCCTCCCTCAGAGAGAATTCCAGAATGGGGGACAGACAGATGCTGACCCTCAGGTATAGAAGGAAGCAGCGGCGGAAGAGGGGTCAAAGGGGAAGAGGCTGGATATTAGGTTCTCCAAAAAACAGATAGGGAGGAGCTCAAATGCCACTGGACAAAAGGCAGTTTGATGGGGTGGCTTGTGTGCATGAGTGAGAGTATGAGTGTGAGTGTGGCCTATGCGTGAGGCATATGGGAGATGTGAATATGGTGGGTATAAGAAGTGGGGAAGTGCTAGGGGAATGAGCAGAGTGTGGAGGATAAGGAGGTGTGAAGACAGGAGAGTGGCTGATGTGAAAGGATGGGGAAGAGGCACAGATATCAAAGGGCAGTGAGAAGATGCACAGGACACAAAGGGTATGGGCTGAAGAGGTCTGAGGTGGTAAGGAGTCTGGGAGGAGTGAGAAAAGTAAGGAGGGTTGAGGGGCTTGTGGGATTGTGTGGGAGTGGAAGAGGGGGAGGGGGAAGGGGAGGAAGGGATAGGAAGGACTGTGAAGGAGTGAGAGAAGGTCTGTGAAGGGCTGAAGGAGTATGAAAGGGTGACAGGGTGTGAGGCATAAAGGGAAGTGGGAGAAGCTGAGTGGGATGGGTGGAATGGGTAAGGTGCACCCTGCTCCAACGTCTCCCAAGCTGCTATGGAAAGGAAGGGAATACAAATGAATAGTGATCAGCTAAGAATGTGCAACAGAATCAGGAAACAGGAAAACCTGATTCCTGGCCCCTTGCTCTCCCACCAGCCTGCTTTCAAATAAATCAGAGAATGAGACCCCATCCCTCCAAATGCTCTGAGTATCTGCCATGCTGGCGCGCCCTGTGGGGATCGGCTTCTGCAAGTGACTGATTAACACTGACACTTGGCTACGCCCTGTTATCAAACTAAGGGATTCCCGGATATGTCAGGTGAGAATGTGGTTTCCACACCTCTCAGGTGTGGGCACTTTCCTGGACCCTGCACTCCCCCTCTAATGCCTTCACTGCTCCCTCCTTCTTTAATTCTGAATTCACTTTTACAGAAAAGAGGTTGGGGGCCCTTTCTCCAAATCTGGGATTTTTCCATGATGGTCCATAGGAACAGGTCTTCAATCTCCCTTCCCGAGTAAAGTTTGGCTTAGTCCCTTCCAAATGCCCTCTGAAACCCAAGCCCTAGTCAGTATTCCCAAGAATCCCCAGTGTCTTTGCTAGGAGTAGGTAATTAGTGCCTGATTTTGGATGCAATAGGCAGTGGAAATCAGAGCACAATTTATTTGATCAGAGATTGTGAATCAAATGGAGGTAAAAAGGATTCTTTCTTTCTCTGTACCAAGAAAGCCTAGATTTGTGCCAACTAGGGAATGTTTGGTCTCTGAACTTTAACTCTAGCAAGGCCTGGCTGTTCCCATGCACAAATTTGGGCTATTCCAACTCAAGTTTGGTAATTAATAGTTAAATTCACATACCTCCAAACCATCTCTAAGTTTTCATGTGCAGAGTAGAATGGAATTTAATAGCAAGTAATTGCTGAGGATTTTTAAAGCAATATAAGCTGTGTCTACATAAATTAGGGAGAAAGAATTACCTTCAAGGAAATAGAATAGGAGAAAGGTCTGGGGTCTCCAGCACCTGAAACCTAAATTTACTTCTTCACCTTAATTTCAATGCATAGTGAAATATAAACACACATCCTGCTGGATGACATTTCATAATCAAGCCAGAAAGAAAATTATTAATGTAGACGTTAACATATACTAGAGTCATCTAAAAGATTTTACAGTTTCGGTGTCAGGTAATGAAATCATTTTACCTTTAATGAATGTTAATTTCATATGCAAATGATGTTCAGCAAAGATTTTCTCAAATACTCAATTCATAAGAATAAATCAATTATCTTAATTTTTAAATATATAAACTGAGATTTTTTATACCTTTATTACCATTAAATTTTTTTGCTGTAAGGAAAATAACATTACTGGAAAAGCTTAATTATTTCCAAAAATAATAAAAGAAAATTCCTCCTTTCTCCTCCATTAAAGTTGTGATACTCGTTTGAATAAGAATAGTTTTGGCAATTATGCTATGGCTTTATTTGTATCAACTAATTACTATATGTCCTCTTGAGCACTGCTAGATAAAACCACCTACAGACTTCACAATATAAATATTTAATGGTATATCAGCTCTGGCCAGAAATATGTACAATTTCTATATGTCTATCGTAAATTAATTGAGCTGATCATTTCTCATCTTCAATTTGATTCATTATAATTGAATAACTAAATGACTATGTGGACTAAATACTTGAATACTTGATACCTAGGATATATTTTAATTTACGATGTTGATTTTTTCTAAATCGATGTGTTTTACTAAATATATATCCATTTCAAACTAAGCAACTTTGGAAATCTCTTGAGTTCCTAAACTGATTTTTACAACAACTAGCTTGAACCTAGGTTGCTTATATTCATCATCATGGATTATAAATTCTAGGTCCCAATTCACTCATAAGCCTGAACGAATTTCATCTACCACAAGCACAGCGACGAGATAGCTAGAAACATATTGCTAAAGGCTAAAAACATATTACTGCCTTGCTTTCTCCGTGTCACTGTAGAATATCTCAGAGAATAGAGTTCTAAAGGGTGCATTTCTATATATCTTTAATTTCTAAATTCTCTAAAAGATCGGATGAGAAGGGGCAGAGAGAGAGAAGAGACTATCAAGAGTCATTTTATCTTAAAATGAAAGAATTTTTTAAAAAACAATTAAGATGATTACAAGTTTAAGAAATGAGCAGATACCCTCTGAGAACTGAAATATGATTTCTATGCATATCTAGTTGCCTGAATTTCTAAACCCAAAGCCAAACTGCGCAGACTACCACTCACATTTTCTGTCAAACTTACAGAACTGTTTTTGAAATCTTTCATATCTGACACATTATTAACTAAGCAGTGGAGGTAAACTTAACAAATCTGATCTGTTAATTAAGAAATTCTTGGGAGGATTATTAAAAAATAAAGGTAGTCTCCTTAATTATTTTCTATATCATTTGTGTTTACTCTTCTTGCTAGCCTCTCAGTATTACAATTCTCTGCAAGGTGCTTGTTCTTAAATTTATCTTTTGTCTTTTGCATTCTGGTGTTGTTGTTTATACCTTTCTGTTACTTTTGTGCATCACCAAAATTCTATGTGGAACACAGCTTTGTTCTGTTTTGGTTTTTTTGTTAACAAACTTCCCCCTGCTCTGACCCATAGCACACCAGAGAGAAGGTAAATTCTGCCCAGAGAACAAGAGAAAGGGCTTCCAAGGGAGAGCTGGTGATCCACCACCTGCAGATGGTTAAAGGAAGCCTGAAAGCAACCTGGCCAATATTTGGAGAAATGACAGTGGCTCTCAGACATTCAAATTTGTATCCCCAGGTTGTGGCTTGAGTTCGTACTGCCCTGGTCAACTGCATCCTCTTGGAACGAAGAAAGTAAATACTCCTCTCTCCCAAAGGAATGACACTCCCTAAAGGAATACTGCAAATGTTCCTGTTTTTCTTAATTTGCCCTCCCTGTCTCTGCAGTCCTATCTGCCCCCAGAAATTAAGCCCTCAGAATCAGTGAGGTTTTGCCATCTTGCTGGTAATGAAAAGAATGTGGAAAATTCTGAACCCAGCTAGAAACCACAGCCAAGGGAAATTCATTTTTTTCCTATGTCAAAGTTCAGGGAAAGGCAGCCTAGGTCTCTAAATCATTTCAAACCTACAATGTGGAGGTTAAAAAGAAGGTTTAAACCAATTCTAGATTTTTGCAAGATGTTTTCTCCTCCTGCTAAAGTATTTAGTTTTATTGGGGAAGTATTCAGAACCATAAAGCTCAGGAATCGGTCAGACTTCCCCAGTCCCACAGGGTTCCCAGAGTCCTGAGAGCCTCTTGACTCTCATGGCTCCTCCAGGAACAATAAATCCTCCAGGATCTTCGGGTTCATTTTCCCAAACTCCCCATTACTAATTGTCCTGAGCATTAGCCCCTCAGTTTTCCCCACTGTTCTTCTCTCTTGCTTCATTCACTCCCCATCTTTGTGGAAAAGTCGTTTGTAAGAGAACTACATTCTTGTGCCCATTTTATCAAACAGTAATCTGTTGCCTTCCCTAGATATAAACTTTCCTCCACTACCAGTTTTGTTTCCTGGTCATCTTACCGACTTTTCTGAAAGGGGGAAGGAAAAAAAAGACTAAAGAGAGATGTGTATCCCACATCTAAATTGTCTTGTATTTAACTAGCAACTAGCAATCATCCGACATTAATTTATACGGTTTGTACAAATACCTAAGCTATTTAAAAGGCTGCTCTGGGTCGTGTGTGGCAGGGAACATCTATCTGGTGAATAGGCAGTGTCACACGGTAGCATGCTCCCTTGTCAAGGCCGATTGTGTTTTAGGCAAACATTTGCGCAAACATAAAGGCAAAGGTCAAGGACTGTTCAGTCCCAGTATGCGCTAATTCACCTAGCGAACCAATGGGGCAAAAGTTGCATTTTATATGCTCGCCCCGCCAGACCCAGGCGCAGGAGTCGCGCCTGCTCATGAACAAAATCGCCTCCGATCAACCATCAGCTCCCTTGTCAATTTCTCTCCGGCTGCCTAGTCAATTTCTCTCGGCTCGCTCAGAAATAACTGGCAAAGTCGCATTTGCCAACATCTGGATCAGCTCTGCCCAATCTTTGGCGCAGCACGTGTTTATTCCTCATTCCTGCGTAGGGGAGAACTAATAATAAATAAAATCTGGCTCACGGCAGACGTTTGCAGGTCGCTGTTCGGTGCTTAAGTGAACGACCACTAGGCACGGGCGCCTAAATATCCATGCCATGAAATACACAGCAGACTAACAATAGTATTCACACCACTGAACCGAATCCCAGAGCCTCGGGTTAGTGAGAGTAAAGTGCCTATAACTATGCATTCGTAACACATATCTGTGGAAATGTGTGCGCGCGTGCATGGAGCCGCCTTTCGAGTTTCTTTGGGGCCACTTTCCTGCAATTCAGAGAACACAGGGCATTACTTTCCGGGGAAATATGCTTCTCACACTGATATGTCCACACCATCTCCCACAGATCACTCCTAGTTATTTTCCTAGCCCCTGAAAAAAATACAAACAATTCCGAGTGGACGTCAACTTGAGCAACTCGGAAGTGAAATACTTTTAGGGTTAAAAAAAAAAAAAAACGCGCGCGCGCTCCAACCCTAGGGTTTACTTTGCATCAATAATCATCTGGCAAGAACCAATGGCTGAGTTTTTCCAAACCGTCCATTTAAGGGAAGAGTTTTTTCCCCTGATAAACCCGAGGGTCGCAGCTGTGCGCGTCCACAAGCAAGTAGTTTACACGTGCAATATTCATTCCTGAGACTGGCGAGCCCCTGGATCAGCTGCGGAGCTGCGCGGCGCTGGCCCGGGGCTAGAGTCCGTGACTTGTTGCCTCTGTGGCTGGAGCGCGGCTCTCCAAACCCCAGCACTCAGGGCTCGCTGGCCTCTGGGACCGCGATGACAGGGCTCGGGTAGAAAGCACCTCCCTGTAAAATACTCGCAAAACCAGAGCGAAGTCGCAGGAGGCGGCCACCCCAGGAGGGAACCTGGAGTTACTTTCTCTCCCCTAAAAACAACAGGAAAACTACTCAAAGTGCATTTTTACTGCGTTCCAAAACCAAACAGAAAACAGGAGGGAAAAAAAAAAAAGTAACTTACCCCGACCTGCCACAATACTACATTTTGAGCGTCCTTTTATATTTTGATTCTTCCTTTAGTGCTGCAGCCTTTTCTTTCCTCTTGCCAGAAAACAACTTGCAAACTAGCTGCGGTTAAAAAAAAAGAAGAAGAAAGAAAACAAACAAACAAAAAAGAAAACCAAAAAACTAACAAAACAAAACAAAGACATCTAAAACTAAATAAAACAGGGTTTTACCCTTCTCACATCTTGCCAGCTAGAATCTGCCTCAAATACTTCTTCCTTCATTCTTTCTTTACCAAAATTTCCAAAACACCACCTGGGCAGCTTCACAAGGCTTAAAGTTTGTGTAGTTTGTGTGAGCAAGTGTGCTGGTGTGAGTGTGTGTGTGCGTGCGCGCGCGCGCGTGTGCGGGTGTGGGAGTTAGTTGCTTTTAAAAAGACGTCGTTGTCATTCAGAGTAATAAAAGTGTGGCCCCCATCTTTGGGTGTGGGTTTTTACATGCACCTCTCATTTCAGTTAACTTTTTTAGAGCTGAGAAAAGCTGCTAGCTTACTTTCGGGAGACTTTGCTCGTTATTCATCTGTTTAGTCGCCTCAGAGGCACAAAAGCGGATCCGCGGCGTTATGAAAAATGGCCTGGGCGCGGAGAATGTCACAGTGGTCGGCGTATTATTTTAGCCGTCTTAAAAAAAAAAAAAAAAACTCAGGGAAAGTTTGCTTTTGATGAATTCAATAAAAGAGAAGCTGCAACGGAAGAGATTTTCAGCTAAAATCATACAGCATGGGGCAGAGCTTAAAACAGCCAGATGGCCAAAGGTAGAGGGACCCTCTTGGTTTCAAAACCCAGATCTAGAATTCCGCCGGTTGAGCTTCTTAGCTTATTTAATCCCGCGTGTATCTTTATTTTTTTTTCAATTGATTTCCCCGCTCTTTTTTCCACCTCCCTTTTTGTCCCCCACCTCTCTCCCCACCCCAGAAGTTGCTGGAGAGACCCCGTCTTGGGATTTGCAGAAGTCATTTTTCAATTTCCCCTTTGATAAAAGAGTTAAACTTTTGAGCGCGGCAGCACCGAGCAAAGCTAACTGTGAAGGCGGTAGGCCCGCTCATTGAGGGCCATCTTCAGGATCTTAGTTCAAATGCCCCGGCCTTTGACGTCTCAGGGCAGCTAAGACTTTTGAATATAAGGGCTAACATGTTCATCCCACCGAGCCTCGCGCCCCTTCCCCACCCCCTGACACCACGGAAAGTCAGAAGAGTTTGGCTCACCCTTAAGCCTTGTACCCTTATAGATCCCTCCCCTGCGATCCCAACAGAGTATTGTATTCTCAGTAAATTTCTTAGGGGTGCCTTATAAGATTCTTAGGGGTCAGAACCACAGATTGGGGTGGTTCCATCCTGTCTTTGGGATGGGAATTGTGAAATTAATATGCATCCTTTTTGAGCCACATTCTTGGAGTCAGATGTTGGTTAAGCAGAGAAATAGAAGGTGAGGAGAAGAAGTAATAAACGTTCATAACACCTAGAGCTCTTCCTTTCCAGATAGGCGGAAGGGCCTGAAGCCACCCAGGAGCTTATCCCTTATTATCAACCCTAACAAAATTTAGTCAGGGCAACGAGTTTGGCCACCACCTCCGGGAAGGCCTCCGGATGGACTCCACCCTAGCCTGACTGCTGCTCTACTAGCCCGGGGAACTGGGTGTGGTGAAGGGGCGGGTTTTCCGAAGGATTTGGCGGTTGTGGACCCCACGGACCCAGGTCTAAGCTGGAGATACCCCCCCCCCATTGCAGGGGATTTGGGGACATGGGTGGGAAAGAAGACGGGATCCTGGAGAGCAAGGATTAGCACTAGAGATGTATCGACTTCCTGGAGCCTGCCGCTCCAAGATAGGGAAGGCAATATCTGAACTGCCCCAGCCTTACCAAAAGGGAGAGGCAACCCAAAGGAGAACAGCGGGGCCTTTGACTCAAGCCGCTCCAAGTACCCGCTCTGCCGCTTCCTGGCTGAGGGACCCTGAACAAAGTCATTTAAACTACTCCAACTCTGTTTCCTCATCTCTGAAATGGGCACAAAAATAGAATCTGTCTCAAATGGTGTTTTTTGTTTGTTCGTTAGCTTCAAACAGGACTGTGAATGCAAAACGGGTATGGAAAGTGCACGCTAAATACTTATGTGTTGGTATTACTGCTGCTGTTTTTTACTATAAATGCTCACGTCAGTTTTGCCGTTGAGGGTATCTCAAAGCATAAGCTCCCAATAAGTGGTTCTCTAGACCCGTGCCCTCACTCTGTTGGCTCTGATGATCAAAAACTGTACAGTCTCGGACCCTTGGAGCCTGACAGAGACCTGGACGATCCCAGGATGGGACTAACTCTCCCCGCCCGCGTCAACCCGGCTCCGGGGGGGGGGGGCTGGTCACCCCACTCCTTTTCCAGCGCAAGCTTCAGACCCGAGGTATCTGCGGGAAGACCTGAAGTAGCCCCAACCCTCTTCCCTTAAAGGTGCATGGACCCCAGAAAAAAGCCTCCAAAGCTGAGTTGGGGAAGATCTTTTGGGAAGAGACGATGCTTTTCTACCTTTTGGAAGTGTAGGAAAAATAACCTTAAGAAGGAACCGGAGAAAGATGCCAGGGAGACTGAGAGCATCAGCCCGGCACAGTCCAAGTTCACACCTCGGTTTTCCCGCTCAAGTATTTTTATTTTTCGCAGAGAATGCTGGGAGAAAACATCCTCCTCCTTTCCAGCCGACCTGCAAGGGGGGGATGGGTGGCGGCCCTTGAATGGAAGTCGCAGCCCTCAATGCTCCCGGACCCTGGAGGAAGGAGGCACGGCAGAGAACGCACGTCTGAATTACGCTATCAAAATCAGTGTCCCTTTCCTAGGAGCAAACACGGTAAAAACCCGCAAAATGTGGGGCTGGCCCGCATCAACCAGCGTTTAGTGGCACATAAACCCTTTGACCGCCGCTTGGAGTCCCCCACTTATTTGTGATGTTGGAAGTGTGGAAAAGTTGTTCCTTGGCTCCACCGCATCTGAGGAGCCAATGAGGACTAGACTTCCTGTTAATTTTTGTCTACCCTGGGTGTCTGGCTCCTCATACTCAAATTAGTGCACTGCCTGGTATTCCAGGTGCAGTGGTGCAGGTCCTTAGGGACCGGAAGTCCAAATCTGACCCGGGTTCTCAGATTCTTGCACCTTTGGGGGAAGCCGGACCCTCTGTGTAGTCACCACCTTCTCTTTGTTGACACCCCGCTGCTGCCAAGGCTCCTTCCCGCGCAGTTGACAGCATTTCCAGTCGCTGGTCACCTTGAATATTTTTACACCTTCAAAAATGGAAATAGGAGAGAGAGGAATAACCTGACAGAAGTCTGTGTCTTGGTCGTTTGTAAATGGGGGGGGGGTATCGATTTGGTTTAACCTGAAGATTTCTGTAGTTGTAACTCAGAAATAAACTGCCGGTAGCTAATAGATATTTGTGGGAGTGGGGTGGGGTAGGGTGGCTTTAAAAAACTGTCCTAACAGACCCCTGACCTCCTGGGCTGAGCATTTCTTATGATTAATAAATGGGTTTTGCTTTGCACTTTACAATTATAATAAAACTATTGGGGACTCTTCCCACTTAAATAGGTGACCAGCTCAGACATGATGAATGATGGTCTGTCCAAAGCATTCATTTTCCCTTAGCTTTTATGACACCCCCTTCTAACAACTCAGCGGGCTGAAGTTTGCTCACAAATCCCACCTCCACCCCCAATACGACATCTCTCTTACTCTCTCCCTCTTAATTCTCACTTGTTTTTGGCTTTCTGGGTTGGTTCTGGCTTTCTGGGCAACTATCAATCGAAAGGAACTTGGACACAGGGTGGATGGCGTACCCGCCCGATGTGGAGCTTTCGCATTAATTGTCCCAATAAATTGAGATATAGTGAGCATAATGCAATGGAGCAATATGGTTATAGTCCACGTGTATGACTTAATTAAGCTATTTGCAGCTTGATGCTGCAAGTCAACGGGTGTGCAAGTGGATTAACAATTGCCTGCTCCCTTATCCTCAGGATGGCGCATAATTACTTTACTAGCGGTACATATCAATTTTTGATGATTGCGGAAGCCATGCTCGCTTCACCAAGAAGCCGCTTAATAACTCTCCGTTGTGTATTAAAAAAGTAGTGTTTGGAAATATTTCGAAGTCGCTCCCAACATTTTTATAGGTTCTGATCGTGGCCTTTAATGGGCCGCCGTTTTATTCCTGATATATATTTTATAAAGGGCCAAAGGCTAAACTACAAGTCCGTGCTCGGAGAGGGAATTGGGAGTCCGCTTCTGGCTTTCCACAGCGAATGCCTCGCGCGTGTTTGCTGGAAGCCGAGTTGGCTGAAGAGGCATAATGGACCTTTATAAAGGCAAAGGCTTGCAGCTGGGCAGCCACCTCTAAAATTGTCTCTCTTTGGCTCCTCTCTCTCTCTTTCTCCCTCTCCTTTTCCCTCTCTATCACACACACACACACACTCGCACCTAGAGTTCCCTCTCCTTTTCCCTATCACACATACACACACACCTCTTTCTACTTAAGATAATCATGGGAGAGTGTGAGCTCTACCTCATTCCAGCACCCCCTTCTCACCTCCACAAACGACACTGTGTCCCAAAGGATGCATGCCCCTCATGGGCAAGGCTAAGGGAAGTAAGGGGTCTGGTGGCGCTGCGGGGTAGTGTGTACTAACACGAGATGATAAAATTTGCAAGAGAGCTAATAAAATTACCCAACCTGATGACAGAGACATTGACATTCTGACTTCCTGGGCTCTTTGCCCTTTGTTTAGAGTAAGATGGCGCCAAAGCTCCAACTCCCTTCCACCCGAGCCTGGGGATGGGTGGTGACCATGTGCATTTGTTCCATGTGATTTACTATTTGAATCTTAAGTCAAGGCTGGTCATTTGACCTCTCCGGATCGAATTAAATTCATCACCTATAATTTTATTAAAAAGCCCTGTGGCCATCCATCATAATGAGAGCATGGGGAGTCAACATTTTCCAGGGAAATGTGTCAACTTCACGGACACATGGCACTTACGCTATCCCTTTCCTGTCCTGGGCTGAGCAGGCACACACCTGCAGTTACCTCTGAGCATAAAGGGTCAATGAAGCATCCAATGGATGGTGGTATTTGGGAGGAGTTCTTGCATGTCTAAGACCAAACCTGGGTGAGATGGTGCCCATCCCCCGATTTAAAGCAAGTTCTAAATGCGGCCCCTTCCTCTGGACTTAAGAGCTGGTTTACAAACTGTGCATCTATCCTCACTCTAAAGGAAATTTCATAAAATTCCAAAAGATGAAACCAAGATCAGAGCTGCTTTCCCTCATTCCTGATACGGTTGCTGTAAACCACTTTGAAATTATAGCATATCTCAGCCGCACTTCCATCTGAGTTTCCATGCTATTGCCTGCTAGTGGAATAAATGTAACAGCAGACTCATTAAAAAAATTTGACTGAAGAAATTTCTAGTGGTCCTTTAGACCCAAGTCAACATTGATTCCTAAAACTAAGGTTGCAGAGTCCCTGTTTTGAAGGTTTCCTGGTCAAAGTTGATTTGTTCTTGTACCTGAAGCAGGTGATGTTTCTGCAGAGACATCTGAATGACAGCGGGAGTGAAGGACAAATCTAATAAAGCCTAATAAAGCGTGAGCGTCAAAATGTCATTAAACTTACAAAGATGAGACTCAAAATCACCAAAAAGGTAAATGTCTTCATTAGTCTGATCTCTGAAGACTGTCGAACATTTCATTAATTTATAATTTATGATTGTTTGACAAATATTGAAAAGTATGTAAATATGAGCGGGATAATGTCTTTTCTGCGGGAGATGAGGAAATGACCCAAACTGTACGTGCCTGCAAGATTACACACAGGACCCAGCTCTCTGTTATCAAACTGTGCCGCCCCTTTAGCCAACATATTGTGCAAGTGACAAGTGAAATAGTGCAGATAAACCAATGGTTTAAAACGTAATAAAGACAACAGCCATTTGCATTTTTTACATTTTATTACAAAGGTAATTTACTATGACACATTTCTGAATGTAATTTATGAAAACATGTTAAAGCAATTACATCGTGTATACAGCCCTCAGAGCTACAAAATTCAGATAAATAATAATATTATAGATCTTTAGAGACTCACTATTGAAAACATATCATAAAGGGAACCTTTTATTTCAAAAATGGGTTGTACAGAAGAAAATGATGGCATCAAATTTTAAAATTAAGAATAAAATCTTGGAGAACAATAGAAAGTAAATGAATAATATGCTTTGCTGGAGTTACAAAATTAAATCTTCATGATGACAATTTGCTTATTTCACAGGGCTTCTTATTAACATATTTTTTTTCCTTCCTGGAGTCAATGTTAGGTGCAAAGTATTAAAGGCTTCTTGGGAGGGAGATACAAGAGGAATGCATGTTTCCTCTTTCAAACTTCTGAGCTCATTCCTTCTCTCCATTTCTCTTCCCCAAAGCACAGAACTGTACCAGCTTTGAAAAGTAACAGAGAAATCCATTCCCCGAAGGTCAGTATGTCTGAACTGATCCTTTGAGAAGGATCACCAGCCTGTCATAAGCTATCAACACAGGAGAAGATTCCGTTGGGGGAAAGGGAAAAAAAGTTTACAAAATAGAGCATGAAATAAAAATGAAGGACATTTCATTTCTCTCCCCACTCCCTAGACATTAATTTATTTTGTAATAACTCCATAATGTATTCTAAAATTGGGAATGCGTGATTAGATACTTTAGATTCAGCCTCCAACTATTTTTATCAACTTTTCTTTGATGGGGTGGAGGAATCTTCCTTCCTTTTGTATGCACAGGTACAACACCTTGTAAATGTTTAACTCTAAAAGCAAACCCTAAAGTAAATCTGAAATGGGCTCTTTTCCTGTCTATGGCGGGGGCATGCCCTGGGTTTATTCCACAACTTTGGGACTATCTCAAGGCCTGCTCTATGTTTGCTTGAAACATATAAGAATGTTACCTGCTATGAGTTACAGCCATAACTCCCCTACCAGACATATTAAAATCTCACCAACCTAAAGAAAAAGGCTCTTGACGCCACTCCAATTCAAATTTGTGGGTCACGTAATAATTGTTTCCTGGTCTTCTCTTTCAGTTGGGGTTCCTACTAGCCCACAGTAGTTGGCCTCCAAAGCTTCCCTTCCTTCCCCGTTCACACACCCAACACCCCCAAATGGATGCAGAGGAGCTGCGGCCCTTGAAGAGTGCCTATAGAGTCCCATCCAGCTATTAAGGTGGGGTCGTTGCCTAACGTGGTTTCAGTCGCCTCGAGAGCAGTGGGCAGGTGAGTACCCGCCTACGATCTTGTCTATCCTGCCTCCTGCTAGACATTTGGCATTAGAACTGACCACACCGCTAACGTTTCTACGACCTTCAAGTGAAGCTAGCGCTGCCGCTGTCCCACCAAAGATCCCTCGGGTTCACGTTGCTGGCGTACAAATCCTCAGCTCAGCGGGCCCAAACTTCGGGACCGATCCCTGACTGCTACACTATCATTTTCTCGGCGTGGGTCGCCATTCTACCCTGCTTTAGAACTGATTCTTACTTTAACACTGGGATTCATCACCCCTCCCACCCCCAACATCGATCCCTATCCCAGCCAAGGCTGGTGCCTAAGTTTGATAGCCCTTGGCCCTAGCCGGGTCTATGAGCCTCCCTCTACCTTGCCTCCTGAGCTGGAGCGGGCCAAGGAGGTGGGCTCTGGGTTGCTTTTAACCAGGGTTAAGTCAGTCCTCGGCTCCAGCCTTTGTCTCTCTTGGACTGTTTAGGGGCTGCATATGCTTTTGTGTTGCAAACAGCAAGCGGGGTCCCCAGGAGTCCCTGACCCCGTGCCTTGGCAGGAGCACGGTTTCCCTGGACAACTGTGACTAGGCGGGCTCCCGGAGATAGTCCTGCGCAGGCACGCTGCCACGCACACCAGCGCCAGCGCAAGACTTGCGTTTCCCCGCACACGTACAAAAAAAGTTCCTAAATACATACATACATACATACATACATACATACATACATACATACATACACTGATGGTGAACTACCTAAATGTGGACCAGATAAAGAGAGAAATATAATGAGGGAGAGGATCAATAAAGCGAGGGAAGGAGAAAAAATATATATACCTGCTGATGTGTCAACTTCAATGGGCAAATAATCTCTTAATAACAAATAAAACAATGAAAGGTCTGCATTGTTTTCTATTACGCTCTCCATAGAGACCCTGTTTATATCTGAATGGCCATGTTTTGATGACTTAGAGATACGCAAAAACAAACTTTCCCGCGGTGTTTTCCCCCCTTCTCCTCTGCTTGTCAAGCTTTTCTTTCCAAATAGTCAGATGATTTTAAAAAGAAGGCAAAGGAGAAGAAGAAAAAACCTCACCACCATCACCACCCAAGAAATGATAAATAGCGTCGCATAGTTAATCGCTGGAGGGCGCGTTTACCAATTCATAATCATTTATTCTTGGTGATGTATGGCTCTTACACTTAAATCTGAAAAGCTTCTATTTGAAGGTGTAAATAGCTTTTTTTTTTCGTTCCTGCAGTAAACCTTCCTGCATTAGCAGTGATTGATCTCATGTACAATTCGTCCCAGAGTGCTATTTTACAGGGGAACACTAGCTTTTGGAGATTAACTGGGGAGTCTGTTACATATTAATGAAGCCGGGAGATATACTAACGTTTTGGTAATTTAGTTATTTGTGTCTATAGCTATCGTCGTTATTTTCTTTTAGACCCCTGCGGTTGTTATCCATCGAATTAAAAAGTGGTCCTTAGAATTATTTTTTTTTCCACTGGCAACTAAACGCCATTTAATGTGAAAAACAAATGTTGACTTCTCTCTTGAAGGAAGTGTTTCTTGGCAAGACATCAAAGTGTTTTAAACTGTATTAGTGGGTTATGTTAGTTTTCTTACCCGGAGAAAGCACCAAAGTAATGACTAACGGGGGAAAAAAGAAAAAAAAGTCTCAGCCTGCCTCAAAAAAAAATTATTTAATCTAGGAGAAGGGGATAAAGTTAAAACTCTAGGATTAAAGTGTTTTTGGCAAGAGGTTCCCCCAAAACATTTGGAAATCCAAACTTAAGGTTGGGTGTAGGGTTGGGGGAGAAGTAGAAGTTGCTCATTGATTTGCAACTTGATAATATCCCACCAAATGAGACATCACGTCATTAATGCCTGTATTCATGGAGAAAGACTTTGAGTGAATGCAATCCCAAATAAAACCCACATTCCACAAAGAAGTTGCTTCATGGCCCTGAATAAAATGGCATTGATTCTGTTTTCCTGTAGGATTTTTATGGGGAGAGAGTGTATCTAAAAACCTCTGGCTTCCCACATAAGACCTGGGGGAGTGCCTCTGGGCAGGTAGCCTCTCTGGATACCCGGTTCTGGGGAGGATTCAGGACCACTGCTGATTGCAGGAGTAGGATGATGAGAGGAGAGAAGTGGTTGTGAAAAGCTGGCTTAACGTGCTGTGAGCACCTACATTTGGCTTGTGTAATAAAAGGTGGATAACCCATTTCCACTTCCACAGAGTCCGGGAACTGCCCGCTGAGGTCAGGAGAGGCCAGGAAGTGGTGTAACATCCTCTAGGGACACAACTGCTCCTGGGTCTTGACCATATGAATCTGAGCTCCAAAGCCCTTCTGATCCCTACCCTAGGCGGGATCCTTCTCCCGTCTCCCAAAATAGAGTCCCCTCTATATTCCCCTCCCCCAGCCAGTTACCATCCTCCTCCCAGAAAGCTAGGATATGGAACTCTAGACTGTGGGGGCCTTAGAGGCAGTGTTTGCTGTGAGGCCAGCTTCAAGAAGCAACAAACTTTCCAGGGCCTCAAAACACTGAAGCGGATGGCGCCAGTTGGCCGGGGCGCGCCCCTTTTGTTTTGGGGGGCGATTTATGTTCTTTATAAAAATGTGGTTGGGAAAAAATAGAAAGAGCCTTGAAAACGTTGTTACAATGAAAAAGGGACAAATTAGAAGACATTTTCCGTGATCAAAGGCGGGAGGGAGAGCGCGCATGGGCATTCACAAAGCTTGACTTATTCACTCCCCTCCTTTGCAAGCCGGGGCAACAAGCGTGTCCCCCATTGACAAGGCGCCCTATTCAGACTGCAGGTGCGAAGTGGGCCGGCGCGCCCGGCCACATTATGTCAAGGTTGTTGGAGATTAGTGTTCGGCCTTAATAACTAAAGCGCTTGATTTACATTGGAAAAAAGCCCCCTCAGCCGTGAAAACAAAATCGTTGAACGCGTGATCATTGCGAGGACGGCTGATATCCTAATACTCGCATTGTCCTAGGCTGGGCCCAGGCGAGCCCTGCCTCCTCAGAAAGGGCACGGCCTGGGTTGCTGGTCGTGCACCAGGTCCCCAGATTGGGGGGGGGGGGGCTGGAAAAGTGATGGGTGGAGTTTTACTGGAGCCCAAGGAAGACAGAGTGGGGGCTTCCCTGAGAGTTCAGATCTGGGCTCTCAGCTTTGGCAAAGCCTGGGATAGGAGAATCGTAGGGGCTCCAGGGCCTGAGAACAGGCCCAATGGTAGTGTCTCAGGTTGAAAGCCCTCCAGCATTACTTTGAGGGAGAGCTGGGGGACTTGTGTTGAAGTGTCATGGGCAGGAACAATTTTACTCCCAGATGATCATCTGGGGGTGACTGGAGAGCTGAAGGAACTTACAAAGGACTAAGACACACCCACTGACAGGATGCCTTCAAGAGGCACGTTGCTTTCAAGCTAAAATCTCTTCTTCCAAGAAGAGCCCATTTCAGAGAAGTGCAGAACAACGTGCAGCCCCTGCTTCTATTTCTGTTGTGTTTTCCTTGTAATTGAAGGAGGCATCTACCTTGGCCTTGGTCCTGCTTCTTTCTGTGTGGGTATTTCAAGACAGATTCCGTTCCCTCATACATTATCTGTGCCTCTCATACATCCCCTCCCCTACTCATGAAAAGGGATCCAGGGAACAAGACAGCCATCTGTGATTGGAACCTAAGAACAGGAATTTCAATATGGATATGTATCCATTCTAACTGCAATATTTTTTTGTGGAAGTCAAGCTTCTTAAAGCAAGTTCCATAAGATCTGTCTTAGAAGAGAAGGTTTGGTGGGGACAAGGTGAGAAAGCTGCTAACTATTGTCTGGCCCTGAAAAGGTCGTAAGTCAGTGCCTTGGTAGCTGACCTATCAGGGGAAGGTATAAAGGCTTTATTCATGCAGTTGCTTCAATGTTCTCAGCTCTCACAAAAGTGTTTTTATGATTCAATTTTCTTACCTCTTTTCTTAATTAAAAAGCTGAACCATTAGAATAGCACCTGCATCGTGTCCTGACGGTGCCTGCATACTAATTCCAGAGTCTTTACAACCAGTAATTATAACATAAAATCAGAGATTGAATAAAACAGAAGGATTTTGCTCCCAAAGCCCTGCTAATCCCCTTTTAAAAGGGTCCGGTGAAATAATTCAGAACAGTATCCGGAAGTTGGATTACCGCTCCTTTTTTAACTTTTTACAATGAAATGATATTTCACAGCTAAAGGAAGCTCTGTTTTTCTACAACAGTTTTTTTTTTTTAATTGGCAGGTTTTTTGAATGATAGAAAGCATTTGACTATGGATTCCTTGCTTACTAAATGCCCTGGCAGAAAATGTAGGGGAAATTTTTACAGCATGTTTGAAACACTTAAATTTTCTCAGGTGAAAGTTGCTGATGGAGAATTGCTTACGTGCATGATGCATTAGGCGACCTTCTTCATTTGTCTTAGAGAAAATAAATAAGCAAACCTTTCAGGGGCAGATGCCTATTATTCATGACTTAGAAATATGCACATTCCAGGCAAAACACTTTTCACTAATATGCTGGGTGCATCTTTTTAACACATACTGAGTACACTGATGAGTGCAAAAGCTAGAGACCTCCATTAAACCTTGAGCAAAACCTTGCGGTGGCTGAAGCCAAGGAGCTTGAAGAAAATGGAAGCATAAGAATTTTCTCCCCAGTTCTGGCAAGGAACACTATCTTCATCTGGCTAATCTGATGTTGCATGGGCCAGCTGTCAGCCACAAACAAGAAAAATCTGAGTCATCCTTCTGATACTTTGCATAAATCATCCGATAATATTGCTGGTGGGGTTTTTTTACCCCTTCTTTTTGCCATTATTCTACAACTGCATGGTACAGCCAAAACCATAGAAATTTACCCAATTTTGGTTTCTTCCCTCTGCAAACATTTCCCAAGGCTGCCCGTTCATTATGAGGTTCAGAACCATGTACAGCCCTGCCTGACTTGTTTTGAATTGATCAATATTCTTGCCCTGCATGTTGGCTCATATAAAGTCTCACTGGAGCTAAAGAAGCCAAAAAAGCAAGACAAGTTTCAAATCCATCTCCCTGGTCATATTTACATTTGATTAACTTGCATCCTGAGGTAATTTTTTTCCTTCTCTTTTTTTCTATACAGCTGTTTTGGATGTTTGCAAGGCTACTGAAAGATTCAGAGGCAAACCCCAAGACCTCTCCTAATTGTCTAATGAGTTTCTTTTTCCTGAATGGCTTTGGGATCTGAACTTTATCAAGTTCCTAGAAAACTCTCAAACATTTTCCTCATTGAAGATATTTGGGCAAAAAAAAAGCATTGCTGTCCTGATGCCCAGACAGGAAGTTAGTGACAAATGGAACATGTTATTATGGTCACCTGATGATCAAGATGTTATTAATTTTCCCAGAATGAAAATTCAGTACAAGAAAACTATGATCATAAGAAAAGGTTCTGGGGCACCTGGGTGACTCAGTAGGTAGAGCACGCAACTCTTGATCTTGGGAATGTGAGTTTGAGTCCCACCTTGGGTGTAGAGATTACTTAAAAGTAAAAATCTTCAAAAAAAAATTTTTAAAAACCCTCTTCTGATGCACTCCTGGGATAAATGTGCTTTTGTGTGACTTTTGCCCAAGTGCTCCATCCTGGGTCACCCTCGCCCCCACTCGCATATTCCCTCCCTTCACACCCAGGTCTTAAAAAACCCAACACCTACCTCACACTAGCATCAGACACTTATTACAAAAATAAATGAACCTTTGGGCATGGCAGGCCATACAGTTTACTGCAGTGCCAGTATCTTAACAAGTCATGGGGGTGTCATTAAGACGATTGGGTTTCCCCAGCTTGGACTCACACTGAAATAAACTGATTCCCTCTAATTTTTCTCGGGCATTTTAGAAAAAAATTACACCTCTATCCTGGTGCCCTGAGGCCCCAGGCTCTGGAACTCTCTGAGAACATTAACTCACAGGGTTTCAGAACACTCATCTAGCCTCGGGGCTGCCTGGAGAGGTACGCCCTGCTATGGAGCTTGAAGCCCCCCGCGAAACCACATTTTCTAGTAGGGTCTGGAGATCGGATTCCGGGAGGAACTAGGGGATGTGTCTGAAAGATGAAGTCGGAGTCCGTAAGTGATAATAACACTAACAACAAGCACTTAACATGTAAATGTAAAGCGTTTGAAGGATTATCTTATTTAACACTCGAAAGAAGTTTGTGAGGGAGATTAGTTTAAATTCTATTTTACCAGATGAGGAAACTGAACCACAAGGAGGTTTCATCACTTATCCAGAGGCAGAGGGCCATAGTTGGACAAGCCTGAGAGACTGGCTCCTAGCCGAAGGCTTCCCGCCACGCTGGAAGTTTTTACCTGGTGCTCTGACTCGAACCACAGGGGAGGAAGCGCTCGGTGGAAATCATTAGCAGGGTAAGATACCCCCAAATTGTCCTTGGAGTGGGAGGCGGGTAACCTACCCTCGGTGGGAGGCGGGTTACCCCCAGAGGACACGTGGCTTTGTCTCTAGGGTGAGGCTGGGCAAGGGCACTTGGGGACCAGTGAGATCAACCCTCCGCCAAAGGTTACACCATTCACTATTCGGCCAAAAAATAATGGTTTCTGGAAAGAAGCCTGAGGTCTCCTAGCGTCAGGGTCGCTGAAATGTCCCAGAGCACGACTAGCACTGGATACCAAGAGCAGCCATCCCTCCTCGCACTCTCTTCTCTCTCCACTCCCAGGAGTGGTTCGAGCCGAAATTCCCTGGTGCGCGCGCCGCACAACTCTACCCTGAGAGGGACGCGGAGGGCGGGTGAAAGGCCTGGCCTTGGGCTCTCTCTTTGCGCGGACGGAGCAAAGCGGTGACTTGGGGGCTCCTTCCTACTAATTCCCACCTGCTCCCCAGCACAGTGACTGTCGGTGAAAGGGCTTTAATGAGTGCTCTCTCAGGGAGGCCGAATAGGGGAGACTGAAGCAGCAGTAGAAGAGGCCCCTCTAACTTGTCCCTGAGCCACAGAAGGGGGACCTTTCCTGGAGAGGGACGGGAGGGGGCGCAAATCCCAGTACTAATATCCTATGGCCCTCCCACCCCGCGGTTCCCAGCGACTCAGACAGGTCTTGGCAGCCCCAGGGGCCTTGCCCTTGTGGCCGCTTTTTTCACACCCCGCGTCGCCCTCTTGCCTTTGCGTGCTGGGGTCCTTCCCCCAACTCTTTCAGGACTGCAGCCTTTGCCCCAAGAGCTGCTTCTCCAAGGTGTTCTCTAAGGCGACCTAGCACTCCAACCCCACCAGCTGTGTCCCCATCCCTAGCCGGACCCACCGAAACTAGTTGAAAGAGGCCAGGCGGCGGCCAGGGGTGGACGCGGCGCCTGCGCAGGAGGGGGGAGGGTGGGGCGAGGCGTCCCCGGAGCCCTCCAGGCGCAGCGAGCTCCCTGGTGGTGGTGGGAAGGCTCTGACGATTCAAGAGGTTCTGATACATCTGAAATAATTTCTCTAGTGGCAGGACCAAAAACGACTTCCGCACCCGACGCTAAAACGCACTTGGAGATCCCAGTCAGGCCCCGGGAAGAGTCCTTGTGGGCTGTGGCCGGTCCAACGGCCTGGTCTTCCGCAGCCCTCTGAAGGGAGCCTTGGGTCTGAGCCTCCGCTACTCCAGGAGGGAGTGGGATCCAGCTAGGAAGACTCCTGCGGGCAACTTGCCCGAGGTACCCATCAGTGCTTAAGCACGGCTTGACGCCAGCTCACCCTTTTTTCTGTCCCAGTGTTTATTCCCGACAGCTATTAGGCTTTTGTCTGGCAAGTCAAAGGTGGTTTGGGAGAGGGTGCGCCTCCGTCGGAGCAGTGGGAACGCTACCTTTCCAGAAGACGTTGAGAGCGTCGGTTTACTTTCGCCCCTTCTGTGATGTAAATTGGTTGATGAATGTCAGTGTTGCTGGGGTGAAATTGGGGGCGAGGGAGGCCTCCTTCACAATGGCCTCTTTAGTGGGTCCCTCCCTTTTGCTGCCCCAAACTACAAGGCTTCAGAGGTGTTTCTGTAAAACCGTGAGGGAAGTCAGGGAAAAGGACTGGAGGCTTCAGGAGGGCCCCAAATCTCTCCCTAGATGATGAAGCAATAACAGGACACTCGAATTCAAAAGAGGAAGGGAAACATCACAACATTTATTACCAAAGAAAATAGCAAAATGGAGCTCCATGTACACAATGCTCTTTGGAGGGAAAGAGAATCACAGATTTTAATTCATTTTTACATATTTACAGCAAGATTAAAGCCACAGCTTTCAACTATGTTTTTCATTGAACAATCACTTTCAATCAAATACAAAACAACTTTTTTTTTCCCTTTCAGGTTAGTTCATAATTTAAGGATCTAAGGGGAGAGCTGATAAATCACAAACAGTGTGGGTGAGGATGTACCAAATAGTCTAAGGTTTCAGTCAAGCTTTGTGTGTGTGTGTGTGTGTGTGTGTGTGTGTGTGTGTGTGTGTGAATTTATGATTACAAAACATTTGCCTGTCTGTATAATTCACATTCATTGCAATCATTACATTTTCCCATAAATTAGTGATATAAACAAACATATGGGGACCTCTAGTAAACAAATAAAAATCAATATAAGAGACAACATTTTGCAGCAACTATAATAACAGCATGGGTTACAGCTTGGGGAAACTTCTTTACAAATCATTTATTCAGCACACACAGAGTGGGGAGGCCAGTACATCCCTGTTTATTTAAACCACCTTTAAAACCACATTGGGAGGTTTGGGGAAAGCCAGACAGGGTGAAATTTTCTTTCCAGGGCACAATATTCAATGAACTGCATATGTGGATGGGAGAGGAGGGTATTTGCATGCACTTTGGGGACACTATCTTGTAAACTGAACTTTCTGAACTCCAATTGCCAAGATTCTGAAGAAAACAGGAAATTATAAAAACATCTCTCCCTCAAGCCACTCTACTTTCTATTAATGGCAGAAAGGGCTTGCTGATTGTTTGCTGCTAGTGGAAAGAAACACACAATGGGTCTATTTTTAAGAGGATTGTCTTTGAAGGAGCAGGAAATATTAACAATTGGTTGGCTGCAGCCTTAGGTTCCAAGGATCCTTAGCAAGAACATTGGGAGTTAAGGAGTGCCCAAAGGAGGCTCATCCAAGTACCCCGCTTGGGACTGATGAGTGCAGGCCAGTACAGAGAGAAGCAAACACACAGTGTGTGCTTAGGGTATGTACCCTCTGCCTACACCTTCTCTGCACTCTTTCCCCATGTCCCAAAGCCAGTGCAAAGGGCGGCTCAACATCTGCGCACCTTCACAGACCTTGGACCTAACGTCTCTGTGTCGCTTTTGTTTATTCCTTAGCAGGACTTAGTCCTAAAGTTATCATTTGGTGTAGTGTGCATGTATTTTTTTTAAAGAAGTTTGATTTTATCTCTTTAGAAACGGTTTGAAACTAACTGAGCAGAGGGAGTTTGACAGAGAGGAGAACAAATCGCTGACAAAGAACCTTTTACGTTTCATCAGCGTTGTTAGGACGACAAGCAGGAATGTCTCAGATAATAACTCCCACTTCAAAGATTTCTCAGCTCAATAGAAAGCGGACCATCCTTTTTATTCAACCACAAGGACTGGCACTAAAGAAGACTCTACTGTTTGATTTTTTTTTCACCGTGTTTATTTTTCCCCTATTCACTGGGGTACTTGGATAAAATAAACAACAAGACAATTAAGGGAACATGGACTTCTAACTTTCCTGCCATCTTCCCTATCCCCTTGGCCTTGGGCTCTTGAGTTCATGCCCAGGGCCAAAGTAGGCTTGAGGGGTATCCTAGGCCCCACGCTAGGGAGAAACAAGTGTGTGTGGGGGGGGAGGGGGCACTGCAAGACACTTCTGGGATGGAGGGGCAGAATGGGCTGTTCTGGGGGCCAGAGTGGAAATGTCCCAAAGGCACAGTCTAAACTCCTCAGACTCATCCAGAGCGCCCCCTCCACAAGTCCCTTTCAAATTCAGGGCTCCACCCTGCTCAAATTGCAGAGAGGCGCTTTGCACAAAACTGAGCTGGGGATGCTCATTTGTTAAGCTTCCGAGATCGCCCTAGAGTTATTTACTCTTGACCCTGGAGCTTCTTTGGGGCGCAGTCAAGATGTACGGAGTCCGGCTCCTCCCTTTCCTGAAAGCGTCCCTGGCACCAAAGCGACCCCTCCCCACAGGAGTGTGGGGTGAACCCCTAAACGCGGGCTAGGCTGGTCCCAAAGAGGAAGTATATACTGGAGAACGCAGTGACAGTATTAAATGGCGTGAAAGCAAAGGTCAGCGCAAATGTATCTTAATAGAGTGTCTGCAGTGAAGTGTGCCGCCTTTGAAGCGGCCGCTCCCCGCGCGCATTTCCATGGCGAGCCTAACGCGGCATGCTGATGCACCGTCAAACTCACACTTTCAACCCCAAAACCCAAGTCTTTGAACAACCCGAGCTTGATTAGACCTTTCTCCTTTTCTTTCCCCTCTTACAAACCATTTCCTCGCCTTTAGAAACTCGCCATCAAACCCAAATGCGCCCTCTGATCACCGCAGAAAGCAGAAACAAAGGGGGCTGAGCGGCGATTCAAGCGGCCCTTTTCTTCCCTCACATTATTATCCATTTTTATTATGATCGGGAACAAGTGCCCATTCGCGTGGGTTTTGTTTACCGGAAATTAAATGAAAATGATTTAGTCCGCGTCAAACAAAAATATATACTTGTATACACAAGAAAAAAGGCCTGTTAGACGTAAATATTATGTCCTTAATGAAAAGCCTGGACGGGCTCCAGGCTCAGCCTTTCAGGATTTCAGTGCAACTTGCCCATTGCCATAGAAATCCTAACTTACCATGAAGATGCACCGTGGCGAAGAAACATTGCTTTGTGCGCGGACCCTTTGATGTCGCAGGCGCTAGATGCGGGCGCTCAGCTGCGTTGGGCGAGATTACCTTGCGAGCAACGCGGTGGACATCTGTAACAAGCAAATGAAAAATTAAAGGCTATTAGCGGCCGACCAAGCACTTTTATTTTATTTCACTATTTTGGATTGCAATGGAAGGCAAACCGGGGCCTAGAAACAGAAGAGAAAGAAATGAGTCCTATTTGGAGAGAGGAGAATGTTTAAACGTCACAAGAAGCAAGTTCTTCAGATGCCCTCTGCACCTTGGTGGTGGGGCGGGTGTTTCCTGATGGGAACGAGTTGTTTGCTGCAGACCGCCGGCCCTTGGCCAGGCGGCCTCTGGACTCTATTGTATGGGGGAGGTGGGTGGGGGAGGGGATTGCAGTACCACTTCCACAAGAATGGATTCGCTAAGGATATATTTGGAAGATTCTGGTTTTTATTAGAGGTAATTAAAACAATCCCACTACAGTTAGGACACCATTTATCTGAAGAAAGTGGGGCTGCTGGGCAGGAGTGAGAATTGTCTAATAGTGTCTGAAGAGAAGAGTGTAGAAGAAAACCCAGCAGACTGGACTTATTTGTTGGACAGTCTAGGGGGATCCCCTTAGGTAGGACTACCACAGCCCTACCTATGTCTAAATTCTTAAGAGATTGGGGTAGGGCAACCAAAGCTTTTTCACCCTTCTTTTTCTTTCTACCCTCCTCCCTCATGTTAGCAAGGATTTGGGAGCAGCCCCATCCTCCCTGCAGAGGGTGGTAGACTGGGAAACAGGCCCTGATTTCTCCCCTGCTTGGCAACAATTGCAACTTTCCTCTCCTCTGCCACCAACATCTGGTTCTTTATCTGGGGACCCGGTACCCAGCATATAGAATACACATTCAATCTAGATCCATTGGTGTTTACCTTTAAAACATTTATTATTAGAGTTCATCTCTCTTATCTACTCCCCACCACGTGCACGGCTTTTTAAAAATAAGACCAACAATTATGAGATTTTTTACAAAGATCATCACAGAATTGATGTAATTTATTCAGACACTGTTGCCTAGGCCAAATCCCTTCACTGTGGAGGCCTTGGCTCAGTGACGTCATTGGCCCACTCTGCACCCCCAGTGCCAAGCACCCACAATATTCCACAGGCAGCGCCTCTACAAGGGGGGGGGGAAGCTGTGGGGAGAGGGTGATTGGTCCTGGGAGTCTTCAGAGTATTGAATCCAAAAGCCCCTCTAGCACTCTTCTGTCTGCATTTTCTGTTGTTAGGACTCCCACACAATCCCAGTATAAAATGTGTATGGGGCAGACAGACAGGCAGACAGATAAATATGTGTGCTTGGGCCAGTCCATGAGAGAGTGGCGTGTGATGCCCAGGGTAAGGTGCTTAAGCCCCTTTCCCTTTTATCTCCTTTGTATAAGTAGTTGGAAAATTTGGCTTCTGTGACTTGCACATCTTTGTTTCAAAGGATAGCTGGAGGGGGGAAATGTCAGGAGGCAAAAGTAGAAGGAAATAGGCAAGATAACTTAGGCACAGGAATTCCCTCTAACACCTTCTACGATTGGAGCTTTGGAGGAGCCTCCGAATGGGGGCTGGGAAGGGAGTAGGGGTGGCAACAGAGCCGCCCAGGCCTTGAGGAAAACATTTCTCATTCTGTGAACCAGGAGAGGACTGTGTGATCTTAATTTCACCACCTGCAGCTGCCAAGTTTGCACATAAACTCTTCTAATGTGTCTTTTTTTTCCTTCTCCCTGTGTCTTTCTGTACTTTCTCTACCCGAACACTGGGGTCATGCTCCCCAGTCATGAGGGCGTCTGTGTGGGTGGGTGGGTGGAGGGTGCTGGGTGTGATTGTAGAATAAATACGGGAACCATATTTATATTTTAAAGTAATGGACATTATATCAACACCTTAGACGAGCTCTAACAACCTTTAGGGGTTACCTTCCTTTCTCTCTCCCTCCCTTCCTTTCTTCCTTCCTCACCCTCTCTTCAAGCCTCAATAACCCCGCCTAGACTAGCAGTGAGTGTACCGGAAGCGGCAACCACAGCGGCAGCCCTAATACCGGCGGCGGCGGCGGCAGCGGCAGCGGCTGGGCCAGGTGGTGGCTGGGGGCTTGGGGGTGCGGCGGGGGCAGCTGCGGCGGGGCCCGCGCCCTGACACACGTACCATTCGCTCAGGTCGGCGCCACGCGCCACCACCGCCGCCGAGGAGGCCACCGGGGGCTCGCGGCCGAAGTCCGACGAGGGCGACACGAGGGCAGACTGCGTGGCTGAGTCGTAGCCAGAACTAGGCGGCGGCGGTGAGCGCCCGTGCACCTTCATGTGCTTACGCAGCGAGCTGGGGTGCGTGTAGCACTTGTCGCAGCCGCGCACTTTACACGTGTATGGCTTGTCGCTCGTGTGCACGTGCGAGTGCTTCTTTCGGTCGCTGCTGTTGGCGAAGCGCCGCTCGCAGCCCTCGAACTCGCACCTGAAGGGCTTCTCCCCTGGTGGAGGCAACGCAGAGACTAAATTAGTGTGCGTGGGTCGTGGCCCCGGCCGGGCCTCACCACCCTTCTCAATCTCTCTTTAATTTTTTGGAAAAGACCCACAAAAGATTTTCAAAAACCTCTTTCCTGTTGGCATCTCAGGACCAGCACCCCCTTCTCCCGCTCAGAACGCGCACCGAGCTTCCTGCGGCACGCCGCCACCCCTCCCCCTCTCCCGCCTGGGCTAGGGGGTGATGGGGGAGGGTACGGAGGAGGAGCGACAAAGACTCCATCTTAGTCGAGTTTCCATCCTGATCCACTCCGGTTGTTTTCCTCCAAATTATCTCCACTCGGAGCCAAGAAGTACCTTTGCCCGAGAATAGAGTTGACTGAGGAGCTAGCTAGCATCGGCTCAATTTAAAGTTGCTGGTTCTAGCCAAACGTCTCTCTGCCACCACCACCCACACATACACACACACCCCACCCAGCGGTCCAACTCGCATACACCCCACCATGGCCCAAATTGTTTCCTAAAGTAGGTTTTGTGCAAACGCCAAGGCGATGGAATAATTTAAAGACGCGCAGCCGAAGCACACGGCATATGCATACTGTGGATTCGTGCTGCAGGGAAAGGTATTCTGAGCAATGATTCACTTCAGACGCTATTTTTACGGGAAATGGAGCCCCCTCCCCCTTCCCTTCTACCCCCTGAGGGCAAACATTTAGCAGCATTCTTCAAATCTTGCCTAAACCGTCCGGGATCCCTCCAGTTACGCGCGCCGGCAATAACATTTTATTACGCTGCTCCAGCGGCCTCCCGGAGACACTGCCGCGGGCAGCCGGCTCTCCCAGTCCGAAATGACTTGAGAGGTCGAATAGCCTCCCCAGACCACCCACGCCCGGCGGCCGGGCCTCGCAGGTCTGAGCTGAGAGGCGGGCGCTGCAGGGTATGCCCGGGCCAAGCGGGATCCGAGGCCTCTCCCATAATCGTACTCTTGAGCTCGGCGGCTTCCGGATGAACGCAGCTGCTAAGATAAGACCAGGCCAGGAAGAAAAGCGGGCAGCCGGGGTAGACCCGCGTGGGGCTCGGATCCGCGGTGCGATGCCCTGTAGAGCCGCGGGAAGGCGCGAGCGCGCGTTAGGGTGGAAAAATATTCGCCGAGGACCGAGCCCCAATCCCGGAGCTCACCCGCTGCTGGATTCGCTGGAATGTAGGGGTGGAAAGGACCTCGAGAACCTGGAAGCCCAGGTTCTTCCTGGAGCTGCAGATGCTGTGGAAAGGTGGGGAGGAAGTGTCTAGGCGTCTTAAACAAATGGATGCCACTGGGCGCCCTAGGTTGAGAGAAAGGCTACCAAGCGTCTGGCTAAGAAAGAGATGCATGGCTGGAGGACTGTTGCCTTTGTGGTCGCTTCTCCCGCCGCTTCCAGGAAAGACGGGTGCTTTGGGGCAGGTTTGAACAAACAAAGCCCCTAGTCCTGCGCCGGGCTGAAGCTCAGGCGGAGTCAAAGGTTTGCGCACAACCCTCGCCTCGGTGCGGCTGCGGATTGTGAGCCCAGGGTTCTGGCACCGACCGGTCGCTGCGTCCTAACCCTGCAGGAGTACTGCTAGTACAGTGGAACACTGGGCGGTGCTGGCATCTGCCATTTCTCGGCACATTGGTACCATTTTATTAAAAACAAAAACGAGAAAGATGCAGAATACATCAGTGTCCCTATTTGCCCCTTGTTTTCTCCCCTCTGATCCCTTTTGGCATCTGCAAAACTAAAACTTTTCTTTCTCCCTTCCTTCTTTTCTTTCTAAAATCACTTACAAGAATCAAGCAATTCAGGGCCTGCAAAAGAAAACAAGATTCGCTGAGAACACAGAGGAGGTATAGAATTTAAGGTTGATTGCCCCCCCCAAATATTCCCCCCCACACTTATTCCATTTGCAAGCACCTCGTTGGACATTCACGTAAAACAGAAACAATGATTTCATCCCAGATGAGGAGCAGAGGGAAAAAGCAGGGCACTGAACGTAATTCGGGCAGACTGGAAGTTCGGAGGCCCCAGGGATGCCAGGTGAGGCCGCCCCCCTCCCCCGCGCCCTCCCGGCCTCTCCCCAGCTGCAGGAGGCTCCCTGGACCCCTTGTCTAACATCGCGCCCCCACTCCCACCCCCAATACACTGCCTCCCGCCCCCGCCCTCCCCATCAGGTCCCGGCGCGGCGCCCTGGGTGGGTGGGTGGACGCGGAGAGGCAGGGTTGGGCCAGGACCCTGCAGCCCTTCCGGAGAGGCCCGAGCCTGGGGCTAAGTCTTAAAAGGCCGGGAGTCTCCTCCCAGAGGCTCAGCAGCCGGGAGAGGCCTCCTCCCAGGCCCTGAGCCAAACCCGCCTGACAAAGTTCGGAAGCAGCGGCTCAGTTCCGCTAGCGCCATTTTCTCGCACTTGTGGCTGGGCCAGGTTACCAAGCATCTGTGTCCAGGCGCAGACTGTTCTCTACCTTGGATCCCCAGCCCTGCCTCTCTCTATAGACTGACTGGGAAGGTGGGGCGCTCCCCCAGCTGAGGGCCCCGGGAAGGGGGGCAGGCGGCGGGGTCCGGCTGGAGCGCGGCGGCTGGCCTGCGTCTCCCTCGCGGCGGCACCATTGTTCCGGGATTGCTGTGACCGCCACAAAGTGAAACCTTTCGGCATGGGCTTGGGGCAGCTGTCTCCGAAGCCAGGCCTGGGATTCAGATCCGGAGAATCTCAAATCCTGGGAAATCAGCTCCTATTCGCCGCTTCCGCGACTCGAGGAAATGAAACGCCATTAATATTTGAAAAGGCAATTATTTTCCTGTTGAATCGAGAACTGTCTTCATGAATAATTTGTAGTGAGGTCTATTGCCATTTGAGAAGCATTTTGTTTTTTGTTTCTCTTTCTCTCTCTCTCTCTTTTTTCATTACTTAGGAGGGGGGTTTGAAGGAAACGCCGGAGCAGGCGAGGCTCAGTAGATTTTTTTTTTTTTTTTGACTCCAGCGATAATGAATCAGGACTGCCAGTGGAAAGGACGCACTTAGAATTCTGTCCTGAATAGACGCAAACCTGAGCCAGCCCGGGCGCACTGAACTTGCTTCTCTGCTGTAGGTCGATTGCACTAAGAATTTAACCATTTTCTGCTTCATGGACTTCAAACAGTAGGCCGGCAAAGAGCAGTAAAAGTTTGTTTGTTTAAAAAACCCCTGTCATTAAAAATGAGTTCCTTCTCTGGCTCAGGACTGCGCGTCTATCTTCGCAGTACGGGCCGTCAGCTCCTGGAGTAGCGAGCCTGTGGGAGGTGATCAGGGCCTCACTTGTCCTCCCCTCCCCTGGGATAAAACTCGGAGGGCGGGAAAGGGGAACAAATGCTTGCGCGGGTGTGGGGGGGGTGTATTGGAAGCAGTTCGGGAAAACTGTACATTTCTAGATATGCTATGGAAAGAAAGTAGGGGAGTAGGAGTGAACTTTTGGTCTGGACTCTGCCTGTGCCAGTGTCATGGCCAGGGACCTTTCCCGAGATTGCAAGGTTTGAGGGAGAAACCGGGATTTGCAAATTTCTTTCCCCAGCAGTGCCAGCCCGGGGGAATCCTTTGACTAATACTTGTCGATATTTCTACCAATAATAGAGGTAAGGGAGAGCTCCAAGAGAGTAAGAGAAGTGAGGAACCAAGCTGGAACTTATTTCATCCTCTTCTCTCCCCACTAGTCCCCTTCTCCTACCCCCAAAATAGAGGAGGGGAGATGTTGACTTCTTAAACTTCCAGGGAGTCTGGGTGTGGAAACCCTAGCTAGGGAGAGTACAACGTTGGCTGCTAAATTAATTAATGTAACTTCACAGGCTGTTCTGGGAAGTGTGAAAACTTTCTCCTTGCAATTGCATTAATTAGAGATGCTTCTGGCCAGAGGAGTTCAACTTTGCATGCTCTTGAGCAGGCTCCTTTTCTTTCTGTTAACTAGAACTAACAGATGTGGTTGACACATGTCCCCATTTCACTTAACAGCTCGGTAAATGACATTTAAGGCAGATGAGTCTCCTTGGGTCTCTGCTAAAGCAAAAGGGTTTGTCAAACGTCCAAAGTGTCAGGTCACCAAGGCTCCAAAATGGGGGCGAAGTTAGCCCATGAGACCCTAAATCCTAAAGGCACCAAGGGCCTCATGACCCCTCAGTGCAGGTGGTGGTCAGGTTATCAAGCCCACCTCACCAAAGAGTTCTTTCAACAGGATTCCAAAAGGATCAGGAAAATCAAATTGGTTCTGTCTTTATGACTTTGGGGGAACAGTGCCATTTTAAAAACCTGAAAATCAAACTTGAATCAGGGAACACACATTTACACACAGAGACCCAAGCGCGTTCACACTCGCCCCCTCCTCAAGAGCAAAAATCCCGCACTATCCTCCCCACACACAGCCTCAGGAAACTTCTGTGTTTCTAATAGAAGGGCATAATTAATATTTTATGGACTTGGCTCATGGAAACACCAAGATATCCCCCCTCCTCCCAGATGGAACTTGAGGAAATCCAGCCCCCAGGGCCCAGAAGAGGCCGCCTTCTTCCCCAGAGGGTCCGCACAAGACAGACAGTGCCGAATACTGACCTGTGTGAGTTCTTTTGTGTATTTTGAGATTTTCTGATCTAGCAAAGACCTTCCCACACCCCGGGAAAGGACAGGGGAAGGGCTTCTCGCCCGTGTGCACGCGGATGTGATTTACAAGTTTGTATTTGGCTTTAAAGGGCTTGCCCTGGCGCGGACACTCCTCCCAGAAGCAGATGTGGTTGGCCTGCTCCGGGCCGCCGACGTGTTCCACGGTGACGTGCGTGACCAGCTCGTGCATGGTGCTGAAAGTTTTGGAGCAGAGGCGCGGGGCCGCGGGGCTATCCGCTGCCAGCCACTTGCAGATGAGCTCCTGTTTGATCGGCTGGCGCATGTAGCGGAAGAAGGCGCCGGGACCGTGGGGAGCGGCGAGGTTCACGGTCAGGTTCATGCCCCCGTAGCTATGCAGGGCCGCGGCAGCTGCCAGGGCGTCGCTGCGGGCCACCGGCCCCGGCGCAAAGGGTTCGGGTCGCGCGTACATGTCTCCAGGGAACCCCAGACGCAGGAGTCCATTCAAAGTGCTGCTGGGGGAGGCCTGGGGCGGCTGCTCTTGAAGGCCCGGGAACACCGAGGGGCTGGAGGCGGCAGCAAGCTGGGGGCCATGGTGTCCGGAGCTGCTACCTGTTGTTGAGACAAATAGCGCGCGTGAGAACGGGCGGCGTGGGCTGAGCATTCCACCAGGCCCCGGGGGGCAGGCCCAGCCCAGCCACACTACGGCCTCTGCCGTCAGCACCGGGACCGGGAGCCAGACAGAGGCGGCAGCGAACCGAGTGGACAGCGAGAGGCCCAGCGCCTCCGCTGAGTACCGGCTGGGTGGCAGTTTGGTAGAAACCCCTGCCTCTCCATGAGCGGGAGAAGGATGGAGGCTGCGGGGCAGGTGGAAAGGGCAGGAGGGTGCGCAGTGCTGAGTTTGTGGGTTTCTGGGGGGCTCTGGGCTCTGCTCCAGAAGGGTCCGACCTGCGCCCCAAGCGTGCTTTGGCAGCCAACTCCCTGGGAAGATCGGGGTCGTGGAGCCCTGCGGGGGAATGGAGGTGAGGCAAATGGTAATGTTTTAAGCGGTGGTGGTGCGGAAGCGTCCGGGTCATATATACTAATTTCAGTGCCCAGCTCGGCTGGGAGAGCGCGGCCTGCTGCATCCCGTCCCGGGCTCCCCAGAGCTCCTTTAGGTCAGGCCGTTCACACCAGTCACCTGACAGCGGGGAGGGGAAAGAACACCACAAAAAACTTATGCAAAGTTTTTTTTTTCTCCCCTCAAGTTTCGGGTTGTGTCCCCCCCGCCCCACACACCTCGGTCTTTAATGCCTACTTGAAATCCCGTACACTACAGAGGTAGCAGCGGGACGCGAGAGGAAGTGAATAGAGATTCGGGGCCGCGGCCCGGGCCCGCGGAGAGGAACAATCACCTAGGTCGCCTATTGGCCCGCAGCCCAGCCCGACGTCAGCAATGACAGGTCCCGCCGCACGCGGACACACACACACACACACACACACACACACACACACACACACACACACACACACTCTCTCTCTCTCTCTCTCTCTCTCTCTCTCTCTCTCCCTCCTCCCTCCCGATCCTGCTCCCGCGCCACTCCACCTCACCGCACCCTACCCCCAGCAGTTCTTGCTTCTACTGCTCATGCGCTCTGACCCGGGCACGGATTCTTTTCTCTCCTCTTGAGCCCCCTCCCCCTCCTTTCTCGAAAGCTGAGTAGATCTGCTCTGCCTCACTGCTCCTGGAAGTGAGCGGGGCCGGGTTATGCCTTCTTTCACCACGACTTTAGGGAGGGGGTGTTGCACTGTACGTAAAGTACTCGGGTTATTAGACGGGCAGATCCAGCCCGACCGGGGCTGAAGGGCACCACAGGACTCGCGGGGATTGGAAGCCTGCTTCATCAGTTTGTCCCAGGAGCCGGAGGAGGCGGGGGCCTGTTTTCAGGGACTGCAGACTATGCCACCGTGAGCGGAGGAACTCCTAGCCTAGCAGCCCTTGAGCTTTATTTTCTCGCTTTCGCCGAAATTTCTTGTGTCCTTCGTTTCTCTCTCTCATTTCCTTAGATTCTTTATTCTTCCCTCCCCTTTCCCTCCTCCCCACTCTATTCTTTCCACTTGGCCTTGCCACCCCCTCCCAAGTGCCAGCCGAGCTCGGAGACCCCGTGAACCCAAGAATCCCGCCCAGACCCGAGCCAGAGCGGGCCTGAGGGAGTGATGACCTGGGAGAGGCTGGCCTCGAACCCACGCTACCCTCCCAATAGGGGCTAAGAATCCTCTCCACCACAAATCCCTTCGCCTCGCGGGCTGGCTGGCCAAAGAAACAAAGGCGAGGGGCATGCTGCAAGAAGAAATAGGTCCTCCCTCACCCCCAGAGTCTCCCCGAGTCAGTTTGCGGTCTTGAGCTCTGGACCCTGCCGCCAAATGAAGCCTCTGGGAAAGGACCTTGGGATCACTTCCACTTTCAGCTCCCACCACTTGTTGCCTGGGGCCGAAGACTCTGCCCCTCCCCTCTCCTCGCTAGCCTTCAGGGCTCTGAGAAGAGTGGACGACAAGATCCCCCGCCCAGGCTGTGCAAGGGACTGCGGGACCCACGGCCTGCTCTCACGCGACGCCCTCCCGAGCTGAGGATCCGCCGTTTTGGGGTGGGGCCGGCCGGCGGGAAAATAAAACGAAAACAAAAAACAAAAAACAAAAAAACCTTTCCGTTTTGGCCTAGCTTAGTACTGCTTGAACAGGGGGGAGTGTCCTTTGTTTGCTCCGCGGACTGGCTAGGGCCGGCTGCAGAGCTTGGCGATTTAAAGGGCTGCTCGCCCTGACGCCTGCCTTGCTCTCTGTAGCCAAAAATGCCAACTTAAGTACTTGGGCCTCCCTAGCGGCCAAAGAAAGCGACTCCAAAGCAAAGAAATGCTTCTTTGCTTGGATTTTTAAGAGAAGTTTTAAGGATTGAGTAAAAGACCCTGTATCCCTAGCAGAGGTGAGAAGTTTGGACAGATTGCAAGGAAGTCTGACTGAGTTGATTAAGCTGCCCCACTCATCCCCAGCATCAAGAACTTTTCTTATACATTTCCTAGTCAGTAAAAGGGGGTTTCTTTTAAAATTTTAAAAATAATTAACTTATTTATCATGGTTGGCAGATTCTTTGAGACTGTCTTCATTTAATGCTTTGTTCCCTGCTCAGGCCGCATTTTAGCGAGGGATTAACTTCCACAATTTTCCTCGGCTTTGACAAGTCCAGGTGTTTCTGCTCCTCTGGCTGGCCGAAGAGCTTAAGCAAACAACCAATAGATGCTGCGTTAGCATTAAAAAAAAAAAAAAGGAAGGAAGGAAGGAAGGAAGGAAGGAAAGAAGAGAAAGAAAGAAAGAGAGAAAGAAAGAAAGGAAGGAAGAGAAGGGAAGAGAAGAGTAAGTTGAAGTAGTGCTTTTGACAGCCAAATCCCTTCTGCTCTAGAAACCAAGGACTTCTACTTAGTGTTGAGACTAGACTTTGAGGATTTGTCTCCTTCCTGGATTTTACCTTCTCCCATACTCTCATCTTCTGGAATTTACCCTTCTGCTCATAGAAGCCTCCTCTCCTGTCCCCTGCCCTGTTTTCCCTTCCTCAAAGTGATGGTCATGTTGGGTCTCAGAGTGGTCAGGGCTCCCCCCAACTCAGGTGTCTGTTGAATGTTGCAGTTGTCTAGGCAAGTCTGGGCTGAACACGTGAAGGCCTCCTAAAGACAAATGAACAAACAAACACAAACCCCCAAAAAACAAAAACAAAACCAGAAAAACAACCCCCCAACCCAAAAGGAGTGTGTCCCTACCTGGGATCCCTTGCCCAGCTGTTTCTCCTAACCATCTCTCAACATAGAGCTTAGTCAACTCCTCCGGTAGCATTCAGGGCTAAGAGCAGGGATACTTCTGCAGTAGTCCAGCAATAAAAATATTTTCCTTCCCACATGAACCTCCGTGATCTACAACCTACTGTTTAGGATGTTTGTCAAACCCATCATCCACTTTTGCTTTCATTAAATCTCTGATTTGCACAAAAATGGATCCCTTAATATAAACACTGTGACCACACCTGCATCAAAAGCTTTGAATAACAGCATAAAACATGGGTATTTAGGTTGTTTTAGTGTAGGGACCCTTTTGGAAGCCTTGTGATGCCAGTGAACTCTAATAGTCCTGTTTTTGTTAACAACACGTGTATTAGAAAAAAACCTGTAACTTTCCATTAGAACATGGTGAAAATAAAGATGCAATTTTCCCCTTCCAAGTTTGTGGATTCCTGAGTTCTAAGCACTGTAGATTCTGGGGATAAGAAGCAGAGGTTTTATACTTGTAGAGTGTTAGTATGCAGCATACTCATACTAACTTTACCCTTGCAAAACTTTGGACATGTGTGTGGCTTTTTGTGTCAACAGTGAAAGGGCAGATATATCTGATTCAGCCAAATGCACGGACAGTAACCTGGCCCCATGGAACTCCTTCCCAGATGCAGCATTCTCTTGAAGTACTAAAAACATATGGACCCATCCTGGGTAGATGCTTCTTGAGTAGCCAGGGGTTACTTGACCTGCAGGTCACTAATCCTTACAAGTTCCTTGGAGCCACATGGTTTGCACGTTAGCTAAACACAGAAATGGGGCCAGGAATTCTCCCAGAGGGACATTTTCCCAGGGACAGAGACAGGGAGAAAAAAAAAAAAATCCATTTATCCACTAACATTTATAGACAGGGAACTCTGGGTAATTACATAAGGATCTTCAAGGCATAGCTCTGAAATAAGGCCCAAAGCAGTATCCAGCTAACCGTAGATGACAGGTGGGGCACTGATGGCAGGGAGGCATATTTTAGTTTTCAGAGCTGTTTCTTTAGAGTCTTCCAGTGCCAGGTAGGAAAGAGACCAGATTTCATTGACTTGATAGGGCAGGCTGAGGAGTGGTGTTCCTCTCTTTCAGAAAGTTATCTCATCACCCTGACTCCCAATACCAAATGCTCAGCTGGAGCATTCTATTTCTTTTCTTTTTTTAAGATTTTATTTACTCGACAGAGAGAGAGACAGAACACAAGCCGGGGGAGCAGCAGGCAGAAGGAGAGGGAGAAGCAGGCTCCCCAGAGCAAGGAGCCCAATGTGGGGCTGGATCCCAGGACCCTGGGATCATGACCTGAGCCGAAGGCAGCCGCCTAACCAGTTGAGCCGAGCCACCCAGGTGCCCCAGGAGCATTCTATTTCTAACCGTGCTGGGGGTTACAGCATTGTTGAGTTTACTTTCCTGCTTGATTTGCAGAAAAAAAGAGACTCATTCTGCAGCTCAGAGATCTTCAGCAGAAGGGAAAGATGCACTAGAGGCTTTTGTAGGGGCCTGTTTGGAACAAGTTTCACCACCAGGCACCAAACATCCATCCAGTGCCCCAAATCCTGCCCTAAGCACCTTTGTTCACCTCAGCCTGGTCAAAGCAACAGCAGATACTAAAGTGATTTTTAGTCCTGTTCCATAGAAATAGGACATTTGGTGGCCCTACAATCTGCCAGAGCTCCTCCCATTACTGGCTCCAATAGGGGAATGTCTGACCTCTCTCCTTTGGAGGGAAAGAAATAGGGGAGGTTTCAGATCAATAGCTGGGCTATTTTTCCACTTTGATATTTTAAGAAATGCTAAACGGTGATTATCCGTTGCAGGTTATGTTCAGAGCAGGATCCCAGGAGCTAAGGGCCACTGCACAGAGCCTGGCCAAGAACAAGCCTTGTTTGAATGTTCTGCATCTAGATCTGCTGTCATTTGTTCAGTCCCTTCTTCCCTGTTTCTAGCCAGGTTACCACCCAAAACAAGGGACAAGTCTCTTTATAGGCTATTCACAGACAGACTTTAGATTCCTGAAGTTAAAGGTTGTCTCTAGTCTTACAAAAAAATAAATAAATAACTTAAGCCCCAGGAGCCCACCGTATGCCCTAGCCCAAATTGTACAAAGGAGATGAGATCTAGGATTTTGGAGATAAAGGAAGCTATTACTGTCCTCTGCTATGGAAGTTTGAGCTTTAATCATCATTAATGGAACTGAGTATGGAAGAAAATATACTTGGATAAAATTTAATTTCTAAACAAAGTTTCTGCTAAATATCTTTTGACAAAAGATTAAGAAACATGGTCAAAGGATCTTCCAGAACAGCACTGAGGAATTAAAACAACTGAATTTACATAATAAGCACATCCCTCTTGAGAATTCTGCCATCAAATTATTCCAAAATAATAGAAGAAAGCCATTTCCTGAGTTGTCCATTTAACTTTTGTTAAGAAGGTTGCTTTTCCTTCCAACAAGGGAATACCTTGGAGGCAACCATCAGCTGGTGGTGTAGTTGAATGAAATGAGGGAAACTAGAAGCGCCTGGAAGGGAAAACACCCAACCCTAAATCATATGCTTATTCTAAATGGAATATTAAATTAAATTCTTCACAATGAAGGTATTCCTGACAGAGCGGCTGTCAGTCACTCCCTGTTCAGACACCACATTGTGGGAACGTAGTTGCCGCCACATTGCAGAAGGCTGGTGTCCCTGGTCAAGATGATGCATATCATGTAAACCCCATCACCGAGATCAAAGTCTGCTCCTTTCATGGAAGCCAATACATGTCAAACCTCATTCCAATCAAATCGTCTGGAAATGAATTCAAGATGAATATGTCATAGAATAATGTGACAGTGGAACTACAGAAGGTCAGGGGTTGTTGTTTCAATGAGAGAGTCGTCAAATATTAATTCTAGAATGTCCAGATGAGTAGGCATTGAGGGGGATTAGCTGGCTGCTGGTGGGACGTTGTGTTGCTGATTTGTGTGCAAATGCATCAAACACCAAGGTGTTGTTCTCAGTTTCATTGGAACTCAAGAAACACCTCCAAGTTCACAACCCAACATAACCAAAAGACAAAACAAAACTCCCCACTTAAAAAAATAACTTCAGCAAACCAATATTCAAAAGAGGATTTTAACTTACTGGACTCTTTCAGGGAGTTTCGGTAAAGCCGTAATCTTTTCCTCATCACCAAGGAAGTCTTGTATCTCATTTTCTGACTTTGAACCTGTTTGGGAAGAAAAGAGGGACAGTCACTAGTTAAACAATGTTATACATGTTTGTATGGCAAGATTGTGTGGCCTGAATGTATCAGTGCTGGTCTGAAGAGTCTTTCAGTCTTTCTTAGACTATTTTCAAATTTAAAAGGGAAAGAAAAGGATTCTGCTGGGAATTACCCATATTTATTGCAAAATGATATATCCTTTGTGATAAAAAATATTAAAAATCATTTCCCTACTAGATTTTTTTTTGGTGTAACTCATTTGTTGATTTCCCTTATAGGTAGAATTTAAGCACCAGTCAGCATTCAAACACCTCTAACTTCTAGAATTTGAATTTATTGTATGAGAAATTCCCATTATTTTCTTTAAGTCTTCTGAGTTTAGTGAAATGTAATGGGGAGGGCTGGGTGTCCTCTGGGACGTTGGCAGGTTAAAAATTGAGGTACAAGTATTGGAATTGAGAAGAGAGAAATTTCTTTGTAAATTTGTAGATCTTGCCCACAGTGGTATGGAACCGGCATATGGCTTTCACCCCCAAACCCATTTGGAAATCATCATTGATTGATTTTTTTAAGTTAATATAAAATTCATCAGAATAGAAAAAAAAGAGTAAACTATCATCTGGTCCTAGTTGTCTCCATTGCTTAGTTAAGAATGTCAGAAATACCTTCAAACCCCCTTTTATATTTGCATTCCTTATCAAATTCACTTTGTGGATAATGCTACCAAGCCTTTGGCCATCTTAAAGCCTGAAACCCATCCTGGGGACCTTTGCATCTGTCAGGCAACACTAAAGACAGTGGAACAGCCAAGCAGAGGCGATCCACCCAGCCCCAACCCTCGATTTGGCCTAGAAAGACAAACAGTCATTGAAAAGGTCTCAGGCTGGACAAACACAGCACGCCCTCTGTCAATAAGGACGTCTGCCTGTCTTGACACTCCAGCCCACAGAACAAGCGATTGTTTAACTTGTTGAACCACAGACCAAATCCAAATGGGGCTCCGCTATCTCAAAGGCTTTCCAATTCTCTATGCTCAAAGATCTCTTTCTCTCTCCCTCAACCCCCAATCTGGGCTTAATGTGTTTTCACCCTTCCCTCTCCATTCTTTTCTAGGTCTAAGCCTGAGGGGGGGGGGTGGGGGATAGACTCACCTTTTCCCAGAGGGTTTTATTTATTTTCAATTCTTTCTAACCAAAAGGCTTCTGTCCCCAAAAGTAATAAGCTCCTTCCTGCACAAATCAGGAAAGAAAGGAGGCCCAACTTTACATTCCTACAGAAAGGTGGCATGCTGGGCATCCTCGCTCTGAAATTTCCTCATGGCAGGATGTCTGGCACGGGAAAAGTCCTGGTTGGTTGGAACTAATAGAATTTACTTTTTGCCTCAGAGGGAAATGGGTGTGAGTTTCCCTAGAGAGGCCTGTCCACCTACAATGCTGCCCAAGTTCCCCCCCGCCCCAAGAGGCCTGGGTCACTTCTTCCCCCAGATCCTGCATTACCAACCTACAGGCATGCCAACAAATGCAGAGACTGGACTTCGGGCAGGCAACTGGCACTGTAAGCTTCTCTGTAGTAGCTCCGTTACCGGACTGGTGAAGGGAACCAAAGTAAAAATCTTCTCCTTTGGTTCAAACTCTGAGTCCAATTAGCAAGCCAGTTATCTCACTGAAGGTGGGGTTAAAGAATATGGGGGCAATCCCTGGGACCCTGGACCTGAGATCCCCACCAACCCAGGGATATAACAGCTCTGAAAATCCTTGGCGAGGTTTCCCTCAAATGACTGCTTCTGATTTGTCTCCCCAAACTCCCGCGGCCACTTAATCTGGAGTCAGGAGCACAACCTGGAGACTTACTGGAATCTACCTTCCTCCTCACACCTTGAGAAGAGGAAAGGGTGCCAGCCAAGGGGCGGTAATTGATCTTTCTTGAGGAGAGACAAGCAGGTGGGCCCGTGGGTACGCGCATAAAGCACCGTTTTATTTTGGGGAAACACCAAGGTTGTACGTTGTGGGGTCTCCCGAGAGGGCTTAGGCCTGCCCAAGGTCAGAGGTCACCTACAGCCCGCTTCCCAAGCCAGAGATTTCAGTCCGGGAGCCATCACCGCTGCTCCACACTGATTAACCCGCAGGCGCTCAGGCAAAGGGATGCCGGCCTCTCAGCCACAGCGCAGCGGGGCGGGTGCAGAGCAGGGGCCCTTCGGCCTGTCTGGGAGCTCTGAAGCAAAAACCTAAAAGGCGCCCGGCTTCTGGCCGCAGTCTGCTGTTGCCAGCTGCCCCGGCATCTCCCTGACTCCTCTCCGTCGGGCAGTCCAGCCCCAGGAAGTTGGGCAGCAAGGCTGGGTTGTGCGATGGCCTTTTCTCATTCTTCTGTTCCCTAAAGGAATTAGCTCGGGTTTCCCTGGCTCCGACTCCAGGCTGAAGGCTGGGTGACCTTCTTGTGCCCAGAGTAGGGTCTGCAATAGTGGGTCGCCTGAAGGATCAGCCAGGACATTTAGCCTTCCCTTTGAACATTCCCCACCCCCACCTGCCCGCAGCTAGATAGAGGGAAGGAAGTTGGTGCCTTGTTTTGGGTCGCTCTGAGGCCGGCCGGTGCTGTCCATAAGAGGGTAGAAATACGACCTTGGAATCCAAAGGGAGTCTCCAATGGACAGTGCCCGCCAAGGTGAAGCCCTTCAACGCCCCTTCTCCATTCCTAAGACCTCGCTGATTCCCAGCTGTTCCCACGGACAACCAACCTCATTCATCAACCCCAAACTTTCCGGTCAAGCCTTTGAAGCAGTCCTAGCTTTCTTTCACAGCCCACCTCTGTTCCTGCCTCACTTGTCCCTAATTTCCTGTGTCCCTAGATGTCTAAGTTGGTGCCCAGAATTCTAGGCGGCTGAGGCCTGCTCCCCAGAGAGCTAGTCATAGCCCTCGTTCGCATTCGGAAGAAAGAAATCCAAGTCCCAAACCCATGGCCGGCCGCGCGCAGAGAGCGGATCCCAGCGGTCAACTTCCTGAGGCAGGACCAGGATGCCCGAGGGCGAGGATCCCGGCTCCGCGGCGGACCCAGCCGGCATCTGCCGTCAGGTTGGGGCGGAGAAGTCCCATCATCTTGCTGCCAGCCTGGCTAACTTAGCTCCATTGACCCTGGAAAGGGGAAGCCGAGTCCCTCCCTGCCATCCTGCAGGAGCAGAACGGAGAAGCAGCCTGCAGGGCCCTTCTCCTGGCGAGGGTCCCGCTCACTTGGAGCAAAGGAAGCTCTCCCCCACGACTCCCCTACTTGTGCCCACGGTGGGGCACCCAGGCAGTTTACCAGGAGGGGAGGAAATGCGGGTGGGCAACAAGCTGCTCTAGGTCCGGGTGCCAGTGGGAGCCCCATTAGTCCTCCTTGCCCCCCCTCCCTGGGAAGAAAATATGGACTCATCCCCAGCGCTGCCCCTCCACGGAAGGGCCCCCTCCTCCCCTCAGTGTCAATGGGGTGGGGCCTATACTCACGGTTGGGGGGCTAATGAGGGAGGAGATGGGGAGAAAGTCTAGCTGGGCCTCTTTCCCCGGTGGGGTTTGGGTGCCAATGGGCCCGCTAAGGGCGCTTGGTACCCAGCAGCTGGCGGTACAGGTCCCGTCTATCTGCCCCCTGGACTCAGGCACTTACCCTGCTCCACCTGTTGCCGGGATCGCCTCATTTCTGCACATCACTTTGGGGTGGCGGAGGGGGAACCACAAACCCCTCCAAGCCTCTCTTTTGCAGTTCCAGCGAGGCGGTCATCCTTCATTTCTCCTTTTCCAGCTTTCGGGAAGCAGTTAGGGAATGTATGATGAAGCAGAAATGAGCCGTCAGGATGATATTTTAATGGCTTATATGTCACGTTGGTGCATGTGGCTTTGAACTGGAGCCGCTTGCGTTTCCTGCAGAGAGCGCCGCAAATCCCACTTGATAACTTCTACAACCCACAACTTTTTTTTTTTTCTCACATTCACTCTTACCCTGTGTATTTGGAAGCGTTTCCTAAAAATACCCTCTTGTCAACGTCCCCCTTGGATTTTCCACGGACTGGAGAGAGAAGACTGACTTTTCTTTTTTGAAGAATTACTTTCCCTCTCCCCCTCCCAACAGCTACCATTCCCCTCAGGTCCCCTCCCTTGTGTTTTTTTTTTTTTTTTTCAACGGCAGGCGAGGTGGGTTCAATATTTGTTCTCCCTAGTGAGAGCACTACAGCCTCTAGAGAAAACTTCTCCTTGCAAATACGGTTTTTACAACTGCAGTGGAGGCAAGATTCAACTTCCCTTTGTAGGCAACAGAAAAGACTGAATAGTTCTGATACATCTTTTTGAACAACGTGTATACTAGTTTGTTTTTTGTTTTGGTTTTTTGTTTGTTTGTTTGTTTTGTTTGTTTTGAAAAACCACCCCTCAAGTCCTAGCCCTTTCCCTCTGTTCCCCATACCGGTTCCACTCAGTTGGCGGGGAATGCTGGGCTGCTATACTCAGACTTGTTGCTGGAGACAGAACATATGATTTTTTTTTCTTTCTCAAATTTCTATTTCCCAGCACAATAAGTGCAAACGCTAGCCAGGTCCCTTCAGACACCGGGAAACCATCCCAGATGCACAAGTCGAGTTTTTAGCCGGGAGAGCCCAGGGAAAGGGCAACTCAGCTCGCCAACACCAAGCGAGATCTAGTCGATGAAAAGACCAGAAAATTAAAAAGGCAAGGAGAGGCCGACACTGACCCTGCCTTCTTCCAGCCGGTGAGGCCAGTGCGGGCGACTGGGCAAAAAAATATTCATTTTCATTTTCCTCTGCCGGGGCACTGGTGAGTTTCCTAACGGGGCTGCCAGTGAAAGGATGAGTTGAGGTTTCTTTGTCTGAGAAGAGTTTAGGGCTCTGATTCAGCTGCAAAGAAGCCAAATGAAGTTAGAAACAAAGGGCAAATTGAAGGATTCCGACTCTTGGCTTTTTGTGTTTTCCTTACTAGAAAATAATTAGACCTAATGAATATGCAGACGCTTCAGCTAAACCCTCGGCCTGGGCTGTGGGTTTTAAACAGAGCTTCGAGAAATGCAACCTTCGTCCCCCAACCCCCCGCATCTGCGTGCATTTTTTGAAATGCATAAATGTTGCTCGCCTTAATTGATTGAGTCACAGGGATTTTTTTCCCCCTGCTTTTAAGTGCCATACTCCTCTACCTTTCAACAATCATTTTAATATATAGTCAATGGCTCTTTGTGGACGGGACAAAAAGCAACTACGCGCAGTTGTTGAATAGACTTTGCGCTGGGCAAAGACAGGTTAATCGAGGGCCGCACCGCGAAAACAAGCGAGTGTTGTATGTTTGCACTGAATCCAAATGTCCGCATTTTCCTAACTAAATCAAAGGGAGTGTTATTTCTTTTTCTGCTCACTCATCTGAAGGTAAGTAAATTTTCTCTGGCGATCAAAAGCCTGGTCGGCAACAAAGACCGCGCCCGCTTTTTCCACCGTCCTGGTGTGGCGAGTTGCGGAATTTCAATAACTGTGACAAGGGTGACTGATTTGTGAACCAGAAAAGGTTTGAATGTCACAAAATTTACATTGGTCCTATCTATCGGGGATTTAAATACCAAAAAAGTATTCGGGGATTTCTAGAGAGCTTTGGGCAGTATTGAAGAACAATGGCTCGTTGGGAAATTTACAGTTTTACCTGAATGAAAGGGGCCTTGGTTGGGAACAGGAGTGCAGAGGGAGGGGGTTAGTGGGGGCAGACCAGGGAGACGGGGGAAAAGGAAGAAAAAAAGAATAACAATACTGGAGAGGAAGAAAAAAAAAAAAACCTCGGCAACAATGTTTCCAATTTGCCACACACACACACAAAATGCCACCTCAACAACCTGGAAAGTTAAGAGCTCTCTTCCACCTGTGCTTATTTTTTTGGGGGGAGAGGGGAACGCAGGAAGCCTGATCGATTTGATAAAAGTGAGAAAATCGAGGCAACCGATTACCCTGAGAAATCACATTTCTTGTAAATAGATAGCCGAGTGCCCGTGTGCTACCGAGATCTTAAATTATGAACAGGAGGGGGACGAGGCAAGAGGGAAGCAAACTTCAAAAGGAGCAAATAACAAAAGCCTCCTTTGCTGCCCTTGAAGGGGTTGGGGAGGAGAGGGGAGAAGAAAGAAAAGAAAGTTGCTGAATCGGGACATTCTGGAAGTGCCTGTGTTTATCAGTCCCATCCCCACCTCCTATTCTCGGAGACGCCCCGAGTAGCTAAATCGCTCAGCTAAGAGCAGATCTGAAGAAGGACAAGATAGAGAAAAAAAGAGATAGAGATGATAGAGACAGAAACAGTGAGAGGGAGTGGGAGAGGGAGAGGGAATGGGAGAGAGAGAGGGATAAAAAGGGAGAAAGAGTGTATATGACTGAGAGAAGGAAAAGGAATCGTGGCAAAACAATTTTTCCATGAGAAGAGAGAAAAAATTTGGCTGAAAAAAAAAAGTTGCTACTCCTGGCAGCCCTGTTTGTCAAAAGGGGATGTCAAGCGCTTTACAATACCTGGGATTGATGAGGCGGGCGGGCCAATGAACGGCGCGCGGCGCCTCGGCGCGCCCTCCGTTGGCGCGGCGGCTGCAGGCGGGGGGAGAGCGGGCACACCAATGGGCGCCCGCGTCAGCAGCACGTGACACCTCCCCCTGCTCCCATTCATCAAGGGGGGGACGGTGTCGTCCTTTCAATTCATTTATCTGCAGGAATGATTGCTGCTATCAGTCTCGCGCTCACCGCCCGGCTGAGGAGGTGAAAGTTTCTCCCCAGGAAGATAAACCGCAAAAGACAATATTGTGCATGATTTGCGCCTTTTCTTTGGCTTTTTCTTTCTTTCTTTTTTCTCCCCCCCTTTTTTTTCCGCAAAAAGCAGAGGGGGAAAAAGGAGAGTGAAGGAGCGAGAAGGCGAGGCTGAGAGAAAGGAGAGAGAGAGAGAGAGAGAAAAGAAAGGGCGAGGGGCTAGTGGAGAAGTAAGGAGGGGCATACGGCGCGAGGCGGAGAAAGGGCGAGTAGTCGCGGCTCCGGCGCTCACATTCCTCTATGCTACAAATCCGGGAGGAAGTTTTTTTTTGGGGGGCTGAGATGCTCCATGCCTTTCCCTGGGCAGTCTTGACGCAGGGTCCTCTCGGCAGAGACTGAGCAGCGAGAAAGTGCTAGCCGGGCCGACGCGGTCTGCTTGGCAGGCGCCGGAGCCCGCCTTGCTTGCGGCTGGGAGCCGTCCGGCTTCCCCGCGCTTGGTCAGGCGGGCGTCCGGGCGCGTCGCGCCGCTGCCTGCGGGCTAGGACTTCGCGAGGTGGGTCGACTCCTCCTCCCTCCCCTTCTTCTTCTTCCTCTTCCTCCGCCTCCCGTTCCTCCTCCTCCTCCTCCTCCTCCTCCTCCTCCTCCTGATTTTCCCTCCTCGGCGGGCGAGGGTGGGGGGGGGCGGGGGAGGCCGGGGCTCGCCCCGAGCAGCCACGATGCTCCTGGACGCCGGCCCCCAGTACCCCGCGATCGGCGTGACCACCTTTGGCGCGTCCCGCCACCACTCGGCGGGCGACGTGGCCGAGCGCGACGTGGGCCTGGGCATCAACCCGTTCGCCGACGGCATGGGCGCCTTCAAGCTCAACCCCAGCTCGCACGAGCTGGCCTCCGCCGGCCAGACGGCCTTCACGTCGCAGGCGCCCGGCTACGCGGCTGCCGCGGCCCTGGGCCATCACCACCACCCGGGCCACGTTGGCTCCTATTCGAGCGCAGCTTTCAACTCCACGCGGGACTTTCTGTTCCGCAACCGGGGTTTTGGCGACGCGGCAGCGGCAGCCAGCGCTCAGCACAGTCTGTTCGCTGCTTCAGCCGGAGGCTTCGGGGGCCCACACGGTCACACGGACGCCGCGGGCCACCTCCTCTTCCCTGGCCTTCACGAGCAGGCGGCGGGCCACGCGTCTCCCAACGTGGTCAACGGGCAGATGAGACTTGGCTTCTCCGGGGACATGTACCCGCGGCCCGAACAGTACGGCCAGGTGACCAGCCCGCGTTCGGAGCATTATGCCGCGCCGCAGCTGCACGGTTACGGGCCCATGAACGTGAACATGGCCGCGCATCACGGCGCTGGCGCCTTCTTCCGTTACATGCGCCAACCCATCAAGCAAGAGCTCATCTGCAAGTGGATCGAGCCCGAGCAGCTGGCCAACCCCAAAAAGTCGTGCAACAAAACTTTCAGTACCATGCACGAGTTGGTCACGCACGTCACCGTGGAGCACGTCGGCGGACCAGAGCAGAGTAACCACATCTGCTTTTGGGAGGAGTGTCCGCGCGAGGGCAAGCCCTTCAAAGCCAAATACAAACTGGTCAACCACATCCGCGTGCACACGGGCGAGAAGCCCTTCCCCTGTCCCTTTCCTGGCTGCGGCAAGGTCTTCGCGCGTTCTGAGAACTTAAAGATCCACAAAAGGACGCACACAGGTATGAAACCGCTGTTCTTGAACCCCCAACCCCCCCCCCCCCATCCTGGGCCTGGGACCTGAAATCCAAAAGTCAGCGGCCGGGGCGCACAAACCGGGCCGCGGTGGGGTCTGGGCATCAGGTTCCAGCAGGCAGGCAGTGAAAGTGTACGCTGGTTTTTAGTTTGAGGCTTGAAATTATGAAGAGGTATAAAGAGGATTGGATAAGAGGTATCTAGGAATATAGATTTTTAAACGAGGACTAAAAAAGACTGGGAGAGTAGAGAGACAAATTCAGCTTTGTGGAGCCCTTGCTGCGCGCGAAGCCGGTAGAGGTGGCCGGTTCTCGGCGGCGGCGGAGGCGCCAGCCGCTCCAGCTGCAGACAAATCTAAACATTTTGCTTCCCGCTAATATCTTTCTCTAGGCACCTTAGTGAAGACGTGGTCAAATGAAGGAACTAAGGAAATTGGAGGAGATAGGATGAAGGTGCAGAGAAAGAAACAAAAACCGAAAAGGCGCGGGGTGGGGGGGTGGAGTGTTGAAGGCAAGTAAGTTGGGCCTGAGGAGGCTTTTGGAGGCTTATGCATATTTAAAGAGCCCAATTTTAGTAGTGTCTTGTTTTTTAGTGAGCTTGAAGAGTTGGGAGAGTCGATAGAAGGCAGATAAATCTCTTTTTGTCAATTAGATTTTATGAGATAGTTTTCAAAACACCGAATACCCTGGATTAGACTCTAAAAATAAAGAGACCAGCCAGGAACAGTTAAAAGTTTGCGGCGAGCTCAAGGCTGTGGTCTGAATGGGCAGGCCATTCCGGGCCCCTACCGCCAGCAAGGCCGGGAATCCTGTCTGCTTCCCTAGTTTGGTTTGCGTGGGTGATTTCTGTGAACCGCGTTTGGAACTTGGGGTTTAAAGCCAAAGTGAAGGAAGAATTTGCGGCGCCGGCGCCGAGTTCTCGGCCCAGATTACCTTATAAAATGTGAGTGTGTGTAGGGGGTGGGGTGGGGTGGAGGAGGCGACAAGGGGGGTGCAGAGCGTCGGGGAGGGGGTAGGGGAGGAGAGAAGAGCAAAACAGCAGGAGAATCAGTTCGCAATGTGAAAATTAGAAAGCCAGAGCTAGGTAGAAGCCGCCCGAAGTCGTCTGTATTGCCCGGGGCAGAAAAACCGGCAGCCAGAAAAACCTGCTGCCGCTCTGGGTTCTAGACAAACTACCATCACTGATAATAATAATAATAATAAAAAAATTAAATCTGAATCTAATTGAATTAGGAGTTAAAGTAGTTCAGATATTTATAATTCCACTGCAGACATAAGACTGTTGAAGACCCGGGTTTTTGAACGTGCAAAGTACTAACACTGAGCTGCTGCCTTTTTATTTTGTTTTTATTTTTATCATTGTTTAAAATTTTAAAAATAGCCGCAGGATTTGTTACAATCAGACTTCTCTCTTCTTGCCTTTCGCACCAGGGGAGAAGCCCTTCAAGTGCGAGTTCGAAGGCTGCGACCGACGCTTTGCCAATAGCAGCGACCGCAAGAAGCACATGCACGTGCACACGAGCGACAAGCCCTATCTTTGCAAGATGTGCGACAAGTCCTACACGCACCCCAGCTCGCTGCGCAAACACATGAAGGTAATCGCCGCGCTCTCGATGCCCGCCTTTGAGCCTGGACGAGCTCTGCTCTTCTGCAGGGCCGGGCGGCGAGTGGCAGCTGGGTGGTGGAAGGAGCTGGCGGAGGCAGAAAGGCAACGGTCCCACTTTGCTGACTGCGTCTGGGCGGAGAGGGCGGGGGCTGGAAAGGGGAGCGAGGGCACCCAAGGGTGTTCTAAGTTTACTGTTGAATAATAAAAGTAAAAAGGAGTACGCGACTGAATTTGGCCCAGGTAGGGAGCTAGCTAAGGCTGCACCAGCAGGTTGACTCTGCTGAAGCCGCCACCATTGTAGCTGGCAGCGTTGGCAGAAGTGTTGGGCTCTTGCACACAGGCCTGAGCGTTTGCTTAGCTTAAATCTGAGCAAGCAAAGTACAGCGGCTGCAGGAGGGACCGTTGCGCGCTCCTGCCTCAAATCCAGCCTCCCCCTTCCCAGATCTGTTTTTCTTTTGTGAGTCCCGGGGTGTGCTGTCCCTCCCTGGAGCACTGCCTTTGCAGGACGAAGGCGGGCAACCAAGCCTAAGTCCGGCGGGTCAGGCCTCCTACGAGTTCAAGGGGATTCAGCGCGGCGTGGGGAGGCGGCACGCGGCCTTCACCCGTCCTAGGCGGCCGCCGCGCTGGCTCTTTATCACCGTAAAAACGCGACTTTATTCCCGCAGGTCCACGAATCCTCGTCGCAGGGCTCGCAGCCTTCGCCCGCCGCCAGCTCCGGCTACGAGTCCTCCACGCCGCCCACCATCGTGTCTCCCTCCACAGACAACCCGACCACCAGCTCCCTGTCGCCCTCCTCCTCCGCAGTCCACCACACAGCCGGCCACAGCGCGCTCTCTTCCAATTTTAATGAATGGTACGTTTAAAATCAGAAACAAAACACCGAACAAAACCCTATTTAAGAGACTGAACACACACGTACACAAATTTTACTGAATGAACCCTGCGAATCAACACAGCCCCCCTACCCCCCGGCCCCGGCCACCGCAGTTCTATTTTTTTTTTTTTAAACCTGCCAATAGACCCAGGACCGTAAGTAAGTGAAAGAAAGACCCAAACCTTTCATTTTTTCCCTTTTTTCTTTCTTTTCTTTCCGTTCTCTTTCTTTCTTTCCCCCCGTTTTTTTCTTTTCTTTTTTGGCAAAGGTTTGGTAGCCAAGGGGCGGGAGGGTGGTCGAGGAGAAGGCGGCCGCCTGACCGAGTGCTGCCAACCCCGACCGAGGGCCAGTTTCTCGTCGGAATCGAACAGGCTCTCTGGGCTTCCGTTTTGTTTGTTTGTTTTACTTTGCATTCTTGTAAATACAGAATTATTAGCTTAAAACTGTACTGTTGGATTCTGTAAATAGTTATATCTCGGTTGGAGCGGGCGGGTGGGTTCGTGGCGTTGTGGTCTTTGCATTGGGGGCGGGGGGAGGGGTCGGGCGGGCGGGGGAGGGAGAGGGAGGGGTGGGCGGCCGAAAGCCAACTGTTTGTACTGAATGGCAAGAATGTTCTAGTAAATGTGTACCAAAATGTGAATTACTTTGTACGATTACAGTCTCCACGTCGACCTAACAGAATATTATTGGTATTAATGTGTTTTTTTTTTTTTTGTATAAAGTGCAAACATTTCTCGTCCCAAAGTCTAAGTACTTTAGTGCAGTAAAATGTTGTTTCACGTCCTGTCAAGAATTCGTATAGTACGAGCCTGGATCTGCGTGTCAAACTGTTCCATTTGTTTATGTAAAGTGATATTAAAAAAGATATAAACTATAACTGTCCGTTGCTTTTGGCAAAAGATACAACCACATAATGTATATAATTCCTAGTTTCCATATTTATCCGCATGTAAAGGGCCGGTTTATTCATGTTACAGCTATTCAATATTTATGGCTAGAAAAACTCGTATGTACACTTTAGTTTCCAGAACTGTTTGGTAACCTTTCGTACCTTATTAAAGATTCTTAAATCTCAGTGATTGTGGTAGGAATTTCTTCTTCACCCCCAGCAACCTGCTGCCTCTTCGGCCAGCTTTACTGGGTCTCTAGAAAAGCTTTTCAGTCTCCCTCGCTTTCCCTTTCTGTCATCGCAGGTCGTATAAACGTGATAAATGAACGCTACCCTGCTGGCTCTCCGAGAGGGTGTAATTAGTATTTATATCAAAATTTATGAAACAAATTTTCGGCCGCTGTATAATTTAAATGACCTTTGCAGACGTAGAATAACAACCATAAAAATAACAGAAATAGATTGCACAGGCAACATCAATATTAATGTAGGTGAATTGTCAGAAGCTCAGGGGCTCACTCTGCAGTGTTGCAAATTGACTTGAAGCAGAGGGTTCTGCTGCCCCCCAAATTAAATTCTCCAGGCTGAAACCGAGTTGCAGATTTACAATATCATATTTTAAATTGCTGTCTTCAATTAAACCATTTATGGCCATAACTAATTTTCAAGATGTTGATGCATGCTTTTACAGACCTTCCTTCTTTGTACAAAAGTAAACGTCCATAAAGCGTTTTACTTATATTTCTTCAAACGTGATGCTAATTTAAATTAATTACTTCCTATGATATGTTATTATTCCTATAATTTTGCCACTGTTATTAGTTCTTTCAAAAATACATCTAGGGAAGAGAATTATTTTATGTAATTTGATTATCTTTCTATCTCTTTTATTTATTTCTCATTTACTTAAGAAATTCGTTCCATTGGCTGGCGTTGATACAGTAAATTTGTAAATGAGGAGACAATATAAAAAATCTAAATTACTTGTGCTTAATGACTGTAGCAGAACGCCTTTTCTCTAAATCAGATTGTCTTTCTTGCAGTTTAGTTTGATAGATTTGCAAGCTATGCTGCTCCTTCGAAGTTAGCTGTGCTGGTAGGAACTGGAGCTTCTTTGTCTCTGGTTGTAGCTTGCGTGATCGCCCCATTAAGCAGACAACGTAGGGGAGATCACAAATCAGGGCCTGGGCTGTAGCTGCAAGGGTGTGGTTGTGTCAGAGTAGGAGGCAGAAACTGACCTCACTGTGGATAAGGAGGAACCTGGACCTGCTTTTTTAATACACTATGTGTGTTCAGGAAATCATAGGCCATATTGACTCTGAGAAGGAAAGTAAGGGGGGGGGAAGCCCGCAAAAGTATTAGAACCCCTTAAGATACATCTATTTCAAAAAGACACCAATTTTTCAGGATATATCATTGACCAATTACAAAATCAGAATGTTAAATTCTTTTTAAAAATCCTTCGCTGACATGTCTTTTCAAAAAATCTCTTGCCATTTGTATTTGCTCTTTTGCCCAACAAAGTTTTATTGGTGAAGGAGGAGATTTGCTGAACTTTACGTAGCATATGAAAAACTGGAGGTGGTGGTGTTCAACTTTTTAAAAAATACTTTTGTGATGTAAGAGTAAATATCAACCTTTCATGAAAAGAGCGCCACCTTGCAAGGTTTGGCGAGATTTAAGGAAGTTGAACACCTAAACAAGAAATACTGCTAGCTCCTAAAATTTGTGAGACCAAAAGCTTTGGCTTTTGGAGGTTTCAGATTGATTAACAGTGTAGTATTTGAAGTGACACTAGACATTAAGCCCAATAATTTAAAAAAAATAGAGGAATAAAGATAGTTCTCTCTAGGAAAGAAAGATAAACAGCTCAATTAATAATCCCTCCCCTTCCCATAGAGATCAGAATGTCTGGAATCCTGACATGAGTATTTATGACAATAATAATAATCATACTAATAACAACAGTATTTTAAACTTTGTTAGTACATTTAAGAAGATAGTAAATGAGTGCATTTTTTTCTTTGACCATTCTTAAAAGCAGTTTCCTTCAAATTTGGAAATATAAATGTGTCATAATTGTTATGTTTCTGGTCATTTTTTAACTTTAATATCATTGTATAATAATTAAATATACTATGATACATGATTTAAGTAGGCTATTTTAAATGTAAGTTTTACGGGTACATATTTACTTCAAAACTACTTCACATTTAAGACATTTTTCTTTTGTTGTTGGCTTTGAAGCCAAATAATTTTATGGCTTTGGCCAACTAATTTTTTTAAAAAACCATTCGAAGCATACTGTGTGTGTTTGTGAATAATCTCACTCACAGGGAAGGAACTTTTACAGTAGAAGCCAGTATTTATGCCAGTGCCCCTTATGCATTCTCTTCTCCAACACCCACCACAAAGAAAAAGTCATTAATGATGTAGGTCGCTTAAAATAATGCTTCAAACTTAAATGTAGTCTATTATTTTGCTGGTACCTTTAATGTCTGCTTCTTGAGATGTATTCTTCATACTTTTCTTCATGGGCTATTAGGTTTTGAAATACATGAATGTGAACAGCGAGATATATTGTTAGACCCTATTTAGCAGGAGCTGAATATGCTGCAAATGGCTGGTTTCTGTGTGTAGCTGTGGATTTTGGTTTAGGCAGAAAGTCATCCCGATTCATATTTCCACTGCATTGTATTCCGGATACTATAAGTGATTAGAACAACTGACAAGTTGTTAAAAAGTTATATTGTGTCAACAAAAAATGCCTAAGTACAAGCAATCATATTTGAGAAATGAAGAGAAATGAGTTGTGATATGTGTGTGTGTACATTTACAGAGTAAGCATATAAATATACAAGCACCATTTATATGGGGGTTAAGTAATTTTCAGACATTTCAGATCCTTTGTTTTCTTCTTCAAAAGCTACCCCCAACTGCTTTAAGCATTTGCAGCTGATGATTTTGATTTTTTAAAGTCAAGCATTCAAGTTAACCTTTAAGAAGCAAACCACCTCCAAAAGAAAGATGTAACCTTTCAATTGGCCCATATGCTTATCATTTTTTTTTTTTTTTTTTTTTTTTTTTTTTTTTTTGCTTTAGCTGACAATGAAAATAGCACTAACCTTCTTTGGTGATGGGCCTGGCATTTAGATGTTTTTATTTGTTGATTGTGAAGTTTCCTCAGAACTTTTAAAGGGCTGGCAACTGGACTATACTCCCCAGCTCTGAAACCTTCCAGACATCCCCTTTAGGAGGCCAAGATACTATCTTTATTCCCCTTGTGAATCAGTGCTGGTCTAGTTAGTACCTAAACATACTTCTTTCCAGGAAGCAGCTTGGAGAAGGCCCTGGTCCTTAAAGAGCAGGATCAGTTTAAGATGGGTTGGGGAATAACTGCATATGGTCTGGCAAACTCCAAAGGAAGACACCGAGCTTGTGCTTTTGATTACTTCTGAACTATATTTGAAACCATCAGATTTCAGACATTCCCAACTCACATTTCTTCTTCTTTTTTTTAATGTGAAATACTAATTACAAATTATTTCCTCCTCTCTAGGTACAGAGTTCTTGCCTCCTAGTATCAAGTGTAGTGTGTTCATATTAGGGAAAAAAAGGTGTTTTCATGAAGATGGTCACAGTTGATATCACTCTCTGGTTTTAGAATTCTTGAAAACAGAGTGGCAATGAAAAGATGTATCCCATCTATGCCAGTTAACCACTAAAGGTTCATATTACCCATGGTACTCTCAGATTTTTATAACCTCAGTCACCATCAGTAATATGTACTCATTCAAACTGGTTAGATATAGAAAGTAATACTTTATAAGGGTAACCATACAGCAATCTATTTTTTTTTCAAGTGACAATCACTAGTTTGGGGAAAGAAATAAGAAACATGTTAATAACTTCCTATGATGTGTCACATTTGAGTCTTCAAAGTTTATTGCAAATATAATGGTGTAATACACACAGAGAATGGGCAATATTCTCCATTAATCTATGCAAGACTGGTTGCTCCAGAGTCTCTCCCTGAGCAAGAGGAAACAAGATCAAGCCAAACCAGGGAATATTTTTACCATGCAAGCTGAATTCTGGCATTAGTTCCTAACATTTATTTCCACTTCAGAGCAAGGAGCTAGAACAGGATGAAGTTTCCAATTGATGCTATACTGGAGGTGGGTTTTTAAAGAATAAACAGTAGGATTTAGCTATCTAGTATGGAAATGACATTATTTGGCCGTGAAGATGCTAGAGACATACGACTGTCAACTGTCCACAATATTTTGGTCGCCTCTGATGGTTGCAGGAAATCTCTAGTATTTGCAGGGAAATTCACTGGTTGTGAAACTTAGTGATATTTTCACCTATAGCATATACAAGAATCAACTATTAGACGTGGATATAAACATATGGGAATCGTATCTTAAAAAAAAAAAAAAAAAGAACAACCCACCAAACGTTTGAAGGCTAGATACCTTAGCAAATCTATCCTTTGTGTGACAATTCCCATTAAGTTACAGAAAACAGATGCACGTGAAGAGGGCGAGAGTAGCTCACATCCTGATTCCTTTTTTAAAAATTTTCTGTCTATCCGGGAAAATCCTAGCTTCTCGCAAAGAAAACTGAATTGTGGAGGAAGGTAAAACCAAGAGAAAGGATAGGGGTGGGCAAGTCTATGCGTCAAGGGAGATTTTTGTCCTGGAGAATTTCCTGAAAATATATAAACACAGGCTTTTGGGGTGGATGTATGTGTCGGGATGGGGGGAGCGAAACAGCAAGACTTCCCCAAAGCACCTCCACAGAAGACCGGACGGTCAGCGTTCGTGGGGCCCTTTGCGCCACCCCGCAGCCCGGCGGGGCGCTTTCCAAGTCGCTGCCGCGGGCTGGGGCTGAGTCTGGGAGAGCTGTGCGCATGCGCGGCCCGCGGCCCGCGGTTCCACGTGCTGATGAATATGCAGGAGGCGCCTGTGCCCACGCGGGCTGCTGAGGGAACCTCTCAGAGGCTCAGGCCTGTGAAAGCCGCTGGCCGGGCTGCCAAAATAGTGCGGCGAGAAAGCTGCACGTGTTTGTTTTCAAACCACGCTGGTTTAAGTGAGTTCACAAAGCCAGGCAGATAGCGTAGCTCGAGCCTATGCTCGCAGCCATCGGAACCGCAAGCTGAGCTGGCCAGGCAGAGTCTCCCTTACCCCAAGGGTCGTAGTCTGCGATGTGCGCGAGCCCCAGCCAAGAGCCAAGTACATTGAGAATTCCCCCTCTGCCTGTCTCCTCCTAAGCCGGAAGCTGGCACCCTGGCCCTTCTTCTCCCTTAGTTCCAAGGAGAATACGTACCCTCCACTCTTCTGGCTCCTAAACAGAGCCCGAGTCTGAGATGAGGGGAGGGGGAAACAGGGCAGTAGGGGTTTTCCTAGCGTCCACCCGCTTTGCCCAGATATAGGCCTGAATGTTCCCTTGTCTCTGTCCCCTTTTTCCTTTCTCTCTCCTGGTTCCTCTTCCTCTCTCTCTGTCTGTGCCCTAGCCACTACTTACCCATTTAGGGGGCTAGCAGCAGCTTGCTCTAAGGTTTGCATTGACCCTTCCCAAATAATGCTTGTCAGCTCGCTAGTTGATGCAGTTCTGTCAGGCTGAAACGTGCTTACGTGATGACTGGTGGAGGAACTGCCCTGGCTGAGAGACCTGGAAAGTGTAAGAATTTGGCAGAGAAATCATGAGTTCAGGCTCTGGTGACATTCTTGGGGTCCTGCACGTTGCATGATATTTTGTGTCCAGTGTATTGACAGTTCCAGAGCCAGTGGATAACCTGTCTGGCGGAGTGACCAACTTGTAAACAAACGGGAGGGGGTGGTGGAGGGTTCCTGGATTATTCTATTTTCAGATCGTCATCTATAGAGTTCTGTCTTTGAGTGTTTTAGTCAAAATCCTAGGGTCCATGTCATCAGATAATGTCTGTCACAGGCTCCAATTCTCCTCTGGATTTTACTTTTAACTGAATGGGTGGACCCATTCCATTACACCCATCCCTCTTGCTTCCCCCACTGCCAACACGAGAGGCCTTTTGTTCCTGCACTGTAACCCAGGGCCAGCCTCACCCTACCAGTTCTGACTGGGGCCAGAGCATCATTTCATCTGACAGCCACCACTCACCAAGTCTTCAGCTTAAGGGTGAGGCCCAGTGGTTTTGGACGTGTTCCTGCCAGGACAAGGCCTTCCCTCTTTCCCAGGCTCTAGGTCTTAGAGCATGATAATTCGAAGATGGCTTAAGAAGAGCTGCGGGGACCTGGACCCACAGAGACCTGGCAGAAGCCCATCGCCCCACACCCGGGGACTTGGCCTAACGGGCTGGAGCAGCACGATTCTCTAGTCTGAGGTCCCCAGAGGCTAGAGAGCCCAGCGTCTAGTCCGGAGCGCAGAATCCCTTGATCGAACCCCTTCCCCCGCCCCGCCACAAGAGCCACCTCACAGGAAACCCTTCGCGATTTGGATCCTTTTGTGTTCGAACATGTTGTGCGTTGAGAGGGGCGATCTAGATTCCACGGACTCCATGCTTATGATGAAGACCTGTGTCGGGCGCACTCTGAGCAGAAAGCTCAAACCCAGCGTGGGTTCTTGCGTTCCTCCCCAAAAGGCCAGGGCCCAAAGAACCCTTTTCATTTGGCGAGGGGCTTGACGGAAGGGAGGGGCGGGGGCGGGAGCGGGCCGGGGTCTGCAAGCCAGCGGCCGGGCGCGAGGGACTTGCCCGGCTGCTCAGCTTGGCCGCCAGCATCCGTGCTGGCGACGTGGTTGCTCTCTCCCGGGCCAGAGAGTGGGGACGCCTCTCCCCCCCGCCCCCACGGCGCCCCCAGGTCGGCGCCAGAGCCCCGGAGGCCCGGAGGCTCTGGCCTGATGGAGGCGAGGCGGGCTCTGTGGCCTCCCCCGGTCAGTCCGAGTTTAGTCTGCGGAGGCGACGGCGGGGGAGCTGGCCGGGGCCAAGATGGACCCCAAACCAGACAGGCGCTTTCCTTCCCCCCACTCGCGCCTTAGTCCCTGCCCATATTGCCCGTCTTCGGTAGGACTGACTCTCTGCCCGGCTTCTGTCTGCTGCCAACCTTGCCCGAAATCTAGACCCCAGACTTGGTAAGTCGCGTTCTTCCCCCACCCCGCCCGCCACCTTCCTAGCTGACTGGGCCCGCGACTTCGTGCACGCGCGTGGCCGAGGCGCGCGCTGAGAAGTTGGGCTGATTTGGAGCAGCCGCGCCAATACGGCCTCTGCGGCTGGTGTGTGTGAACGCCGAGCGCCCCAAGGTAGTCAGAAATGTCGCGGGGCTCCCCAGTGAGTCGGGAGAGAAAAGGATCCTCGATCTCCTGGATCCTCTTTGTCCCTGTGGACACCAAAACCTACCTTTTAAGCAGGAGATTTCTGCTGGTCTCTGAAGTGTGTGTGTGTGTGTGTGTGTGTGTGTGTGTGTGTGTATTGGGATAGTAGTGGGGGAGGAGAGCCGTCCCTTTCCCAAAGCAGTTTCTAATCCCTAAGGCCTCCAACAAAGTTTACTCATGGTTTCCATTTGAATGCTGTGGAGATGTAGTCGTCGTTGTTGTTACTATTTTAAGTGAAGATTTCTAAGTCACGCTTCTCAAATATATGTGCCTCTTGAGGACATTTCGACAATTACCTTGTCCACTAACTCCACTCCCTTTCCCCTGGAAAAAAAAAATAAACTTAATTTTTCAGTAGTTGTCTTAGGACACGTCGTTTACATGTCACTAATGTGAAGAAAGAACGAAAGAAAGAAAAACAGCCTTGGTTTTTCTTGTTGGAACTCCGTGTGCTCTATTATTGAAATGTGAAAGATGGATTTTTAGGGGGAGGGGTAGACAGGGCTCTGGAAGAGTGCTTTTGAACCGTGCTGCCCTGTTGCACGGGGCTGACCTTTGGCTGACACGGCCACGGAGCGGGCCGTTCGTTAACGAGGATTTGATACATTAGACATTCGAGCTGGGCGTGTAAACCCACACTCTGAATCCAGATTTTGCTCAAATTAGTGTACGAGGAAATGATCTTTTTAAGTCCCGAGGCTTAACCAAATGTCAGGAGGGCCAATCGCTGCCTGAAAAGGGCAGTGAAGGACACCCTGTAAAATACACATTCCTATCTCTTTAAAAAGCAAACAACATAAAACCAAAAAGCCTTCTTTGAATAATTCCTGAAATCTTCCTAGTCGCCACTTTGAGGAAATGCTTATAAATAAGGCTAATCATTCATCGAATTCTGTTGTGTTAAATCCTAACACCAGTCAAGACTGTGAAGGCAGTGGCACAGTTATGGCAATAATTCTTCTTTGAGATTCATATATTTTGAGTTAATGTTTTACTCAATAGAGATACTAGAGTGTGATAATTTCTATCCTCCAGGCAGTGGGAAACATACAGAGGAGATAGTCACAGATTTTAAAGCCGTTTCAAAGTTGATGCGTCCCTCAATTTGATTTGGTTCGATTTGTCTCCAGACTTTGGAGCCCGGAAAGGGATGGCAGGCTGGCCACCAGGACCCTGGCCTGGAGCGCCGCGGCTGAACCTGCAGCTCCCCGGCGGCAGGGATGGGGCTGCAATTGCGGACTTTGCTGCAGCCGCTTGGAGGGTGTGGCGGCTCCCGTATTTATTGACTGACTTGGGAAGGTGTCGTTTTATTTAAGTTGACATTATAGCTCTAACTTAAAAAAAAAAAAACAAAACGACAGAAAATGCTTTCTTTTCTTTCCCCCAATAGCGGAGCCCACTAAAGGGGGAAGAAATTCGCCCTTGTCGAAGTTCCCAGCCACTCTGAGAGTGCAAGGGGGAGGACGAAGCGAAATCGTGTTCTTGCTTTGTGCCTCTGGACCCTCTAACGCTGACTTCCTTAACGTTGCTGTCCTGCGGAGACTATCGCAGAGGCAAAGGCAGTTTTCTGCACCTGAGTGCTGGTTTCCGCCGCTGGGTTTTGCTGGGTCTGCGCAGGGGCGGTTCCTGGGACCCGAATTTATTCCAGGAGAAAACGTACACAAAACAGTTTTTGGCCTCATGTCTTTGCTCAGGGAGTCTCTCTCTCCATTCCCCTGTGTCCTCTTAGTGTAGATGAAAAGATGGAAAATTAAACAAGAAAGGCACCTACTATGATAAAAAAAAGGTTTAAAAATAAGGAATCTAGCAGGGAGAAGTCATTCTCCAAGAGCCTACATAAAAGAAGTCCAGACAGGGCCTACGAGAGCTACGGGATTTGCTCCAGAATGAGTTCTGTAGATAATGTCCCACGCGCAGGCCGATCGCTCGCTAAACACTGGTTCTCGACCCTAAGGACAAGGACAACTGCGCGGGGTGAACACTTTCCCAGATGATAGACGTCCTGGCCTCCTTTGGAAAAAGCACACCTTTCCAAAATCTTGAGAACCCTTGGGAGAGTTGCAAAAGCTGGACCAAGAGTTAAGAGAATGGAGAAAGAAGGGAAAGGCGGTCAGAGAAAGGAGAAAGGAAAGATTGTGGCTAGTGAACTCGAGATCGATCCAGTTCATTTTTCCCCAGAGGCGGGTCCCAGCACCCTCCTCCCCCAGGTTGCCATCACCAGCTACTGGTGTACGGGCGAGAAACTGCTTCCAAGCTGTGTCCAAGTTGATGTAGAAGCGGTGGGTCTGTTTCTTTTTTAAGGTCCACTTTTGGGAGTCGATGGAAACAGTATAACGTTGATTTACAGTCTTGTAAGAGTGGAAGGAAGGAAGCGATCACCGCTTACAGACTTGCTCTTAGTTTCTTTGGCCCCCTTCTCTACAGCCCCCATCCTCGTCTAGCCCAGGGAGCCTACACCTGGGTTTGGGCCTCCAGACGCGCTTGCAAGTCTGGGGTACCCGCGAGTGCCCCCCTCCCCCCAGCCACGAATCCTGAGATTCTAACTGCGACGTGACCTTCTGGCTGGCTTGAGGGAAGCCCCTTTCCATCCTTCTGGGGTTTAATCTAGCCCTGCCCTGGGCTCCCTCCCCAAAGCCCCCAAGGCCTTGGTCGGGGCCACCCGGGGACCTGACGCAGGCCGCGCTGCCGCTGACGTCAGGGGCTCTGGGTCGCCCGAACCCAAGCCCTGGCCACAAGGTGCCCGGCGCGGGCATCATTAATTATTAGACGGTAAATGTTGCAAAGAAAGCTCAAGCTATTATTATTCAAGCGGGAGCTGACTATATAATATATTATATATATTATACTACATAATATATAGTATATATAGTAAGGGTTTCTGTTTCGCAAAGCATAGTTACTAACTTCGCACCCTCCTGCGTTCCCGTCTGCCCCCCTGGGTCCACCCTTTTGTAGATTTGAGCTCCTCACTTTGTAACTGGTTTGGGGGATTCTTGGTGGACGCGCCAATATTTGTTCATGTGGAAATTGCATGGCTACAACTTCTCTGTAGATTCAAGCTTGAGGAGCTTAATCATCTCTGTCAACCAAGGATGTGTGTATGTGGGGGGGCATTGCTTCAAAAATCTGGATCTAGGATGTTCACATCATCCTTTCTGTTTGGTCAGATTCTTAGACCGAGATCAGATACTATTATTGTTGTCGTTGAGTAAAAAGAAGGGGAAAAAACTCCACCTACACCGATAGCGCCAAGATAAATGAATAGTGTAATTCGGTATCAGGAACAAAACCTTTGATTTGTAACATCAAATGCAGCTTTTCTTTTCTCTTTTGTTTTTAAAGGAATTACACGTATAATATCTGACTTAAAATAGAATTTTAAGCAGTACTAACTTCTTTGAAATAACACCAGTTCTTGGTTCTAGCTCTAACACATTTTCAAAATCCCTTCCCTGAGGATTACTGCCGAACACACATAGGGCGCAGCAGGGTCATTGTGGTGTGAATTCTCTCTTGGGCTCTTCTCCACAAAAGGAAAAAAAAATCATCCATATATGACGAAATTCCACAGGTGATGTGAGGTGACTTTCTGGAAAAAGAACAAAGTGATATTAGAATTAAGTGGGAACAATAATCCACAAATTTAACCTTCTTGGATATTATCTTATTTGTCATAAATAACTTTTTTGAAATTCCCTTGTCGAATTCGCTGTTTGAAAGATCCTGCACATAAAAATAAAACTCCCAGTATCACCGCATAACACTAGTAAGTAGCATCTCTCAAAAATATAAAATTATCTTCGTACATATGAATATAAAATGTATTTGTCAGTATCCACAGGGCCAGTATGAAAAGTCTCTCTAGTCTGTCTATAGGAGGTAGAAATAGCTTGAAGAGCACTTTGAAAAGCAAGTAATTTGCTTAGTGTTTTACAGACAGAAAAACAACTGACTGAACTTTAATTTTTCTTTTGGAAGTTTTAGAGCCTTGCAGGCAGCTTTTGATACAGAATGTGATGGTGACCTTTTATTCTCAAATTAGTAATTTATTTTTAACCAATCATTATATGGTAAACATTTAACAAATATATACAGATTCCTCAGAAGTGTGCAGTAATTATTTTGTAAAATATGAATAAAAATGGAGCTCATTCTTATACAACTTATAAATATATTTGCAGTATTGAAATCTTTATGAGGGAGGGTTTTAAAAAGTTTAAATGGTCACATTAATAAATGTACAAAATTTCACAAGCATGGATCAATAAAAATTTCCAAGAACTGTGTGTTAAACATATTACAAAAGAGATGCCTGCCTCGAAAGAAAAATGAAAAGAAACCTCACTTAGGAAAATAAAAACAGACAAAGATCCAGGGTTCAACATTTTTTTCTTTAATGATTATTACCTATTTTTATGGCTTGTTATACCTAGACTTTTATTTAAAATTCCAAAAATGTGTGTGAGCTGGAAAAAAAATATTTGGAGTTGAGGACAACAGTTAATTGGTATTCAACAACTTCGGCGCTGTTTCTGTTTTCCGTACTACTACTTTTATATACTATACATCTTTCCAGAGAGCTCTGCTATTTTTGGTACAACAGACTGAAATTTATGGGCCCAAGATATATTCCAGACTATGTATATAACACCCTGGCTGAGAAAAACCCTAGGATATTCATTAGATTAAAAAAAATTCAAACTAGTATTATTATAGTTCCTGAACAATAAATATTTACAGATTTAAGGCAACAATTGAAATGAAGGGCCACATTTCAAGGTGTGTGTGTGTGTGTGTGTGTGTGTGTGTGTGTATCTTCAAATAAGAGATTTGTACAATTTAGGCACTATACTATCCTATGGAGGTTATGTGATTTTTGTGTTCCTTCAATCATGATTTCACTTGTTGACCTCGTAAAGTCAGTTAATATTCTTGGCTCTTACTTAGCTTTTTCACTTGTGAAATCAGTGTCTTAGGCAAGATACTCACTAAATTTTTATATAGTCCTCAAAGTAGTGATTTCACTTAGTCTTACTTATGTATTAAAGAAAAAAACTTTTAAAGGTAGAATTTTATTTGTGAAAAAAAATGAAATCAGGGAAACCTTCTTAACTGATTTGGATATAAATGAAATAAACTAGCAACTCCTAGTTGTAAAACCTCATTGTTAAGGTTTTCTTTTCTGAGAGTCCTGTTTCAGAAGTATGCATTCTATTAAACAAAGAAGGATACAGGTAACCTATTTTTTTCTCTTTCTTAGTTTGAAAAGGAAATAAAATACATTTCCAGTGTTTTGTTTACGTGAATTATAAAGAATATTTTCATAAACCAGGGGCAGAGGGTGCTTAGGAGATGGAGACACTATTAAATTTAATTGTTTAAGGATGTGGTTTGGGAAATGTAAACTAAATTTTGATCATATGCAAATGATGTAAGATATGCTTGCTATATGTATTAATGAACTGAAGGCTATACAAATCCCACTATGCAAAGTAACAAGAATAAGAGGAAAACACAAAGCTCCTGCACACTCTCCTCACTAGATCAGTGTGAAGAGCTAAAATATTGAGTATATTATTCAATCCACAGGTTCTGCAGCTGTTGCTTTTTACTTACCTATCAGTAAACTGCACTTGACTAGACCAACTGATTGATTAATTAATTAACCCGACAAACATTAAAGATAAGTATAGTTATTGTTATGGAGACTATGGCATTTCAAAAATCAATTTCAAATTCTTTCTTCCCTCCAGGAATATAATAGGAGAGATATACACAGTCAAAATATAGAATAAAATATGGTATTTGTCGTAAGAGAAGCATAAACAAAATCAATTGAGAAATGTTTTTGGGTGTCACTTGCTGAATCAGAACATAATATCCTATCATGGATTTTTCCTTCTCTTTCCTTCATGCCCTCTTTTGCTCCTTATCCTCCTCTTTACCTCCCCCTCTTCTCTTCTTCTCTCCCGTGCTCTGGAACCTAAGGTGATATGAAATTTTCAAAAGACCTTTCTCAGGATGTTGGTAGTGGTGTTATGAGCTCACTGCCTGAATCCTTGCCAGGCCTTTGTCTTTTGGGGAAAGTTTTGTCCAAGTGCCCATCTGTAGTCAGCTAGCCTGGGCTCCCTTGATGGGCTTAAACTCTGTGAATGCTGGGCTCTGGGGCTGGTCAGAGCTTTTTAGCAACCAGGGTGTCCATTTTAATGGTTGAAGTGGGTCAGACTAAGCAGAGACCAAGTTCTGACAACTGCAGGAAAACACCTCAAAAGAGGACACTGATTGGTCACCAGGACATTTCTACTTCGCAGAACTGTACAGGATTTCTCTCTTTTCTATTATTTGTTTGATCTAAATACAGATTCCGTTGTCACTAACAAATATATCTTTTTCCTATTTTTATTATGGTTCTTTTGTTCATTTTTATTCCATTTTAAAATATTTACTATAAAAGTGTCAGCATATGACTAATTTTTCATGAATTTTTGATTTGTTCTGAAATATCAAGCCATGTGTCTTCCCTTTCCCTAAGATTGATGTGATTTTCTGGCAGTATTTTCCAAGGAAATTTTATGTCCACTTTATAGTATTGACAGTCACCCTACAAAACCGAGGAATAATTCATGTTTTCTGAAAAGGGTTGCATTCAGTTTCTTTAGAAGCTCTAAGTAGGGCTAACTGGTAACTAATCAAAGAATTAGAAATAACTGGTCAGTTTATATATTATTCAGATTCTTGGTTTTGTTTTTGTGTGTGTGTGTGTGTGTTTTTGTGGGTTTTTAATTTTTGTTGTTGTTGTTGTTGCTGTTCTTAGGGTCAGTTAGAAAGTGGTGCAACCCAAATCAGTATGATTTGTACTTGCTAGCTGTTTGGGTGAGTTGATTCAGGCAAGAGGGGTTGCAAAGTATGTTTGAGGACTTAGTTTTGTCATTTTCATATGTATTTTTAATCCTTTTTATAGAAAGTTTTATTTTGGGCAATTTCGAACATATACAAAAATAGAGAGAATAATGTAATAAATCTCTATCACCCAACTCGAGCATTTATCAACTCATAGTCAATTTAGTTTGTATTTCCATCTACTGTTCTCGCCCAGGATTATTCTGAAGCACATCCTAGATATCATATTATTTAATATGTAAATATTTGTTATTTAACTAATATGTAGTTAATGTTTGCTACAAAGCAGAGAGGCTCTTTCAAGGCAACTAGTATGTTTTTCTGAAACACTATTTGAGCTTTGGGTTGCTATTCTCAATCCTTTTAACAGTTTTGCTTCCAATACCAGAGTCTTTATTAGCCACTGGAATCAAGGAGCTCTGTAGTTATCAAGAGGAAAAGAATAATTCAGTTGATTATCATCATAATCAATGAAGATGGAAGCTTCAAGTGGGAAATCTCACAATTTCCAGAGTCTAGTACTCATAATGGAGTGAGAATAATTCACTCAAAAGTTTCTGATTTGGGAAAAATGTTATGAGTAGGAATTCCTTTTATTAAAAAAATCATATGAACTTGTACTGGTATGGAAAAATCATTGTACTTGAAAAACTATCACTTAAATGCATTTAGTTTCAGCTTTATACCACCCAAGGCAATCCCCCAATTATCAATATAATAATATGTATGAATATATGCACTGTGGTTTAAATGTATTGTTTCCTTATCTCATTAAGTTATATGAAACCATATGTTGTAGTTGATTTTTCAAAAGAGAGTACTGATCTCTTAGAGCTCTGTGCTAAACTATTTATGGATGAAATGGTGTGATGTCTGGAATTTGCTTTAAATAACCTTGGATGAGGGGTGGGTATGAGTGCAAGACTTTTATTGCAGGGTGACGGGTACTTCAGATCATAATAATATTCTCTCTTCTTCTGTATATATTTAATTTTTTCTTAATAAACTAGCAAGAAGAAAAATATAAGAAGTCAGGAAGAACTCCACTAAAGTGTCTGTCTATCTATCTATCTATCTATCTATCTATCTATCTATCTATCTATCATCTATCTATCTATCTATCTATCTATCTATCTATCTATCTATTATCTATCTATCTATCATCTATCATCTATTTATCTATCAGCAGAGAAATCAAAGGTCTTTCGTTTAAAATTGTTTGGACTTTAAAATTAAAAAGGTGGAAGTTTACTTCCTTCATCCTGGCCTACCCAAGTGTGTACTTGGAGAAGACAATGAACCTCTTTCAACATTGGTTTTTACATATATAAAAATACTTCCTCTGGTTTAAATAAATGCTAATATTTTCCATATACCCCTATATATTAGATATCAATTCATAATACCTTGCCAGTAAAAATGTAGCTTAATAATTTAAACTTGCAGTTACTTGAATGTTTTTCATCTAAATGTTCCAACATCTATGGAAAGATCTGTTTGTTACTTTCTACCTGTGGTTGTTTTGTGCATTGATTATTGTAGAACCTCTCTTAGTATATGGGGAAAATAGTGATAGCTATAGATTTTAAAATGAGATTCTTGCTATAGCATAATGCTGTGCCATCTACCTTTCTGGTGGGAAATATAGACTCTTGAAGTTCAGGGTTAACTCCCGTCTTGTTCTTTCTCCTTCCATAACATATCTGCCCTTCAGACTTCATTTCTGGGCCATTCCTGATGGCGGTAGAAAACACAGCATCTTCATAATGTCACTCATTATGGAACTTGGAACTGAATTGGTTTTCAGACTTGAATTTTTATAGTGGGCCTCTAGGCTTAGCCTATGCTGCCCTTCTCCATTTTCTAACCAGATCTAGAGTATTAGGGATAAGAATAAGTAAGCCCTTCAAAGTGCAAAATTGTCTTCCTCTCACCTGTCCTGCCCGCAGATTGGCTTTCTGTTATAGTTTTCTTCCATGTTCTGACGATGCTAGATTTTCCTGCCTGGGACCCAAATCTCCGCAAGGTTACAAACCAGCCTAGATAGACCATGAGCCTAGGGCATTAGAAGCATTCTAGTTCTTTCCTCCCTGGAGCTAGATCCTGGTCCATACATCTCCAGCCACAGTGGTTCTTATGACAGCACTCAGAAATGATGGTTTTTCTTATCACTGTGTTATGCCTGTTGTAACAGACCTTTGGTACTAAGCCAAGCTGTGGAAGCCATTCCTTGAACTGACTAACCATCCCCAGCCCAGCCTTTGCAGTCAGGGAAGCTCTCTCTGGACCAGTGTTTCTCAGAGAACTTGGGTCAGAATCATTTTTTTTTTTTAAGATTTTATTTATTTATTTGACAGAGACACTGTGGAAGAGAGAACACAAACAGGGTGAGGGGAAGAGGGAGACACAGATTCCCTGCTGAGCAGGGAGCTGGATGCAGGGCTCTATCCGGGACTCTAGGATCATGACCTGAGCCTAAGGCAGACACTTAACCGACTGAACCACCCAGGCACCCCTTGGGTCAGAATCATTTGGGGGATGTTCATACAAATTCATATTCCTGGGCTTCACTTCATGTCTAAGGAATGAGAATGTATGGGTTAGGGTGTTGATTGGGAACCTACATTTTAACAAAGTGAAGTTTGAAAGTCATTGACTAAAGCCCTAGATTGTGCCCTTGGATTTGAATTTTTCTCTGGGCCCGAAGTTTCCCTTCTCCTGCTTCTATTGCTGTGATTTTAAACTTCCTGGTGCCTGTGATTTCTAGAGTCTGAACTTTCGTAGAGATTCAAAAAACAAAAAGCAAACAACAACCACAACCTTGGACAGATTCTTCGCAAACAAGGCTGGTGGTCTCAAACATACTACTTGTGTTACCGCCATTACCCTGCTGTAATCGCTGTCTTCTTCTTGATCTAGCATTCGAGGAAGAATATGTACATGATATTAATAATGATAATGTGCATGAAAGTGCCTTTTAAAAAGTTAAAAAGCACCTTATAAATGCAATGTATTATTCAACAAACACTCAGTTAATGAACTCATAGTCTGTTTGGGGGCACTGTACAACTTGCCCCCTGAACATAGTACAAAGAAAATGAAGAACATATTTTCTGCTCAGGGGAAGCCCATAATGAGGATAACATGCACACATAATGTTACAGGAAAACAATTGGAAAGCAACATACCTGATTTATATCCCAAACATACTCTTTAGTGATATAATTCTGAGTGCCCTGGAAGATATAGGATAACTATGTGTTTATGTACCAACCATTGTATCTGTTGGTGTATCTATGACTCTATATATTCATCTTTATCAAATATCTGCTATTCATCATTCTATTTTTATCTATCTGCTTTATTTTTTATTTTTACCTATCTTTAAAGTAATTGTAATGTAGTTAGAATGTAAACCCCATGAGGGTAAGCATTTTTATCTGTTTTGACTGACTATCCTAATGGTTGACTGAATGAAGTTAATTAGAAAAGATTTCCAAAAAGCGATGAGTGTAAGGGAGATCTTACAGGTGCCCACCTATTGGTTGGCAATGGTTGTAGAGAGGAACGACTGCAAGACACAATATAGAATTGGCTTAGTGGTGAATGTCTCCATATTTGACACTTCCAGTCTGCCTACTATGAACCAATTCAGTAACCAATGACTTGGGGTGACTGTGATTTTTCTGTCCCAGAGAAGGGACTCCCCGCCTTTAGATCTTAATCTGTTGTGAAGTAGAACTAAATTCTGTTTGTGAATATAAACATGTAAGTTTTTTTGTTTGTTTTGTGTGTTTTGGGGGTTTTTGTTGGGATTTTGGAATTGAACATTTTCTTCCTTTAGTAATTGTGTCTATATACACAAATGCATTGAACAGTAGCATACATTTGCCAAATCTGAATCATTGTGGTTTAATTGTAGTGAAGTCTCCTTTGCAATTTCATTTCCTAGTCTATATAAGGAAAGGTAGAAAGATTTTCTTTCTTGGAAACTAATAAGTGAGGATAGTCAAAGTTGAACAAGCTACTGATTATAAGCAACTTGCACCCAACCAGGATTCTAAATACACCTGGAAATATAATTTGTATATCTTTTTTTATCTAGATGCTATGTGAAATTTTAATTGTTCAAAAATTATTTACACATATAGCAATTTAGTTTGTTGTCTGTTGCCTAATACCGAAGAGCAGCAGTGATACCATGTGTGGGCATATATTTTAAAACTACAATTTTCAACCTTTCATTCACTCATTTAACAAATATTTATTGAATGGCTTCTGAGTCCCAGTCCCTCTTCTAAGTTCTGGAGATGCAGTGATAAGTCGAATTTCTTCATGGAGCTTACATTCTAGTGGGGGGAGGGCAGTGACAACAATTAACATGGTAGGAACACATACAAAAGGGAACTTCAGATAGTCATAAGCGCTATGCTTAAACTAAACCAGTGTAGTGTGATAGGGCCTTGAGGGACGGAGAGGTTAGTGTAATCAGTGGTCTTTCTGAGGAGCTGATGTTTAAGCTGAGACCTAAATAATGTGAAGGAACCAGTCCTAGGAAGAACAAGGGGAAGGGGATTCTGGATAAGGAAAGACAAAATCTGAAGGTGCTGGAGTGGAAATTTGTTTGGCATGTTAATTAAACCATTACTTTACTCTTCTCCACAAGTATTTGCTGAGTACCTATTTTGTGCCAGGTGCAACATATTCTAAGGTGCTAAGGAAATGGTGAGGAACAAAACAGACATCTTGGATTCTAGAGCCCATGGAACCATATTCTAGTGAAAAAGAAAAACAAAACAAACAAAAGAAACAAACAGAAAAAGTATCAGAAAATAATAAATGAAATAATACTAAGTGAGATGGAACAGTGTAATAGATGCTGTTTTTGTGGATTCTCTAACTTGAGGGACCAGAAAATGCCTTTCTGAGTCAGTGACTTGTATGATAAGAGGCTCACACTTGTGTCACATACCCCCTTTGGATATTTCAAATTATGTGCTGGGACATAGTAAAACAGGCTGATGATAATGTGTGACTCTTGTTGGTCCACCTGTAACCCCACCATTTTCTCTTCCACTAATGAATGTATATGGGAATACAAGGAGCTGTAACTTTTCAAGTTTATAAAAAAGGGGAAAAATCATAAATTTATGTACATAATTAGTAGTAGCAAATTACATGAATCTCTCCCCACGAAGGATTTGGGATATTCAGTCTGAAAACAGCTGTTTTAATTGATGGGAATGGCAGAATTAAGGAGTTTTTGCTGAATAAATATTACAGAATAGCTTTAACAGTTGAAACAGATGAAACTTAAATAATGAGGGCATGCAAATCAATATAGATTTGAGCAATCCTACAAAGTATAATTTCTTATACTTTTTAACTAAAAGCAGTGGATTCACTGTTGAGCACACTTTCTTCTACTTCAAAATTTTTCCAATGTTGGAATATTGTCTTAGCTTATGCTATAGAAAAGATATTGCTATTTAAGTCAAGATTCAAACATCACAGGGAATAGAATTCTATTTAAAGTTGTTAATTTGAAAGGGTGTTTATTGATAGGAAAGAACATGGACAGGAAACAAAGTGTAGTTTCTGCATGTGGGTAGACAATGAAAAGTAGGAGGCCACGTGCATCTCTGTCTCTACGTATCTGGTGCATCTAATCTCCTGTTTCTCTCTCTCTTTTTTTTTTTTTTGCATAAGAATTCTTTCCTTAGTTACGGTTTCTTTGTCTCTCCCAAAATTCACTTTACATATGGTATTGTTTGACACTGTTCTCAAATGCCACGTTGCCTATAGTTCCAATTTCCACAGTTCTCTGACTGACCAATTTCAATTTCCTAGGAGAGATAATTTGATTTTCCCAGTTTAAATTAGATATATACACTGGTCCAATCAGCTGTAGCTGGAGGAGGGGAGCAGGAGATAGGGGCTACACAGTATGTACTTATGATATTTTATGTTATAATTAACAAATAACCAATCCCTCATTATATAAAAATAATGACTATATCACATTTAAAAACTTGAAATAATACATAAGGATAAGGTGCCGTTTTGATAACCTCTTCCACCCACACCACACAAATCATGATCCCATTTGCCCTCTCCCTACTTAGTACTCTCGCTAGAGCTAAATGGGGTTTAGAGATATACACACATACACACATTCCATGGAAAATATATACGATTATATAAATTCATGTCTCCATTTAACAAATATTAATTGAAAGCAATGGAGATTTAGCATTGGATAAAAAGAACAAAAATCATTGCCCTCATGGAGTTTACCTTCCAGAGAGGACAGACAGACATAAAAGTAGCTAAATAAGTGTGTTATATGGTACTTGAGAAGACCATGAGTGCTATGCAGAAAAATAGATCCTCAAGGTAACAGGAAATAAGTGGTCAGAGAACAGACCAATTCGAAGGTGACATTTGAGCCAAAACTTATAAGAGGCCATCTAGAGAAAAGACATTATACACATAGGGAACAGCAGGTGACTGCATGTTCAAAGAACATGAAGAAGTTCTGTGAGTCTGAAGCAGAATGAACAGGGGGAGAAGAATAGAAGAGGTCAGAGTAACTAGCGGATTCTGGGAGCTGGAGAGGAGTTGGGACTACTCACTCAGGTTCTTGTTAACAAGTTTAAGGCCTTTACTTTTATTCTCTGTGAGGCAGAAGACACCGTAAGGTTTTGAGCAAAGTAACTTGATCTGACATATTTTGAGTGGATCATTATGATTTCCGAGTTGAGACTAGACTGAAGGAGGCTGGCAGCAGTCAGATGTTAGACTATGACTGTGATTCAGGCAAGAGATCATAGTGATTTGGACAAGAGAATAGCAAAGAAAGTGGCAAGTAGTCAAGAATCTGGATTGATTCTGAAGGTAGAGCCGATAGAGATTTTTTCTGGATTAGATGTTGATGTGCGAGAAAGAGAAAAGTCAAGGTTGACAACAAGTTTGACCTTGAATAATTGGAAAGATGAAGGTTTCATTAACGGTGATAAAGAAGATTGTGGAAGGGGAAGTTTTTTAGGGTGTGTGTGTGTGTTGAGGGGGCAGAAATTAAGAACTTAGTTTTAGGAATTTTAGGTTAAATATGCCCTTAGACATTTGTGTAGGGACGCCTGGGTGGCTCAGTCGATTAAGTGTCTGCCTTCAGTTCATGTTATGATCCCAGAGTCCTGGGATGGAGCCCCTCATCGGGCTCCCTGCTCAGCAGAGAGCCTGCTTCTCCTTCTGCCCCTCACTCCGCTTGTGCTCTCTCTCACTCTCTCTCTCTCAAATAAATAAAAATCTTAAAAAAAAGTAGACATTTGCGTGGAGTGGCTGAACAGGCAGTTGGATTGGAGTCAACAGCATAGTGATGGTATTTAAAGCCTTGAGACTGAGTGAGACCCCCAAAAAACAAAGATAAAGAAAGAAGAGAAGAGGTATGAGGCTCAAGTCAGTCTCTCCAAAATTTAGAAGACGTAGAGATATGGAGGAACTAGCAAAGGAGACAGAGAAGCAGTGAGTGAGAGAGGACACCAGGAGAGGTGGTGTCCCAGAAGCCATGTGAAGAAAGTGTTTCAAGAAGGAAGGAATGATAAGTTGTGTCAAATGTAATGGCAGGTCAAGTCAGATGGGGACAGAGAAGTGATCATTTAATTCAGTATCAGAGGGTATTAGTGATTTGACATGAACACTCAGGGGGTTTGTGATGGTAGAGATAATGATCTTTTTAGAGTGGTTTTGAAGGAGACAATAGGAGGAGAGGAACTAGAGATAATGGGTATATAGAATGAATGAAATGTTAATCTTATGTATTTGGCAACTTTTTTAATGGAGCTATATGTGCTACGGATTCCTACTCTTCTTTATAGCTCTAGCTCTTTTCTCCTAATCATTGCATAATTTTTAATTATATGAATGACCACAAAGTGTTTAAGATGGCTCTCTAAATAGGTCTTAACTCTTTTGTTTTAGTACCAAGAATATCAATCATCCCTACCCTAAAGCACTGATACAGATGAAATGTTCAGTCAAAATCCATAGATAGTAGGAGAGGCCAAACCATGTAGGGACAAGAGTTGACATAAACCTGGCTGCAGTGGGTACTTCATAATGGAAACCAGGAAGAAATAAAATCCCCCAAACTGTTCTTTGATAACTCTCTTCCTTGAATTAGGGCCAATACTAAAGCAGGCAAACATAGATTTCTGTTTCACAAGAGATACCAGTGCAGGCCATAGATAATTTTACCAGTAATATTTTTTCCAAAACATATACGTTTGTATAAGTTGATTATGAAACCAACTATAGCTCTCCATTATGCTTTGTGATAAAGAGTGGAAGCTTTTTTAGTTGTTCGGGTACCAATCTTTCGGGTGAACATTCTTGCTTTCTGATGCTATTCTCTCTACTCTCAAAACAACTCATCCTGTTTTGGAATGCTTTGTAGCTAGGAACCCCTTTTAGTTCCAACTCTCTCTTATGAAGACAGGAGCTGTTTCTTCCCAACCTCCCACATTGCACAGCTGTTTATGAGGCTTGTAATTAATGAAGATTTGCTAATAATCACATACCCGGTGATGTTCCGGGTTTGTTGAAAGAAATAGGGTGGGCAGCAGTCATTGGGCTAGGGCCTGTAACTGTGCATTTCGCCAGTGGGCTGTCGATTGGCTGTTGTCTTTTTTAGTAAGAGAATTTCTGGGAGTCCTACTCACATAGTTCTGGCTAAATTACTTTGGGAAATAGGAAATGATCTCAAAGAAGAAAAGTTAAAGAGGAATTTTCTAAATAGAATAAGCTGCTTCTGTTGGGCTTATTTAAAAGTCTACAAATCTTGGGGCACCTGGGTGGCTCAGTTAAACATGAGCTGACTCTTGATTTCAGCTCAGGTCTTGATCTCAGGGTCTTGAGTTCAGGCCCTGCATTGGGCTCTGTGCTGGGTGTGGAACCTACTTAAAAAAAAAAAAAAGTTTACAAATCATCAGGGATTTTCAGATTAATTGTCTGGGTTTGTTGATTTCTATTTTCAGTCGCTTATAAAATGACAGATTTTGCAGGCAACCTCACTTTCATTGTTCCAATGAAGGGAGCTTGATATAGTCCAAAAGTTGAAAAGTCAAGTATCTGTAGGAGCCGAAGAAGAAACCAAGCAAAAAGCAGCTCAGAATTAGAAATCACTAGGGAAAAGTGAGGACTGGGGTGGACTTGTTGCCACATGAGAATGTCTGCCTTGTCTTAACACTCCAAGTTTTTCAAGAGAAGATAGAAATCTGGATTTTAACATGACATCTTTCAGCTTGGAAATATTGGCAATGAACTCAAAGTTTTAAGAAAAGCGATCTGTAACCCAATATATTGCAGGCCAAAGCAAACACATCTGCAGGCTGGATCCAACCCCAGGCCACCAGTTTGCAACTTCTGGTCCAGAAGGATCAGTGGTTAGGCAATGCTTTGGGACAGAGACTTAAAAAAAAGTGGTTGCTAATGATCCCAAATGTTAGCAGTTACAAGTTGTTCTCTCTTTTTTGTTTTTGTAGCAAATTTTAATTCACATTAGTCTGATATTTGAAACCTGCTGGTTAAAAGTAGAGTGATCATATATCCTGGACTGCCCAGGACAGCACTAGCTTAGGCCTGTTGCAGTTATAATTATTAATGCTACCCCTTTTCATACCCAACATTATATGGAAAACTCAAGTGACTCTTTTGTCCCCACACCTCATTTTTCACTTATTCCTTCTCCTTTTTTCTTCTTTTTTTCTTTTTTAAGTAGGCTCCACACTCAACGTGGAGCTCAAACTCACAACTTGCTCTTTAGACAGAGCCACCCAAGTGTCCCTCACTTATTTTTAAATTTGTTTCTTTTTACAAAAGCTATCATGGTGCATTTTAAATATATATATAAACTAGACAAATATTATCATAAAACTTCCATGTAGCCATTGTCCAGTTTCAGCACTTATCAACTAATGGCCACATGTTTCTTCTATACCCTCATCTGCTCCCTATTCCTGTATTATTTTGGAGAAAATTCCAGATTTCATATCATTTCATCCATAATTTCTTATGCTCTTTACGTCAGTATTGTTTAAGTACCAGTCTACCACTAAACATTTGGAATATAACCCATTTTGTTTTAAATTGTCCTTACTTTTCCCCCAATACCTTGACTTCTTTGTACCCTTTCTTTCTCCACTGTCCACCATGAGTCTGTCCTTTTGTTGCTGAGTACTAGTACTAAGATGCTTCATTAACATTTCTCAAAAACTTTTCAAGAGTCATTGAATATTTGTTGCTGCTTAGGGGGAGAGCCAATATTTGTGTCTAAAATAAATTTATTTTTATATCTATTATTAAAAATAAAAGATAATTTTGAAACTTATTTTTTCTAGTCCTTCAACTTCATCCATCTTTTCAAATGTTGATTTGCTTACCCTTGAATGATTTTTGGTCAATTTATCTCATTGCCTTGTTACAAAGTAGGAAGATGCTTGCCAGATTCCAGTTCTATGAAGATCTCTGTTGTCTATTGTAGACTAATCTCGGGACCTAATTTCAAGATTTGTTTGACATTTTTGGTGGAAAATGTGTATTCTGGTAACTATGTCCTTTGAAAAATTACATGAATTGCAAATAATGAGAGAGAGGAGGCATGATTGTTAAACTTTGATAACTTTATTAAAGACTCCAAATACTTTTATTATATTAGAATATTTTTATAGTTTAAATTTTTTGGATTAATACTTATGAATGCACCTTATATAACACACGTATATGTAATTTGCTAATAAAAAATAATGAATTTCTAGAACAAGCTTGTTTTGTTAATTTGCATTTTATATTTGGAAACCTTGAATAAAAATGCATTACATTTTTACTCCTTTTTGGCTTCCTTTTGTGTTTTATTTGTATTTTTCTTTTCTTTGATTATTTTTTTATTATTTATTTTTTTGGTTGTCAAATGATTCTTTATTGAAATATTTTCCTTTGTGGGGTGTCTGGGTGGCTCAGTTGGTTAAGCCTCCAACTCTTGATTTTGGCTCAGGTCACAGTCTCAGGGTTGTAAGATCCAGTCCCTGTCGGTCTCCACACTCAGCGGGTGTAGGCTACTCTCCCCCTCCCTCTGCCCTCCCTCCCTCTCATGCACAGTCTCAAATAAATAAATAAATAAATAAATAAATAAATCTTTAAAAAAAAGAAAAAAAGAAATATTTTCTCTTGTAGTTCTTAGCTAGCTGGGCATTCCACTGCACCATTATTGATATCATCTATGATGTCATGAGAGTGTTGGCCATCAACACTGCAGCCCACAGATTGGGCAGGCCCCAGGATCTCTTTAAGAGTTCCAGATAATTCTCTGGCTAAAGATTGGTGCCCCACCTGTCTAGCAATGTTGGCAATCTCATCAAAAGTGATATTTCTACTGGACTTAATGTTTTTCTGCTTCTTTCTGTCTCGTTCCTTGAGGGCTTTGATAACCAGGTCAGAGAGAGGAATGTACCACTTCAGTCTGGGACTGTCTGTTCTGAATGGTCAGTTTCACTGTATCCTCAGATACTTCCAATCATCAGTTGCCTTGCCGATGTCATCATCAACCTTCTTTGGAGATAGACTTGGGGGCCGATCCTCAGGGTTAGGACATACATGGCACCCACATCCCCACCAGTTACCTGAAGTATACAAATTTGATCTTGTTAGGGTCCAACTTAAGTGGCATGGAGGAGGTGGCTGGTGTCAAATGAACCTGGATTCAGGATGACCTAACACTGTTGCGCCTTTTTCTCCTCTGAGCCAAAAGCCAAACCGAAAGCTTATGATTTTTGAAATGACATGCTATAATTTTCTCTTTGAGCTTTGTATTTTTTTATACGTTGGTAATTCCAAACTGCATTTTTTTAAGGGGGGGAGCAGAAGGAAAGGAGAGAGAGAATCTTAAGCAGGCTGCACACCCAGCACAGAGCCCCATGAGGACTCCATCTCAAGACCCTGAGATCATGACCTTGAGCTGAAATTAAGAGTCAGAGGCTTAACCAACTGAGCTACCCAGGCTTCCCCCATCTGCATTATTTTCCTATTATTTAATCTTTATGTGGAGAGTACCAGTTGCTCTACATCCTCATAATTATTCTTATTTTCTTATTTAATATAATTTTTGAAATGCTTTGTGGTCTTCATAGTTAATCTTTATATTTTGAAGTATATATAATAAATATATATATTTAATTGAAAAGATGTTAGAAGATAAAGGAATTATTCTTTTTCTATTATTTATACAAGTATCTGTAGCCTTTCTGTACCTACAAATTTTCTGGTTAGAACTGGGTGAGCCTGGGTTAAATTTAGAAACAAGTAAAGATTTTGGGATACCTGGGTGGCTCAGTCAATCATCTGACTATTTTTTTATAATAATTTTTTATTATGTTATGTTAGTCACCATACAGTATATCCTTAGTTTTTGATGTAGTGTTCCATGATTCATTATTTGCGTATAACACCCAGTGCACCATGCAATATGTGCCCTTCTTTTTTTTTTTTTTAAAGATTTTATTTATTTATTTGACAGAGATAGAGACAGCCAGCGAGAGAGGGAACACAAGCAGGGAGAGTGGGAGAGGGAGAAGCAGGCTCCCAGCAGAGAAGCCTGATGTGGGGCTCGATCCCATAACGCCGGGATCACGCCCTGAGCTGAAGGCAGACGCTTAACGACTGAGCCACCCAGGCGCCCCAATATGTGCCCTTCTTAATACCCATCACCAGCCTATCCTAGTCCCCCATCCCCTTCCCCTCTGAAGCCCTCAGTTTGTTTCTCAGAGTCCATAGTCTCTCATGGTTCATTCCCCCTTCTGTTTACCCCCCTTCATTCTTCCCTTCCTTTTCCTACTGATCTTCCTGCTATTTCTTAGGTTCCATAAATGAGTGAAACCATATGATAATTGTCTTTCTCTGCTTGACTTATTTCACTTAGCATAATCTCCTCCAGTCCCGTCCATGTTGCTGCAAATGTTGGGTAATCGTTCTTTCTGATGGCTGAGTAATATTCCATTGTATATATGGACCACATCTTCTTAATCCAGTCATCTCTTGAAGGGCATCTCGGCTCCTTCCACAATTTAGCTATTGTGGACATTGCTGCTATGAACATTGGGGTGCATATGGCCCTTCTCTTCACTACGTCTGTATCTTTGAGGTAAATACCCAGTAGTGCAATGGCTGGATCATAGAGTAGCTCAATTTTTAACTTTTTAAGGGACCTCCACACTGTTTTCCAAAGTGGCTGTACCAATTTGCATTCCCACCAACAGTGTAAGAGGGATCCCTTTCTCCACATCCTCTCCAACATTTGTTGTTTCCTGCCTTGTCAATTTTTGCCATTCTAACTGGCATAAGGTGGTATCTCAATTTGGTTTTGATTTGAATTTCCCTGATGGCTAATGATTTTGAACATTTTTTCATGTGTCTGTTAGCCATTTGTATGTCTTCATTGGAAAAGTGTCTGTTCATATCTGCTGCCCTTTTTTTGATTTGATTATTTGTTTCACGTGTATTGAGTTTGAGAAGTTCTTTGTAGATCTTGGATAACCAATCTTTTATCTGTAATGTCATTTGCAAATATCTTTTCCCATTCCGTGGGCTGCCTCTTAGTTTTTTGACTGTTTCCTTGGCTGTGCAGAAACTTTTTATCTTGATGAAGTCCCACAAGTTCATTTTTTCTTTTGTTTCTCTTGCCTTTGGAGATGTGTCATGAAAAAAGTTGCTGTGGCCGATGTCAAAGAGGTTGCAGCCTATGTTCTCCTCTATGATTTTGATGGTTTCCTGTCTCACATTGAGGTCTTTCATCCATTTGGAGTTTATCTTTGTGTATGGTGTGAGATAGTGGTCAAGATTCATTCTTTTGCATATAGCTGTCCAATTTCCCCAGCACCATTTATTGAAGAGACTGTCTTTTTTCCACTGGATGTTTTTTGCTGCTTTGTCAAAGATTAGTTGCCCAAAGAGCCGAGGGTCCATTTCTGGGTTCTCTATTCTGAACATCCCACTATTGATTTTGGCTTGGGTCATGATCTCAGGGTTGTGAGACTGAGCCTCATGTAGGGCTCTGCACTGGGCATGGAGCCTGCTTAAGATTCTCTCTCCCTTTCCCTCCTTTCCCCCTCTCTAAAAAACAAAAAACAAGTAAAGATTTTGCTTTAAATCTCCTCTTTCCTTTTGAAGGCTATCTCTGCTTTCTGTGCCTTATTCCAAGGTGGCCTGTCATTATAGAAGTCACACCTCTACCTCAGTTTTTCATCATTTTTTTTTATACCTTAGACTCCTGATTTTGTATTTAATGTGGTAATGCCTTCTGTGGTAGAGCTTTCCAGTCAAATATGTAAATGCTCCTTAATCATGCCTTGTTTGAAGACTTATCCCTTCTACTGATAAGGTTAACTCTGATGATATATTTTGTGGTTTGTAGGTTTTCTTTGACTTTTGCAGATATCTAATTCCCATCCTGCAAAGAGTGCATGAGAGGGCAAAGCATGGTGTGTGTAAGTGTGTGTATGTGAATGTGTCTGCAAGTATGTATGTGTGTACCCACATGTGTTTTATTGCCCTGAAAGAACAGATATCACACTCCAATATTTTCATAGTATTCTGAAATAGGATGAGTTGGGGAGGAGTTTCCAACTTTTTAGACTTTTCTAAGTTCTATAGTCCTTGTAAATCCCCTTCTTTGCCTGGCTGGGTAGACAAAGTGTAAACTTGAAGTGCTTCACTGCCAGAGTGACCTTTCATTCTCCCAGGTGGCTGGGATTAGATACTGCAGTCCTCAAACACTCAATCACAGTTCTTAGTCACAGACTAGGTCACAGCCAAGCAGTCAGCCTCAGGGGATGGTCATGTTCAAGTTCAGCTCATTAGTATCAACTCAGGCCATGTCTTTTGTTTCTGTTCTCAGGTTTATGTCAGGAACATGCAGAATTTAGGCTGCTCTAAAAAATTTAATCACCAGTCCTCAAGTTTTTGACTGTGAAGCAGCTGCAGAGGAATGGACTTTGCAGTCAAGCAGACCCATTCGTGTGCATGTATTTCCTTCCTTCCTCCCTTCCTTCCTTCCTTCCTTCCTTCCTTCCTTCCTTCCTTCCTTCCTTCCTTCCTTCCTTTTCTGTCTTTTTTTCATTTGTTTAATTTATTATTGGAAAGGATATAGAAGATCATGATAAAATTTCAGAAAATTTAAGAGTATGCAATGGAAAGTAAGCAGTCCCTTTTAGGTCTCTAAACTCTTTCCCAAAGGCAGCCATAGCTAGCATTTTATGTATCGCTTCATAAATTTTCTTTCTTTCTTTCTTTCTTTCTTTCTTTCTTTCTTTCTTTCTTTCTTTCTTTCTTTCTTTCTTTCTTTTGATTTTATGTATTTATTTGACAGAGATTGAGAGAGCACAAGCAGGGGAAGTGGCAGGCAGAGGGAGAGGAAGAAGCAGGCTCTCCGTGGAGCAGGGAGCCTGGTGCAGGGCTCGATTCTAAGACCCCAGTATCATGACCTGAGCCGAAAGCAGACGCTTTACCGTCCGACCCACCCAGACACCCTTCTCTTCTTAAATTTTCTATGAATAATCAAACATATGTTTGTATTTATACCCTTTAATTTAAATTCTTTTAAAAAGCTCAGGTGTTTCTGGCTAATTTTCACTTAAAATGTGTCTTGAATGTTGTTCCAGAATAGCACATAGAGATCTACTTCATCCTTTTAAAAGACTATGGTTACATAGTGTTCTACTGTATGGGTGTAAATACTTTACTGAACCTGTCTCTTGTGGAGGGACCTTACGTTATTTCTAGTTAAAAATATTTTAAAAAATCAAAGATGGTATTACAGTGAACATTCAGAGATCTATGAGGATGATTATTGGAGACATCCTTAAAGTGGATTACTGTGTCTAAGCATTTAAATCTTGATAGTTATTGTCAAGTAGTTCTTCCGTGAAGCTGTATCAACTTACCTTCCCACTAATAACATTTGAAAGTGCCTGGTTTCTGACTATATATTATTAAACTTTTTGATCTTTGCCTATGAATTCAATTTTCTCCAATAAGTAGGAAGCAAATAATCTCTCTTCCTTTCTCCATTTCTCTGCCACCTTTAATTTTCTTGTTTTTATCACAAAATTGATATTGAAGGTTATAACTTATTAGGGTTAATCATAAATTTCAAATATTGACTATGTAATCACTCCTTATAAGGGAGAAAGAGGTGTTTCTCTGGGCCTACATTCAATTTCCATGCTTCAGTCCCTCTTTGCTTTAACTTTGCCCACATGCTGATATGTGGCCGTGTTAATTGGGCATTCTGCTTTTTGAATCTCATGTAGAATGTACATCCAACTCATTTACCACAAAATTAAAAAAAAAATGAAGAGACTGAATACAGCCATTAGAGTTGTTGTGAATAATTTGAATTAAATGTAAATGCAGAAAGAAAATAGGAAAACTACTATTAAGTACACCTTGCCCTCCTCAATGGAATACAATACAGATTTACAATGTTAATTATTTCCACTACCTATCTATTTAAAAGCTGTGAGATTGAAATATGAATATGGCGGGTATTTAAATACTAACTTATTAAAAACCTGTACTTTATTAAAATATCATCATGCATATTTTAAAGTTAAAACTCTGCGCTCTGTAGATGTAGAGGTGAAATTCTCATTTATTGTCCGCTGAATGTGAGGGAAATTGGATTTGTCAGGAAGCTGATTGATATCTCGAAGTGTTTTGTTTTCAGTGACTGGCACTGCCTAGTTACAACCATCTATCATCTAACAGGTAATTAGTCAGATTTCTCATCATGAGCCTTCAATCCTGCTGTTTTATTATTGAAATACCACAAACCAGTAGGCAATTTGAATGCAGATAAAGTTCTCTGTCATGGTCTTAAGGACAAAGACAACATTTTGCAATTCAGCAGTAGTGATCTTGAATAAAAGTCTCCGAAATGTAAGTTTGGGTCTTATAAGAAAATAAATATGAAAAACTTAATTTGATACCACATTTGTCCTCTAAAGTGACAACTGAGACATTTTCTGTTTACGAATCAATCCAGTGTTCTAATATGAACTTACTTTATCATAATACTTTATAAGTAGAAAGTTAAGTGGAAGAACATTGATAGCATGAAAAATAGTCAGACAAAATAAATAAACTAAGTCTTGAATAGCTTTCATTCATTTTTCAAACTGTTTTAAGATAGTGGATAAAAGTAGTCTGTAATTAGTAGTAGCTAATAATATAAAAAGTTTACTCCTTTTAATTATTTTTCATAAGAAAGTTTAAAAATTAAAATAATTAGAAATTTTAAAGATGAATTATTTGATCACTCTTACACATGCTTTGTAGTAAACAAACTTGCTTCTGAAGTGTTTGTTGCTAAGACACTTTGGGGGTCTTCTATGGTTTATAGATCTCAGGTAACTGATTTTACATTATTGGTATTCCAACAAGATTGATTACTTCATACCATTTAATATTATTTTCTTGACTTAATAAAAAATCATTTGGGGGCAGAAAGAGCTGCATTGGGGTCATGAGGAGTGGCCCATTATAGGCTTTCAGGTTGGGAGGGAGTTAGGGATAGCCCAAGTCTCTAAGGAATTTTGGAAGCAAGGTTTCCAGGACCTTGAAGGGACTAGCTATTGTTAGGGAAAGGTCACTTATTTCTGTCTAATAAAACCTTAGTCATGAGACCCTTCAGATGTCTATTGGTGGGTCATATGATTGGGGGATGATTGCCAACATGTATCTTGGGAGGTGGTTAGAGATAAAGGAAGTTCCCAAAGGAATTTTTATATGTTAAAGTAGACTTACAGGATCCTGGGGGTTGGGCTAGGAGTGCCTTTTGCCCTTAACAAAATATTAGCATAGAGGCAGCTGAGCTCCTAGAGGAATGTCATTCTGCCTCTTTCAAGAACTTATCAATGGGCTGTAAATAGTAAGGAAACTTAATTTTTCTTTTGTCTTTGTTTCCCAGATCATCTCCTCCCCCAACTTTTTGTGTGGGAATAAATACGTCTACATACTTTCTCAAACCTTAGTTAAATAACAATTTCTTTGCTCCACAAAGTATTGTATATATAGCACATCTACATTAAAATTAACCAGATCAGGGGAACCTGGGTGGCTCAGTCGGTTAAGCATCCGACTCTTGATTTTGGCTCAGGTCATAATCTCAGGGTCTTGAGTCGAGCCTTGGGTAGGGTTCTGTGCTAAGCGTGGTGTCTGCTGGAGATTGTCTCTCTCCCTCTCCCTCTGCCCCTTCCCTCTGTATGCTCTCTCTCTCTCTCTCAATCTCTCAAATAAATAAATAAATAAATAAATAAATCTTTTAAAAAAATTAACCAGATCAAACAATGTTTTAATTCAGTTACATAGTCATGTCTTCTGGTATGTGATAGATTTTACCAGAAAGAACATTTTTGCATAATTTATTTTGATTTTAAAATATAAACTAGGGGCGCCTGGGTGGCTCAGTTGTTAAGCGTCTGCCTTCAGCTCAGGGCATGATCCTGGAGTCCTGGGATCGAGCCCCACATCAGGTTCTTCTGCTGGGAGCCTGCTTCTTCCTCTCCCACTCCCCCTGCTTGTGTTCCCTCTCTCGCTGGCTGTCTCTCTCTCACTGTCAAATAAATAAATAAAATCTTAAAAAATATATATATATATAAACTAAACCTTAGTTTTGTATGAGGATTGAACACATACTTTACAAACATAATGCATAATATGGGCATTCAATGATTCCTATGTAATAGGTAGAATATAATACCAAATCTTATAAAATTGCTTACACTCATTTAAAATATGGCATTAAAAATTTTTCTTGTGGTATCTTTATTAAAAAATATATCAATGTACACACATATCTTTGTGTTTCCTTAAATAATGTAAGCTTTGGTTCTACCATGAACATTTCATAAGACGTTTTCATATGAACACAAATACCAATTCATAAGGCATGATTGCTTACATTATCTTCTTAAGATATTTTTTAAAGTAATCTCTACACCAATGTGGGGCTTGAATTCACAACCCTGAGCTCGAGGTTCGCATGCTCCACTGGACTGAGCCAGCCAGGCACCCTGCTTGCACTATCTTAATGCATTAATATAAAAAATATTCTTACAGGTATTATCACATGGAGAATAAAAAGTTAAGAGAATAATTAAAGTATTAAATAAGTAATCTTGTTAAGCAAATAGAACATTACATACACTGTTGCTCAAAGTAGATAAAACATGTGATAAGGTTTCCAGACCTGGATAAGAAGTTCACAATCTCTATTATCACATGAAATCCAAAGCTGCTAGTTCCCTGAGAATTTTATTTAGATAATATTTATGCAACACTGAATAAACACAAATTGAAACTTTAAGTTAAACTTCTAGGCTCTTATAGGCATTAAGATAGAGTACACAACCTGCTGGGTTGGTTTCTGATACCTAAGTGTACTGGATTTTATTTCTATTTGTGAGTGAATGAAAATTTTAGGTGCCTCTATTGACTACTTGACTACATTGTGATGTAATAAAAATAGGTAATAACAACTGAGATTTGTTGCATGGCAGGTTAACTTTCTCATTTAGTCCTCTCATGAGAAAGGTACTGCCATCATCCCCATTTGGTGGATGGGATACTGAGGCTGAGAGAGATTAAATGCTTTGTCAGATTTCATATAGGTAGTAAAATGGTAGGGCTGGGATTTGGAACTAGGTACTTCAATATGGATCTTAAGCCCTTTGTCTCTGCTTGCTAGTACCAAAACAGAATATGGCTCTCCTTCTAAGCACTGCTCTGTTCACTCATCCTAGAGAGACCTTGTCCATAATAATGTTCATATGGGGCACTGTAGAGTGGCATATGGAGTCACCATCTTTGGTATCTCCTGACAGCTACCGTGTACTGGTCTTACTCTTATAGATTTTCTTTGGTCAGCACTGTTGTTTTTTTTTCATCCACTACCCTCATCTGAAGCCTAAGTCCAAAGAGATGAAAGGACCAGTAGAAGTTTACACAACTGTTAAATGGTAGGTAATGGTGTTAGGTAATTCATTGCAAGAAACACAAATCATGTTTTTACACACACAAGTGTATTTTCTTTGCCCCATATGGGAGAAATGTAGTATAATGGAAAAAAGCATCAATTTTGGAGTCCGAAAGACCTGGGTTAAAAATCTAAATTCTACCAGTTACTAGGAGATGTGTATGTGAGTGAATTACTCAACCACTCTAAACCTTAGTTTTCATCTCTATAAAAGGGGGATTGATAAGAATATCTGTTCTAGTTATTCTGGGTGTCTGGTGTGTACAGGTGTTGGACAACACCCTCTCCTCCCATATGCTCTTGTTTCCTCCCATTTGAAAGCTACGTTAATGCTTTTGGCTCATATTTCACTAAGTTGAAACATAGCACTGAAACAGCAATAAGCTTTATTTTGAGTTCTTTGACTTAGTTTAACTAGGGTGAATTGTAGCCTATGAATTCTTCATTCTCATGTACAGTTTACTGAATCAATTGACTATTATTTATGAGCTTTTGGGAAGATATCAGTTGGCTGATATTCATGAGCTTTGGGGAAGATACCTAATAATACCGAAATTTTAAACAACAAATAGGGCTGGAGGGAACATCTGGAGGTGATGGATATGTTTATGGCATTGATTATGGTGATGGTTTAATGGGTATATACTTTTCTCCAAACTCACCAAGTTGTGTCCATTAGATATGTATAGCTTTTTATATGTCAATCATACCCCAATAAAGTGGGTAAAAAACGATTTTTTAACCACTCACCTATAAGAATGGCGGGTAGTACATCAGAGTATAATTCTAGAATGCTTGATCCTAGTATCCTTCCCCTAGTATTTCTTAATAACCGTATTCCTTAAGGTATGCTTGGTGGATGGATTAAATTAGAATCACTGTATTCCTCAAGATATGCTTGGTGAATGGATTAAATTAGAATCACAGGAGGTGCTGAATATATATTCAGATTCCTGGGCCCTCCTTTGGAACTATTGAATCAGAATCTCTGGAGGAGAGGACAAAGAATCCACTTTATTCCAGGAAATATATTATTGTATTGATTGACTGACTTACCTCTGCTTACAGCATCTAAGGATAAACTAATATTCTAGGTTCTGGGAGCACATTGTATAGTGCAAATGCCAGATACACAAACAAATTACAAAACAACATGATAAAGGTTAAAGCAGAGGTTTATAAAAGTATGCTATAAAAGCATACTTCATAATGGCTAATTGAGCCAGCTAGGTAAATCAGAGAGATTGCTTTTCTCTTCACCGTGGCAGTAGAGTTGGGTTTTGAAGGGCAGGTAGAATTTTACCAGGGAGAGAATGGGAGTTGAAGACAAAAAAGATATTCTAAGCAAAAGGAACAATAGATTATAAGACATAACTATTTGAGGTGGATTTTGAAGGAGTACTTTAACATATTATTCTTGGAAATATAAGTCATTACAGATTTTTTTGGAGGGCAGGTGGGCAGTAAGTTTTAAGATGAATTTGTACAAATATTCGACCGTGCATTTCCACTGCTTAATATCTACTCTAGAAGGACATACACAGATGTTCACATTATGGAAGACAATTTAATGTCACTCATCAAGGAAATGGGTAAATAAATCATAGGGCCTTGACTTATTTATTTACCAAATATTTACTGTTACTTATTATTATGATATTTTTGAGTAGTTATCATGTGCCAGGCACTATCCAGGCACTGAAGATAAAGCAATGAACAAACAGATAAAAAATATATACCTTCATGGGACTTACAGTAGGGAGAGATAGGCAAGAAACAAAAATTTGAAAACTAAAGTATCAGGAAAGATTGCAATAAGTGTCATGGAGAAAAAGCAGGGAATGAGATAGGAAGTTCAGGGTTAGAGTTGGGACATGGGAAGGATGGTTTGCAATTTTATTTTATTTTGTTATTTAAAAAATATTTTATTTATTTGAGAGAGAGAGAGATAGCGCACACGAGCAGCAGGAGAGGGAGAAGAAGACTCCCGGCTGAGCAGGGAGCCCAATGCAGGACTCGATCCCAGGACCCTGAGATCATGACCTGAGCCAAAGGCAAATGCTTAACTGACTGAGCCACTCAGGAGCCTGGTTTGTAATTTTATGTAGTGTGATCAGAGTCTTCAGTGAGAAGGTCATATTTGAACAAATACTTGAAGGATGTGAAGGAGGGAGCCATGTGGATATTTGGAGGAAGAGCATCTAGTTAGGGTTTTAATAAGTGCAAAAACCCTGTGGTCAGAGCATGCCGGATGGTTCATGGAATAGCAAGGAGACCATGTAACTCTCATGGAAGAGAATGCTTGAGGAAAGACTAGTAGAAAGTGAGGTCAGAAGTGTGAGTGATTTTGTAGGTAGGGCCTATAGCTGTTGTGAGGAATCTCTGCCTTTGACTCTGAATGATGGGGAGCCATGGCCGGGTTTTAAGTAGAAGAGTGAGATGGCCTGCTGTATTTTTTTTTAAAAGATTTTATTTATTTATTTATTTATTTATTTATTTATTTATTTATTTGAGAGAGAGAGAGTGGGGGGAGGGGCAGAGGGGGTGGGAGAGAGAGAATCTTAACCGATGAGCCATGGCAGGGTTTTTTTTTTTCCTTTTTTAAAAAGATTTTATTTATTTATTTGACACAAAGAGAGACAGCCAGTGAGAGAGGGAACACAAGCAGGGGGAGTGGGAGAGGAAGAAGCAGGCTTCCAGCAGAGCATGGAGCCCGATGAGGGGCTCGATTCCAGAGACCTGGGATCACGCCCTGAGCCGAAGGCAGATGCTTAACGACTGAGCCACCCAGGCGCCCCATGGCAGGGTTTTAAGTAGAAGAGAGAGGTGGTCTGCTGTGAAGTCACACAGGTGATAAAGGGGCAGAGTTGGGATTTGACTCTATGCTGTTCTTAACTACAAAAAGGATTAAGTAAAAAATACATTGCAGAATTACGTTATCAGTGTGATATAAATATAAGAGCCTCAAATACCATCATTTATTTCTCCATATGAAAGTCTATGAAAATAATTGCAGGGGAAAGATCTGGATATATGCACTTCAACCAGGACTTAAAAATTTGGGCAGTCAAGGAGATACCAAATTCATAAGCAGTATAATAGCTAAATCTTTGGGGAAATAAAGAACCAGTTGGATATGCCCCAGGTTCCTGATATTTAAATTGTATTTATTCCTACCTTGTTTATCACTCTTGAACCTAAGTAGATTCTTACTTCAATAGGATTTTTGGACTTAATTTAGAAAAATAATGTTGAAGGATATTAAGTTCAGAAACTGTTAGACCAATAAAACTCATATTTTTTATATAATTTTACTACAAAAAAATTCCATAAAAGCAAAATTTGTCATGGCTTTAGCTTGTATAAGTAAGGGTGTCATCACTTGCTACCTACCCACTAATTCGGATTGGTAATACCTGCATGAGGTATAAAGAACTTTCCCAAATGGATTTTAGGATTTCACTCCAATATGCTCTATTATGCTAATATTTAAAATGTCTTTTGAAGGGAAATACTAATTCAATCAAAGGATACTCTACTGCTTAAAAAACTTGCCCATGCAAATATCCTTGATTATTAATTCATTGAATCATAAATAAAATATAAGTTAAATTAATTTTGACTTTGCATTCAGTTTCATCTTAAGGCCACATTCTGCCCTTTTGCCTACCAGCTGATGTCCCTGGGAAAGGTTTGCAGCTGTTTCCATAACCAGTGCTATAATGACTCACCTGCCAGACCTGCACAGCACTTCTTGTGAGAGCCCGACGGCAAGATATCGATTTCTTTAAAGGCTATTAACATTCTCAATGATGAGGGTGTGAAGGATAAAGCAAAGGGAGATGGGAAGAAAAACCTTAGAAATGCTCAGATAAGTCTTCAAAATGAAAGTGCATGGAGAAGTTAAACGGCTAGTTATCTGACCTCTACACCTTTGCAGAGTACAAGTCTGTCTGAAAATTCACTTTGTAATAAAGTTTCCATGAGATTTGGCACCTTCTGCTTCAGGCTAGAAATACTGGGTACTGTTTTTCACTACCATTTTCCTTCTAGTGAGAGTTTTGTAGTAAAATTCTTCATGAATATCCTTATATTGGGAAAGAAGGATTATTAAAGCTTGTTTCAGCACACGGACATGACACTGTATGGTTATCATCCAGCCATTTCTAAATTGATGAATAAGGCAAACGTTTATTTAACATGGATGCTAAGCACTAGGCTAGGCGCTGGGTATGCAAAGCTGAATAAGTCCAGATCCTTGCCATCAAGGCACACACAATCATGGCTGGGAGGGGAGAAACACAACACACATGGCTATACACTATAAACAGGATCAGTATTGTTTAGCATGAACTATGGTGGAGGAACTCTGAATGTAGCAAATACTAACTCTCCTTTGTGCAGGGAGCACAGTTAGAAAAAGTTGCTGACATTTGAGCTAAGCTTTGAGCGCATAAAGGTTCTAAGTAAGAGTATGATAGAGCTGTGTAGGATGCCTACAGATGTAGGCAAGATGTCTGTGATTGGTGTGTTGAAGAGGAATGGAATGGTTGAGAGATTGAAGCATGTGGCTATTGTAATACTGTAGTTAAGAGGTGATATGGGGCTGGATTTGGACAGTGTAGGGAAGAAAGGCATGAATAAGCAAGAGATTTTGGAGATGCATCTCATGGGACATGCTAAACAGTTGATAGCGGTGGTTGAGGGAGGAAAGAAGGTGGAGAGGGAAGACCTAAGATTTACTCTCAAGTACCTAGTGTAGACTACCAGAAGGTTTTTTGCAGGGGATCATTGAAAGGAATGATTATAGGTTCAGTTTTATGCATATAGAGTTTGGGTTTTCAGCAGATTATTCAAGTGGAAATGTCATATAGGGGATTCAAAGGATATGTCTGCAGCTCAGGTGGGAAGAGACAGGTCTGGAATTATTTATATTAGGAGTAAAATATATGCAGGTGATGGCTGAGGCCTCTTTGGCTGATGTTCTCCAGAGAATAGCTCTCTTTGATGACCTCTGTGAGCCTCATTTTCTGAGTAATAGTAACTACACTATGAGTTTTTGGTGAGAAGATTGATAAGATAGAGCATGCAAAGTCCCGTGCCTGGAACCTAGTAAGCACTCAGTCCATATTAATTATTATTGTGGTTGTTGTTTTTATTTGCTTAAGAACAGAGACAGTAGAAGGCTGGGGATGGTGAGTATAAACATGGTGAGTATAAACCACTCCTACAAGAATATAGAGATGACAGGCATGAGAGAGCTGGGAAGGGCCTAAAACAAAAGCTTTTTTTTTTTTTTTTTAAATTGATGGAGAAACGGGCATATATATTAGTTTATGTGGATGGGGAGGGCGATTGAAGATACAAAAGAGAGATGGATGAAATCTTGGAGTTAGGGCCAGGAGACTTAGTGGACATGTTCTTAGATTATCACTTGGGATCTGGCACACGTGGTTGGGGGCTTGAAGGACACGATAAAGGTTGACAAACAGCTTCAGTGGGGGTTGAGAAAAAAGGCTGTCCTGTTGTCTTCTTTTGTTGATCAGTCTTTAAGGTCCTATTGATTTTACCAGGAGCTGGGTTTTCTTCTTCATTGATACCTTAGCTCAGCCCTATAATATCAGATACTCTATTCATGCCCTACAACGCAGTCCAGCCTCTAAAAAGCCAACTGCTGTTATCTTGAAAAAGTACCTATTCTGACATATCCCCAGTTAAACATTTCTGATGTCTCCTCATTGCTTGCAAGATGAAAAAAAACCATGATTCTTTAATATGCTCCTTTATTCTTATCCATCTTCCTTCATACGCCTAAGGTTGCAGTAGTGTTGGACTGAGATATGCTCTTCCATTAGTTTGATCATGTGCTGTAATGTCCAAAAGACAGTGCTGTTGAGTGTAAGGGGTGCTACTGAATAATGTCAGGACAATAAATAAAAACTGGATTCTAGTGTCTATCATTCCCCTGATTTCTCACATTTGTGCCTCATTTGTGTCTTCTGTTCATTTTGCTTGGATATCCTCTCTGTCATCAATTTCATTCTCCCCCTTGTGAAATCCTACCCATCCCGCAAAACCCAATATAACTGCCAGGTGCCAGAAATAATCAATCCCCTTTGATTTCCCTGGCGGGCTCAATTAGCCGTTTTCTCCTCTATGCTTTTATAGCATAGAGCATTTTATGTACCCCTGCTTTAGCGTTTATCATGTTGTTTTGTAACTTGTTTGCTTGTATAACTGCCCTTTCCAATATACTGTGAGTTCCCAAAATCTAGAATATTGTTGTATACTTGGCACTTGGTGCAGTGGGTCAGGCCCATAGAAGTCAGTCAATAATAAATTCATGCATTCCCTTGAATTGTCACTATCATATGTGCCAATTTCCCTATTATATTATAAAGTCATGGAGACTTTGGGGCACCTGGGTGGCTCAGTCGGTTAAGCATCTGACTCTCGATTTCGGCTCAGGTCATGATCTCAGGGTCCTGGGATTGAGCCCTGCGTCAGGCTACATGCTGTCGGGCTCCACGCTCAGCGGAGGTCTGATCAAGGATTCTCTCTTTCTCCCTCTGCCTCCCCCTCCCATAAAATAAATAAATAAATCTTTAAATAAAAAAGTCATGGAGACTTTGCTTTCAGTTTATCTTTTTATCCTCTTTAGTGCTAGCACATTTTCTTGTATTTGTTGAATGAAAGAATAAAAAGACACTGAAAAATACACTTGTTTCAGGCTATTAGTATATAATTCCAAAAACCTGTCCTTGAAAGAATATAGTATTTTATAGAATTCTCTCTTGTTAAATAATTTCAACCTAAATTTGCAGCCTTGGGTTAATTTCCAAAGAGATTATTTTGTGGGTAATGGTGATTTAAATCTCATAATATGTTTAATGCTTGGACAAGCAAATCCTTTTAACATCAGTTGAATTTAAATATGCAATTTCTCTTATTTCACTCCCTGAATACGAAGTACAGGAACCTTCATCGTAGGACTGATCCAGGTTCCTAAGCTGGGCTTTATTGCTTGTGTAGCAAGAGAGCTTTCTATGAAAAAAAATTGAATAATTATGATATTCCTAAAAGAGGAACAGATGAGGTTTTGTAAACAACAGGCATATTAGTTGCTTTCCACCAATTGTCTTCCAGAAAGAAGCCTCTACCTTCTGATGGGAGAGAGAAACTGCTTAGGTATCTGCCGGAACGCTTGGGGACTTCCAAATGTTTTCTGATGGTGTTTCTGATGCCTTTCGCTAGTCTGCTCTTTTACTAGTTGTGGTATTGAGAAAACATAAAAAACCCCCACAAGGCAGGGTTTTGATTTTGAAGTAGTTACTGCCGGAATCTTCAAACTATTTAAACTAGGTGTTAAGTGACACTTTATTATTTGAAGTAATTGAGGCTGGCAAGGGCTGTAGCTGTCCTGTCTGTGAGCAGTTACCACTCTGAGGTGTCAGAGACCAAGGGAATCGGGATTTTTATGATTGGTTTTATTTTTAGCTGTGTCAGTCCGTCATGCTGACTGAGGGCTGACAGGAGAGCCAGCATATAATGAGATGTCATGATTTGTTGCTTTTATGCATTCACCTTGGGGCAGTCATTATACCAAGTGAAGAGCTCATGGCATCTCTTCCTGTGGCTCCTATGCCATCTCAGGCTCCTGCTGTTCCTGCGGTCATCCTTCTCCCTCTCCTGCCAGTGCTGTCTCTGGCCAGGGCTTTCCACCTCACTTTCCCCTGCTATTGCTGATAGCTCTTGGCTCCTGGTGGCTCAACTCATGTCTGAAGCTAAGGGCTGCTATCTCATTGAAGTGTCGTTTCCCGGAGTGTAGCAGGGAGCTGTGCATGAAAAGACCCACTGCCTTGTGTGCTAGCATGCTTCCGCCTCCACTTGAGGACAGCAGAGATGCAGCCCATCACAGCTGGCCAATTGTGCAGTCTGTGAACTGCAGTGTTCAGCTGTATGTTGGTCCTTTACGTATCATGTACTTTTAAGACTTTAAAAACTGTTCTCTATTATTCTATGCAAGTCCTAGTTGAAATGATTTCTAATTCCTTATTCTGTACTTTGAAGGTTGGCAATAAAATATTTCCTATGAAAATAACCACAATAAGAAAATAAATGTGATGGGGCCAAAAGATGTTTCTTTTGTCCAGCCATAGTAGAGTGAATAAATAAATAGTTCTTGGTGATGACAGGTAATGTTGCTACAAAAACTCTTGTCCTTGTCTTTTAGTGAATATATATGTACACATTTTTTTGTTGGCTATATACCTTGGAGTGGAGTTGTTAGATCATAGGGAATATATATGTTCAGTTTTAGTGGATATTTCAGTTTTCATTTAACTTTCTTTTTTTTTTTTTTTAAAGATTTTGTTTATTTATTTGAGAGAGAGAGAGCACACAGGTGGGGGGAGGGGCAAAGGGAGAGGGAGAGAGAGCTGACTTCCCCCTAAGCATGGAGCCCAACAAGGGGCTCGATTCCAGGACCATGAGATCAGGACCTGAGCCGAAGTCAGACACTTAACCGACTGAACCACGCAGGTGCCCTTTCATTTAACTTTCTGTTAAAATGAACTTACTGTTCAGTGTTTTGCTGGCTTACAATTTCAGAACTCCTTAAAAAAGAGTTTATAAAATCTATATTAATTTTGGGTATGACTCTTTTTCTCTATATGTGAAATGCCTAAACAACATCCTAGAGATGATAGTCACAACATATATATGCATTTACCATCTCATCTGAACCAGGCATTGAAACAGGTGCTGTATATATGAGGATAAAATAAAAATGTTCTTAAGCACTCAGGAAAACTCATCACATTGTAGCTGGATTAGACTTATTCTTCCTCTCCCTCTCTCTCCCTTTCCTGCCTCCCTTATCCCTCTTTCTCTCATCTCTTTTTAAGCACAACTCATAGAATACTCTACACTTTGCATTGTACCTTGCTATTTTTCATTTAACAATAGATTTGAAGATTTTTCCTGTTAGTACATACAGATTTACCTTGTTCTTCTTAATGACTCCTGCTATTTAAATTTGTTGAATTACCAATTAGCATAGTACTCAAATAAAGATACCAAAGTTAAGTTTGATAAATCAATAATCAGCAATCAAGAGATATTCTACAGATTTTGGTAGACTTTTCCACTGTAGAAGAAGCTTTTTAGGCAGTAGGCTCTATTTTCATCAAACATGACTTTACATATATAATTCATCCTTACAAAAGGGCACAAAATTAACTATTTAATTTATTCAATTTTTCAGTGACTGCTAGCTTCACTGTTTATTTCTTTCAACAAATGGGGGAACTAAGATTCTGGTGTATTATTCAATTAAACCAAAGAAACACAGCAAGTGGTATCCAAGCTGGGATTACAGTTCAGGGGCTCTCCTGGTTTCATGGACTGCTTATTAAGTCATGTTTCAATTAGTGCATCATTTCATATTCCCTGGTGTCTCATGCAAATGCAAAATGTTTAAGTTAAGGAGATAATGTTTTTAAGAACTCTAAATTGCATTTGAGTATAAATTCTAGGAAGCAGACTCACCTTCAGAATATGTTTCTAAGGTTTCATCTCTTCAACATCCAATGGTATATTTTCCAAAAATGGTTATAAAAAGCATAATATTTCAAGACAAATAAGATACTTAACATTAAACCAATAGAAATATGTGTTAAATATTTAAATGTTGACATGACTGAATCGAGAAACATTGGTATGATTTCAGTTTGTTTAACTATTGATTTAAATAAATAGGGGCGCCTGGGTAGCGCAGTCGTTGGGGCGTCTGCCTTCGGCTCAGGGCGTGATCCTGGCGATCCGGGATCGAGTCCCACATCAGGCTCTTCCGCTATGAGCCTGCTTCTTCCTCTCCCACTCCCCCTGCTGTGTTCCCTCTCTCGCTGGCTGTCTCTCTGTCACATGAATAGATAAAAAATCTTTAAAAAAAAAAAAAAAAAAAAAAAAAAAATAAATAAATAAAAAACAGGCACATGTGGTGGTAAAGATTTTCTAATGCAGCCACAAGCAATATATGTACACATGTAGTCTTGTAATCTGAAATGTACATAGTATGTTAATGTGCAATTTCATAATTTCTGTTAAAAATGATTATATCCTGCTGCTAAGACCAAAAGCATACTAAAATCAGTTTTCCATGCTTTCCTAATCATGGGATGTATACCAGCATACTCAAATACCCAATACTTACCTTATGTTAGAGGATAAGCCAGTAGTTTTTAGTTACTGGACACACACACACACACACACACACACACACACACACACACACTTCTCCTTTGAAAAACAATGACAACAACCTAGTAGCTTTATTATTTCACTTGTCAACCAGTGAAATGTTTTTATTAAAAACAAATTACTTTTTGATAAAACAAGTGATAAATTTGCTACTGTGAGCAATCTAGGGATCTGTTTTGCTTTTCCCATGGGGAAAAAACCTTTAAGCCTCTGAGTGAACTCTGTAAATAGGTTACATAACAAAAAATAAAAAAACCCCATCTCATCATATTTAATATCATCATAGAATTTTCTTGTCATTATGACAATTAATTTTAGTATATTAATGAGCATCTTGAATAAAATTGACACTCAGTCCTGCCAAATAAATGTTTCCTGATCAGAATTAACTACTTTATGCTTTTCTAATTGATCAAGAAAAATATTTTGGAAATGCCAAAATGGTTACATACATTACACTTATTCTTTGAACACTGATAGTCTCTACCAGGTAAGATTTAGATAAATAGGATCTCTCTTTTGTTAAGAGTACAGAGAGACACTGGGTGTAATAATGTGGTAAATTTTAATATTTCACAATTTTGAAGGGAAAGATGTATGTTACTGTGTTTTTGTACCTACACATGCTATTCATTAGCAAAGTATAGTTTTTTCCAAACTGGTACAGTTAGAACAAATATTTGTCAGGGTTAGTTTTGGAGAACAGAATCCAGTGGGCGAGTTTCAGCAAACAAGATTTATTACAGAGTATTAAATGGCTTGCTGAATCTTTGGGAGGGCTGAAGAAACAGACTCTAGGTTGAGTTTCCAGGGACACCTAGAAGAGCCACACTCCTGAAATGGGCTGCCAAGAGAGCTGCTGATGTTGCCATGTTTACCTGGGAAGCTGCCATGAAAGCTCCTGGCTCCATGCTGTCTCTGCCCCAATTTCCACTAGCAAAATGGATGTCTCATGTCACTTCTCTCCCACGTACTTCAGATCCAAATTCTAGTCTTGCATGAATATATTTGATGGCAGAACATGATATCTGGAACGCTAACTGCAAGGGAGTCTGAGTTTAGTTTTTTAACTTTCTAGCCTCATAACACACAAAGGCACATTAGAAGAAGATTGGAAAAGATATTCAGCAAAACAATTTATAGGGTATGCCATAGAAATAATAATAACTCATAGGAATACACAAATTAAATAGCTATTCAAGGCTCTAAATGGCAGATGTGGTTCATTTTATGATTTTATATCCAAGGTATTGATTCCTACTCTCCATCTTCTTTGTCCTTGCATAGAAATTTAAGTACCCAATCCTTGCCTTGACATTCAAAGTTTCCAAAAGCTAACATTTCCATAACCATTCAATATCTTTGCCCTCATGACTCCTTAACACCACTTCTTTATTTACTTCCCAGTATCTATTATGTACAGCCATATATCCTTACTCACCTGGTAATGTTTTGTTTGGAATTCTTTTTTTAATTTATTTTTTTAAATCCTGTGGAGGGGTAGGGGATAATTTAATTTCTTTTTTTTAAAGGTTTATTTATTTATTTGGGGGAGAGAAAGAGAGCAGGGGGTGGGAAGGACAGAGGGAGAGGGAAAAAGATCTTCAGCAGACTTCATGCTGAGCATGGAGTCCCACATGGGGCTTGATCTCAAGACCTTGAGATTAGGACCTGAGCTGAAACCAAGAGTCCAAAGCTTAACCGACCTCACCACCCAAGTGCCACCATTTAATTTCTATTCAGCTCTCAAGGGTCAATACAAATTTTACTTCTTCAATGAAGACTTGGCCAAACATCCATTATTTCCTTTTCTTATAAGTATAAAATGATAAGAGAGTGACAAGTTTTTAATATTTGTTTTGTAAACAGATTGAGACCTAATTGACTTAAACTGCACATATTTCAATGTATAATTTGATGTTTTGATACATGCTTACACCACTGAAACCAAAAGTTTCCTCTTGCCCTCTTTTTCCTGTTTTCTTTTTATTGTGATAAAATACATATAACATAAAACTTACTATCATAACCTCTTTTAAGTGTACAGTTCAGTATTTTTGTATACATTTATATTGTTGTGTAGCAATGATATTTTCTTGATTGTACTCGTAATAGCCTTAATCCTCTGGATGTCCCAGATTGTCCTGCCTTCCATTATTGACATTACAGACTTCTTGGTCATCAGCAATAGAAATGGACTCTGGCTATCTAGATGGCAATCAGATTCACAGAATCATAGAAAGGCTGAAAACCAGGCTGGAAAGTGAACAAAACACAAGAATTAGGCAGCTTACACCACAACAAATATAAAACTGGAGGAAGAGTCTGTCTTATGTCCTCTCTATGCTTCAGGGAAATTTGAACTGCCTCTGTATTGTTAAATATACTGTGGAATCTATATTTTGTTAGATCACTTGTTCAGGATTTGAAGTCGCAAGTGTGAGACTGTTTCTGACTAGGGAACCTAAGTCAAGTGCACAATCATGGATAGGACAGGAGCAGAGAGAGGGATAGTCTGCCTCACTGGACTTCCAAGGTGGGATGGGGTCACTATCTTAAAGGCTGTGCACACACATCAAGAGATCCCCCAGAAGAGGATTTTGCCCATTGTTTATGCATCTCCTGATTCTCTAATGTGATTATAAAGCCTTGCCTTGTGTTTCTTTCATTTCTTATACAACAACTGGAAAGTTTCTAGACATATTATAGTTGTCTATATGCGTTTGTGGAATTAATTTAAATGATAAGATATTATCCTTAAGTTTCTCAGAGCCTATGCTCAAAAAATATTCACTGGTTCATTCAGTAAATAATATAAATACATACATACATACATATATACATAGGGGGAGAGGGAGAGATTCACAACTGCTGAACAGCTTCTCCTATGTTTGACCCCGTTTACTGAGAGTGGAGATTGATTAAGCTGTGTCTGGTCTCATTTATGTTTTTAACCCTAAGTTTTCATCAAGTTGTCTTCCCTTCCTGTTACCCTGCCATGATGTTACATTTCACTCTGGACTGATAAGGACCTCTATAATCTAAAGCACCTCTTTATTTCCCACCACCATCCTCTTGTTTACTCTAGTGCACTGATCACACACGCATCTACTCAGGCGCCTTTACCAGGGCCCCACTCTCGTCTCAGTTTCTCCCATGGCTTACTAACTTGCTTTCCTCAAGTCTCTGTTTCAGCCAAGGAAGGCTCGTCTGACAATCCTATGTAAAATCATTGCTTTGCCTCTTTTATTAGTCACCCTCGATTCCTCCCTCCCTGCTTTGTCTTTATTGAATTTATCACCATCTGACATATTATAATTATCTATTGCCTATATCCCCTACCCTACCATGAAAATATAAGCCTCATGTGAACAAGGATTTTTTTTACGTTTAGTTCAGTGGTTGGCACAGTATAGCCATTTCTGGCCTGCCCTTTTGTTACTGCCTGAGCTTAGAATGTACAGATGAATATTTGCAATAGATTTGATTATAGGAATGTTAACTTTGAATCTAAATCAAACAAAATGTTATCTTTTCTAGAAAAAGGATTTTATTCTTCTCATTAGGAAGCTTGTTTTATAAAAAAATTATACTTAGTTATTATATATATATATAATTATTTGAGAGAGGGAGAGAGAGTGAGCATGAGCAGGGGGAGGGGCAGAGGGAAGGAGAGAGAGAGAGAGAGAGAGAGAGAGAAGCAGGCTCCCCGCTGAGCAGGGACTCGATGGGACTCGATCCCAGGACCCCAGGGTCATGACCCAAGCCAAAGGCAGCCACATATTGACTGAGCCACCCAGGTGCCCCTGTTATTATATGTGTAATTTCATTAATAAAAATTGAGGATATTTGTTTTCTCTTTTGTAAATACTACATTATTGATTTTGTCCCTTGACTCACAAAGCCTAAAATATTTACTATCTGACCTTTTACAGTCTGAAGACCTCTGGTTTAGTTTATAGCTGTATTACCAGCACTTATAACAGTGCCTGGGATAGAGAAGATCCTCAGTACATTTGTTGAATTTATAAATAAGTGAATTACTCCTGGGGCTATTGGAAGGAATAGATGATGGACAATGGGTTGGGAAGATAGTTAAGCATAGCTGAACTATATCTATCTATCTATCTATCTATCTATCTATCTATCTATCTATATAAAATCACCGGTCAGAATCAGAGACAGGAGACAGGGATCAAAAAAGTGGTACAAATTCAGGCAGAAGACAAAAGACCTAGAGGCCCCCGAGGCAACAGTTGCTTTATGGAACAAGTGTATCACCTATTTCCCTTTTCCATCATGGTGTAGTAGCATGTGAAGGGAACGAGGAAGTACTGAAATGATCTCGTGGGACTGTTGAGAGGTTTAAAAAAAATAATGGAAAACAGTTAGAGAACACAAAAAAACTAGCTATAAATGTTTTATCGCGGCATGTCTTTTGTTACATTTTTTCATTTGTTCATTTATAACAGTGGAACATGGCATTTAAGTTGAGTAAAAGGGAACAGCTGACCTGGAGGACGGATGGTATAAGATGGTAGCATCAGTGGATTGAATGTCCTGGTGGGTTCAATAATTATTGGAGTTCGGGTATTAGGTGGAAAGATAGTTCATTATCAAGGAGTGGGAACTTTGCAATTGATATTGTGGTGCAGTTATTGGTAATGACAAGGTCTAGGGTCATGCTGTCCAACAGAAATTTGCAAGCTACAAATATAATTTTAAATTTTCTAGTGGCTACATAGAAAGTAAAGATATAAAATTTTGGGTCGCCTGGGTGGCTCAGTTGTTAAGCGTCTGCCTTCGGCTCAGGGCATGATCCCGGTGTTTTGGGATCGAGCCCCACATCAGGCTCCACTGCTAGAAGCCTGCTTCTTCCTCTCCCACTCGCCCTGCTTGTGTTCCCTCTCTCGCTGGCTGTCTCTATCTCTGTCAAATAAATAAATAAAATCTTAAAAAAAGATACAAAATTAATTTTAATAATATATTTTATTTAAACAAATATATCCAAAATACTATGATTTTTATGATTTATTAGAAAAATTATTGATACAATATATTACATGCTCCTTTTTTTTTACCTTAGGTCTTTGGAATCTGGTATATATTTTATACTTTTTTAAATTTTATTTTATTTTTTTTAGTGAGAGAGAGCATGAGTGGGGGTACAGGAAGAGGGGGAGGGAGTACAGGGAGAGGGAGACAGAAAGAATCTTAAGCAGGTTCCATGCTTAGCACGGAATCCAATGCAGGGCTTGATCTCATGACCCTGAGATCATGACCCAAGCCAAAATCAAGGGTCAGACACATAATTGACTGAGCCATTCAGGCACCCCTATATTGTAAACTGACAGTACATCTAAGAAGTTAAATTTTTATCAGAGATGCTTGATATTTATTTAGATTTCAGAAAATTTACAACTGAAAAAAGTTAATTTACATCCTCAAATTGATCCAAACATTCTTAAAAAGTTTTTCAACGACTTAATTACTCATCATTTAAAAACTTTATATTAAATTAAATAATGTTAAATAAAATTTAAAATTCAGTCTCAGTTACACTAACCACATTTCAAGAGCTCAGTAGCACATGTGGCTGGTGCCTACTGTATTGGATAATGCAGGTCTAGGGTGTGATCAATGGAGTGAATGGCTGGAATAAAATAGATGGCAAGATCATTGGACGTTGAGATTAAGAAACAGAGAGGACAGGATATGAGAAGCCTCACCTAATTGGACAGTGAAACCACCAAGATTTATAATGGATATGTTTTAGAGAGTAGCCATGACTCAGGAATTATAATAGAAATAGGAGGGATAGTGTGGGCTTGACAGATGACCCAAAGCAAGCTGTGAGATTTTAGGGAGGAGTGAGGAAGGAAGAATGGTTTGGAACTGGTAATAGGGAGAAAAAACAAAACATATACTCCAGCTCCTTGGCTGGTAGGGAGCAACGGGAGAAAACACAGTGCCTGCTTGAGGGAGCTGCAGTGAAGACAGGTCTGTAGGGAAAAGCCAGGACTAAGGGATCCTTTAAAAAACAAATTGAGGATAAAAGGGATGTTTTTCAATTTATTGATAATAGCCATTCTCATGGGGGTAAAGTGGTATTTTATTGTGGTTGTGATTTGCATTTCCCTAGTGGCTAATCATGTTGAGCATTTGTATATCTTCTTTGGAGAAGTATCTATTCTAATCCTTTGCCCATTTTTATAATTTTTTTTTAGTATTATTCCACACATTTAGATTTGGGGAAACTTTTTTTCTCTCTTTTTTAAGGTTTATTTATTTATTTTTTTTAACAATCTCTACACCTAACGTAGGACTTGAACTCACAACCCTGAGATCTAGTCTCATGCTCTTCTGACTGAGGTAGCCATGCACCCCTCTGCCCATTTTTAAGTCAGGCTGTTTGGCCTTTTGTTGTTGAGTTGTAGCAGTTCTCTATATATTCTGGATATATGATTTGCAAATATTTTCTTCCATTTTGTGGGTTCTCTTTTTCCCTGTTTTGATAATGTCTTTGGATACACAAAAATTTTAATTTTAATGCAATCCATTTTATCTATTTGTTTTTGTTGTTGCCTATAATTTTGTGTCATATTTAAGAAACCATGGCCAAATCCAAGATCATGCAGATTTGCCCCTATTATTTTCTTCCAAGACACTATAGTTTTTGCTCTTAAATTTAGGTCTTTGACCTACTTTGAGTTAGTTTTTGTATGTTATGTAATGAAAGGGTGCAACTTTATTCTTTTGCATGAGTATATCCAATTTTCCCAGCACCATTTGTTGAAGAGACTGTTCTTTCCCCATTGAATTACCTTGGCACCCTTGTTCAAATCAATTAACTGTAGATGTAAGGGTTTATTTCTAGGCTCTCAATTCTATTCCATTGATCTCTATGTCTACCCTTATGTCAGTACTACATTCTCTTGATTACCATAGATTCGTGGTAAGTTTTGAAACTGGAAAGTGAGAGTTCTCCAACTTGTTCTTTTTTGAGACTGTTCTAGCTATTATGGATCTCTTGAAATTCTATACAGATTTTAAGATGGGCTTTTCCATTTCTGCAAAAACACTGTGGGGATTTTGATAAGGATTACATTAAATCTGTATATTGCTTTGGGTAGTATTATCATTTTGTAAATTTTAAGTCTTCCAATCTGTGAACCTTGGCTGTCTTTCCATTTATGTCTTCTTTAATTTTTCTCCTTTTTTTTTAATCTTTTTTTTTCGATCTTTAATTTCTTTCAGCAATGTTTATAGTTTATAGTAGAGTCTTATGTCTCCTTGGTTAAATTTATTTCTATTTTTTTTCTTTTATGTTATTTCAAATTATTTTCTTAATTCATTGCACGTGTGTAGAAATACAGAGGAGATTTGTGTGTTGGTTTTTTATCTTGCATCTTTGCTGAATTAGTTTATTTGCTCTACCTGGTTTTGTAAGTGTGTGTATGTGTGTGTATTTGTTAGTTTTCTACATATTAGAATATGCTCTCTGTGAATAGAGATAATTTTACTTCTTCCTTTCTAATTTGGATGCCTTTTATTTCTTTTTCTTGCCTAATTGCTCTGACTAGAATTTCCAGGACTATGTTGAATAGAAATGGTGAAAGCAGGCATCTTTGTCTTCTCCTTAATCTTATGGGAAGGCTTCTAATTTTCCCCACAGTGTTTGATGTTAGCTACACAAGACTTTTTTGCAGTTTAGAATATTCCATCCACTTCCAACCTCTTCCCCATTTTTGGACTATTTTTTGGCTCTATTTTCTTGGTGTCTTTTTAGAAATTCAAGTTATTCACGTGTTCTCTGACTAAAACTATAGTCTTCATTCTATCATTTTCATCTATCTGTCCATACCCTGTTTACTATAGGAGGGATTTCTTAATTTTGTTCCATATATTACTGATTTCACTTTCTCAGTATTTGTTCAGTTTTGTTCTTTTTCCAGTATGGATTTTTTTTTTTTTTGACATTACATCTTTAATTTCTTTGCATTTGGCCCATATTGTTCATATCATCCTCTTTTTCTGGTTTGTTCTCTTATTGTGATCTTCTGTTTATTTTTTATAGAGGCTATATTTTTTACATTATATTTTATATTTGTATTACATTAAAATATAGAAATATAAAATTTATTTACATACATTGACATACATTTGACATACATGAGAATGCCAAGAAATTTTATAAAATTTGTCTTGAATACTGTAATACAACTTTCTATGTCCTTCTATACCTTTCTTCATGTTTACAGTAGTTTTAAAATATATGTGTATAATTTTTTATTAATATTTGCCTTCCTATTTGACTTTAAACTTAGTGTAGAATGCTCATATATTATTTATTTTCCCTTCTAGGTCTAGTATCTCTGATAGTGTTAATTACATAGAACAGGTTCAAAAATGTTGAATAAATGAGTAAATAGTTTTTAGAATTATTTCTCTTTCCCTTATTCTATATTTCTTCAGAGACACCAGTTGAATTTCTACATGTATTTGTCTATTAATGAGTCAAGATCCAACCATTCTTAGGAATTTTTAACAGGAATAGCCCTGGCCCTGTTCTTGCCTAAGAGAATAGTAGTTGATCTTTTTTTTTTTTTTTTTTTTTCAGATCTGAAATCAGAAGGCAACCTGGCATTCTATTCAAATTTCTAGGAGGAATTTTTCTCTATACAATTCTTCTTTCCTTAGGATGCCTTCTCTATCCTTCTCCCATTTGATTTTAATACCCTGAGCTAATGGAATGTATAAAAAACTATAAGTCCCAGCTTACACTACTACCTGGTTAGGCTTTCAGAAATCCCAGGATGCAACTTGCCATTGCCCATCCTTCCACATGATTTATGAATGGATATAGTATGCAAATTCGGGGGAGTGGATTTGAAGAGGATTTTCTGTGCATACATGTGTATAAAACAGTTTTCTGGCTAATTAAAAATGCAACATCTTAAACCTCTACAGTAAATATTTCAATACTTGGTTTCTAGGATGCTATAAACTGTGTGTCTGAAGTTAGAGAGTAGTCAATATTTTTTCCCTTTTTAAAAAAGTTGTCTATATTTATTGAGAGGAAGTCTTGATTGTTAAAAAAAATCAATACAGTGATATTCCTTTCATAGTTCATGGATTTTTCACCTTAATTTTGTATATTAGATGTGTTTTATTCAGTCTCAATTTTTACTTGTGGTATGGAATTTGGTCTTTTTTTCCTGTACATTTTAGTAGGAAGTAGGGAAAGCCTGTATGAGTGACTCCTTTCTAGATATCATTGTAAATTGGAAATTCCTGAATTCTGTTTTCAAATTGATAGCTGGGTACCACCTAAAAGAATAGTAAATTCAGAGTCCTCCAGATCTTATTTGCAAAGTAAATGTGGTAATATCACTAGATGACAATCAATGAGAAATCTGGAGTCTCAGGAATTAAAATGTGGAACCATGGGGCCAAGATATAAGTGAAAAAAATTATAAACATGCACCATACTGAGAGACTGGTCAACTGTTAACATAATACCATTCTACCAAGAGTTCCTGCAAGGTTTCTTTGCATTTAGCCCATATTGTTCATATCATCCTCTTTTTCTGGTTTGTTCTCTTATTGTGATCTTCTGTTTATTTTTTATAGAGGCTATATTTTTTACATTATATTTGTATATTTGTATATTTGTACTGTTAATTATGGACCAGTATATCTTACTTTCTTAATGGAAAGAATTAATAATTAATGTCCTCTTAATAGACAGTGGCATTATTTCTACAGCATAGGAGATATAGCCCCCTGGGTTACATCAAGTTTGGTCAAAGCATTAAAGAGGTATTCCTTTGCCAGGGCTCTGTCATTCTTGGGCTCTGTCACTATCATGGTCTACCCTGCCTCAACCAGCACTGGGTTGATATGCCTGATAGCCACAGGATGGGCCTTGATTTCTAGGCACTGCCATCTTACTCATTTTCAGGCAAGCAGCAGCTATGGTTGCCATACATAACTTGTTTGGAATTTTGCATATTTATTCCTCAATGTCAGAGTTTGAAGTTTGGGAGAAATTTATTACTGTGTAAAGTAGATATATGAATTTCAACCAGGCCTAAAAATTGTAGAGGTGATATAGCATGTTGAATGATCCTAAAATTTTAATTTAAGATCTCTCAGTTCGGGCTATATTAATTTATTTAATCTTCAAATAAAGTTTTTTAGACATGTGGTAGGTGGTATATGCGAAATAAAGTTCCTCACTTCCAAGATAGGATATTTCATTTTCTTGGAGGAAGATCTACTTTTCATTTTCTTCAAGTCTTAACATGTTTAGGGGATAAGGAGATAAGGTCAGCTAGTTCTAATTGTTGATGGAAATATACTTGGGGTCATAACTCCTGCCAGATCCCTGTGGGATATAGAGAGTGGTGTGAAGATGAGTCAGCCAATCTTGGACTCTTTCCTAATGAAAACCAAATAATGGTGTAATACTGATCAACTTGTTTGTCAGTCTGAAGGGTGGCTATTTGATATATTTATATATTTGCATGACCAGATCTGAGTGGAAGAATATAATCTCTACTAGGAATCATTGTGAACAACCAATACAGGGCTTGATTATATATACAATACTTGCTCAGAAACCAAGCAGAGTCAGACTGAAGAGTAACTGTGAATGCTACCATTTTACAAGCCAAGTAAGAGAGGCAGAAACTGGCTGAGAAATTCCTTAGGGTACAACACAAATTAGGGACAGAATTTAGAATGAAATTCACAGGCACTGAGGTTCCAGTCTGTTGCTTAGTCACCGAATCTTTCCTCCATTCAGCCTTCAGTCATGGTTCTCCTTTAGATTGAAAGACAGATTTACTTATGAAAGTTGGTGCATATAGTGTGACGGGGGAATGAGCAGGAGTGAGAATCCAAGTGACGTTTCTAAATGTAGCATTTGTGGACACTACCAAATTTAGGCAGTAAATATTTTATTCATTACTTCAGATTTATTTTCCACTTTAAAGATGAAACATACTTTCAAATAAATTTGGCATTATAGTAAAGTGAGAAAAAACAATTAAAAATAATTGTCCAATCATCAAAATAAAAAGAAATTCAACATTTTGCTGAATTTTCTTTTTTGAATACACATACAGAATTTTTATTATATGTATTAATATTCTAATTTTACCAGTCTTTAAGCAATGCTTTGAAATTTGAAGGAAAGGTAATTATGGAAGAATATTTAGATAACAATTATTGTGAAGATCAGAATTCAGTGGCTAGAATTCTTAAAGGACTGGCTGGCATTACTGTGAAAATGAACATATAAATATGGCAAAAATTCATGGTTGCCATACAGTTCTACAGAGGTTTAATAAATACTTGCTAAACAAATGAACAGCATATATGTACATAGATAATACTTTATATTTATATGTGTGAAAACCCATAATTGGATCAATTGGCTAGAAAGAGACCAGAAAAACTATCAAAGTCTTCAATGGGATCTGTTTATCTCATAATGTTATGTAATAATAATAACCATTTATCATGTACCTATTGTTGTATACAGTACCACACAGATGTAAATTCTCTTTACAACAACAACCAGGAAAGATGTGGATACTTATCTCAATTTTACAGAAAAACAAATGGGGACTTAGAAAGTTGAAGTAATTTGCACAGGTTCACACAGTTATTCAGCGCTGAATTTAAACGGATTTATGTTTAATTCCAATCAATCAATTCAAGGGGGGTGATAACAAACTTCAGTTTCTGAATCTCAATAATTTCACAAACGGTTAGATAAAATTAAAAGGCTTTAATGGGTGAAATTTCTCTCTTACTAGCCAAAATCAGTGACCTCTCATGATAGAATCTGTAGATTCATTCCTTTAGGAATGCATGACGCAAGTATCTTTTATAGAGGGTAACTATTTTTGTGTAAATTATTAATACAATCAGTTTGTTGTGTTCTGACTGTCGTAGATTGGAAATTTACTCTCGCTAAACTAGTCTAGCCTGCTTATCACTTAAAAAAACAGCTTTTTTGAGGCATGCTTAAAATAAAATAACCTGCACATTTTAAAAGTATACAACTTGATAAGTTTGACATTTGTATATACACATGAAACCCACATGTCCATCACTTCACAGTTTTCATGCCTTTATGTAAGAGTCCCTCTCACCCTGTCCTCTCTTTCTCCTGCCCCCTAGGCAATAACTGATCTGTTTTTTTTGTCATTATAAATTAGATTAGCTTGTGTTTTCCAGAGTTTTATATAAATAGAATTGTGTGTGTGTGTGTGTGTGTGTGTGTGTGTGTATTTTTTGTCTGGGTTCTTTTAGCATAATTATTGGAAATTCATGCTTTGTTTTGTGTTTATTGCTGAGTCTATTCCTTTTTATTGCTGAGCAGTGCTCCATCTTATGTATGTACCACAATTGGTTTATCCGTTCTCCCAGGGGTAGATATTTAGGTTGCTCTGGTATTTGGCTATAACGAAGTTGCTATGAACATGCATGTACAATTTGCTGTATGAACATATACTTTCTTTTCTCTTGGGCAAGTATCTAGGAGTGAAATTGTTGGATCGCATTACAGTGTAAATTTAACTTTTTAAGAAATTATCGGACTGTTTAACAGTTTTACGTTCCAAACCAGTAGTACATGAAAATTGCAGTTTTTCCATAATTTCCTCTACATGTGGGAAGTGTAGTCTTTTTAGTTTGAGTCATTCTGATCTACCTGCCTTATTTACTTATCTACCTATTCATTTATTTATGAGAGAGGGGGGCAGAGGGAGAGGAAGAGAGAGAATCCCAAGCAGGCTCCACAAACCAGCGCAGAGCTGGACATGGGGCTCTATCTCAGAACCCTGATATCATGACCTGAGCGGAAATCAAGAGTCGGAGGCTTAACCGACTGAGCCACCCGGGCACTCCTACCTGGCATTTTTAAATGATATTAACATTTAAGCAATTATTTATTGATTTATTTTGATAGTGTCAGTATTCAAACTGTGGAAATATTAGGCAAAAAATGTCAAAAGGATAAAATCTTTCTTGGTTACATTTTATAACATTTTCATTTTTAAAAAATATTTGATAATGTCATGAACATTCATATTTCAGGGGTTTCCAATTAAAATGACAGCTCGGGGTAGAGAAAATGAGTCTTCTTTTTATGGCCTTAATGAAATTTTATGATTTTCATATTCAGTTCTTGTGTATTTTTGTTACTCTATTTTTAGGTATTTTAAGTTTTTGTTGTGAATATGATTTTTAAATAATATTTCAATATATGTTTTATATATTTTTAAAAGGTTGTTGGTTGTTTATAGGAACACTCTTATCCAGACTCTTTTTAAACTCATTTCTTTCAATAGATTATCTATAAATTTACTTATATTTTCTACATAGGCAACCATTTTGTCTGTAAATGACATTTTTTCTTCCTTTCTAATTCTATACCTTTTATTTCTTTTTCATATTTTATTGCATTGCAGTTAAATGCTTTTTTTTTTTTTTTAAAGATTTTATTTATTTATTCGACAGAGATAGAGACAGCCAGCGAGAGAGGGAACACAAGCAGGGGGAGTGGGAGAGGAAGAAGCAGGCTCATAGCGGAAGAGCCTGATGTGGGGCTCGATCCCGTAACGCCGGGATCACGCCCTGAGCCGAAGGCAGACGCTTAACCGCTGTGCCACCCAGGCGCCCCCAGTTAAATGCTTTTTGAAGTGACAAATTATTAAGGTTCTCTCCTTAGTGTTCATTTTGGATCAGCATGATGCTCTTTGAAGATATGAACTCTAGTATCCAATAGTTATTATTTATATAATCTTGAGCAAGTAACTTACTTAATCAAGCCTCAGTTTCCTCATCAGAGAACAGGGATAATAAAAATGTTTGCAAATCCAATTTACTGGGATACTATGAGGATCAAGTGAATTAAAATACATGCAAGAATTTTTAAACTGAATTGACATGCAGGGATTAAATTATTTGCCCATTATGGAGGGACTGTTGTATCTGTTTCTTTGGAGTTGTTTTAAGGGGGCTATGTTATCCCTAAATAAGTTTATAAACAGATATTAGCTTGTTAAGAACTTGTCTTTTTATTTAGTGATTAGTTCAGAGTCAACCATAAGAAAGGTTAGCACGAGAAATTAATATAAAGAATGAGGAAATTATATCAGTTTGGTGTTTCAACCAAAAGGTGAAAATTTTAGAAAAAGTAAACCACATTAATAAAGGTATTATTTTATGTGGGAATGCTTTTAGAGCAAGACATTGCCTTAGTTTAGAAATTAGATCATATAAACACCTGAAATACGAAGTCTGAATATATATAGTGAACATAATGATCATCACTGCACTTATATTTTGATAGTCTATGAGAGGCCTATTCATAGCTAGATGTATATTTTAAAGTATTTTTTTCTTTCATAGCCACATACTCCAGCTAAATGTACTGGTTAATACTGGATTACTCATAAGACTGGCCATCAAGAAACTGTTCTGATCTTTGAAGTAAGACTTGTATTCTGATCATTGAACGTTCACTCTTGTTGATCAAAGGCAAACCAGTTATCAAAAGAAGAAAGAAAAACTAGGTCAAAGGTGAAAAACAAAATGGGGAATAAACTAAAAGAAAGTATCTCTCATTCCTAGCTCATTAGTTAATCATGTGTTTTAAAAAAATATTTTAATGTTATTCATTGTAAGATACCATGTATTATACTAGGTTTCATCAATTTAGACCCAAGAACAGAGTTCATGGTGATCTATATTAGTAGACAATGATTTTGAAATCTGACAGTCAAATGGAAGGAATATTTCATAATAGTGGAAATTAGGTAATCTTGCAACTCTGAATTTACCCAGAATTTATAAATTATATTTACCAGTTGCTATTATATATTCATGCAACATGGATAAATGATTGAACACTAACTTTAACATTATGTACATGTACTCAATGCCATGGTAGAGACTGGTCTAGTAATTTGCAAATGGTTCTGACCTTGAGGGCTAGAAATCCTAAATCTTCCCTGAGTTTAAGCTATTTCTGACTTACTCAAAGTGGATATGTGAAGGGTGCCTGGATGACTCAGTTGGTGGATGGAGCATGCAGTTCTTGATTTCTGGGTTGTGACTTCAAGCCCCACATTGGGTTTAGAGTTAACTTAAAAAAAAAAAAAAGGTGGATATATGAGTGTGTGTTGTGGAAAGGAGGAGAGGAGAAATGGGATATTGGGAAGGTGTCCTGACACGGAAGTCATTGATCACAGACCAGAGTATGGCTTCCAACTGCATTGTCCTGAGTCTGGGATATGGAGAATGCCATGTATTCATGGCTTGGAGATTGACTTTTAATGATTGTAGATTACTGAGGAGATTGGAGTTACTTGAAGAATGCTATTTTAGGAGAATCCTAAACAAAGTATCACTATAAGCAAACTACTGAGTTTTATATGTCTTCAGTCTTTTCTATTATTTTTTTACAATTCATTGTGACCTAATTTCTCTCAGTCTTTCATCTGCCTCATTTTTACCATTTATTGGCACTCATCCCCATGAACTACTATGAAGAGTTCTGCACAGGGTTGAGAATTTTTTTCTCCGCTCTGCATTCTCATCTCTGTCTTTGTGCTTGACTCATGTAAAAATGGACTAAAATTTCCTGAATCACTTCAGTTTTGTTGAGTTAAATCTTCAGTTCATTTCAGCCATGGATCCACCACCGTCCTCCTTTAGATTATGCCAACATTTCGAACAAATGAATATCTTTTTTTTTAATATTTTTAAAATATTTTTTTATTTTTTTAAGATTTTTTTAAATTTATTTATTCGACAGAGATAGAGACAGCCAGCGAGAGAGGGAACATAAGCAGGGGGAGTGGGAGAGGAAGAAGCAGGCTCATAGCAGAGGAGCCTGATGTGGGGCTCGATCCCAGAACGCTGGGATCACGCCCTGAGCTGAAGGCAGACGCTTAACCGCCATGCCACCCAGGCACCCCCGAACAAATGAATATCTTAAACTAACAAGTCCCCTCATCATCATTTCTTTGATTTCATATCTTTCACTCCTTCACTTCTTCCATCATCCTTTACTTTCTAAAGGTATTTGTTCCCCTCATGACTTTTGATCTTTTCATTTTTTTAGTTCTCTTAGTATGTTTCCTCCTTTATGCCTTAGATTATACCATTCTTTTTTTCAGAATATTATATATCTATTGAGATATTCTTCATTATTTAAAGATCATTTTGAATGGCACTTACCTGAAGTATTTTCTGATTTCTTTAGTTACAAAAAACCAAAACCAAAAAAAAAAACCCCAAAAAACCCAAACCCAAACCCAAAACCAAAACAACAACGCCTTTACACTTACAAGGTACTTCCTTCTGCAGTATTTTATAACCTCACAACCACCTGTGAGGGTACATGATGCTGTTTTATCCATTTTACAGAGAGCTGGGTGGCTGATCTACAGGAGGTTTTACTCCTTGTTCAGTGCTCTTTCTGCTAACACAGCCTGCCAGAAGCAAATTCCAGAACTTGTTTAGTATATCATTTGCATCATTCAATGACACTTAACATACAGTAGTTTATTATGTAGTTATTTTTATACATGTCTAAGAGCTCCTGCTTCTATTTTTTAAGCTCTAGATAATGTCTTAATTTCCTTTAGAGTCCCAAAGCAACTGCCCCAGTGTCTTAAACATGGAAGATGCTCAATATATATTTGTTGAATAGATGAACAAATTAATTAAAGGACACTACAAAAGATAGAGTGTTGGAAGCCAGAGCCAGGATGCAGAGCAACATGCTTTCACAATACTATTTTGTAAGTAAAACAATGGAGGCTTAAAGAGGGCAAAAGGTTTCTTGGGGTCACATCACAAATTAGGAACAGAATTAAAAAGAAAACGCAGAGGCCCTGAGGTTCCACTCTGCTGCTTAGTCACTGAATCTTTCTTCTTTTCAGCTTTCAGTCATGGCTCTCTGTCTAGATTGAAAAAAAAAGATTCGTTTATGGAAAATGGTGCATATAGTGTGACGGGGAATGAGAGTCTGGCCCACCACATTTCCATATGCCCTTAACAAGATCAGCGGTGTTTAGCATCTTTCTTTACCAATTTTGCCCACTTCACGATCTTTCAGGTTAAAATATGGCCCTTACTTCAATAGATTCCCATAAATAGGGGATATTTATGAAGATTAGTGATGCAAGACCCATACCATCCTGCAAGCTCCACAGAAGAAAGGTATTACATAAATACAAGGCACGATTATTTTTGCCACCAGCAACATGACTAAGCTTACTAACGCATAGTTCACAGGCTGCTGAGCCACCAGCAGATGATACACACTTTTTCCTGTACGTGGATTAAAGTGGCAAAAATTTCTCTTGGAATATTTGGACCATTTACTTCTCTTAAGATAATCTTTTTTTCTGTGGGTGGGGTGGGTAGTGTGGTGGTGATAGAGCAAAAGAGTTAGAAGTGAGATTAATTTCAGATCAAAACATGCATAGAAGTCCAAATAGGAAAACAAGTGTAAAGAAATAAGCACAAAACTAATATCAGCATGTAAAAAATATGGCCTTGTTTGTCCCTTACTTGCATTTCTTGTAATGTTGGATTTATTTTGAAACAGAGTATTGCTAAACACATTGAATTCAGTCATACTTCAATAGAAGAACAATTGTGAGGTCTTTTAGGAGAATCCTCTGTATCAATGGAGAAATGATAGAATTTAGAGTTGGTTATAAGAAACATTATTTTATGAAAATAGTTTCACATGAAATCATGATATCATTTAGTTGCTGTGATTCACACTTCTCATGTCTGGAAGGAATGAGATTTCATGACTTAAAGATCAGAGCATAATATCAAGCTGTAGAAAATGTGATCATTTTTTGTTTCACTTTTGTTTAATGTATATGCAAATATTTTATATGAACGAACTTCATACCTTGTGTACAATGAAAAAGGTATTCTTCCACATTCTGATGACCTGGTTTGATGGCTCCACGAAGTGGATAACTATAGAATTTATTGTCAGCAAGGTTAACTCAATGTTGACTAGGAGAAGTGAAACTCATTATCTGACAAAGACATGCTCCTGAAATTAGGGTAGTGAATACTAACTATCTTTCTATATATAGTTCATGTGTTCAGTGATCTGGGCATACATTTGCAGCTAACTAATTCTGACATACTCATGGAAAAGCTAAGCATTTCAGAATCATTCAACCCTTGGAAGTGGTACTACGGTTTTTCTCTGTGGACAACAGGAAGAGTGTGATTCATAAAATTCCCGAGTTGATGTTAGACAATTCTATGGTGCGAAAATCTGGGATCTCGCTCGAATACTTGTCTAATTACTGAAGGTGAGTGCCAGTTATTCCCTGAGAGATCTGGCTTTGCTTCTCTTCCGTGAGTTGATAGGTGGGCCTTCCATGAAAAACGCATCTTGGATAGCCTTTTCAGGCCTCATAAAAATTGTAACAGTTTTGCCTGCTCATCTAGAATCCAAGGTCCCTCCTTATATTTCTGGAGCAAGTTATGCCTTTTCCAAGGCATGTGTCAGTTTTTTATTCCTCACCTGTATATTTCCGCTAAGGAACCTGAGGCTCAGGAAAGTGAAATAAGTTGTCCAAGAGGACACAGATTGTCAAATCTGGAGCTCCTTGATTCCAAAGCCTGTGACCTCTCCCATGTGCTACCCTTCATCTAAGAAGTAATTTTTTTGAGAGACACTAGTCCAAGGGCTTGTTCTCCCTCAATGTCTATGGATACTCAGGTATTATCACCTGATCTAGTTTGAAGACAAAATGGCAATAAGATCCATTTGTATTATCCTGGTGGAATTACTCTTCCCGCCTCTAGCTTTTATTGGAAGAGATCATAAGGAGCAACTACATTCGGTCTATTTCTTTCTCAGGGGTTTCAGATTAAATCCCACAGGAGAACATCTTTTAGAATTTAGAGCCTAAGTATTGGGATTTTCGTCTGTGAAGAACTGATATGTTTTCTACTTTTAATTAATAGGAACTATACACCTTTACAAGTTTCTTTTCTGCACTGGCTATCACAAAGCTCAGAGTTAAATTGGATATTTTGACATATAACCATATAATGTTTTTAGTTAGAATATTTATTTTTTCACCTCTCCTTGGTCCTTGTGTTCTAATTTATTAGGTGTATTTTGCATGTTATTCATTTCAACCATCTCAATTCCTGTCAATAAATAAGAGTAAAGACCTTTATAAAGAGAACAGAATTTAATCCTTCTTCTACCTTTATCTTCTTATGCTCTCTTCGAGAGACATTATATGCTGTACAATGAGAGAAGAGGATCTGAAGTCTAGGTGAAGATACTAGGGAGAATGACCATGTTGAAGATAAAAAAATCTAATTAAACTCATCCAGTGCTTTTTGAGTACAGACTGTGTGTTAGGCACTGTGGGATATTACAAGCATTAGTATAAATGTAAACACAGCCTCTGACTTTTATACTCACAGACTAGAAAACAACAAATAATGGCACAGTATATAATTAATTTTATAAAAAGATAAAAAAGGCTCAAAGAAAATGAAAAGTCTCCAGAATGTTTTATATTATGACAGGGACATTTTAAACATGAAAACATCCAAGAAAGTAACTTAAAGCTTTTATTCTTGAAACTATACAAGAATCTATTCTAATGTATGATTAACCTTGTGTTCCATTGACAATATACTATGCACAGGCCATGCATTGATATTGCAGCCTGTGGATTGTGTATCATTTCTGACATACCAACCTACCCTTCTCTTCTGTATTCAAGAATGCAGACAGGAATGGAATCGAGGGTGACATTATTTTAGGAAAAATCTTGAAACTGGTCTCATTTATAAGCCAAGACAATCATTTGCAAACCACAACCTAATTGTAACTACAACATGTCAAGAAAATTGCTATTCCACCTTAAAATGGGGTCAAAGTAAAAGGTTTTAATTTTCACCTATTTTCTAATTCTTGGTACTTTACCGACATGAAAAATACTTGATCACTATCTCTCTTAAGGTGTCTTAAGGCTTCTCTAACCACTGCTCATGTCTTATTTGTATTGTTAAACAACCCAATTCCCAGCCATTAATTCCTAGTGTTAGTAACAAATGGAAGACAAGATTCTACTAACATCTATGGACTTGTGAGCTTTCATTCTAAATTAGACACATTGATTGCCTATACAATCAATTCTTTTGAAGCCAGGTCTTGTTTCACTTGATTTTATGGACAGTAAGAAAATTAGGACTGTTAACCTTGACATGTATTACTTTGTGAGTTTGACAAGACCTTTAACCCTCTTGTGATCCTCAGGATTTTTGATATCTCTGAAATTTCTTAGTTATAGAATAACTAATACATAATTTTAGCTTAACATATAACATTTTCTAATTATACATATTTGGCTATGGTAACACGTGTATGATTTTGGTTGGGCTTTTGGAAAATTTTTGCCATCATGATACAACATAAGAATGATCTACTGTTCTTAGGATAGATCAGGTTATGCTATAGTAATAAACAACCTCTAAATCTCGACAGTTTAAAACAAAAGATTTGTGTCTCTCCATACCGGTACTGATTGCTGGGGTTGAGGGGCGCTCAGAATCACTCAAGGGCCTAGGCTGATGAGTCTCTATTATCTTATATTTCCATTTCAACATGAGCTTTCAAGGTGTGCCATTCTTTTTTTTTTTTTTTTTAGATTTTATTTATTTGACAGAGACAGCCAGTGAGAGAGGGAAACAGGCTCCTAGCGGAGGAGCCTGATGTGGGGCTCGATCCCAGAACCCTGGGATCACCCCCTGAGCCAAAGGCAGACGCTTAATGACTGCGCCACCAAGGCACCCCTCAAGGAGTGCCGTTCTTAATCATGGAGAGTCATCCCCTGCTTTTAAATGGCTCCATCTAGAAGTGACCTATCATTTCCGCTCACATTTGATTTGCTGAATCAAGCCATATGGTTATGATAAACATAAAGGGGCAAGGAAGCTTAATTCTCCTGCAAGACCAGGAAAGGGAGGAGCACTAGTAAGATCTATCACACTTATGGAATTTGACTGTGGCATCAGTATGTGGAGATATTAAAAAGAAACAGAAAACTATGTTGAAATAATTTATGTGTATTTTAAAGTACTCTTAGAGATCTATCAATATTGTATCACAGAAAAAAGAAAAAGTATGATCCTAACACAACCTATTACTACCTGTTGGATGTTTGTGTGTCTTCCTTGGGAAAATATCTATTTAGTTTCTTTGCCCTTTTTAAAATTGGATTTTCTATTTATTTTTTGCTAGTGGGTTTTTGAAGGTTCTAATTTGTTTTGGATATTAACCCCTTACCAGACATACAGTTTGCAAATATTTTCTCTCATTCCATAGATTGCCTTTTCATTCTGTTGATTGTTTCCTTTGTTGGGCAGAAAATTTTTAGTTTAATAAAGTCTCACTTGTTTATTTTTCTTTTGTTGTCTGTACTTTTGGTGTCATATCCCAAAATAAACCTTGCCAAGACAAATGTCAAGGAGCTTTTTCCCTATGTTCTCTTGCAGGAGTTTTATGGTTTCGGATCTCACATTTTAAGTCTTTAACCCATTTTTATTTGATTTTTATATATAGTATGATTTAAAGGTCCCAATTTTACTCTTTTGCATGTGGATATTCAGTTTTCCCAACACCATTTATTGAACAGACTGTCCTTTCCATATTGCGTATTCTCAGAACACTGTGATAGATTAATTTACAGCACGTGTGGGTTTATTTCTGGACTCTCAATTCTACTCCATTTATATATGTGTCTGTTTTTATGTCAGAACCACACTGTTTCAATTACTATAGCCCTGTAATCTAGTTTGAAATCAGGAAGCATGATGCCTCCAGCTTTGTTCTTCATTCTTAAGATTGTTTTGGCTAGTCAGCATCTTTTGTGGTTCCCTATGAATTTTAAGATGGTTTTTTTCTATTTTTGTAAAAAATGCCATTGGAATTTTGATAGGAATTGCATTGAATTTGTAGATAACTTTGAGTTAGTATGGATATTTTCACAATATTAATTCTTTCAATCTAAGAACATGAAATAGCTCTCCATTTGTTTCTGTCTTCATTTTCTTTCATGTCTTAAAATTTTTAGTGTACAGATCTTTCACTTCCTTGGTTAAATTTGTTCCTAAATATTTTATTCTTTTTAATGCTATTGTAAATGAATTATTTTCTTAATTTCCTTTTTGAATAATTCATTTTTTTTTTTTTTTAAAGATTTTATTTATTTATTCAACAGAGATAGGGACAGCCAGCGAGAGAGGGAACACAAGCAGGGGGAGTGGGAGAGGAAGAAGCAGGCTCCTAGTGGAGGAGCCTGATGTGGGGCTCGATCCCAGATCGCCGGGATCACGCCCTGAGCTGAAGGCAGATGCTTAACCGCTGTGCCACCCAGGCGCCCCTGAATAATTCATTTTTAATGTATAGAAAAGCAACTAATTTTTGTATGCTGATTTTGTGTCCTGCAATTTTACTGAATTTGTTTGTTAGTTCTGGTAGAGTATTTAGGGTTTCTTATATGTAAGACATATTATTGGTAAACAGAGACAACTTTACTTCTTCTTTTACTATTTTTTTTTTTTAAAGATTTTATTTATTTATTCGACAGAGATAGAGACAGCCAGCAAGAGAGGGAACACAAGCAAGGGGAGTGGGAGAGGAAGAAGCAGGCTCATAGCGGAGGAGCCTGATGTGGGGCTCGATCCCATAACGCCAGGATCACGCCCTGAGCCAAAGGCAGACGCTTAACTGCTGTGCCACCCAGGCGCCCCTCTTCTTTTACTATTTGGATGCCTTATTTCTTTTTCTTGTCTAATTTCTTTTTCTTGTCTAATTGCTCTGGCTAGAACTTCCAGTGTTGTGTTGACTAAAAGGGGTGAGAGTTCTATACCTAATTTGCTGAGACTTTTTATCATGAAAGAATGTTGAATTTTGTTAAATCCTTTTTTTTTTGCATTGATTGAGATGATCATATGATTTTATTCTTCATTCTGTTAATGTGATGTATCACATTTATTGATTTGCATATGTTGAACCGTCTTTGCATCCCAGGGATAAATCCCATTTGATCATGGTGAATGACCTCTTTTTATGCACTACTGAATTTAGTTTGTTAGAATTTTGTTTAGCATTTTTACATCTAGGTTAATCAGAGATATTGACCATTATTTTTGTTTTTGTGTGTCCTTACCTGGCTTTAGTGTGGGAGTAATGTTGGTCTTGTTTAAAAGTATTCTCTCCTCTTCAAGTTTTTGGAAGAGTTTAGGAAGGATTGGTATTAATTCTCCTTTAAATGTTTGATGCAGTTCACCTGGGGCAGGGCATGCCTGGGTGGCTCAGTCGGTTAAGCATCTGCCTTCAGCTCAGGTCATGACCTCAGGATCCTGGGATCCAGTCCTGTGTCTGGCTCCCTGCTCAATGGGGAGTCTGCTTCTCTGTCTCTTTCTACCCTCCCCCTGCCCCACTTGTGCTCTCTTTCTCAAATAAATAAATAAATAAATAAAATCTTTTTTTTAAAGATTTTATCTATTTGACAGAGAGAGAGACAGCCAACGAGAGGGAACACAAGCAGGGGGAGTGGGCAAGGAAGAAGCAGACTCCCAGCGGAGCAGGGAGCCTGACGCGGGGCTCAATCCCAGGACCCTGGGATCAAGCCCTGAGCCGAAGGCAGCCGCTTAACGACTGAGCTACCCAGGCACTCCTCAAATAAAGAAATAAAATCTTAAGAAAAAAAAAATTCACTTGGGAAGCTATCTGGTGCTGGGCTTTTTCTGTTGTTGTTGGGAGGTTTTTGTCATTGTTTACCATTGCTGGCCATTGTTAATGCTGAAAGTTATAAAATCATCAACAGCTATAGCTCCTAAATCTGTGAAACAGGGATAATAATTTCCACTTCAAAGGTTATTTGTGAGATATGTATTAGATCTTATGTACAAAGAATCTAACAATGCTTGGTACAAATGTTTGGTTTTTTTGTCCTTGAATGATTTAATAGACGAAGTCTACTCTTTATTCTTCATTCTCATTATTACTCTCACAACTTGGACTATATAATTTTCTAAATTATGCACAGATTTGGTCCACCATTTCAGAATACTCCCCACTCCCAGTCTGGCTGTAGCCCAGTAGTACTTAATTGGGGTCAAATTTCCCTCCAAGTAATGTTTGGCAATGCCTAGAGACATTTTTAATTTTCACAACTAGGGAGTGGAGGGATTACTACTGGCATCTAGTGGGTAGAGGTCAGGGATGCTGCCACACATTCTATAATGCATAAGACAGCCCCCAGCAACAAAGAATTTTCTGATCCCAAGTGCCAGCGCTGCCCTGTAGAGAAACCCTGCTTAGTCTAATTACCTGGTTTTAGCTCTGACTTCTCTGGTATGTTGGCAGGTGGTTTTGATCCGTCCCTCCACTCCACCTCTTTATTCTCCTCTGATAGTTCTTAGAGTTTTCTCTCCTTCTGTACCTTGAGGAGAGAAACCAAGTCTTTTCGTCTTAGTATTTCCCAGAGCAGATTTAGGTCTTAAACTTAGGAAGTTCTGAGTTGGTATTTACTTAACACATGATTCTGGACATTATTAGTATATGAAAATAAGATTGTTTTAATAGTTTTTTTTTTTAATTTTAGAGAGAGAGAGTGTGTGAGTGTGGGGGGGAGTAGGAGAGAGAGAGAATCTTAAGCAGGCTTCACACCCAAAAGCAGAGACCAATGAGGGGCTCAGTCTCACAACCCTGAGATCATGTCCTGAGGTAAAATCAAGAGTCGGAGGTTTAACCAACTGAGCCACCCAGGCACCCTGAAAATAAAATTGTTTTATAAATAATTGTTTTTCTTTCAGGATACTTAGCTTTGAGATTTTGGGGCTTGGAGGATTGCTGTAGTAGTAAAAATGAAGGCGCATGTCCATACGTGTCTTTCTTCAGACAGGAAAAATAGTTTTTTAAAGTGAATTTGACACACAGGAGAGAAATAAAGTGTGATTAAATAAACAAAGAAAAAGAATGAGTTCCCTTTGCATAAATGTAGATAAAAATAAATACAATGTTTACCTGTACCTTTATTAAGTAATGATTTTGTTTAGGTATTTTTTGTAAAGTTAATATATAACATACTAACTTTTATTAATATATAATTATGTTGCCATGTGAATTTTATATTCCATAAGCTATTCTGTGACTTTTGTCTTTTGTTAAGCTATTCTGTGTCTACTCTGTATTTTAGTAATAATAGAATCATAGGATTTTAGCATGTAAACATATATAGTACTTTTTTTTCCCAACTAGGAGTCAATACTTTCACCAGCTTCTTTTTATAGTTCTAATTTCTTATTTTTTTCCAGGGACATTTCCCCTCTCATTCAAATAGGAGATAAGAAACTTTCAAAGTGATACTCTACAATTAGAAAATTGAGAATAGAAAATCTTATGAAAGCAGTTTCTGTGTGATGATGTGTATAGAAACCAGATTTGAGATGGTTGAGAAGTGAGGGGAAAATAAGGTGCTGGGGACAATAATAGACAATTCTATTGATAAATTTGACCATTTGAGGGGAAGAGAGAGCCTGGGAATAGCTAAGGGGCAGAGGGGTGGAAGGAGAATTTATTTCTTCATTGGAGAGAATTTGCTATGTTTCAATCTACCAGTGTATATATATATATTTGAGTCATTTCCCTCCCCTTGTGCAATCTGGAAACCTTTTCAGTTTAAACTTGTTACACATTCTTCAACATTCCACTAAAATTTTAATGCAAATTATATGAACCACTCACACTCAGTGATTAAAATTGTTGCAAACATAGCACAAATGTATCTTAACTGATTCTAATAAATAACAGCACTGATTCTTATTGTTATGTAACTTTTGGTTCATGGGTTAAGTTTGATTCTCCCAACGTATAAGCTTTTATAGGCATGTTTCCTTTTTATATTTGGTAGTATATTTAGTAGTGTTCACTGAAGAAATATTGTTGAAGACATAGTCTCTTACACGGTATTATGGAGTCTTCTATTTTTTTTTTTTAAGATTTTATTTATTTATTTGAGACAGAGAGGGAGAGAGCACGAGTGGTGGGGAGGGGCAGAAGGAGAGGGGGAAGCAGATTCCCTACTGAGCAAGGAGCCCGACCTGGGGCTCAACCCCAGAACCCTGAGATCATGACCTGAGCTTAAGGCAGCTGCTTAACTGACTGAGCCACCCAGGTGCCCCTTATGGAGTCTTCTTAATGAAGCCATGTCAAACAAATTTTTGTCAGATATCAGTTCCACAGAAAGCTTTATTAAAGTAAACTGCCTATAAACTTTGCATCTGATTATCTTTTCTTCTTGGCTCTGGCTGCTGGAAAGATCAGCCTCTGATCCAAATATAGGTCCACTTATAGGATTAACATGAGAGTTTACGGTATGAATTCCATGACTACTTGTTTTTATTACTGGCCTCATCTTTGTTTTCTACCTTATTTTACTTCACACCCATTTCTACATTAATTTTTTCCCTTATTTTATTGTATGTTTTCCAAATAATTTGTTGGAATTATCTGGAGTACAATAATAAATTAGAAAGTGAAATTTTAATAATAAGTGTAAGTTTCTTTGTATGCCTATAGGTCCTAATGACTTGTATGCAGTGGCCATACAATAAACATTTATCCTATTGATGATGTTAATGATAACTCTGTAAAGTGAGAAAAGTTCTACTGATCAGTAGGGTTGAATATATGAAAGACAAACTAAACAAATAGACGAATGAACAACAAAACACACCTCAATCTGCATTCCTTTTTTAATTTTCTAAAACAAACGAAAATTTTTAGTTCTAGTCATTGTCTTCTTACAGGGGGGTAGGTATTACACATGTTAACTAAGACAAATTTCCTTCAGTGACACCTTTCTCCTAAATTGCTTAAAATGTTTTGAACTGGGGGCACCTGAGTGACTCAGGTGGTTAAGTGTCTACCTTTGGCTCAGGTGAAGATCTCAGGGTCCTGGGATCCAGCCCCACGTCAAGCTCTGTGCTCAGTGGGGAGTCTGCTTCTCCCTTTCCCTTGGCCCCTACCCCTGCTCGTGCGTGCTCTGTCAAGTAAATAAATAAAATCTTTTAAAAATAGTTTTATGTCAGGAGATACATCTGGATTTTTTACCTTTGTTGCTATTGTTTAGGGCCTTGCTAATGGAAGGTTGTCTGATGGATTATTATTATGCTTTGGCATAATCTGATAACTGGTTAGAAATGAATGTTCTTAGGCCCCATCATCCATTTACTAAATCAGTTTTCAGTTTAACAAGATTTGCAGGTGACTTGTATACACATTAAAATTTGAGAACCATTTATTCAGAGGACTTTTAGGAGGCTAATGCTGACAGGCTTTAGGAGTAGGTTAATTTTAGAAATACAGAATAGAGCCTCTAATTAATATTTAGGTCTACTGGATCTCTAGTTTTATTTCTCCAGGATTTTCTGAACAATACAGGCCAAAATTCGTAAATTGTGCTTTTAAAAAAATTTAATTTTGCTAAATCCAAAGTTGCCTTGTAATTAGCTTTCGACATGTAGCAACTAAAAATCTATATAAATACACATGCAATCTGCCTCTATATCTGTAGGCAAAAAGACTGTTGAGTAGGTATGCTATTAATGTAATACATGTAGAGAATAGTTGCAGTGGCTAATTTGCATTTGTTCTCTCCACCAGTACATTTTAGATACACGTCTGTTGGAAAAGGACAGAGAGCTCTAGCTGATAACTTCATAGAATTAGTTTGATTGAAAAAGTTCTCTGTTATGACATTTATTTAGATCTATCAATTTAGCTACAGTTAATCCTTGAACAACATGCAGGTTAAGGGTGCTGACCCCCGTGCAGTCGAAAATCTGCATATAACTCTTGACTCCCCAGAAACTTAACTATTAATAGCCTACTGTTGACTGGAAACCTTACCAATTACATAAACAATCAATTAGCAAATATTTTGTGTGTTATATATATTATTCACTTACAATAAAGTAAGCATTAAGTAAGAAAAGCTATTAAGAAAATCATAAGGAAGAGAAAATACATTTATGGTACTGTACCGTATTTTATCAATACTGCAGCACTTTGCATGATGATGAAAGTTTACAGATGACAACACTTTACATCGTCTGCTTACAAGATGAATCATGTCAGTATCTACATCAATATTGTCTTATATGATACAAAACACTGTTGATATTATATGTATTATTAACACTAGACCTCAAAAACAAAAAGATAATGTGAAAAAGAGATTTTCTGAAAAAGAAATTTACAATTATTTACATGTATAATGAATGTTTCATGCTTTGATAATGAAGAAGCAGCAATATAATTGCTTCATGGTAGCTTAGCCTATCCAGTAATGAATGGATCATTATAAGATTTTTATGGCATGTAGTGTTACAGTAATACTCATAATACAGTATTGGAAACATTACATTCAACATTTCTAGTCTATGGGGTTTGTCTGTGATTTTTTTTCAAATTGGCCAGAAATCTCCAAAAATTTTACAATATATTTGTTGAAAAAAATCCACTTATAAGTGGACCTATACAGTTGAAACCTGTACATTTAAGGGTAAACTGTACCTATCTATGTATCTGATTTCGTATCTGTCACCAAAAAATTTCTGCTCTGATATCTATGTCTATGCCACTGTTTATGTTTATATCTACATCTAAATATTTCTGTATCAAAAGAATGAATTTGTGGTTTTTCAGTCAATTCATAGATCATAGAACAAAACAGGAAGAAAGTGTATGACACACATCAATCCAGTCCCTTGTCTCCATTGTAGATCTGAATCTGTTATTCCAAAAGTTTCAGATTATAAAAATCAATCTGAACCACTGTGTTCTGGAATCTGTATTTCAATAAGCTCCTAAGATAATTCTTATGAATCAGGTATGTTTGGGAAATGTTGAAATTAATGAGTTAATGGGTGTATAAATTATTCTCCTTTTAGAAAAAAAAGCTCACATACTATTGAAATTAGTATTCTATTCTTTTAAATCATGTTTTTAATATGAATTTAGGGATAAGTCTAAATTTAATATTTGGAAACTCTTTATTCAGCATTTTATAATTCAGAAGGATCCAAGCCCCTCTGAAAAGTTATAAAAATCAATCTTTTGTAACTCACTTTCAGAGTCTTAATATATAAATTAAAAGATACGATCCATGTCATTTGTGAAAGTGGATATTTCTATGATTATGAAAGATGGAATTAAGAAAGGATATATTCTTAACACAAACATTGGTGTAGAACATTAGCTTGTTTGCCATTTGCCTTGATTTTGACAGTTGTGTGCTCAGAGTTGGGGGCTGCAGGGCCCCAATATTTGGTCTTTGTCTACGATTCTTGCAAGGAGACTTCAACTCAGCTGCTGAAAAAATAAATGCAAAACAATGATCAGATTACAGTTGAGCTGGCTACTTAAAAAAAAGCTAAAGTAATTATCTCTGTCTGTAACTTAGGGGTGCACAAAATGTTTACAATAACTTGCTTGGCAAACTGGGTTTTCTCATATTCCTCATGGTGTAGGTGTCAAAACCATATGCTACCTATAATAATGGACTTTTCTAGGGCACAAAGCTATTCATATTCATGTCACAGGATATGTTTACATGGGAGCAAAATGCTCTAACATCAGAATAAATCAGTAACATCTTAGAGTTCAAATTTCCATATGTTTTCTTGGCATAATAAAGAAGAAAAATTCCGATGTTGTGTAATACACTTTAATTAAAAACAGAACTTTTCTACAAATCATGGAAGTTCTCAAATAGTGCAGATGAATGTATCATTTTGTCATATCATAAACATTTATCATCATTAAGTGGAAATAAGGATAGAAGCTATCACACAGATATTGTGTGTGGTTTTTTTTGATCTCTGAACATACCCATTTATTTTAATCAATTAAAATCGGATTTGACTTGGATTAGGTTTTAGGAGTTGTGCCATGTCAGACTGTGTCAGGAGAGATTGAACTATGTTGTCTAGGTGATGCAGAGGTATCCGAAGCATTTAATTCTTTTAATAATTATGAGTTCAGGTTTAGTCCTTAGAAAAACATCTGATCATTTTTTTATGTTTGTAAAGTTATGCTCTTTAGGTTTCCTTTTATCATAAATATATATTATAGTTTGTATCAGTAATTGATGATATCACTATTAAAAGGTTATTTCACAGTTATTTTGATACCTTCCAATGAAAAAAGGTCAGCAGTAGTGCATATAACTGAGAACTTTCAAAATAAGATCCTGACTATGATAAGAAAATATGAGTCAATCTATGCTTGTAAAACAGAATTCCATTTTATGTGATGAATGATTTAATTACATGTTGATTCTTTTTTGGAATAAAAGTCATTTGAATTATTGAGAGATAGCCAGAATAACCATGTTGTTTATAATTATTTTTGCAAAATATTGTCTTGCACAAATGTGGAAGAAATAATAAAATCAATGCATTTTTTTAATGCATTGAAAGTTTCAGCCTTAAGCTACTGAAGAGAAGTGACCATCGAAATACTTCTTATTTACAAATACTTCTTATTTACAAAGAAAACATGATTGAATTATATCATCTGAACCTGGGATTTAATATTTGTCATCAAACAACTCCCTAGTTTAGGTTAAAATACTCTTGAATTTTCTCTCATTCTGAGAAAGTAAGTAGTAGAACTATGAATTTCATGTAAAAATGGTAAGAAGAGTCTCTATTTAGGTACTTACTTTTAATAGTTATTGCAAATAAAGTAATACAAATGAATATTTTAGATCTTCCCCCCAATAATATTATATATTTTCAAACAGAAAAGGCAGGATTTGTATTAGACCTCCAAAGGGTAAACTGAGGAAAAGTGGGAATTACAAAGCACACAGCTTTCAGTTGCATGGGTCTTATATTTGAATCCATTAGCAGTAAAACTTCATTTTCACTACTGAAGGGGCACCTCACTACTGAAGGCTTGAATGTGTTTTTCTTTCTTTCTTTCTTTTCTTTTTTTTAAAGATTTTATTTATTTGACAGAGAGAGAGAGAGGGCGAGAGCAAGCACAAGCAGGGGGGGCAGCAGGCAGGGGAGAAGCAGGCTCCCTGCTGAGCAAGGAGCCCAATGCGGGACTCCATCCCAGGACCCTGGGATCAAGACCTGAGCTGAAGGCAGATGCTTAACCGACTGAGCCACACAGGCGCTCCTTGAATGTGTTTTCTAAGTTAGCCAGGACCAAACATAATATAAAGTTTTGCATATGTGTGTGTGTGTGTGTGTGTGTGTGTGTGTGTGTGTGTGTGTGTGTGTGTTTGCACTACACTTTGAGTTGCACCTGGAAGTAAATAGCTAACTAGAATAGACTAATGATATGCTCGGTGTCGCCAGCAGCCGTGGAGTAAGCATCTCTCCCTGTCTGGGTTCTCCAGTGAACTCTTAAACCATTGGCTTTTAATTCAGGAACACACTCTGAGGAGCGTGTCCCCTGCTCTTTATTACATTCCAGGGGCAGCTCCATCAAACCGCATCACTGCCGCTTAGCACAGCACTTACTCTCTCTAATAAAAAAACACTCCAGGTGCTATAGTGAATGGATTATTATCAACAGAGGATTCCAAAATTTGGTTTATGCCCTACTCTTTCAAGATTCAGGGCAGCCTGAGGTCCCAGATGTGTTTTATGAGTGCCAACATGACAAGTGAAAAAGATCTGGCAGGATGCATACAGATGGTTGGTAGAGAGCTGTATTCTGACCAACAACGTTCCATGTTGTTGGCTTAGGAAACAATTTCAGGAGATGGGTACTATGCTTCTTTGTGAAAATGGCATCAAAGGCAAAATTGTTGATAAAGAAAAAAAGAGAAACAAGGACAGTGAGAGTGAGAGGGAAAGCAAGAGCTGAGTGACAGAACACCAACAGGACCAACAAGATCAAGGAACTAATCCTTTAGCTACAGTAGTTTCCCTTAGAAAGGATCTAAGAAGTACCTTATTCCTTCTTAGGAAGAAAGCCAAGAACTTAAGAAAAGATCTAAATGATGAGATCCACATTCCCTACTAAGATTGTTTAAGAAAAGTATTTTAATACCAGGTATAAAATAATCAAATCCTGATAGGCGAGGCAGTATATACTTTTTAAATGATAAATCATGGGATCAAAAATAGATTTTTGTGTACATAATAATAATTCTTTGAGGTCACAGACTAAACTCTAATATGGTATACAGTGATCCCTTGCCTGCTGCCTCATTTCCTCCCTTACCTGTCTCCTCTTTTAAGACTTTCTGTGTTCATATTTTTATGTTCCATTAGTAATGAAGATCCTATTATTCTCTACACATACTTGTTTTGTTTTTCTCTTTCATCTCTGTGCTTTGCATATCATCTCTTCTGCACTTGGAACTTTAGCCCCTTTTTTGTCTACCTAACACAAGCTCATTATTAAGGCTCAGATCAAGTGTTGCCTCCTCTAGGAAGCCTACCTTGATGTTCTCACTTCCACTCAGCACATCTCTGAGTGTCCCCTTAATATTCCTTGCATTTCTTCACTGCATTAGAGTTGTAGTTTTCTGTTGCATTTTGTTGTTCTTCTTAATTAGTCTCTGACTTCTTTGACTACAGAAACTGGATTAGATATAGCATTTAAGCCCATGTGCTCGGTAAATAATTTTTGAAAGAATGAATGACTGAAGTATCTTTAGTAAGTTATACACCTACCCCCAGGAAAAAGTGACTTGGGACATTTTATAAAGGAAAATATTTTTTTGTCTCAACTTTGTAATAATTATGGGCTTCAATTAAAAGCCTTTAATTGCTGGCTAGGCAAAGCTGAGGTAAGATAGATTTCTTGGTAGGTAGAAGATACTGAAATGATTATATTAACAGAGTCAGAAAAGTTGAGATCTGCTGCAATGAGTCATTCAGAAATTGTGAATTTCATTTCATTTCATATATCTTTAAAAATAGTGTAGTTTCTGTCATTCATTCATATATTTATTTTTGAGGCCTTATAATGAGCTTAGCATTATGTTACAATCTGGGAAAACCAGGCTGGATATGGCACATGTTTTCCCTTTGAGGGCTCACAGTCTGGTTAAAGATGATATTGTGGCTTACAGACAATCCTATAGGGATGAAAGATTTTGAATGATAAGAATCCAGCCCAGTAAATGTAGAAAAATCTTTGAAGAGAAACGGATAATTTAAGTCAATCTGCACACGGAACTGTTAGAGATGGGGGGAGGGGAAGGAAGATGGGAGAAGTTCTCAGGAGGCAACTACATGGACAAGAACTCAGATTTGTGCAATTTATTTCACTGGGAAGGACTTTAATGGAAGAAATAGAAGGCAAACAGTGGAAAAGGCTGCCTGAGATGAAATATGGTGGTGAGGTGAAAGGATGACATCTTTGTTCTCTATTAGCTTGTGACACTGACCTGAACTAAGATGCACTTTCCTCATCTGTAAAGTGGGTATAAAGATGAGTAAAGAGTAAAAGACTTGTTCAAAGGCAAAGTATGAATCAGACAAAAATGCAGTCTTTTGTTTTGCTTTTTACAAATCAAGACATGTTTTAGCATGTTTTTATGTTCAGACTATAAATGGTCTGAAATACTAAAATGGATGTTGTTTGGCTCTTGCTGAGTTGCCCCTGACAGAAGATCCTCTGAGCCCCCCAGCCCAGGCAGAGCTGGTTGAGCAAGGCTCACTGAGCTCCACAGCACAGCATGGCCTTCTCTTCTCTGCATTGTAGCTTGAGGCCTTAACCTTTTATCACTATTTTAATGATGTTTTTATGTTTAATTTAACTGTAAATCACATTAACAGAGTTTTGACTGGTATGTCAGAGGGCTTGAAAACTGAGTTAAAGTTATTCTAAGAGCTAAATTTGTCAGGTCTGACATGTTTTAGTCAAGATGATCCAGTCAAGTGTGGAGATGTTGGAAAGATGGTGCGGGATGGTATTTAATTTGTTCAGGGCTTGAGGGGTGGAAATGGGCTCGTAGTAGAGATTGCTCCGTATTAGCAACAGTTAAGAGAATAAATTGTGGCTTTTCCTAAGGACATTAACCAGAGAAAAATGCCCCTAGAAAGCAACTAATTATATATTATGCTTAAATTATTTTCTGAAGAATATGATGACACCAGAACGTCACATAATTTAGGAGGCATTAGTGAAATTGTATACTTCCCTTATATTGCATAAACCTATTATAGTCATGAAAAACAGGCACTCATCTTTCTATATTTAGAAATTGCAGCTTTAAAGGTCAAAAATCCCATTTATGAGGTTTTTACTACCAAATATTTTCTTTTCTTAAAAAATTATTCTTACAAAATAGTTGTTAAAGCAAGAAAAATATACAATATAAAAAATTAATCACTATTACTATTAATATTTTGATATATGTAGTTTTTTTACTCTTTCTATGAATAATATTAGGATATCACAACCGCTGAAACAGATAGCTCTCAAATATTAGTGGCTTAATGCAATAGCTTATCTCTTACTCTGGAGGGGCTTGCCAGCAGTAGGGGATGGGGGAAGGCAGTGCTCCTTCATGCTCTGTTCCATGCCATCACTCAGAGCAGTGCCATCAATAAATAATCTTGCTCCTGAAGATTCCTAGCCATCAACCTCCAGCCAGGGCAAAGAGAGAGAGGATGGCCAGTGTGATAAATTACAGACCATAAAATAGTGAACCAACATTTCTGCTTACACTAAGACACGCTGGAGAGGAAGCAAGTTCAATGTGTACATTGTCCTCCTTGCTGTCCCAAATATGTATGTCAAGAGGCTAATGTTCTATACGTTCTGCTGTATGGTATTGTCTGTTGACCCAGCAATACATCTCAAACTTCTTTTCTTTTTATTTATATCATCATTTGATTATACTACAATTTTGTACTTTTTAAAGTCAATTTCTTGTTAAACATTTTGGTTCATACCAGTTTTCATGAATGTTGGCAATAGTCTGATAATACGTTTGTACTTTTGCATGCTAACCTGATTATTTCCTTAAAAAATTCCCCAAAGTAGAATCTCTTCGTCAAAGGGTATGTATTTTAAACAACAACAACAACAACAACAACAACAACAACAACAACAACAACAACAACAAAGACTTGACATTTTGCTAAATTGCCTCCAGACATTTATATTCCCACCAGCATGAATCTGCCAATTGATGACATTTTTCTCTTGGGTAATGGGGTCTAGAGATGGAAGCTGAAAATTGTCCTTCCAGGATCCTTCTTATTTTAGTGTGAATTAAAGAATCAGTCATCAAGTACTTGTTGAACATCTACTAAGTGACTGCCTTGTACGATAGGGAATTCAAGAAAAGTAATTAAGGTTGTTTTTATTGGGAAACAGTACTTTATTCTATATGCTTAAGACTAAAAGGGAGTTTCAATTTCCTGCCTCTTTCCAATTCAGTAACTGAAGCTTTGGTCTTTACTGTGGCTATAGAAAAGAGTAAGAAGAGGTGTTTCTTAAAATTCTATAACTAATTCAGATGAAAAAATAAGGTATTTAAATTACTTTTAAAAAATATTGTGATACTGGGGCGCCTGGGTGGCACAGAGGTTAAGCATCTGCCTTCGGCTCAGGGCGTGATCCCGGTGTTATGGGATCGAGCCCCACATCAGGCTCCTCCGCTATGAGCCTGCTTCTTCCTCTCCCACTCCCCCTGCTTGTGTTCCCTCTCTCGCTGGCTGTCTCTATCTCTGTCGAATGAATAGATAAAATCTTAAAAAAAAAATATTGTGATACTGAGTTGAAAATGATTTCTGGGTATTGGCGACCACAAGTCACATTAGGTAAAGGGAGTACAGACCTGCGGAATGAATGGAGAGGCAGAATCATGCCTCAGCTTTGGCTTCATGCATTTCTTGAAGAAAAGGATATATAATTACATGACTATTGTCATTGCAAGTTATGAATTCCCATGGCCAATAGTAGCCAAAGTCCCACTTAAATTTTAAGTTTAATTTTAAACCTTAAGAATATCTTCGAAGAGGTATAAAGTTCAACGCATCCTGTGAGCTTTCTTTTTCTCATTATTTTGACATTCATTTTCCAAGTTGCTTATGATCATTATATGCTCATTTAAAAATATAATGTTTGAAAAAATATACGATGTCTGGATATACCCTGAAACCATATAGATTGATTTTATTTCAATGATAAGTATTATCTTTCCTTCTATTATTTAAAATTATATTTGGGTTTAACCTTTATTTTAAAGTTATGGATTTCTCAGATTTAGATCTGTTGCCGTGTTTATGTGTGTTAAATGGAAATAATTTATTACAAAATTCATTAACTAGATTCTTGTTTTTCTACTGTACGATACATAAATTTTTAGTGAAACTAAGAACTTGTGTCTTCCTGAGATGTAGTGTCTACAGAAATGTTATTTCCACAAAGTAGATATATAGTCTTTGTTATTAGATACCTGAGTTGTGAATAGGTATATATGCACCATAATATATAAGCACTTCTGTGAACAGATAAATTTATGCCTGTTGTGTAGAAATCTGAAACTTTTCAGATGGATACTCTACTCTCTAAATACGCAGATTGGCCCTGTCAAAGTTCAAAGAATAATACAGTAGTTTTCAAAACTAATAGGCAAATACGCTGGGAGTAGAAATATAATTATAAAACAACAACAACAACAGACAAATCACATGAAAAATGAATCCATATTCTTTTTAGAGTATTTAGAAATTCTTGAAGTCTAACTACTTTGTTACTTTCGAAAACTTTTTTTTCCTTACCTGAGGCCATTTACTCAATTAATTCACCAAGCATACATTGTGTATGAGATACGTAGTCCACTTTCCTTGAGACTTTATAGTCCACTGGGGGTGACAATCAAGCAAACAGAGAACTGCAATTCAAAATAGGAAGTATTCTTCTAGAAGAAAGTCCTGGGTTCTCTGGGAACATAAGAAAGAATCCTGAAGGAGATCGGACATCACATCGTTTTATATTTGCATTGATGCTAGTTGTATTTTGAAGCACTCGATAATTTGTTAGTTTCGAAAGCTTCTGAGTTATCACTATTGCTAAAAGCCTCTTCAGATCGTTCAAAGAGAAACACATCTAGCTGTTCCAGCTTCTGAGTAAGTACTCTAAGGAGTACTGGAAGGCAGTCTGTCATGAACCATGGTGGTTCATTTAGCTTGTCATCTTTTGGCTTCAGTTATTGGCGTTACTATTCCAGACGATACTATTTGCAAATCGTATTAAAGAATACACATCCTATACTTAGGAAAAATTTATACTGCATAAATATTAATGATGATGAGGCTGTGTGAGAAGTTTTAATTGTTTCTAGTTGATCTTATAATTTTAAAAGTGATTGCAATCAAGTCCAAACAGACTTCACATGGCTTATAGGTCAAGGGGGATTTGAAGGACTTGAACTGGCCTGAAAGGAAGTCAAAAAAGACTAGAGATAATCAGCAGTTGAGGGTTGGAGCTGCCTGAGGTCAGAAGAGGGAGGGTCTCTGTAAAAGTCTCCCAACAGCTGGGCTGTAAAAGGTACAGCTGGAGCAGTTGGAAAGGAGATTGGAAAGGCCTGATACTGCGGAAGAATGAGGGTGAAATGAGATGTGCCTTGCTTAGGACAATAAAAGAAAGGCAGGAACAGCTGCGGGGTTTGGATCTGAGATGCATGGCAAACCCGGTTGCAGGGAAGGCCTAAATGAACAGCAATGGGAAACACATATATGTATATACGTATATCTGAAGATGCACAAAATATAACACTTAGGAAAGAGTAATGCTTAAAAAGTTCTGAGTGATGAACTGGAAGAATGAAGATTAAAAGCCAAAGAGAATTGAATGGACAGATATTTTGATTATGCTTCCAGGTTAGAACAGACTGTAAATACCGTGCTAAGAAATACTTGGAACTCTACACTGGACACCAAAACCAATTTTGATCTAAGTGAGTTTGGTATATTGTAAGTTCTTAATTGGAGCCTTTAGAGCATCCCCCCATCTATTTATACACGGACTAATAGGAAATCAATTTAACTTGCTCTACAATAGTTTAAAAATATTAAAACATTTACATAATTTTGTGATATTTCTCATTGTAATAGGATACAGTAGTCCATTAATTTTTTCCTTCATTATTAACAATGAGCTTTTATGAAATTGCTGCTTGGTTCAAGAGCTGCTTTCTATCTCTGGGTCACTAGATTTGCTACTTTGAATTTAAAGGGAAAATAATATTATTTCCCCCAAATATCTTTTCTTCAAATTATGTAGCAATGCCTATTTTGCCCTTCTTTTTGCACTGCATAATATAATCTGGCAAAAAGTAAGTGTGATCTTAATTGTTAGACTTGTTTATTCCAGGGAGGAACCAATGGAGCACTACAGTAATTAACATATTTTCTGTGGTCTTCTCATTTTGTTAATGATATCTTATTGAAGGCTGTGCAGTAATTACTGCCCACTGAGGTACATACGCTGAAACAAATTAATGGCCAATGACCAATAATGATTACACTTGTAATTATCTATTGTAAAGTATAAGCAGAAAAAAAATTGAAATTAAAAACAATGTTCTTTGAAGCTAAAATTAAACTGTATTATTAAACTGTGCTAAAAATCATATTAACAACTCAACAGAGAAATGATATTCTATGTTTTATCATAATCTCCATCAGTTTCATTTAAGGTACAAGAGACTTTTATTTTTGCTCATGTTGCACAGTTTCACCCAGTGGGATACAGAGGTGAAACTGTGAAGAATAGGATATATACCATGTTTACTCTCAGGTATGACTTTTAGGTATTTGTAGCACATTTATCTTAACATAGGCAACATAATTTCCGGTGGCTTCAAGAAGTTAAAGTCATTTTTAAAAAAATATCTAATTGGCTTTATTAAGGGATTCATGTATTGGGCAGAATCCCATCTAGCAAGTAGAGAGATACTCCCGTTAAAGTAACTTTCTGCACGAGATAATATTTCCTTCTTCCTTCTCTAGAGAATTTTTTCCCCCAATAGCTTCTTGCTACCTATCTATGTTTAAGAAATTCTGGATCACTTACCATGTTTAACAATTTCAATACTCTTTAGTATTCAAACTTCATTTATCTCGTGGGTTTATCAAAATACGGAGTAAATTGCCTACAACGCAGCCTGCTATAACTTGGGGTAGAGGGTGGTTGTAGATGTTCATGCTGTTGTCACAAAACGCAGCTTGATTTTGTAAAGTTGAGCAGTTTGAAACTCCTCTTTATACTATCGACAACTTCAGTGTGTATATTTTGCATATGGAAAAATAATAATAAACCTTAGCTGAGGATTAGCAGAGTACAATGTTGGGATTCTCCAGACTGGGATACAAGAGACTTGAGTCCTAAGACTGTGTCACTCATTAGCTGGCAAGTCACTCATTGTCTTTGGGCCTTGATTTTCTGACCTGAGAAATGGGAACTTTGTACTAGATCATCTCCAAGGTCATTCATCAGCTTCAATGGTCTATAATAAGTTTTGTAATAAGGATCCCAGGATATCGGGAATTATTTCTCTTATCTCTGGTTAAATTCTTGTGTGAAAATATCTTATTAAGATTTTTTAGGTGATTTTAATTATTTGGATTTTGGTTGATGAGTCAAATATTCTCATCTTTTATTCTCAGGCCTCATCAAATATTTAGGATATGAAATAGAACAGTACATTTTTGTTCACCTGAGTAAAAAAAAATGATACCAGCATCTAAACCTAGATAACCTGGCTTAAATGTACACACACACTATTTTCAAAACTTAAAAATAATATTTAGATAAATTATTTTTAATTAAAATATTTAACGAAGGGTAATGATTTTGTTTATAACAGTGTTCTTTATGAAAATTTGGGTTCCTTCAAAATCAGACTTAAGTTTTTATGTATTTTTGTACCTTGACTCGTAGCATGTATTCATGTTCAAGAAATATTTGTTGAAAGAAAAAAATGATTGTCAGCATATCTTTCTTTGCTTTGTTGTTATGTTGTTTTAAATTATTCTCAGTGTCAAATATCTTTTCTCCCTCAAATAGGAAGTTGGCTTTCTATGTGACAACTCAAATGTTTTACAATGAAGCAATTAAGGCTTGATTCTTTTGAGTTAAGGTTTATTATTTGGATAGGGATACCATGGTGAAATTATGATCTTGCTGTTTTAAGTTGACTATCACATCCAAATTGCTTTTTTTTTTTTTTACATACGGGGAAATTGGGCATGATGAGGATGTAAATTGCTAGATTATTATCTAAAATTATCTGAAATCTCTGCCCTGGAGATTTTGGTCTATCTATTAAATCTTTAGGATCCACTAGCAAAAGATGAGAAAAGTTGTTATCTAGCTTTAAGATTTTTCAGGACCTCTGACTGCTTTTAATTTTTTCTTTCAGTTCATGGGAACTGGTCTTGTACGCCTGACTGAACTTGGTTTAGATTTTTGACAGTTTTTTATTTGCGTCCCATTTGGATGTTTTTCAAAATGTCCAGACTATTCACATTACATCTGAATAAGCACTACCTAATGGTTTAATTCAAATTGTCTGGCTTACCTCTAATTAGTATTGTTAATGTTTACAGATTATTCTTAATAAAATAAAACTTTGTAGTTTTATTTTAATAGCAACAATAAAAACATAATATTTTAAAATAAAAATAATGTGGACATTATTAGAAGTTTTAAAGAAAAAATTCTTTAAAAAATTGCTAGAAAACTGTTGGGGTAAAAAGAGAAATGACAGAGTAGTCAAAATATCTATCTCCTATGATATAATTCCCAATATGGAATAATCTTGGTAGTCATCTGTTAATATATTTAGACTTAGCAACACTGACAAACTGAAGGGTATAGAGATGCACACAGAGAATACTTACCTGCTAGTCTTACATACTAATAATTAGCATTAAATTTTAAATATATCCAAATCTAGTGCATGTCCGCACATCTGTATTTTAGTAATTTAAATAAAGCAGTTTGCTACAATATGACGTTAGAAATTGTTTCCTATTCTCACTTAGTAATTAGTGAAATAAGAGATTTTGAGAAAACTATTATCTAGAAGTATGCTGGAAAAATAAAATACTCATTACTTGGCTATTTATTTCTAGCCTTGAAATCATGAAAAGTTTTGTTTATTTTGCTAAATATAATTTGAATAAAGTTATTTGAAAAGTTAATAAAGCAAGAGACTGAAATTTATTTAATTAAAAAAATCATGAATTTAAAAAAGGGAGGTTATGGGCAATTACACTAGAGTCTTGTCTCTCAAAGCTGCTCCATGAACTTGGGCAACCATATTTATCCTTTAGAGGCTCATTTTCTTCATCGGCCATTCCACACATTTCTAGTCTGGAGCATCTCTAAAGTCCTTTCAGAAACTATTCGCAGCGTGTGTATTGGTGTTAATGGTTTTGGTTTCTCTCTCTCCCTCTCTCTCTCTCTATATATATAGATACAGTACAGTTATAGTTATAAATTCTCTTAAAATCTATATGGAATATTTATAATCTTCAATGTATATATACCTTGTATATGAAAAAAATAATCCAGAGGAATAAATACTTTTCTTATTTTGTTCACATATATAAAATAATTCCTACCATGTCATTTTCTTCAATGATGTGTACATTGGAATTATGGTCATAAGAATATCACAGTCAATTTTTTTTTTTTTGGAAACATTTCAACATCTCTATTCAAAGACTGACTGGATCATGTTTACAGAGGCTTTTCAAGGCATCTGTTCTTAGCCACAGCTGAGAATGGGGCCCACCGTGCAGACTGGAAGGATCCACCTAGAATTTGTTGAATTAAGTCCTTGCACCTGGATATAATTGTCGTGCCGCTGTGCTGGGGTTTTCTTAAGCTACTGGTAAAACAAATTAGCTCAATTTAAACTGGCATCCAGTAGAGAAGCAACAACTCACCTCATATAATGTTTTTCAAATAATTATTTTTGTATTGCCAGTTTTACCTCATGAATATTTTCCTGGGGGCTGGGTGAGAAAAAATGTAGCTAAACCAGAGACGTGATAAAAATTCTACTCATATTATAGGCTTTGATATTATTGCAGTATAATTAAGATATGGGTAAATACGCGATTATGGTTTCAGTTCAGCTGGATTTTTTCTGCCACTAAACAAAACATCAATTCAGATATTTAGTTGTGAGGTAAAGTTTAAGAAACATTCTCATATCCATATGTAAGTTTCGTAAACTATTGATGTACTAGCTGGAGTTTTAATAATATAACTGTTTTTACAGATAGAAAAAATACCTGTGAGAGACATGATAAACAGGAGACGAGATTCATTTATGTTTGTCAGTAGAATTAATGAAACCCATGTGGTTATGTATTTTTGAGTCATTTATACTTGGCAACATAATTCACAAGTTTTCTTGGAAACCCAATAAACTCCAAACTTTAATGGCTGGTAAGAATGAGGCTGGTGCTTGTGGAATTACGGGGGCTAATACATGTATGTATTTCTGTGTGCATTCATTCCTTACCCACTGAGTACAAATTTCATGGGTGCCAATTATGTGTCAGGCAGGATTCTCGGCATGGAGGACACAGCAGGGAAGCATGAGAAGTTCCTGGCTTCCTAAAGTTTACATTCTAGTTTGGAAAACACACACAGAAGGATAGAAAGAAAGAGAGAGAGGAAAGGAGGCAGGGAAGGAGGAAGAAAAACTAAGAATATAATTATGTAATTTAAGTTTAGTGTTAAGTTCTATGAGGAACCTAGTGTGGGCTAATTAGAGAGTAGTGAAAGGTACAATTAGATTGGTCAGGAAGGCTTCTCTGAGAAAGTTTTCATGTTGATATATGTATCAGTAAGCGCATATGCTAACTGCATTAATATACCCATGTATTTCTTAATATGCCTTTGCATTTCCAGCCCTCTTGCACAATTTCTAGCATAAAATGGAGAAAAATCTTCCCTACTTGTATGGAAGGCACAAAGCACTTAGAAAGGTCTGTGCACAAGTGTAGCATATATATAGGATATATATTTTTCCAAAATATAACATACAGAATGCAATAAACCAATATTACAAAATGATTTATTACAAAGGTTTGGATATAAAGCTCTATGGAGCCTTTCCTAACCATTTTTTCTTCAAACATTGTCACTTCTTCCCTGGTCGTAATAACTTGTACATATTTCTCTTAGTACACCCTGCCTTGCATTGTCATTAGTTGTCTACCAATGTATTTTCCTTTCAAGATTTTACTCTTTGGCAGAGGCCTTTATTTAATGTATCTTTGTATTTCCAGGGCCCTACAACAAGTCTAGAAGCAAAACAAATATGATTTAATATCAGTGGGAGATAAAGAGATTCTACTGGAGTTCAATGAAAATGTTCAGAACTGTTACATAGGAACATTTCACTTATATACTGATGTTCTGAGACTGAAATATTGTGGTTAGGTGGCAGACCTGAATTCCGAATTCCAGCCACCCAGCTGGCTGACTTGAGTTCATTGTTGGCAACAAACACTGCCGCCGAATTTGATTAGCGATGACAACACCACTGCTGCTGGTGGAAATAACTACCACTTATGCAGCTTTAATGTCAGCTAGTAGCCACTAGCTACACTGTCCTAGCAAATCCTGACATTTACCCTATGAGGGAGGTGTTATACACCCACTTTACAGATAAGTAATTGAAACTCGGAAAGAATGAAAAATGTCTGAAGTCATCAAGCTTGTCATAGCTTTGAATAATGTGTGTGCTGAGTTATATTTATGAAATGTATGATATGTAATAAAAATAGTATAAAATTCCAACTTAAAAAGTTATGAAGTGGCTGCCATACATACGTATATATATAAAATGTATATATTGTATATTATACAATATTATACATAAATGTATATATACAATGAATATATGTAAAATGTTTATATATGTAAAGTGGCTGCCATATATATGTGTGTGTGTGTGTATACACAATGCGTGTGTGTTGTTAAATGGCAGTGGGATAGTCTTTTGAATGTTTGGTGAGGAAAGGATGCAAAATGTCAGGGATATGTATCTTGGTAAAGTTTAGGACAGTATATACATGTTTGAGTGTGTACGTGTACATATATACTCATCATTGTGTATAGATATTTGCAAAGTTATTGGATACTGTCAATTTTGAACCAACTTATAGTCATTATGGTACAGTCTCCTTACTGAAAAATGAACTTTGGTTTGGAGGACAGGACCATTTCATGTTTATCTGTGTTCCCAATGCTTAACATAGTGTGTGGTACAAATGTAAGCACCCACTAAATGCTTATTAAAAAAATAAAAGAATTAGCAAAGCATAGCATTGTCACATAGTATAAGGGGGCCTAAGATTTTTATGCCCATTAGCTTTAAAAACCAATGTCAAGAACAGGGGAAAACAATAAACAAATACTGGTTATTATTATTATTTCTTTATTCCAAAAGCTCAGTGGAGTTTTATTTTTATTAGAGGAATTAGTCTATTTCAGTATTGTAGTTCTGAGTTAGGCAAAATGGATTCGAAATGCAAAACTTGAGAAAATTACATACATGTGCAAAAATCTAGCAATAGTGTTCCTTTAAAAAAATCTGGCATAGGCTTGTAATTAACAAAATAAGCAGCTAAATAAATATTTTATGAATTGGATGCTAATGATCATTGATATTCATCCTTTTATATATGTTCAGACAGCGAATCATACTATTGACTGATAAACGTGTATGTTCTAATACATCATTCACACACATACACTCTGTAACTGAAAAAGAGTCTCCTGCACTGTGAAGCTATGAAGCCTCACCAAATATCACCATGTGCTTTTCAATTTATGGAGTCTTTTGTTAGTATAGAAAAAGAGGCACAGACAAAAAAATCTGTAACCTGAAAATCAGGAGAACTATGAATCGTTAGAATTGTCTTTTCAGAAATATAAAAATAGATTCCAAATTAAGTAAAAGGATATCTTTATCTCCCCATGGGATGATGGAGGCAAAGGTCGGTCCTCACTGCTGGTAATTTATTTTATGTTTATATGTCTCTAGGTACAGAGAAAGTAGAACTCACCCAAATGCTTTCTAAGAGGTTAAGCACACAGACTCTATTACATGCAGCAAAAAGTAAAGAGCTGGTCTATATATAAATGGAGGTGACTTGAGGAAGCCATCTCACTTTTACATGGTTATGTGTATCAGATATTAGAAAAGTTAAAATGTGTTTCTCTGCTTAATGGGTTCAGCTTCCGTAATTACTGAGTACAGAGTAAAAATAATCCAGTCTGTAAACTCTATTAATTAGAAGTAGAGGATTTTGGGTAGAAGCTCCTCAAAGACTGTGCAATACAAGCGTACAATTCTCACAGTTCAAGGCAGGCACCTTATAAGGATGTGTTTATCTCTTAGTTTTCCTAGGGGGACATGTAGTGCATTCTATGGAATTGGAACTACCTTGGGAATAATCTCTCTCAGGATGACATGCTGCCTCAGGCATCCCACTGTAAGCAAGGCTCTCACAGTTCTAATATTTTTCTTAAATTAATATTGAGACCAAAAAGGAGAGTGTGACAGGCTTTAAAATTCCCCAAATTATCTGATCCTATTTTAGTGTTCCATGGGTAACTCTGAAGAGAAATTAAATTGTGTTTTGTTGAAAGATAGTGTAGGGACCCAGTAAAAGACTCTAGAAGTTACCTGTCTGTCACAAAAGATTTCTTTTTATAGACCGGATGATAGATGGCCAATTTCATAGGAAATTCTGTGTTTTCAAATTTCTTATGTCCGAAATTTAATTTCACTCTCTGATACCCATGGAGTTGTTAGGTTTAAGTGATATGGAGATAGGTAATTGGAAATGAAGAGGTGCACAGTAATCTAGTTGCTCCAGACAAAAACTAAGGAGACATCTTTGATTTTTCCCACTTTTTCATTACTGCAAATGCTCTACACCGTGCTTTCAAAGGAAGTATTGTGATTCTATTGATTTCTCTGTGTCTCCACTTGAGCCAGTACCTTCTTCTATCACCTGGACCACTGCGCTGGCTTCCCTGCCTCTGGCCTCCTACAAAAATGTATTCTTTGTACAGGAGCCAGAAAGATTTTTTTTTAAAGTTTATGTCAGATCATGTCACTCCTTCTTTAAAAGCTTCTCTAGCTTTATTCATAATGGCCCAAACTGGAAACAACCCAAGTGTTCATCAACCAGTGAATGGATAAACAAATAGCGCATTCATACAATGGAATTCTTTCAGCAATAATGAACAACTGATACACGTCAGAACGTGGATGCGTCTCCAAGGCATTATGCTAAGTGAAAGAAGCAAGACACAAAAGGCTACATGATTCCATTAAATGACATCCTGGAAAAACTATGGGGACAAAGATACAATCAGTGGTTGCCAGGGGGTGGAGGACATGAGGGAACTCTTGGGGGGGACAGAAATGATCTATTTGATAGTGGTAGTTATACAACTTTATATATTTGTCTATAATCGTCAAACTGTTATGTGCATGAAAAGGCTGAATTTCATTACATTCATATATGTGATGGCATATAGCCATCATACATATGAATATAATAAAATTTATTACATATAATACTTATATTTATTGTTTATAATAATTATAGACTTATGCATATGTTTCTATGTATATAATTGGGAGACCCAATTCCATAGAATACATGAAGTGTCCTAAAGAAAGAAAAGCAAGAGAATAAACCCATCCTCATAAAGTGCCTCCCTAGAACTCTCAGAATTGTACGTGTGTACGTGAAAGTCTGTGAGGAGCTTCTACCCCAAATTACATACAAAGGAGGCAAATTATATCTCAATGAACATGACTTTAAAAAATAAAGGCCATTCTATGGCCTCTGCCTGTATTTAGAATAAAAATCCACACTCTTGACCTTGGCCTGTCAGGCCTGTTGTGAACTCGCTTCGCCGCCTGCCTGTCATATTTCTCTTCCAGACTCACATTGTTCAGGTTTACTCCATAGGCTGTTTTCTTAGATGTTTGGTATTTAACTTAAAAAAAATAAATGATTAGCTTCTAAAAATAACATTTGAGTTTTACTAATGAGGATTTAAAGTATAAAATTGTGTATTAATAATTTTTTAGCATAATGCCTGTATTTTCTCACAAAAATGAAAAGCCCCATCTACAAAAACTCTGTTTTCATCATAATATTCATCCTGATTTTTAGTTCATGGAAAAGGAAGAGAGAAGCAGTAATTTTAAGTATCTGAGATCACATTCAACTCAGTTAGTGACCAGGATTTTTCTGACAGTTAAACATGATGTAAGAAAAGATGAATTTATGTTATATTAATTAATTAAACAAATGATTTTATATACCTATTACATAACAGGATACTCAAGGGAGGCATTTTTTACTTTATAAAACTATGAAAATTGAATTTGATTAAATAATAACTCCTCCTATTTTATTTACAAATATAAATTTAACATACAAACATTTAATTACATATATTTCAGACATATACCTTCCTGTATGTTGAATATGGGCCAACACATAAACTTACAGGGTTTTACAACATATAAAAGGATCGAAACTGTGTAGAAAACACACACATATACCCTCACACACATTTTATTTAGTTATAAGAAAAATATACTTTTCTAAATAGTGGCATCATTTAAAGTGAAAATTCAGTTCACATATCTAAATTAGATTTACAAAGCTTCTATAAATGCGTTAAAACAGATTCACATAAATCACTACAATGTCATCTTAAAAAATACAAGTCACATCTATTATCTGATAGTGCACCTTATCTCATGGGTCACATTTACATATTATGCACCCCAGGAATGTGTCAGGACTAGACAAAATTTCCAGCTCATGTGAGAAATAGCAAAAATACAAGCTGATTCTACAGTAGGATCATGGGACTGGAATTTTTCAAGTTTTTCAAGTGACTTTCCTCCCTCCCTCCTTTCCTTCCTTCCTTCCTTCCTTCCTTCCTTCCTTCCT